>NC_083350.1:88060773-88671398 GCF_030254825.1 Meriones unguiculatus
AGCGGGTTTTTAAGTGCTCTGGAGTCTTTTTGTTGCAAGCGGGTTTTTAAGTGTTCTGGAGTCATTTCTTTGCAAGCAGGTTTTTAAGTGCTCTGAAGGCATTTCGTTGTAAGCGGGTTTTTAAGTGCTCTGGAGTCATTTCGTTGCAAGCGGGTTTTTACATACTTCTCTGACATTTAAATGGAAGCGGGTTTTTTAAGTGCTCTGGAGTCATTTCGTTGCAAGCGGGTTTTTACGTGCTCTGGAGTCATTTCGTTGCAAGCGGCTTTTTACATACTTCTCAGACATTTCACTGGAAGCGGGTTTTTTAAGTGCTCTGGAGTCATGTCGTTGCAAGCGGGTTTTTAAGTATTCTGGAGTCATTTCGTTGCAAGCGGGTTTTTAAGTGCTCTGGAGTCATTTCGTTGCAAGCGGGTTTTTAAGTGCTCTGGAGTCATTTCGTTGCAAGCGGGTTTTTAAGTGCTCTGGAGTCATTTCGTAGCAAGCGGGTTTTTACGTGCTCTGGAGTCATTGGGTTTCAAGCGGGTTTTTAAGTGCTCTGGAGTCATTTCGTTGCAATCGGGTTTTTAAGTGCTCTGGAGTCATTTCGTTGCAAGCGGGTTTTTAAATGCTCTGGAGTCTTTTCGTTGCAAGCGGGTTTTTAAGTGTTCTGGAGTCATTTCGTTGCAAGCGGGTTTTTAAGTGCTCTGAAGGCATTTCGTTGTAAGCGGGTTTTTAAGTGCTCTGGAGTCATTTCGTTGCAAGCGGGTTTTTACGTGTTCTGGAGTCATTTCGTTGCAAGCGGGTTTTTACATACTCCTCAGACATTTCACTGGAAGCGGGTTTTTTAAGTGCTCTGGAGGCATTTCGTGGCAAGCGGGATTTTAAGTACTCTGGAGTCATATCGTTGCAAGCGGGTTTTTACGTGCTCTGGAGTCATTTCGTTGCAAGCGGGTTTTTACATACTTCTCTGACATTTAACTGGAAGCGGGTTTTTTAAGTGCTCTGGAGTCATTTCGTTGCAAGCAGGTTTTTACGAGCTCTGGAGTCATTTCGTTGCAATGAGTCATTTCGTTGCAAGCGGGTTTATACGTGCTCTGGAGTCATTTCCTTGCAAGCGGGTTTTTACATACTTCTCAGACATTTCACTGGAAGCTGGTTTTTTAAGTGCTCTGGAGTCATTTCGTTGCAAGCGGGTTTTTACGTGCTCTGGAGTCATTTCGTTGCAAGCGGGTTTTTAAGTGCTCTGGAGTCATTTTGTTCCAGTCGGGTTTTTAAGTGCTCTGGAGTCATTTCGTTGCAAGCGGGTTTTTAAGTGCTCTGGAGTCATTTCGTTGCAAGCGGGTTTTTAAGTATTCTGGAGTCATTTCGTTGCAAGCGGGTTTTTAAGTGCTCTGGAGTCATTTCGTTGCAAGCATGTTTTTAAGTGCTCTGGAGTCATTTCGTTGCAAGCGGATTTTTAAGTGCTCTGGAGTCATTTCGTTGCAAGCGTGTTTTTACGTGCTCTGGAGTCATTTCGTTGCAAGCGGGTTTTTAAGTGTTCTGGAGTCATTTCTTTGCAAGCGTGTTTTTAAGTGTTCTGGAGTCATTTCGTTGCAAGCGGGTATTTACATACTTCTCAGACATTTCACTGGAAGTGGGTTTTTAATTGCTCTGGAGTCATTGGCTTTCAAGCGGGTTTTTAAGTGCTCTGGAGTCATTTCGTTGCAAGCGGGTTTTTAAGTGCTCTGGAGTCATTTCGTTGCAAGCGGGTTTTTAAGTGCTCTGGAGCCTTTTCGTTGCAAGCGGGTTTTTAAGTGTTCTGGAGTCATTTCTTTGCATGCAGGTTTTTAAGTGCTCTGAAGGCATTTCGTTGTAAGCGGGTTTTTAAGTGCTCTGGATTCATTTCGTTGCAAGCGGGTTTTTACGTGTTCTGGAGACATTTCGTTGCAAGCGGATTTTTACATACTCCTCAGACATTTCACTGGAAGTGGGTTTTTTAAGTGCTCTGGAGGCATTTCGTTGCAAGCGGGTTTTTAAGTACTCTGGAGTCATTTGGTTGCAAGCCGGTTTTTACATACTTTTCTGACATTTAACTGGAAGCGGGTTTTTTAATTGCTTTGGAGTCATTTCGTTGCAAGCGGTGTTTTAGTGCTCTGGTGTCAGTTCGTTGCAAGCGGGTTTTTACATACTTCTCAGACATTTCCCTGGAAGCGGGTTTTTTAAGTGCTCTGGAGTCATTTCGTTGCAAGCGGGTTTTTAAGTGCTCTGGAGTCATTTCGTTGCAGGCGGGTTTTTAAGTGCTCTGGAGTAATTTCGTTGCAAGCGGGTTTTTAAGTGCTCTGGAGTCATTTCGTTGCAAGCGGGTTTTTAAGTGCTCTGGAGTCATTTCGTTGCAAGCGGGTTTTTAAGTGCTCTGGAGTCATTTCGTTGCAAGCGGGTTTTTAAGTGCTCTGGAGTCATTTCGTTGCAAGCGGGTTTTTACGTGTTCTGGAGTCATTTCGTTGGAAGCGGGTTTTTACATACTTCTCAGACAATTCACTGGTAGCGGGTTTTTTAAGTGCTCTGGAGGCATTTCGTTGCAAGCGGGTTTTTACATACTTCTCAGACATTTCACTGGAAGCGGGTTTTTTAAGTGCTCTGGAGGCATTTCGTTTCAAGCGGGTTTTTACATACTTCTCAGACATTTCACTGGAAGCGGGTTTTTTAAGTGCTCTGGAATCATTTCGTTGCAAGCGGGTTTTTACGTGCTCTGGAGTCATTTCGTTGCAAGCGGGTTTTTAAGTGCTCTGGAGTCATTTTGTTCTAGTCGGGTTTTTAAGGGCACTGGAGTCATTTTGTTGCAAGCGGGTTTTTAAGTGCTCTGGAGTCATTTCGTTGCAAGCGGGTTTTTAAGTATTCTGGAGTCATTTCGTTGCAAGCGGGTTTTTAAGTGCTCTGGAGTCATTTCGTTGCAAGCGGGTTTTTAAGTGCTCTGGAGTCATTTCGTTGCAAGCATGTTTTTAAGTGCTCTGGAGTCATTTCGTTGCAAGCCGGTTTTTAAGTGCTCTGGAGTCATTTCGTTGCAAGCGGGTTTTTACGTGCTCTGGAGTCATTTCGTTGCAAGCGGGTTTTTAAGTGTTCTGGAGTCATTTCTTTGCAAGCGTGTTTTTAAGTGTTCTGGAGTCATTTCGTTGCAAGCGGGTATTTACATACTTCTCAGACATTTCACTGGAAGTGGGTTTTTACGTGCTCTGGAGTCATTGGGTTTCAAGCGGGTTTTTAAGTGCTCTGGAGTCATTTCGTTGCAAGCGGGTTTTTAAGTGCTCTGGAGTCATTTCGTTGCAAGCGGGTTTTTAAGTGCTCTGGAGTCTTTTCGTTGCAAGCGGGTTTTTAAGTGTTCTGGAGTCATTTCTTTGCAAGCAGGTTTTTAAGTGCTCTGAAGGCATTTCGTTGTAAGCGGGTTTTTAAGTGCTCTGGAGTCATTTCGTTGCAAGCGGGTTTTTACATACTTCTCTGACATTTAACTGGAAGCGGGTTTTTTAAGTGCTCTGGAGTCATTTCGTTGCAAGCGGGTTTTTACGTGCTCTGGAGTCATTTCGTTGCAAGCGGCTTTTTACATACTTCTCAGACATTTCACTGGAAGCGGGTTTTTTAAGTGCTCTGGAGTCATGTCGTTGCAAGCGGGTTTTTAAGTATTCTGGAGTCATTTCGTTGCAAGCGGGTTTTTAAGTGCTCTGGAGTCATTTCGTTGCAAGCGGGTTTTTAAGTGCTCTGGAGTCATTTCGTTGCAAGCGGGTTTTTAAGTGCTCTGGAGTCATTTCGTTGCAAGCGGGTTTTTACGTGCTCTGGAGTCATTGGGTTTCAAGCGGGTTTTTAAGTGCTCTGGAGTCATTTCGTTGCAAGCGGGTTTTTAAGTGCTCTGGAGTCATTTCGTTGCAAGCGGGTTTTTAAATGCTCTGGAGTCTTTTCGTTGCAAGCGGGTTTTTAAGTGTTCTGGAGTCATTTCGTTGCAAGCGGGTTTTTAAGTGCTCTGAAGGCATTTCGTTGTAAGCGGGTTTTTAAGTGCTCTGGAGTCATTTCGTTGCAAGCGGGTTTTTACGTGTTCTGGAGTCATTTCTTTGCAAGCGGGTTTTTACATACTTCTCAGACATTTCACTGGAAGCGTGTTTTTTAAGTGCTCTGGAGGCATTTCGTTGCAAGCGGGTTTTTAAGTACTCTGGAGTCATTTCGTTGCAAGCGGGGTTTACGTGCTCTGGAGTCATTTCGTTGCAAGCAGGTTTTTACATACTTCTCTGACATTTAACTAGAAGCGGGTTTTTTAAGTATTCTTGAGTCATTTCGTTGCAAGCGGGTTTATACGTGCTCTGGAGTCATTTCCTTGCAAGCGGGTTTTTACATACTTCTCAGACATTTCACTGGAAGCTGGTTTTTTAAGTGCTCTGGAGTCATTTCGTTGCAAGCGGGTTTTTACGTGCTCTGGAGTCATTTCGTTGCAAGCGGGTTTTTAAGTGCTCTGGAGTCATTTTGTTCGAGTCGGGTTTTTAAGTGCTCTGGAGTCATTTCGTTGCAAGCGGGTTTTTAAGTGCTCTGGAGTCATTTCGTTGCAAGCGGGTTTTTAAGTATTCTGGAGTCATTTCGTTGCAAGCGGGTTTTTAAGTGCTCTGGAGTCATTTCGTTGCAAGCATGTTTTTAAGTGCTCTGGAGTCATTTCGTTGCAAGCGGATTTTTAAGTGCTCTGGAGTCATTTCGTTGCAAGCGTGTTTTTACGTGCTCTGGAGTCATTTCGTTGCAAGCGGGTTTTTAAGTGTTCTGGAGTCATTTCTTTGCAAGCGTGTTTTTAAGTGTTCTGGAGTCATTTCGTTGCAAGCGGGTATTTACATACTTCTCAGACATTTCACTGGAAGTGGGTTTTTAATTGCTCTGGAGTCATTGGCTTTCAAGCGGGTTTTTAAGTGCTCTGGAGTCATTTCGTTGCAAGCGGGTTTTTAAGTGCTCTGGAGTCATTTCGTTGCAAGCGGGTTTTTAAGTGCTCTGGAGCCTTTTCGTTGCAAGCGGGTTTTTAAGTGTTCTGGAGTCATTTCTTTGCATGCAGGTTTTTAAGTGCTCTGAAGGCATTTCGTTGTAAGCGGGTTTTTAAGTGCTCTGGAGTCATTTCGTTGCAAGCGGGTTTTTACGTGTTCTGGAGACATTTCGTTGCAAGCGGATTTTTACATACTCCTCAGACATTTCACTGGAAGTGGGTTTTTTAAGTGCTCTGGAGGCATTTCGTTGCAAGCGGGTTTTTAAGTACTCTGGAGTCATTTGGTTGCAAGCCGGTTTTTACATACTTCTCTGACATTTAACTGGAAGCGGGTTTTTTAATTGCTCTGGAGTCATTTTGTTGCAAGCAGTGTTTTAGTGCTCTGGAGTCATTTCGTTGCAAGCGGGTTTTTAAGTGCTCTGGAGTCATTTCGTTGCAGGCGGGTTTTTAAGTGCTCTGGAGTAATTTCGTTGCAAGCGGGTTTTTAAGTGCTCTGGAGTCATTTCGTTGCAAGCGGGTTTTTAAGTGCTCTGGAGTCATTTCGTTGCAAGCGGGTTTTTAAGTGCTCTGGAGTCATTTCGTTGCAAGCGGGTTTTTAAGTGCTCTGGAGTCATTTCGTTGCAAGCGGGTTTTTACGTGTTCTGGAGTCATTTCGTTGGAAGCGGGTTTTTACATACTTCTCAGACAATTCACTGGTAGCGGGTTTTTTAAGTGCTCTGGAGGCATTTCGTTGCAAGCGGGTTTTTACATACTTCTCAGACATTTCACTGGAAGCGGGTTTTTTAAGTGCTCTGGAGGCATTTCGTTTCAAGCGGGTTTTTACATACTTCTCAGACATTTCACTGGAAGCGGGTTTTTTAAGTGCTCTGGAATCATTTCGTTGCAAGCGGGTTTTTACGTGCTCTGGAGTCATTTCGTTGCAAGCGGGTTTTTAAGTGCTCTGGAGTCATTTTGTTCTAGTCGGGTTTTTAAGGGCACTGGAGTCATTTCGTTGCAAGCGGGTTTTTAAGTGCTCTGGAGTCATTTCGTTGCAAGCGGGTTTTTAAGTATTCTGGAGTCATTTCGTTGCAAGCGGGTTTTTAAGTGCTCTGGAGTCATTTCGTTGCAAGCGGGTTTTTAAGTGCTCTGGAGTCATTTCGTTGCAAGCATGTTTTTAAGTGCTCTGGAGTCATTTCGTTGCAAGCCGGTTTTTAAGTGCTCTGGAGTCATTTCGTTGCAAGCGGGTTTTTACGTGCTCTGGAGTCATTTCGTTGCAAGCGGGTTTTTAAGTGTTCTGGAGTCATTTCTTTGCAAGCGTGTTTTTAAGTGTTCTGGAGTCATTTCGTTGCAAGCGGGTATTTACATACTTCTCAGACATTTCACTGGAAGTGGGTTTTTACGTGCTCTGGAGTCATTGGGTTTCAAGCGGGTTTTTAAGTGCTCTGGAGTCATTTCGTTGCAAGCGGGTTTTTAAGTGCTCTGGAGTCATTTCGTTGCAAGCGGGTTTTTAAGTGCTCTGGAGTCTTTTCGTTGCAAGCGGGTTTTTACATACTTCTCTGACATTTAACTGGAAGCGGGTTTTTTAAGTGCTCTGGAGTCATTTCGTTGCAAGCGGGTTTTTACGTGCTCTGGAGTCATTTCGTTGCAAGCGGCTTTTTACATACTTCTCAGACATTTCACTGGAAGCGGGTTTTTTAAGTGCTCTGGAGTCATGTCGTTGCAAGCGGGTTTTTAAGTATTCTGGAGTCATTTCGTTGCAAGCGGGTTTTTAAGTGCTCTGGAGTCATTTCGTTGCAAGCGGGTTTTTAAGTGCTCTGGAGTCATTTCGTTGCAAGCGGGTTTTTACGTGCTCTGGAGTCATTGGGTTTCAAGCGGGTTTTTAAGTGCTCTGGAGTCATTTCGTTGCAAGCGGGTTTTTAAGTGCTCTGGAGTCATTTCGTTGCAAGCGGGTTTTTAAATGCTCTGGAGTCTTTTCGTTGCAAGCGGGTTTTTAAGTGTTCTGGAGTCATTTCGTTGCAAGCGGGTTTTTAAGTGCTCTGAAGGCATTTCGTTGTAAGCGGGTTTTTAAGTGCTCTGGAGTCATTTCGTTGCAAGCGGGTTTTTACGTGTTCTGGAGTCATTTCGTTGCAAGCGGGTTTTTACATACTCCTCAGACATTTCACTGGAAGCGGGTTTTTTAAGTGCTCTGGAGGCATTTCGTGGCAAGCGGGATTTTAAGTACTCTGGAGTCATATCGTTGCAAGCGGGTTTTTACGTGCTCTGGAGTCATTTCGTTGCAAGCAGGTTTTTACATACGTCTCTGACATTTAACTGGAAGCGGGTTTTTTAAGTGCTCTGGAGTCATTTCGTTGCAAGCGGGTTTTTACGAGCTCTGGAGTCATTTCGTTGCAAGCGGGTTTTTACATACTTCTCTGACATTTAACTGGAAGCGGGTTTTTTAAGTGCTCTGGAGGCATTTCGTTTCAAGCGGGTTTTTACATACTTCTCAGACATTTCACTGGAAGCGGGTTTTTTAAGTGCTCTGGAGTCATTTCGTTGCAAGCGTGTTTTTAAGTACCCTGGAGTCATTTCGTTGCAAGTGGGTTTTTAAGTGCTCTGGAGTCATTTCGTTGCAAGCGGGTTTTTACGTGTTCTGGAGTCATTTCGTTGCAAGCGGGTTTTTACATACTTCTCAGACATTTCACTGGAAGCGGGTTTTTTAAGTGCTCTGGAGGCATTTCGTTACAAGCGGGTTTTTAAGTACTCTGGAGTCATTTCGTTGCAAGCGGGTTTTTAAGTGCTCTGGAGTCATTTCGTTGCAAGCGGGTTTTTAAGTGTTCTGGAGTCATTTCGTTGCAAGCGGGTTTTTAAGTGCTCTGGAGTCATTTCGTTGCAAGCGGGTTTTTAAGTGTTCTGGAGTCATTTCGTTGCAAGCGTGTTTTTAAGTGCTCTGGAGTCATTTCGTTGCAAGCGGGTTTTTAAGTGTTCTGGAGTCATTTCGTTGCAAGCGGGTTTTTACATACTTCTCAGACATTTCACTGGAAGCGGGTTTTTTAAGTGCTCTGGATGCATTTCGTTACAAGCGGGTTTGGTTTTTACGTGCTCTGGAGTCATTTGGTTGCAAGCCGGTTTTTACATACTTCTCTGACATTTAACTGGAAGCGGGTTTTTTAAGTGCTCTGGAGTCATTTCGTTGCAAGCGGTGTATTAGTGCTCTGGAGTCATTTTGTTGCAAGCGGGTTTTTACATACTTCTCAGACATTTCACTGGAAGCGGATTTTTTAAGTGCTCTGGAGTCATTTCGTTTCAAGCGGGTTTTTAAGTACTCTGGAGTCATTACGTTGCAAGCGGGTTTTTAAGTGCTCTGGAGTCATTTCGTTGCAAGCGGGTTTTTAAGTGTTCTGGAGTCATTTCATTGCAAGCGGGTTTTTACGTGTTCTGGAGTCATTTCTTTGCAAGCGGGTTTTTACATACTTCTCAGACATTTCACTGGAAGCGTGTTTTTTAAGTGCTCTGGAGGCATTTCGTTGCAAGCGGGTTTTTAAGTACTCTGGAGTCATTTCGTTGCAAGCGGGTTTTTACGTGCTCTGGAGTCATTTCGTTGCAAGCAGGTTTTTACATACTTCTCTGACATTTAACTAGAAGCGGGTTTTTTAAGTATTCTTGAGTCATTTCGTTGCAAGCGGGTTTATACGTGCTCTGGAGTCATTTCCTTGCAAGCGGGTTTTTACATACTTCTCAGACATTTCACTGGAAGCTGGTTTTTTAAGTGCTCTGGAGTCATTTCGTTGCAAGCGGGTTTTTACGTGCTCTGGAGTCATTTCGTTGCAAGCGGGTTTTTAAGTGTTCTGGAGTCATTTTGTTCCAGTCGGGTTTTTAAGTGCTCTGGAGTCATTTCGTTGCAAGCGGGTTTTTAAGTGCTCTGGAGTCATTTCGTTGCAAGCGGGTTTTTAAGTATTCTGGAGTCATTTCGTTGCAAGCGGGTTTTTAAGTGCTCTGGAGTCATTTCGTTGCAAGCATGTTTTTAAGTGCTCTGGAGTCATTTCGTTGCAAGCGTGTTTTTACGTGCTCTGGAGTCATTTCGTTGCAAGCGGGTTTTTAAGTGTTCTGGAGTCATTTCTTTGCAAGCGTGTTTTTAAGTGTTCTGGAGTCATTTCGTTGCAAGCGGGTATTTACATACTTCTCAGACATTTCACTGGAAGTGGGTTTTTAATTGCTCTGGAGTCATTGGCTTTCAAGCGGGTTTTTAAGTGCTCTGGAGTCATTTCGTTGCAAGCGGGTTTTTAAGTGCTCTGGAGTCATTTCGTTGCAAGCGGGTTTTTAAGTGCTCTGGAGCCTTTTCGTTGCAAGCGGGTTTTTAAGTGTTCTGGAGTCATTTCTTTGCATGCAGGTTTTTAAGTGCTCTGAAGGCATTTCGTTGTAAGCGGGTTTTT
The DNA here is from genome assembly GCF_030254825.1 of Meriones unguiculatus. Taxonomy (NCBI): domain Eukaryota; kingdom Metazoa; phylum Chordata; class Mammalia; order Rodentia; family Muridae; genus Meriones; species Meriones unguiculatus. Next base: position 88,070,125 of record NC_083350.1, read on the forward strand.
AAGTGCTCTGGAGTCATTTCGTTGCAAGCGGGTTTTTACGTGTTCTGGAGACATTTCGTTGCAAGCGGATTTTTACATACTCCTCAGACATTTCACTGGAAGTGGGTTTTTTAAGTGCTCTGGAGGCATTTCGTTGCAAGCGGGTTTTTAAGTACTCTGGAGTCATTTGGTTGCAAGCCGGTTTTTACATACTTCTCTGACATTTAACTGGAAGCGGGTTTTTTAATTGCTCTGGAGTCATTTCGTTGCAAGCGGTGTTTTAGTGCTCTGGAGTCATTTCGTTGCAAGCGGGTTTTTACATACTTCTCAGACATTTCACTGGAAGCGGGTTTTTTAAGTGCTCTGGAGTCATTTCGTTGTAAGCGGGTTTTTAAGTACTCTGGAGTCATTACGTTGCAAGCGGGTTTTTAAGTGCTCTGGAGTCATTTTGTTCCAGTCGGGTTTTTAAGTGCTCTGGAGTCATTTCGTTGCAAGCAGGTTTTTAAGTGCTCTGGAGTCATTTCGTTGCAAGCGGGTTTTTAAGTATTCTGGAGTCATTTCGTTGCAAGCGGGTTTTTAAGTGCTCTGGAGTCATTTCGTTGCAAGCGGGTTTTTAAGTGCTCTAGAGTCATTTCGTTGCAAGCGGGTTTTTAAGTGCTCTGGAGTCATTTCGTTGCAAGCGGGTTTTTAAGTGTTCTGGAGTCATTTCGTTGCAAGCGGGTTTTTAAGTGCTCTGGAGTCATTTCGTTGCAAGCGGGTTTTTAAGTGTTCTGGAGTCATTTCGTTGCAAGCGTGTTTTTAAGTGCTCTGGAGTCATTTCGTTGCAAGCGGGTTTTTAAGTGCTCTGGAGTCTTTTCGTTGCAAGCGGGTTTTTAAGTGTTCTGGAGTCATTTCTTTGCAAGCGGGTTTTTAAGTGCTCTGAAGGCATTTTGTTGTAAACGGGTTTTTAAGTGCTCTGGAGTCATTTCGTTGCAAGCGAGTTTTTACGTGTTCTGGAGTCATTTCGTTGCAAGCGGGTTTTTACATACTTCTCAGACATTTCACTGGAAGCGGGTTTTTTAAGTGCTCTGGAGGCATTTCGTTACAAGCGGGTTTTTAAGTACTCTGGAGTCATTTCGTTGCAAGCGGGTTTTTACGTGCTCTGGAGTCATTTGGTTGCAAGCCGGTTTTTACATACTTCTCTGACATTTAACTGGAAGCGGGTTTTTTAAGTGCTCTGGAGTCATTTCGTTGCAAGTGGTGTATTAGTGCTCTGGAGTCATTTCGTTGCAAGCGGGTTTTTACATACTTCTCAGACATTTCACTGGAAGCGGATTTTTTAAGTGCTCTGGAGTCATTTCGTTTCAAGCGGGTTTTTAAGTACTCTGGAGTCATTACGTTGCAAGCGGGTTTTTAAGTGCTCTGGAGTCATTTCGTTGCAAGCGGGTTTTTAAGTGTTCTGGAGTCATTTCATTTCAAGCGGGTTTTTAAGTACTCTGGCGTCATTTCATTGCAAGCGGGTTTTTAAGGGCTCTGGAGTCTTTTCGTTGCAAGCGGGTTTTTAAGTGTTCTGGAGTCATTTCGTTGCAAGCGGGTTTTTAAGTGCTCTGAAGGCATTTTGTTGTAAGCGGGTTTTTAAGTGCTCTGGAGTCATTTCGTTGCAAGCGGGTTTTTACGTGTTCTGGAGTCATTTCTTTGCAAGCGGGTTTTTACATACTTCTCAGACATTTCACTGGAAGCGTGTTTTTTAAGTGCTCTGGAGGCATTTCGTTGCAAGCGGGTTTTTAAGTACTCTGGAGTCATTTCGTTGCAAGCGGGTTTTTACGTGCTCTGGAGTCATTTCGTTGCAAGCAGGTTTTTACATACTTCTCTGACATTTAACTGGAAGCGGGTTTTTTAAGTGTTCTTGAGTCATTTCGTTGCAAGCGGGTTTATACGTGCTCTGGAGTCATTTCCTTGCAAGCGGGTTTTTACATACTTCTCAGACATTTCACTGGAAGCTGGTTTTTTAAGTGCTCTGGAGTCATTTCGTTGCAAGCGGGTTTTTACGTGCTCTGGAGTCATTTCTTTGCAAGCGGGTTTTTAAGTGCTCTGGAGTCATTTTGTTCCAGTCGGGTTTTTAAGTGCTCTGGAGTCATTTCGTTGCAAGCGGGTTTTTAAGTGCTCTGGAGTCATTTCGTTGCAAGCGGGTTTTTAAGTATTCTGGAGTCATTTCGTTGCAAGCGGGTTTTTAAGTGCTCTGGAGTCATTTCGTTGCAAGCATGTTTTTAAGTGCTCTGGAGTCATTTCGTTGCAAGCGGTTTTTTAAGTGCTCTGGAGTCATTTCGTTGCAAGCGGGTTTTTAAGTGCTCTGGAGTCTTTTCGTTGCAAGCGGGTTTTTAAGTGTTCTGGAGTCATTTCTTTGCATGCAGGTTTTTAAGTGCTCTGAAGGCATTTCGTTGTAGGCGGGTTTTTAAGTGCTCTGGAGTCATTTCGTTGCAAGCGGGTTTTTACGTGTTCTGGAGACATTTCGTTGCAAGCGGATTTTTACATACTCCTCAGACATTTCACTGGAAGTGGGTTTTTTAAGTGCTCTGGAGGCATTTCGTTGCAAGCGCGTTTTTAAGTACTCTGGAGTCATTTGGTTGCAAGCCGGTTTTTACATACTTCTCTGACATTTAACTGGAAGAGGGTTTTTTAATTGCTCTGGAGTCATTTCGTTGCAAGCGGTGTTTTAGTGCTCTGGAGTCATTTCGTTGCAAGCGGGTTTTTACATACTTCTCAGACATTTCACTGGAAGCGGGTTTTTTAAGTGCTCTGGAGTCATTTCGTTGCAAGCGGGTTTTTAAGTACTCTGGAGTCATTACGTTGCAAGCGGGTTTTTAAGTGCTCTGGAGTCATTTCGTTGCAAGCGGGTTTTTAAGTGCTCTGGAGTCATTTCTTTGCAAGCGGGTTTTTAAGTGCTCTGGAGTCATTTCGTTGCAAGCGGGTTTTTAAGTGCTCTGGAGTCATTTCGTTGCAACCGGGTTTTTAAGTGTTCTGGAGTCATTTCGTTCCAAGCGGGTTTTTAAGTACTCTGGTGTCATTTCGTTGCAAGCGGGTTTTTAAGGGCTCTGGAGTCTTTTCGTTGCAAGCGGGTTTTTAAGTCTTCTGGAGTCATTTCGTTGCAAGCGGGTTTTTAAGTGCTCTGAAGGCATTTCGTTGTAAGCGGGTTTTTAAGTGCTCTGGAGTCATTTCGTTGCAAGCGGGTTTTTACGTGCTCTGGAGTCATTTCGTTGCAAGCGGGTTTTTACATACTTCTCTGACATTTAACTGGAAGCAGGTTTTTTAAGTGTTCTTGAGTCATTTCGTTGCATGCGGGTTTATACGTGCTCTGGAGTCATTTCGTTGCAAGCGGGTTTTTACGTGCTCTGGAGTCATTTCGTTGCAAGCAGGTTTTTACATACTTCTCTGACATTTAACTAGAAGCGGGTTTTTTAAGTATTCTTGAGTCATTTCGTTGCAAGCGGGTTTATACGTGCTCTGGAGTCATTTCCTTGCAAGCGGGTTTTTACATACTTCTCAGACATTTCACTGGAAGCTGGTTTTTTAAGTGCTCTGGAGTCATTTCGTTGCAAGCGGGTTTTTACGTGCTCTGGAGTCATTTCGTTGCAAGCGGGTTTTTAAGTGCTCTGGAGTCATTTTGTTCCAGTCGGGTTTTTAAGTGCTCTGGAGTCATTTCGTTGCAAGCGGGTTTTTAAGTGCTCTGGAGTCATTTCGTTGCAAGCGGGTTTTTAAGTATTCTGGAGTCATTTCGTTGCAAGCGGGTTTTTAAGTGCTCTGGAGTCATTTCGTTGCAAGCATGTTTTTAAGTGCTCTGGAGTCATTTCGTTGCAAGCGGATTTTTAAGTGCTCTGGAGTCATTTCGTTGCAAGCGTGTTTTTACGTGCTCTGGAGTCATTTCGTTGCAAGCGGGTTTTTAAGTGTTCTGGAGTCATTTCTTTGCAAGCGTGTTTTTAAGTGTTCTGGAGTCATTTCGTTGCAAGCGGGTATTTACATACTTCTCAGACATTTCACTGGAAGTGGGTTTTTAATTGCTCTGGAGTCATTGGCTTTCAAGCGGGTTTTTAAGTGCTCTGGAGTCATTTCGTTGCAAGCGGGTTTTTAAGTGCTCTGGAGTCATTTCGTTGCAAGCGTGTTTTTAAGTGCTCTGGAGTCTTTTCGTTGCAAGCGGGTTTTTAAGTGTTCTGGAGTCATTTCTTTGCATGCAGGTTTTTAAGTGCTCTGAAGGCATTTCGTTGTAAGCGGGTTTTTAAGTGCTCTGGAGTCATTTCGTTGCAAGCGGGTTTTTACGTGTTCTGGAGACATTTCGTTGCAAGCGGATTTTTACATACTCCTCAGACATTTCACTGGAAGTGGGTTTTTTAAGTGCTCTGGAGGCATTTCGTTGCAAGCGGGTTTTTAAGTACTCTGGAGTCATTTGGTTGCAAGCCGGTTTTTACATACTTCTCTGACATTTAACTGGAAGCGGGTTTTTTAATTGCTCTGGAGTCATTTCGTTGCAAGCGGTGTTTTAGTGCTCTGGAGTCATTTCGTTGCAAGCGGGTTTTTACATACTTCTCAGACATTTCACTGGAAGCGGGTTTTTTAAGTGCTCTGGAGTCATTTCGTTGTAAGCGGGTTTTTAAGTACTCTGGAGTCATTACGTTGCAAGCGGGTTTTTAAGTGCTCTGGAGTCATTTTGTTCCAGTCGGGTTTTTAAGTGCTCTGGAGTCATTTCGTTGCAAGCAGGTTTTTAAGTGCTCTGGAGTCATTTCGTTGCAAGCGGGTTTTTAAGTATTCTGGAGTCATTTCGTTGCAAGCGGGTTTTTAAGTGCTCTGGAGTCATTTCGTTGCAAGCGGGTTTTTAAGTGCTCTGGAGTCATTTCGTTGCAAGCGGGTTTTTAAGTGCTCTGGAGTCATTTCGTTGCAAGCGGGTTTTTAAGTGCTCTGGAGTCATTTCGTTGCAAGCGGGTTTTTAAGTGCTCTGGAGTCATTTCGTTGCAACCGGGTTTTTAAGTGTTCTGGAGTCATTTCGTTCCAAGCGGGTTTTTAAGTACTCTGGTGTCATTTCGTTGCAAGCGGGTTTTTAAGGGCTCTGGAGTCTTTTCGTTGCAAGCGTGTTTTTAAGTGTTCTGGAGTCATTTCGTTGCAAGCGGGTTTTTAAGTGCTCTGAAGGCATTTCGTTGTAAGCGGGTTTTTAAGTGCTCTGGAGTCATTTCGTTGCAAGCGGGTTTTTACGTGCTCTGGAGTCATTTCGTTGCAAGCGGGTTTTTACATACTTCTCTGACATTTAACTGGAAGCAGGTTTTTTAAGTGTTCTTGAGTCATTTCGTTGCATGCGGGTTTATACGTGCTCTGGAGTCATTTTGTTGCAAGCGGGTTTTTACTTACTTCTCAGACATTTCACTGGAAGCGGGTTTTTTAAGTGCTCTGGAATCATTTCGTTGCAAGCGGGTTTTTAAGTACTCTGGAGTCATTTCGTTGCAAGCGGGTTTTTAAGTGCTCTGGAGTCATTTCGTTGCAAGCGGGTTTTTAAGTGCTCTGGAGTCATTTCGTTGCAAGCGGGTTTTTAAGTGCTCTGGAGTCATTTCGTTGCAAGCGGGTTTTTAAGTGCTCTGGAGTCATTTCGTTGTAAGCGGGTTTTTAAGTGCTCTGGAGTCATTTCGTTGCAAGCGGGTTTTTAAGTGCTCTGGAGTCATTTCTTTGCAAGCGGGTTTTTAAGTGCTCTGGAGTCATTTCGTTGCAAGCGGGTTTTTAAGTGCTCTGGAGTCATTTCGTTGCAAGCGGGTTTTTAAGTGCTCTGGAGTCATTTCGTTGCATGCGGGTTTTTACGTGTTCTGGAGTCATTTCGTTGCAAGCGGGTTTTTACATACTTCTCAGACATTTCACTGGATGCGGGTTTTTTAAGTGCTCTGGAGGCATTTCGTTGCAAGCGGGTTTTTACATACTTCTCAGACATTTCACTGGAAGCGGGTTTTTTAAGTGCTCTGGAGTCATTTCGTTGCAAGCGGGTTTTTACGTGCTCTGGAGTCATTTCGTTGCAAGCGGGTTTTTAAGTGCTCTGGAGTCATTTTGTTCTAGTCGGGTTTTTAAGGGCTCTGGAGTCATTTCGTTGCAAGCGGGTTTTTAAGTGCTCTGGAGTCATTTCGTTGCAAGCATGTTTTTAAGTGCTCTGGAGTCATTTCGTTGCAAGTGGATTTTTAAGTGCTCTGGAGTCATTTCGTTGCAAGCGGGTTTTTACGTGCTCTGGAGTCATTTCGTTGCAAGCGGGTTTTTAAGTGTTCTGGAGTCATTTCTTTGCAAGCGTGTTTTTAAGTGTTCTGGAGTCATTTCGTTGCAAGCGGGTATTTACATACTTCTCAGACATTTCACTGGAAGTGGGTTTTTAATTGCTCTGGAGTCATTGGCTTTCAAGCGGGTTTTTAAGTGCTCTGGAGTCATTTCGTTGCAAGCGGGTTTTTAAGTACTCTGGAGTCATTTCGTTGCAAGCGGGTTTTTAAGTGTTCTGGAGTCATTTCTTTGCATGCAGGTTTTTAAGTGCTCTGAAGGCATTTCGTTGTAAGCGGGTTTTTAAGTGCTCTGGAGTCATTTCGTTGCAAGCGGGTTTTTACATACTTCTCTGACATTTAACTGGAAGCAGGTTTTTTAAGTGCTCTGGAGTCATTTCGTTGCAAGCGGGTTTTTAAGTATTCTGGAGTCATTTCGTTGCAAGCGGGTTTTTAAGTGCTCTGGAGTCATTTCGTTGCAAGCATGTTTTTAAGTGCTCTGGAGTCATTTCGTTGCAAGCGGGTTTTTAAGTGCTCTGGAGTCATTTCGTTGCAAGCGGGTTTTTACGTGCTCTGGAGTCATTTCGTTGCTAGCGGGTTTTTAAGTGTTCTGGAGTCATTTCTTTGCAAGCGTGTTTTTAAGTGTTCTGGAGTCATTTCGTTGCAAGCGGGTATTTACATACTTCTCAGACATTTCACTGGAAGCGGGTTTTTTAAGTGCTCTGGAGGCATTTCGTTGCAAGCGGGTTTTTAAGTACTCTGGAGTCATTTCGTTGCAAGCGGGTTTTTACATACTTCTCAGACATTTCACTGGAAGCGGGTTTTTAAGTGCTCTGGAGTCATTTTGTTGCTAGCTGTTTTTTGAGTGCTCTGGAGTCATTTCGTTGCAAGCGAGTTTTTAAGTGCTCTGAAGTCATTACGTTGCAAGCGGGTTTTTAAGTGCTCTGGAGTCATTTCGTTGCAAGCGGGTTTTTAAGTGTTCTGGAGTCATTTCGTTGCAAGCGGGTTTTTAAGTACACTGGAGTCATTTCGTTGCAAGCAGGTTTTTAAGTGTTCTGGAGTCATTTCGTTGCAAGCGGGTTTTTAAGTACTCTGGAGTCATTTCGTTGCAAGCGGGTTTTTACATGCTTCTCAGACATTTCACTGGAAGCGGGTTTTTTAAGTGCTCTGGAGGCATTTCTTTACAAGCGGGTTTTTAAGTACTCTGGAGTCATTTCGTTGCAAGCGGGATTTTACGTGCTCTGGAGTCATTTGGTTGCAAGCCGGTTTTTACATACTTCTCTGACATTTAACTGGAAGCGGGTTTTTTAATTGCTCTGGAGTCATTTCGTTGCAAGCGGTGTTTTAGTGCTCTGGAGTCATTTCGTTGCAAGCGGGTTTTTACATACTTCTCAGACATTTCACTGGAAGCGGGTTTTTTAAGTGCTCTGGAGTCATTTCGTTGCAAGCGGGTTTTTAAGTACTCTGGAGTCATTACGTTGCAAGCGGGTTTTTAAGTGCTCTGGAGTCATTTCGTTGCAAGCGGGTTTTTAAGTGCTCTGGAGTCATTTCTTTGCAAGCGGGTTTTTAAGTGCTCTGGAGTCATTTCGTTGCAAGCGGGTTTTTAAGTGCTCTGGAGTCATTTCGTTGCAACCGGGTTTTTAAGTGTTCTGGAGTCATTTCGTTCCAAGCGGGTTTTTAAGTACTCTGGTGTCATTTCTTTGCAAGCGGGTTTATAAGGGCTCTGGAGTCTTTTCGTTGCAAGCGGGTTTTTAAGTGTTCTGGAGTCATTTCGTTGCAAGCGGGTTTTTAAGTGCTCTGAAGGCATTTCGTTGCAAGCGGGTTTTTAAGTGCTCTGGAGTCATTTCGTTGCAAGCGGGTTTTTACGTGCTCTGGAGTCATTTCGTTGCAAGCGGGTTTTTACATACTTCTCTGACATTTAACTGGAATCGGGTTTTTTAAGTGTTCTTGAGTCATTTCGTTGCATGCGGGTTTATACGTGCTCTGGAGTCATTTTGTTGCAAGCGGGTTTTTACTTACTTCTCAGACATTTCACTGGAAGCGGGTTTTTTAAGTGCTCTGGATTCATTTCGTTGCAAGCGGGTTTTTAAGTACTCTGGAGTCATTTCGTTGCAAGCGGGTTTTTAAGTGCTCTGGAGTCATTTCGTTGCAAGCGGGTTTTTAAGTGCTCTGGAGTCATTTCGTTGCAAGCGGGTTTTTAAGTGCTCTGGAGTCATTTCGTTGCAAGCGGGTTTTTAAGTGCTCTGGAGTCATTTCGTTGCAAGCGGGTTTTTAAGTGCTCTGGAGTCATTTCGTTGCAAGCGGGTTTTTAAGTGCTCTGGAGTCATTTCGTTGCAAGCGGTTTTTTAAGTGCTCTGGAGTCATTTCGTTGCAAGCGGGTTTTTAAGTGCTCTGGAGTCATTTCGTTGCAAGCGGGTTTTTAAGTGCTCTGGAGTCATTTCGTTGCAAGCGGGTTTTTACGTGTTCTGGAGTCATTTCGTTGCAAGCGGGTTTTTACATACTTCTCAGACATTTCACAGGAAGCGGGTTTTTTAAGTGCTCTGTAGGCATTTCGTTGCAAGCGGGTTTTTACATACTTCTCAGACATTTCACTGGAAGCGGGTTTTTTAAGTGCTCTGGAGGCATTTCGTTGTAAACCGGTTTTTAAGTGCTCTGGAGTCATTTCGTTGCAAGCGGGTTTTTACGTGTTCTGGAGTCATTTCGTTGCAAGCGGGTTTTTACATGCTTCTCAGACATTTCACTGGAAGCGGGTTTTTTAAGTGCTCTGGAGGCATTTCTTTACAAGCGGGTTTTTAAGTACTCTGGAGACATTTCGTTGCAAGCGGGATTTTACGTGCTCTGGAGTCATTTGGTTGCAAGCCGGTTTTTACATACTTCTCTGACATTTAACTGGAAGCGGGTTTTTTAATTGCTCTGGAGTCATTTCGTTGCAAGCGGTGTTTTAGTGCTCTGGAGTCATTTCGTTGCAAGCGGGTTTTTACATACTTCTCAGACATTTCACTGGAAGCGGGTTTTTTAAGTGCTCTGGAGTCATTTCGTTGCAAGCGGGTTTTTAAGTACTCTGGAGTCATTACGTTGCAAGCGGGTTTTTAAGTGCTCTGGAGTCATTTCGTTGCAAGCGGGTTTTTAAGTGCTCTGGAGTCATTTCTTTGCAAGCGGGTTTTTAAGTGCTCTGGAGTCATTTCGTTGCAAGCGGGTTTTTAAGTGCTCTGGAGTCATTTCGTTGCAACCGGGTTTTTAAGTGTTCTGGAGTCATTTCGTTCCAAGCGGGTTTTTAAGTACTCTGGTGTCATTTCTTTGCAAGCGGGTTTATAAGGGCTCTGGAGTCTTTTCGTTGCAAGCGGGTTTTTAAGTGTTCTGGAGTCATTTCGTTGCAAGCGGGTTTTTAAGTGCTCTGAAGGCATTTCGTTGCAAGCGGGTTTTTAAGTGCTCTGGAGTCATTTCGTTGCAAGCGGGTTTTTACGTGCTCTGGAGTCATTTCGTTGCAAGCGGGTTTTTACATACTTCTCTGACATTTAACTGGAATCGGGTTTTTTAAGTGTTCTTGAGTCATTTCGTTGCATGCGGGTTTATACGTGCTCTGGAGTCATTTTGTTGCAAGCGGGTTTTTACTTACTTCTCAGACATTTCACTGGAAGCGGGTTTTTTAAGTGCTCTGGATTCATTTCGTTGCAAGCGGGTTTTTAAGTACTCTGGAGTCATTTCGTTGCAAGCGGGTTTTTAAGTGCTCTGGAGTCATTTCGTTGCAAGCGGGTTTTTAAGTGCTCTGGAGTCATTTCGTTGCAAGCGGGTTTTTAAGTGCTCTGGAGTCATTTCGTTGCAAGCGGGTTTTTAAGTGCTCTGGAGTCATTTCGTTGCAAGCGGGTTTTTAAGTGCTCTGGAGTCATTTCGTTGCAAGCGGGTTTTTAAGTGCTCTGGAGTCATTTCGTTGCAAGCGGTTTTTTAAGTGCTCTGGAGTCATTTCGTTGCAAGCGGGTTTTTAAGTGCTCTGGAGTCATTTCGTTGCAAGCGGGTTTTTAAGTGCTCTGGAGTCATTTCGTTGCAAGCGGGTTTTTACGTGTTCTGGAGTCATTTCGTTGCAAGCGGGTTTTTACATACTTCTCAGACATTTCACAGGAAGCGGGTTTTTTAAGTGCTCTGTAGGCATTTCGTTGCAAGCGGGTTTTTACATACTTCTCAGACATTTCACTGGAAGCGGGTTTTTTAAGTGCTCTGGAGGCATTTCGTTGCAAGCGGGTTTTTACATACTTCTCAGACATTTCACTGGAAGCGGGTTTTTTAAGTGCTCTGGAGTCATTTCGTTGCAAGCGGGTTTTTACGTGCTCTGGAGTCATTTCGTTGCAAGCGGGTTTTTAAGTGCTCTGGAGTCATTTTGTTCTAGTCGGGTTTTTAAGGGCTCTGGAGTCATTTCGTTGCAAGCGGGTTTTTACGTGCTCTGGAGTCATTTCGTTGCAAGCGGGTTTTTAAGTGTTCTGGAGTCATTTCTTTGCAAGCGTGTTTTTAAATGTTCTGGAGTCATTTCGTTGCAAGCGGGTATTTACATACTTCTCTGACATTTAACTGGAAGCGTGTTTTTAAGTGCTCTGGAGTCATTTCGTTGCAAGCGGGTTTTTACGTGCTCTGGAGTCATTTCGTTGCAAGCGGGTTTTTACATACTTCTCAGACATTTCACTGGAAGCGGGTTTTTTAAGTGCTCTGGAGTCATGTCGTTGCAAGCGGGTTTTTAAGTATTCTGGAGTCATTTCTTTGCAAGCGGGTTTTTTAGTGCTCTGGAGTCATTTCGTTGCAAGCAGGTTTTTAAGTGCTCTGGAGTCATTTCGTTGCAAGCGGTTTTTTAAGTGCTCTGGAGTCATTTCGTTGCAAGCGGGTTTTTAAGTATTCTGGAGTCATTTCGTTGCAAGCGGGTTTTTAAGTGCTCTGGAGTCATTTCGTTGCAAGCATGTTTTTAAGTGCTCTGGAGTCATTTCGTTGCAAGCGGGTTTTTGAGTGCTCTGGAGTCATTTCGTTGCAAGCGGGTTTTTACGTGCTCTGGAGTCATTTCGTTGCTAGCGGGTTTTTAAGTGTTCTGGAGTCATTTCTTTGCAAGCGTGTTTTTAAGTGTTCTGGAGTCATTTCGTTGCAAGCGGGTATTTACATACTTCTCAGACATTTCACTGGAAGCGGGTTTTTTAAGTGCTCTGGAGGCATTTCGTTGCAAGCGGGTTTTTAAGTACTCTGGAGTCATTTCGTTGCAAGCGGGTTTTTACATACTTCTCAGACATTTCACTGGAAGCGGGTTTTTAAGTGCTCTGGAGTCATTTTGTTGCAAGCTGGTTTTTGAGTGCTCTGGAGTCATTTCGTTGCAAGCGAGTTTTTAAGTGCTCTGAAGTCATTACGTTGCAAGCGGGTTTTTAAGTGCTCTGGAGTCATTTCGTTGCAAGCGTTTTTTTAAGTGTTCTGGAGTCATTTCGTTGCAAGCGGGTTTTTAAGTACACTTTAGTCATTTCGTTGCAAGCGGTTTTTTAAGTGCTCTGGAGTCTTTTCGTTGCAAGCGGGTTTTTAAGTGTTCTGGAGTCAATTCGTTCAAAGCGGGTTTTTAAGTGCTCTGAAGGCATTTCGTTGTAAACCGGTTTTTAAGTGCTCTGGAGTCATTTCGTTGCAAGCGGGTTTTTACGTGTTCTGGAGTCATTTCGTTGCAAGCGGGTTTTTACATGCTTCTCAGACATTTCACTGGAAGCGGGTTTTTTAAGTGCTCTGGAGGCATTTCTTTACAAGCGGGTTTTTAAGTACTCTGGAGTCATTTCGTTGCAAGCGGGATTTTACGTGCTCTGGAGTCATTTGGTTGCAAGCCGGTTTTTACATACTTCTCTGACATTTAACTGGAAGCGGGTTTTTTTAATTGCTCTGGAGTCATTTCGTTGCAAGCGGTGTTTTAGTGCTCTGGAGTCATTTCGTTGCAAGCGGGTTTTTAAGTGCTCTGGAGTCATTTCGTTGCAAGCGGGTTTTTAAGTGCTCTGGAGTCATTTCGTTGCAAGCGGGTTTTTAAGTGCTCTGGAGTCATTTCGTTGCAAGCGGGTTTTTAAGTGCTCTGGAGTCATTTCGTTGCAAGCGGGTTTTTAAGTGCTCTGGAGTCATTTCGTTGCAAGCGGGTTTTTAAGTGCTCTGGAGTCATTTCGTTGCAAGCGGTTTTTTAAGTGCTCTGGAGTCATTTCGTTGCAAGCGGGTTTTTAAGTGCTCTGGAGTCATTTCGTTGCAAGCGGGTTTTTAAGTGCTCTGGAGTCATTTCGTTGCAAGCGGGTTTTTACGTGTTCTGGAGTCATTTCGTTGCAAGCGGGTTTTTACATACTTCTCAGACATTTCACAGGAAGCGGGTTTTTTAAGTGCTCTGTAGGCATTTCGTTGCAAGCGCTTTTTACATACTTCTCAGACATTTCACTGGAAGCGGGTTTTTTAAGTGCTCTGGAGGCATTTCGTTGCAAGCGGGTTTTTACATACTTCTCAGACATTTCACTGGAAGCGGGTTTTTTAAGTGCTCTGGAGTCATTTCGTTGCAAGCGGGTTTTTACGTGCTCTGGAGTCATTTCGTTGCAAGCGGGTTTTTAAGTGCTCTGGAGTCATTTTGTTCTAGTCGGGTTTTTAAGGGCTCTGGAGTCATTTCGTTGCAAGCGGGTTTTTACGTGCTCTGGAGTCATTTCGTTGCAAGCGGGTTTTTAAGTGTTCTGGAGTCATTTCTTTGCAAGCGTGTTTTTAAATGTTCTGGAGTCATTTCGTTGCAAGCGGGTATTTACATACTTCTCTGACATTTAACTGGAAGCGTGTTTTTAAGTGCTCTGGAGTCATTTCGTTGCAAGCGGGTTTTTACGTGCTCTGGAGTCATTTCGTTGCAAGCGGGTTTTTACATACTTCTCAGACATTTCACTGGAAGCGGGTTTTTTAAGTGCTCTGGAGTCATGTCGTTGCAAGCGGGTTTTTAAGTATTCTGGAGTCATTTCTTTGCAAGCGGGTTTTTTAGTGCTCTGGAGTCATTTCGTTGCAAGCAGGTTTTTAAGTGCTCTGGAGTCATTTCGTTGCAAGCGGTTTTTTAAGTGCTCTGGAGTCATTTCGTTGCAAGCGGGTTTTTAAGTATTCTGGAGTCATTTCGTTGCAAGCGGGTTTTTAAGTGCTCTGGAGTCATTTCGTTGCAAGCATGTTTTTAAGTGCTCTGGAGTCATTTCGTTGCAAGCGGGTTTTTGAGTGCTCTGGAGTCATTTCGTTGCAAGCGGGTTTTTACGTGCTCTGGAGCCATTTCGTTGCTAGCGGGTTTTTAAGTGTTCTGGAGTCATTTCTTTGCAAGCGTGTTTTTAAGTGTTCTGGAGTCATTTCGTTGCAAGCGGGTATTTACATACTTCTCAGACATTTCACTGGAAGCGGGTTTTTTAAGTGCTCTGGAGGCATTTCGTTGCAAGCGGGTTTTTAAGTACTCTGGAGTCATTTCGTTGCAAGCGGGTTTTTACATACTTCTCAGACATTTCACTGGAAGCGGGTTTTTAAGTGCTCTGGAGTCATTTTGTTGCAAGCTGGTTTTTGAGTGCTCTGGAGTCATTTCGTTGCAAGCGAGTTTTTAAGTGCTCTGAAGTCATTACGTTGCAAGCGGGTTTTTAAGTGCTCTGGAGTCATTTCGTTGCAAGCGTTTTTTTAAGTGTTCTGGAGTCATTTCGTTGCAAGCGGGTTTTTAAGTACACTTTAGTCATTTCGTTGCAAGCGGTTTTTTAAGTGCTCTGGAGTCTTTTCGTTGCAAGCGGGTTTTTAAGTGTTCTGGAGTCAATTCGTTCAAAGCGGGTTTTTAAGTGCTCTGAAGGCATTTCGTTGTAAACCGGTTTTTAAGTGCTCTGGAGTCATTTCGTTGCAAGCGGGTTTTTACGTGTTCTGGAGTCATTTCGTTGCAAGCGGGTTTTTACATGCTTCTCAGACATTTCACTGGAAGCGGGTTTTTTAAGTGCTCTGGAGGCATTTCTTTACAAGCGGGTTTTTAAGTACTCTGGAGTCATTTCGTTGCAAGCGGGATTTTACGTGCTCTGGAGTCATTTGGTTGCAAGCCGGTTTTTACATACTTCTCTGACATTTAACTGGAAGCGGGTTTTTTTAATTGCTCTGGAGTCATTTCGTTGCAAGCGGTGTTTTAGTGCTCTGGAGTCATTTCGTTGCAAGCGGGTTTTTACATACTTCTCAGACATTTCACTGGAAGCGGGTTTTTTAAGTGCTCTGGAGTCATTTCTTTGCAAGCGGGTTTTTAAGTACTCTGGAGTCATTACGTTGCAAGCGGGTTTTTAAGTGCTCTGGAGTCATTTCGTTGCAAGCGGGTTTTTAAGTGCTCTGGAGTCATTTCTTTGCAAGCGGGTTTTTAAGTGCTCTGGAGTCATTTCGTTGCAAGCGGGTTTTTAAGTGCTCTGGAGTCATTTCGTTGCAACCGGGTTTTTAAGTGTTCTGGAGTCATTTCGTTCCAAGCGGGTTTTTAAGTACTCTGGTGTCATTTCTTTGCAAGCGGGTTTATAAGGGCTCTGGAGTCTTTTCGTTGCAAGCGGGTTTTTAAGTGTTCTGGAGTCATTTCGTTGCAAGCGGGTTTTTAAGTGCTCTGAAGGCATTTCGTTGCAAGCGGGTTTTTAAGTGCTCTGGAGTCATTTCGTTGCAAGCGGGTTTTTACGTGCTCTGGAGTCATTTCGTTGCAAGCGGGTTTTTACATACTTCTCTGACATTTAACTGGAATCGGGTTTTTTAAGTGTTCTTGAGTCATTTCGTTGCATGCGGGTTTATACGTGCTCTGGAGTCATTTTGTTGCAAGCGGGTTTTTACTTACTTCTCAGACATTTCACTGGAAGCGGGTTTTTTAAGTGCTCTGGATTCATTTCGTTGCAAGCGGGTTTTTAAGTACTCTGGAGTCATTTCGTTGCAAGCGGGTTTTTACATACTTCTCTGACATTTAACTGGAAGCGGGTTTTTTAAGTGCTCTGGAGTCATTTCGTTGCAAGCAGGTTTTTACGAGCTCTGGAGTCATTTCGTTGCAAGCGGGTTTTTACATATTTCTCAGACATTTCACTGGAAGCGGGTTTTTTAAGTGCTCTGGAGTCATTTCGTTGCAAGCGTGTTTTTAAGTACCCTGGAATCATTTCGTTGCAAGCGGGTTTTTAAGTGCTCTGGAGTCATTTCGTTGCAAGCGGGTTTTTAAGTGCTCTAGAGTCATTTCGTTGCAAGCGGGTTTTTAAGTGCTCTGGAGTCATTTCCTTGCTAGCGGGTTTTTAAGTGTTCTGGAGTCATTTCGTTGCAAGCGCATTTTTAAGTGCTCTGGAGTCATTTCGTTGCAAGCGGGTTTTTAAGTGTTCTGGAGTCATTTCGTTGCAAGTGTGTTTTTAAGTGCTCTGGAGTCATTTCATTGCAAGCGGGTTTTTAAGTGCTCTGGAGTCTTTTCGTTGCAAGCGGGTTTTTAAGTGTTCTGGAGTCATTTCGTTGCAAGCGGGTTTTTAAGTGCTCTGAAGGCATTTTGTTGTAAACGGGTTTTTAAGTGCTCTGGAGTCATTTCGTTGCAAGCGGGTTTTTACGTGTTCTGGAGTCATTTCGTTGCAAGCGGGTTTTTAAGTGCTCTGGAGTCATTTTGTTCTAGTCGGGTTTTTAAGTGCTCTGGAGTCATTTCGTTGCAAGCGGGTTTTTAAGTGCTCTGGAGTCATTTCGTTGCAAGCGGGTTTTTAAGTATTCTGGAGTCATTTCGTTGCAAGCGGGTTTTTAAGTGCTCTGGAGTCATTTCGTTGCAAGCATGTTTTTAAGTGCTCTGGAGTCATTTCGTTGCAAGCCGGTTTTTAAGTGCTCTGGAGTCATTTCGTTGCAAGCGGGTTTTTACGTGCTCTGGAGTCATTTCGTTGCAAGCGGGTTTTTAAGTGTTCTGGAGTCATTTCTTTGCAAGCGTGTTTTTAAGTGTTCTGGAGTCATTTCGTTGCAAGCGGGTATTTACATACTTCTCAGACATTTCACTGGAAGTGGGTTTTTACGTGCTCTGGAGTCATTGGGTTTCAAGCGGGTTTTTAAGTGCTCTGGAGTCATTTCGTTGCAAGCGGGTTTTTAAGTGCTCTGGGGTCATATCGTTGCAAGCGGGTTTTTAAGTGCTCTGGAGTATTTTTGTTGCAAGCGGGTTTTTAAGTGTTCTGGAGTCATTTCTTTGCAAGCAGGTTTTTAAGTGCTCTGGAGTCATTTCGTTGCAAGCGGGTTTTTACATACTTCTCTGACATTTAACTGGAAGCGGGTTTTTAAGTGCTCTGGAGTCATTTCGTTGCAAGCGGTTTTTTACATACTTCTCTGACATTTAACTGGAAGCGGGTTTTTTAAGTGCTCTGGAGTCATTTCGTTGCAAGCGGGTTTTTACGTGCTCTGGAGTCATTTCGTTGCAAGCGGCTTTTTACATACTTCTCAGACATTTCACTGGAAGCGGGTTTTTTAAGTGCTCTGGAGTCATGTCGTTGCAAGCGGGTTTTTAAGTATTCTGGAGTCATTTCGTTGCAAGCGGGTTTTTAAGTGCTCTGGAGTCATTTCGTTGCAAGCGGGTTTTTAAGTGCTCTGGAGTCATTTCGTTGCAAGCGGGTTTTTAAGTGCTCTGGAGTCATTTCGTAGCAAGCGGGTTTTTACGTGCTCTGGAGTCATTGGGTTTCAAGCGGGTTTTTAAGTGCTCTGGAGTCATTTCGTTGCAAGCGGGTTTTTAAGTGCTCTGGAGTCATTTCGTTGCAAGCGGGTTTTTAAATGCTCTGGAGTCTTTTCGTTGCAAGCGGGTTTTTAAGTGCTCTGAAGGCATTTCGTTGTAAGCGGGTTTTTAAGTGCTCTGGAGTCATTTCGTTGCAAGCGGGTTTTTACGTGTTCTGGAGTCATTTCGTTGCAAGCGGGTTTTTACATACTCCTCAGACATTTCACTGGAAGCGGGTTTTTTAAGTGCTCTGGAGGCATTTCGTGGCAAGCGGGATTTTAAGTACTCTGGAGTCATATCGTTGCAAGCGGGTTTTTACGTGCTCTGGAGTCATTTCTTTGCAAGCGGGTTTTTACATACTTCTCTGACATTTAACTGGAAGCGGGTTTTTTAAGTACTCTGGAGTCATTTCGTTGCAAGCGGGTTTTTACGAGCTCTGGAGTCATTTCGTTGCAAGCGGGTTTTTACATATTTCTCAGACATTTCACTGGAAGCGGGTTTTTTAAGTGCTCTGGAGTCATTTCGTTGCAAGCGTGTTTTTAAGTACCCTGGAATCATTTCGTTGCAAGTGGGTTTTTAAGTGCTCTGGAGTCATTTCGTTGCAAGCGGGTTTTTAAGTGCTCTAGAGTCATTTCGTTGCAAGCGGGTTTTTAAGTGCTCTGGAGTCATTTCCTTGCAAGCGGGTTTTTAAGTGTTCTGGAGTCATTTCGTTGCAAGCGCGTTTTTAAGTGCTCTGGAGTCATTTCGTTGCAAGCGGGTTTTTAAGTGTTCTGGAGTCATTTCGTTGCAAGTGTGTTTTTAAGTGCTCTGGAGTCATTTCATTGCAAGCGGGTTTTTAAGTGCTCTGGAGTCTTTTCGTTGCAAGCGGGTTTTTAAGTGTTCTGGAGTCATTTCGTTGCAAGCGGGTTTTTAAGTGCTCTGAAGGCATTTTGTTGTAAACGGGTTTTTAAGTGCTCTGGAGTCATTTCGTTGCAAGCGGGTTTTTACGTGTTCTGGAGTCATTTCGTTGCAAGCGGGTTTTTACATACTTCTCAGACATTTCACTGGAAGCGGGTTTTTTAAGTGCTCTGGAGGCATTTCGTTGCAAGCGGGTTTTTACATACTTCTCAGACATTTCACTGGAAGCGGGTTTTTTAAGTGCTCTGGAGTCATTTCGTTGCAAGCGGGTTTTTACGTGCTCTGGAGTCATTTCGTTGCAAGCGGGTTTTTAAGTGCTCTGGAGTTATTTTGTTCTAGTCGGGTTTTTAAGGGCTCTGGAGTCATTTCGTTGCAAGCGGGTTTTTAAGTGCTCTGGAGTCATTTCGTTGCAAGCGGGTTTTTAAGTATTCTGGAGTCATTTCGTTGCAAGCGGATTTTTACATACTCCTCAGACATTTCACTGGAAGTGGGTTTTTTAAGTGCTCTGGAGGCATTTCGTTGCAAGCGGGTTTTTAAGTACTCTGGAGTCATTTGGTTGCAAGCCGGTTTTTACATACTTCTCTGACATTTAACTGGAAGAGGGTTTTTTAATTGCTCTGGAGTCATTTCGTTGCAAGCGGTGTTTTAGTGCTCTGGAGTCATTTCGTTGCAAGCGGGTTTTTACATACTTCTCAGACATTTCACTGGAAGCGGGTTTTTTAAGTGCTCTGGAGTCATTTCGTTGCAAGCGGGTTTTTAAGTACTCTGGAGTCATTACGTTGCAAGCGGGTTTTTAAGTGCTCTGGAGTCATTTCGTTGCAAGCGGGTTTTTAAGTGCTCTGGAGTCATTTCTTTGCAAGCGGGTTTTTAAGTGCTCTGGAGTCATTTCGTTGCAAGCGGGTTTTTAAGTGCTCTGGAGTCATTTCGTTGCAACCGGGTTTTTAAGTGTTCTGGAGTCATTTCGTTCCAAGCGGGTTTTTAAGTACTCTGGTGTCATTTCGTTGCAAGCGGGTTTTTAAGGGCTCTGGAGTCTTTTCGTTGCAAGCGGGTTTTTAAGTCTTCTGGAGTCATTTCGTTGCAAGCGGGTTTTTAAGTGCTCTGAAGGCATTTCGTTGTAAGCGGGTTTTTAAGTGCTCTGGAGTCATTTCGTTGCAAGCGGGTTTTTACGTGCTCTGGAGTCATTTCGTTGCAAGCGGGTTTTTACATACTTCTCTGACATTTAACTGGAAGCAGGTTTTTTAAGTGTTCTTGAGTCATTTCGTTGCATGCGGGTTTATACGTGCTCTGGAGTCATTTCGTTGCAAGCGGGTTTTTACGTGCTCTGGAGTCATTTCGTTGCAAGCAGGTTTTTACATACTTCTCTGACATTTAACTAGAAGCGGGTTTTTTAAGTATTCTTGTGTCATTTCGTTGCAAGCGGGTTTATACGTGCTCTGGAGTCATTTCCTTGCAAGCGGGTTTTTACATACTTCTCAGACATTTCACTGGAAGCTGGTTTTTTAAGTGCTCTGGAGTCATTTCGTTGCAAGCGGGTTTTTACGTGCTCTGGAGTCATTTCGTTGCAAGCGGGTTTTTAAGTGCTCTGGAGTCATTTTGTTCCAGTCGGGTTTTTAAGTGCTCTGGAGTCATTTCGTTGCAAGCGGGTTTTTAAGTGCTCTGGAGTCATTTCGTTGCAAGCGGGTTTTTAAGTATTCTGGAGTCATTTCGTTGCAAGCGGGTTTTTAAGTGCTCTGGAGTCATTTCGTTGCAAGCATGTTTTTAAGTGCTCTGGAGTCATTTCGTTGCAAGCGGATTTTTAAGTGCTCTGGAGTCATTTCGTTGCAAGCGTGTTTTTACGTGCTCTGGAGTCATTTCGTTGCAAGCGGGTTTTTAAGTGTTCTGGAGTCATTTCTTTGCAAGCGTGTTTTTAAGTGTTCTGGAGTCATTTCGTTGCAAGCGGGTATTTACATACTTCTCAGACATTTCACTGGAAGTGGGTTTTTAATTGCTCTGGAGTCATTGGCTTTCAAGCGGGTTTTTAAGTGCTCTGGAGTCATTTCGTTGCAAGCGGGTTTTTAAGTGCTCTGGAGTCATTTCGTTGCAAGCGTGTTTTTAAGTGCTCTGGAGTCTTTTCGTTGCAAGCGGGTTTTTAAGTGTTCTGGAGTCATTTCTTTGCATGCAGGTTTTTAAGTGCTCTGAAGGCATTTCGTTGTAAGCGGGTTTTTAAGTGCTCTGGAGTCATTTCGTTGCAAGCGGGTTTTTACGTGTTCTGGAGACATTTCGTTGCAAGCGGATTTTTACATACTCCTCAGACATTTCACTGGAAGTGGGTTTTTTAAGTGCTCTGGAGGCATTTCGTTGCAAGCGGGTTTTTAAGTACTCTGGAGTCATTTGGTTGCAAGCCGGTTTTTACATACTTCTCTGACATTTAACTGGAAGCGGGTTTTTTAATTGCTCTGGAGTCATTTCGTTGCAAGCGGTGTTTTAGTGCTCTGGAGTCATTTCGTTGCAAGCGGGTTTTTACATACTTCTCAGACATTTCACTGGAAGCGGGTTTTTTAAGTGCTCTGGAGTCATTTCGTTGTAAGCGGGTTTTTAAGTACTCTGGAGTCATTACGTTGCAAGCGGGTTTTTAAGTGCTCTGGAGTCATTTTGTTCCAGTCGGGTTTTTAAGTGCTCTGGAGTCATTTCGTTGCAAGCAGGTTTTTAAGTGCTCTGGAGTCATTTCGTTGCAAGCGGGTTTTTAAGTATTCTGGAGTCATTTCGTTGCAAGCGGGTTTTTAAGTGCTCTGGAGTCATTTCGTTGCAAGCGGGTTTTTAAGTGCTCTGGAGTCATTTCGTTGCAAGCGGGTTTTTAAGTGCTCTAGAGTCATTTCGTTGCAAGCGGGTTTTTAAGTGCTCTGGAGTCATTTCGTTGCAAGCGGGTTTTTAAGTGTTCTGGAGTCATTTCGTTGCAAGCGGGTTTTTAAGTGCTCTGGAGTCATTTCGTTGCAAGCGGGTTTTTAAGTGTTCTGGAGTCATTTCGTTGCAAGCGTGTTTTTAAGTGCTCTGGAGTCATTTCGTTGCAAGCGGGTTTTTAAGTGCTCTGGAGTCTTTTCGTTGCAAGCGGGTTTTTAAGTGTACTGGAGTCATTTCGTTGCAAGCGGGTTTTTAAGTGCTCTGAAGGCATTTTGTTGTAAACGGGTTTTTAAGTGCTCTGGAGTCATTTCGTTGCAAGCGAGTTTTTACGTGTTCTGGAGTCATTTCGTTGCAAGCGGGTTTTTACATACTTCTCAGACATTTCACTGGAAGCGGGTTTTTTAAGTGCTTTGGAGGCATTTCGTTACAAGCGGGTTTTTAAGTACTCTGGAGTCATTTCGTTGCAAGCGGGTTTTTACGTGCTCTGGAGTCATTTGGTTGCAAGCCGGTTTTTACATACTTCTCTGACATTTAACTGGAAGCGGGTTTTTTAAGTGCTCTGGAGTCATTTCGTTGCAAGTGGTGTATTAGTGCTCTGGAGTCATTTCGTTGCAAGCGGGTTTTTACATACTTCTCAGACATTTCACTGGAAGCGAATTTTTTAAGTGCTCTGGAGTCATTTCGTTTCAAGCGGGTTTTTAAGTACTCTGGAGTCATTACGTTGCAAGCGGGTTTTTAAGTGCTCTGGAGTCATTTCGTTGCAAGCAGGTTTTTAAGTGTTCTGGAGTCATTTCATTGCAAGCGGGTTTTTAAGTACTCTGGCGTCATTTCATTGCAAGCGGGTTTTTAAGGGCTCTGGAGTCTTTTCGTTGCAAGCGGGTTTTTAAGTGTTCTGGAGTCATTTCGTTGCAAGCGGGTTTTTAAGTGCTCTGAAGGCATTTTGTTGTAAGCGGGTTTTTAAGTGCTCTGGAGTCATTTCGTTGCAAGCGGGTTTTTACGTGTTCTGGAGTCATTTCTTTGCAAGCGGGTTTTTACATACTTCTCAGACATTTCACTGGAAGCGTGTTTTTTAAGTGCTCTGGAGGCATTTCGTTGCAAGCGGGTTTTTAAGTACTCTGGAGTCATTTCGTTGCAAGCGGGTTTTTACGTGCTCTGGAGTCATTTCGTTGCAAGCAGGTTTTTACATACTTCTCTGACATTTAACTGGAAGCGGGTTTTTTAAGTGTTCTTGAGTCATTTCGTTGCAAGCGGGTTTATACGTGCTCTGGAGTCATTTCCTTGCAAGCGGGTTTTTACATACTTCTCAGACATTTCACTGGAAGCTGGTTTTTTAAGTGCTCTGGAGTCATTTCGTTGCAAGCGGGTTTTTACGTGCTCTGGAGTCATTTCGTTGCAAGCGGGTTTTTAAGTGCTCTGGAGTCATTTTGTTCCAGTCGGGTTTTTAAGTGCTCTGGAGTCATTTCGTTGCAAGCGGGTTTTTAAGTGCTCTGGAGTCATTTCGTTGCAAGCGGGTTTTTAAGTGCTCTGGAGTCATTTCTTTGCAAGCGGGTTTTTAAGTGCTCTGGAGTCATTTCGTTGCAAGCGGGTTTTTAAGTGCTCTGGAGTCATTTCGTTGCAACCGGGTTTTTAAGTGTTCTGGAGTCATTTCGTTCCAAGCGGGTTTTTAAGTACTCTGGTGTCATTTCGTTGCAAGCGGGTTTTTAAGGGCTCTGGAGTCTTTTCGTTGCAAGCGTGTTTTTAAGTGTTCTGGAGTCATTTCGTTGCAAGCGGGTTTTTAAGTGCTCTGAAGGCATTTCGTTGTAAGCGGGTTTTTAAGTGCTCTGGAGTCATTTCGTTGCAAGCGGGTTTTTACGTGCTCTGGAGTCATTTCGTTGCAAGCGGGTTTTTACATACTTCTCTGACATTTAACTGGAAGCAGGTTTTTTAAGTGTTCTTGAGTCATTTCGTTGCATGCGGGTTTATACGTGCTCTGGAGTCATTTTGTTGCAAGCGGGTTTTTACTTACTTCTCAGACATTTCACTGGAAGCGGGTTTTTTAAGTGCTCTGGAATCATTTCGTTGCAAGCGGGTTTTTAAGTACTCTGGAGTCATTTCGTTGCAAGCGGGTTTTTAAGTGCTCTGGAGTCATTTCGTTGCAAGCGGGTTTTTAAGTGCTCTGGAGTCATTTCGTTGCAAGCGGGTTTTTAAGTGCTCTGGAGTCATTTCGTTGCAAGCGGGTTTTTAAGTGCTCTGGAGTCATTTCGTTGTAAGCGGGTTTTTAAGTGCTCTGGAGTCATTTCGTTGCAAGCGGGTTTTTAAGTGCTCTGGAGTCATTTCTTTGCAAGCGGGTTTTTAAGTGCTCTGGAGTCATTTCGTTGCAAGCGGGTTTTTAAGTGCTCTGGAGTCATTTCGTTGCAAGCGGGTTTTTAAGTGCTCTGGAGTCATTTCGTTGCATGCGGGTTTTTACGTGTTCTGGAGTCATTTCGTTGCAAGCGGGTTTTTACATACTTCTCAGACATTTCACTGGATGCGGGTTTTTTAAGTGCTCTGGAGGCATTTCGTTGCAAGCGGGTTTTTACATACTTCTCAGACATTTCACTGGAAGCGGGTTTTTTAAGTGCTCTGGAGTCATTTCGTTGCAAGCGGGTTTTTACGTGCTCTGGAGTCATTTCGTTGCAAGCGGGTTTTTAAGTGCTCTGGAGTCATTTTGTTCTAGTCGGGTTTTTAAGGGCTCTGGAGTCATTTCGTTGCAAGCGGGTTTTTAAGTGCTCTGGAGTCATTTCGTTGCAAGCATGTTTTTAAGTGCTCTGGAGTCATTTCGTTGCAAGTGGATTTTTAAGTGCTCTGGAGTCATTTCGTTGCAAGCGGGTTTTTACGTGCTCTGGAGTCATTTCGTTGCAAGCGGGTTTTTAAGTGTTCTGGAGTCATTTCTTTGCAAGCGTGTTTTTAAGTGTTCTGGAGTCATTTCGTTGCAAGCGGGTATTTACATACTTCTCAGACATTTCACTGGAAGTGGGTTTTTAATTGCTCTGGAGTCATTGGCTTTCAAGCGGGTTTTTAAGTGCTCTGGAGTCATTTCGTTGCAAGCGGGTTTTTAAGTGCTCTGGAGTCATTTCGTTGCAAGCGGGTTTTTAAGTGTTCTGGAGTCATTTCTTTGCATGCAGGTTTTTAAGTGCTCTGAAGGCATTTCGTTGTAAGCGGGTTTTTAAGTGCTCTGGAGTCATTTCGTTGCAAGCGGGTTTTTACATACTTCTCTGACATTTAACTGGAAGCGGGTTTTTTAAGTGCTCTGGAGTCATTTCGTTGCAAGCGGGTTTTTAAGTATTCTGGAGTCATTTCGTTGCAAGCGGGTTTTTAAGTGCTCTGGAGTCATTTCGTTGCAAGCATGTTTTTAAGTGCTCTGGAGTCATTTCGTTGCAAGCGGGTTTTTAAGTGCTCTGGAGTCATTTCGTTGCAAGCGGGTTTTTACGTGCTCTGGAGTCATTTCGTTGCTAGCGGGTTTTTAAGTGTTCTGGAGTCATTTCTTTGCAAGCGTGTTTTTAAGTGTTCTGGAGTCATTTCGTTGCAAGCGGGTATTTACATACTTCTCAGACATTTCACTGGAAGCGGGTTTTTTAAGTGCTCTGGAGGCATTTCGTTGCAAGCGGGTTTTTAAGTACTCTGGAGTCATTTCGTTGCAAGCGGGTTTTTACATACTTCTCAGACATTTCACTGGAAGCGGGTTTTTAAGTGCTCTGGAGTCATTTTGTTGCTAGCTGTTTTTTGAGTGCTCTGGAGTCATTTCGTTGCAAGCGAGTTTTTAAGTGCTCTGAAGTCATTACGTTGCAAGCGGGTTTTTAAGTGCTCTGGAGTCATTTCGTTGCAAGCGGGTTTTTAAGTGTTCTGGAGTCATTTCGTTGCAAGCGGGTTTTTAAGTACACTGGAGTCATTTCGTTGCAAGCGGTTTTTTAAGTGCTCTGGAGTCTTTTCGTTGCAAACGGGTTTTTAAGTGTTCTGGAGTCAATTCGTTCAAAGCGGGTTTTTAAGTGCTCTGAAGGCATTTCGTTGCAAGCGGGTTTTTACGTGTTCTGGAGTCATTTCGTTGCAAGCGGGTTTTTACATGCTTCTCAGACATTTCACTGGAAGCGGGTTTTTTAAGTGCTCTGGAGGCATTTCTTTACAAGCGGGTTTTTAAGTACTCTGGAGTCATTTCGTTGCAAGCGGGATTTTACGTGCTCTGGAGTCATTTGGTTGCAAGCCGGTTTTTACATACTTCTCTGACATTTAACTGGAAGCGGGTTTTTTAATTGCTCTGGAGTCATTTCGTTGCAAGCGGTGTTTTAGTGCTCTGGAGTCATTTCGTTGCAAGCGGGTTTTTACATACTTCTCAGACATTTCACTGGAAGCGGGTTTTTTAAGTGCTCTGGAGTCATTTCGTTGCAAGCGGGTTTTTAAGTACTCTGGAGTCATTACGTTGCAAGCGGGTTTTTAAGTGCTCTGGAGTCATTTCGTTGCAAGCGGGTTTTTAAGTGCTCTGGAGTCATTTCTTTGCAAGCGGGTTTTTAAGTGCTCTGGAGTCATTTCGTTGCAAGCGGGTTTTTAAGTGCTCTGGAGTCATTTCGTTGCAACCGGGTTTTTAAGTGTTCTGGAGTCATTTCGTTCCAAGCGGGTTTTTAAGTACTCTGGTGTCATTTCTTTGCAAGCGGGTTTATAAGGGCTCTGGAGTCTTTTCGTTGCAAGCGGGTTTTTAAGTGTTCTGGAGTCATTTCGTTGCAAGCGGGTTTTTAAGTGCTCTGAAGGCATTTCGTTGCAAGCGGGTTTTTAAGTGCTCTGGAGTCATTTCGTTGCAAGCGGGTTTTTACGTGCTCTGGAGTCATTTCGTTGCAAGCGGGTTTTTACATACTTCTCTGACATTTAACTGGAATCGGGTTTTTTAAGTGTTCTTGAGTCATTTCGTTGCATGCGGGTTTATACGTGCTCTGGAGTCATTTTGTTGCAAGCGGGTTTTTACTTACTTCTCAGACATTTCACTGGAAGCGGGTTTTTTAAGTGCTCTGGATTCATTTCGTTGCAAGCGGGTTTTTAAGTACTCTGGAGTCATTTCGTTGCAAGCGGGTTTTTAAGTGCTCTGGAGTCATTTCGTTGCAAGCGGGTTTTTAAGTGCTCTGGAGTCATTTCGTTGCAAGCGGGTTTTTAAGTGCTCTGGAGTCATTTCGTTGCAAGCGGGTTTTTAAGTGCTCTGGAGTCATTTCGTTGCAAGCGGGTTTTTAAGTGCTCTGGAGTCATTTCGTTGCAAGCGGGTTTTTAAGTGCTCTGGAGTCATTTCGTTGCAAGCGGTTTTTTAAGTGCTCTGGAGTCATTTCGTTGCAAGCGGGTTTTTAAGTGCTCTGGAGTCATTTCGTTGCAAGCGGGTTTTTAAGTGCTCTGGAGTCATTTCGTTGCAAGCGGGTTTTTACGTGTTCTGGAGTCATTTCGTTGCAAGCGGGTTTTTACATACTTCTCAGACATTTCACAGGAAGCGGGTTTTTTAAGTGCTCTGTAGGCATTTCGTTGCAAGCGGGTTTTTACATACTTCTCAGACATTTCACTGGAAGCGGGTTTTTTAAGTGCTCTGGAGGCATTTCGTTGCAAGCGGGTTTTTACATACTTCTCAGACATTTCACTGGAAGCGGGTTTTTTAAGTGCTCTGGAGTCATTTCGTTGCAAGCGGGTTTTTACGTGCTCTGGAGTCATTTCGTTGCAAGCGGGTTTTTAAGTGCTCTGGAGTCATTTTGTTCTAGTCGGGTTTTTAAGGGCTCTGGAGTCATTTCGTTGCAAGCGGGTTTTTACGTGCTCTGGAGTCATTTCGTTGCAAGCGGGTTTTTAAGTGTTCTGGAGTCATTTCTTTGCAAGCGTGTTTTTAAATGTTCTGGAGTCATTTCGTTGCAAGCGGGTATTTACATACTTCTCTGACATTTAACTGGAAGCGTGTTTTTAAGTGCTCTGGAGTCATTTCGTTGCAAGCGGGTTTTTACGTGCTCTGGAGTCATTTCGTTGCAAGCGGGTTTTTACATACTTCTCAGACATTTCACTGGAAGCGGGTTTTTTAAGTGCTCTGGAGGCATTTCGTTGCAAGCGGGTTTTTACATACTTCTCAGACATTTCACTGGAAGCGGGTTTTTTAAGTGCTCTGGAGTCATGTCGTTGCAAGCGGGTTTTTAAGTATTCTGGAGTCATTTCTTTGCAAGCGGGTTTTTTAGTGCTCTGGAGTCATTTCGTTGCAAGCAGGTTTTTAAGTGCTCTGGAGTCATTTCGTTGCAAGCGGTTTTTTAAGTGCTCTGGAGTCATTTCGTTGCAAGCGGGTTTTTAAGTATTCTGGAGTCATTTCGTTGCAAGCGGGTTTTTAAGTGCTCTGGAGTCATTTCGTTGCAAGCATGTTTTTAAGTGCTCTGGAGTCATTTCGTTGCAAGCGGGTTTTTGAGTGCTCTGGAGTCATTTCGTTGCAAGCGGGTTTTTACGTGCTCTGGAGTCATTTCGTTGCTAGCGGGTTTTTAAGTGTTCTGGAGTCATTTCTTTGCAAGCGTGTTTTTAAGTGTTCTGGAGTCATTTCGTTGCAAGCGGGTATTTACATACTTCTCAGACATTTCACTGGAAGCGGGTTTTTTAAGTGCTCTGGAGGCATTTCGTTGCAAGCGGGTTTTTAAGTACTCTGGAGTCATTTCGTTGCAAGCGGGTTTTTACATACTTCTCAGACATTTCACTGGAAGCGGGTTTTTAAGTGCTCTGGAGTCATTTTGTTGCAAGCTGGTTTTTGAGTGCTCTGGAGTCATTTCGTTGCAAGCGAGTTTTTAAGTGCTCTGAAGTCATTACGTTGCAAGCGGGTTTTTAAGTGCTCTGGAGTCATTTCGTTGCAAGCGTTTTTTTAAGTGTTCTGGAGTCATTTCGTTGCAAGCGGGTTTTTAAGTACACTTTAGTCATTTCGTTGCAAGCGGTTTTTTAAGTGCTCTGGAGTCTTTTCGTTGCAAGCGGGTTTTTAAGTGTTCTGGAGTCAATTCGTTCAAAGCGGGTTTTTAAGTGCTCTGAAGGCATTTCGTTGTAAACCGGTTTTTAAGTGCTCTGGAGTCATTTCGTTGCAAGCGGGTTTTTACGTGTTCTGGAGTCATTTCGTTGCAAGCGGGTTTTTACATGCTTCTCAGACATTTCACTGGAAGCGGGTTTTTTAAGTGCTCTGGAGGCATTTCTTTACAAGCGGGTTTTTAAGTACTCTGGAGTCATTTCGTTGCAAGCGGGATTTTACGTGCTCTGGAGTCATTTGGTTGCAAGCCGGTTTTTACATACTTCTCTGACATTTAACTGGAAGCGGGTTTTTTTAATTGCTCTGGAGTCATTTCGTTGCAAGCGGTGTTTTAGTGCTCTGGAGTCATTTCGTTGCAAGCGGGTTTTTAAGTGCTCTGGAGTCATTTCGTTGCAAGCGGGTTTTTAAGTGCTCTGGAGTCATTTCGTTGCAAGCGGGTTTTTAAGTGCTCTGGAGTCATTTCGTTGCAAGCGGGTTTTTAAGTGCTCTGGAGTCATTTCGTTGCAAGCGGGTTTTTAAGTGCTCTGGAGTCATTTCGTTGCAAGCGGGTTTTTAAGTGCTCTGGAGTCATTTCGTTGCAAGCGGTTTTTTAAGTGCTCTGGAGTCATTTCGTTGCAAGCGGGTTTTTAAGTGCTCTGGAGTCATTTCGTTGCAAGCGGGTTTTTAAGTGCTCTGGAGTCATTTCGTTGCAAGCGGGTTTTTACGTGTTCTGGAGTCATTTCGTTGCAAGCGGGTTTTTACATACTTCTCAGACATTTCACAGGAAGCGGGTTTTTTAAGTGCTCTGTAGGCATTTCGTTGCAAGCGCTTTTTACATACTTCTCAGACATTTCACTGGAAGCGGGTTTTTTAAGTGCTCTGGAGGCATTTCGTTGCAAGCGGGTTTTTACATACTTCTCAGACATTTCACTGGAAGCGGGTTTTTTAAGTGCTCTGGAGTCATTTCGTTGCAAGCGGGTTTTTACGTGCTCTGGAGTCATTTCGTTGCAAGCGGGTTTTTAAGTGCTCTGGAGTCATTTTGTTCTAGTCGGGTTTTTAAGGGCTCTGGAGTCATTTCGTTGCAAGCGGGTTTTTACGTGCTCTGGAGTCATTTCGTTGCAAGCGGGTTTTTAAGTGTTCTGGAGTCATTTCTTTGCAAGCGTGTTTTTAAATGTTCTGGAGTCATTTCGTTGCAAGCGGGTATTTACATACTTCTCTGACATTTAACTGGAAGCGTGTTTTTAAGTGCTCTGGAGTCATTTCGTTGCAAGCGGGTTTTTACGTGCTCTGGAGTCATTTCGTTGCAAGCGGGTTTTTACATACTTCTCAGACATTTCACTGGAAGCGGGTTTTTTAAGTGCTCTGGAGTCATGTCGTTGCAAGCGGGTTTTTAAGTATTCTGGAGTCATTTCTTTGCAAGCGGGTTTTTTAGTGCTCTGGAGTCATTTCGTTGCAAGCAGGTTTTTAAGTGCTCTGGAGTCATTTCGTTGCAAGCGGTTTTTTAAGTGCTCTGGAGTCATTTCGTTGCAAGCGGGTTTTTAAGTATTCTGGAGTCATTTCGTTGCAAGCGGGTTTTTAAGTGCTCTGGAGTCATTTCGTTGCAAGCATGTTTTTAAGTGCTCTGGAGTCATTTCGTTGCAAGCGGGTTTTTGAGTGCTCTGGAGTCATTTCGTTGCAAGCGGGTTTTTACGTGCTCTGGAGTCATTTCGTTGCTAGCGGGTTTTTAAGTGTTCTGGAGTCATTTCTTTGCAAGCGTGTTTTTAAGTGTTCTGGAGTCATTTCGTTGCAAGCGGGTATTTACATACTTCTCAGACATTTCACTGGAAGCGGGTTTTTTAAGTGCTCTGGAGGCATTTCGTTGCAAGCGGGTTTTTAAGTACTCTGGAGTCATTTCGTTGCAAGCGGGTTTTTACATACTTCTCAGACATTTCACTGGAAGCGGGTTTTTAAGTGCTCTGGAGTCATTTTGTTGCAAGCTGGTTTTTGAGTGCTCTGGAGTCATTTCGTTGCAAGCGAGTTTTTAAGTGCTCTGAAGTCATTACGTTGCAAGCGGGTTTTTAAGTGCTCTGGAGTCATTTCGTTGCAAGCGTTTTTTTAAGTGTTCTGGAGTCATTTCGTTGCAAGTGGGTTTTTAAGTACACTTTAGTCATTTCGTTGCAAGCGGTTTTTTAAGTGCTCTGGAGTCTTTTCGTTGCAAGCGGGTTTTTAAGTGTTCTGGAGTCAATTCGTTCAAAGCGGGTTTTTAAGTGCTCTGAAGGCATTTCGTTGTAAACCGGTTTTTAAGTGCTCTGGAGTCATTTCGTTGCAAGCGGGTTTTTACGTGTTCTGGAGTCATTTCGTTGCAAGCGGGTTTTTACATGCTTCTCAGACATTTCACTGGAAGCGGGTTTTTTAAGTGCTCCAGAGGCATTTCTTTACAAGCGGGTTTTTAAGTACTCTGGAGTCATTTCGTTGCAAGCGGGATTTTACGTGCTCTGGAGTCATTTGGTTGCAAGCCGGTTTTTACATACTTCTCTGACATTTAACTGGAAGCGGGTTTTTTTAATTGCTCTGGAGTCATTTCGTTGCAAGCGGTGTTTTAGTGCTCTGGAGTCATTTCGTTGCAAGCGGGTTTTTACATACTTCTCAGACATTTCACTGGAAGCGGGTTTTTTAAGTGCTCTGGAGTCATTTCTTTGCAAGCGGGTTTTTAAGTACTCTGGAGTCATTACGTTGCAAGCGGGTTTTTAAGTGCTCTGGAGTCATTTCGTTGCAAGCGGGTTTTTAAGTGCTCTGGAGTCATTTCTTTGCAAGCGGGTTTTTAAGTGCTCTGGAGTCATTTCGTTGCAAGCGGGTTTTTAAGTGCTCTGGAGTCATTTCGTTGCAACCGGGTTTTTAAGTGTTCTGGAGTCATTTCGTTCCAAGCGGGTTTTTAAGTACTCTGGTGTCATTTCTTTGCAAGCGGGTTTATAAGGGCTCTGGAGTCTTTTCGTTGCAAGCGGGTTTTTAAGTGTTCTGGAGTCATTTCGTTGCAAGCGGGTTTTTAAGTGCTCTGAAGGCATTTCGTTGCAAGCGGGTTTTTAAGTGCTCTGGAGTCATTTCGTTGCAAGCGGGTTTTTACGTGCTCTGGAGTCATTTCGTTGCAAGCGGGTTTTTACATACTTCTCTGACATTTAACTGGAATCGGGTTTTTTAAGTGTTCTTGAGTCATTTCGTTGCATGCGGGTTTATACGTGCTCTGGAGTCATTTTGTTGCAAGCGGGTTTTTACTTACTTCTCAGACATTTCACTGGAAGCGGGTTTTTTAAGTGCTCTGGATTCATTTCGTTGCAAGCGGGTTTTTAAGTACTCTGGAGTCATTTCGTTGCAAGCGGGTTTTTACATACTTCTCTGACATTTAACTGGAAGCGGGTTTTTTAAGTGCTCTGGAGTCATTTCGTTGCAAGCAGGTTTTTACGAGCTCTGGAGTCATTTCGTTGCAAGCGGGTTTTTACATATTTCTCAGACATTTCACTGGAAGCGGGTTTTTTAAGTGCTCTGGAGTCATTTCGTTGCAAGCGTGTTTTTAAGTACCCTGGAATCATTTCGTTGCAAGCGGGTTTTTAAGTGCTCTGGAGTCATTTCGTTGCAAGCGGGTTTTTAAGTGCTCTAGAGTCATTTCGTTGCAAGCGGGTTTTTAAGTGCTCTGGAGTCATTTCCTTGCTAGCGGGTTTTTAAGTGTTCTGGAGTCATTTCGTTGCAAGCGCATTTTTAAGTGCTCTGGAGTCATTTCGTTGCAAGCGGGTTTTTAAGTGTTCTGGAGTCATTTCGTTGCAAGTGTGTTTTTAAGTGCTCTGGAGTCATTTCATTGCAAGCGGGTTTTTAAGTGCTCTGGAGTCTTTTCGTTGCAAGCGGGTTTTTAAGTGTTCTGGAGTCATTTCGTTGCAAGCGGGTTTTTAAGTGCTCTGAAGGCATTTTGTTGTAAACGGGTTTTTAAGTGCTCTGGAGTCATTTCGTTGCAAGCGGGTTTTTACGTGTTCTGGAGTCATTTCGTTGCAAGCGGGTTTTTAAGTGCTCTGGAGTCATTTTGTTCTAGTCGGGTTTTTAAGTGCTCTGGAGTCATTTCGTTGCAAGCGGGTTTTTAAGTGCTCTGGAGTCATTTCGTTGCAAGCGGGTTTTTAAGTATTCTGGAGTCATTTCGTTGCAAGCGGGTTTTTAAGTGCTCTGGAGTCATTTCGTTGCAAGCATGTTTTTAAGTGCTCTGGAGTCATTTCGTTGCAAGCCGGTTTTTAAGTGCTCTGGAGTCATTTCGTTGCAAGCGGGTTTTTACGTGCTCTGGAGTCATTTCGTTGCAAGCGGGTTTTTAAGTGTTCTGGAGTCATTTCTTTGCAAGCGTGTTTTTAAGTGTTCTGGAGTCATTTCGTTGCAAGCGGGTATTTACATACTTCTCAGACATTTCACTGGAAGTGGGTTTTTACGTGCTCTGGAGTCATTGGGTTTCAAGCGGGTTTTTAAGTGCTCTGGAGTCATTTCGTTGCAAGCGGGTTTTTAAGTGCTCTGGGGTCATATCGTTGCAAGCGGGTTTTTAAGTGCTCTGGAGTATTTTTGTTGCAAGCGGGTTTTTAAGTGTTCTGGAGTCATTTCTTTGCAAGCAGGTTTTTAAGTGCTCTGGAGTCATTTCGTTGCAAGCGGGTTTTTACATACTTCTCTGACATTTAACTGGAAGCGGGTTTTTAAGTGCTCTGGAGTCATTTCGTTGCAAGCGGTTTTTTACATACTTCTCTGACATTTAACTGGAAGCGGGTTTTTTAAGTGCTCTGGAGTCATTTCGTTGCAAGCGGGTTTTTACGTGCTCTGGAGTCATTTCGTTGCAAGCGGCTTTTTACATACTTCTCAGACATTTCACTGGAAGCGGGTTTTTTAAGTGCTCTGGAGTCATGTCGTTGCAAGCGGGTTTTTAAGTATTCTGGAGTCATTTCGTTGCAAGCGGGTTTTTAAGTGCTCTGGAGTCATTTCGTTGCAAGCGGGTTTTTAAGTGCTCTGGAGTCATTTCGTTGCAAGCGGGTTTTTAAGTGCTCTGGAGTCATTTCGTAGCAAGCGGGTTTTTACGTGCTCTGGAGTCATTGGGTTTCAAGCGGGTTTTTAAGTGCTCTGGAGTCATTTCGTTGCAAGCGGGTTTTTAAGTGCTCTGGAGTCATTTCGTTGCAAGCGGGTTTTTAAATGCTCTGGAGTCTTTTCGTTGCAAGCGGGTTTTTAAGTGCTCTGAAGGCATTTCGTTGTAAGCGGGTTTTTAAGTGCTCTGGAGTCATTTCGTTGCAAGCGGGTTTTTACGTGTTCTGGAGTCATTTCGTTGCAAGCGGGTTTTTACATACTCCTCAGACATTTCACTGGAAGCGGGTTTTTTAAGTGCTCTGGAGGCATTTCGTGGCAAGCGGGATTTTAAGTACTCTGGAGTCATATCGTTGCAAGCGGGTTTTTACGTGCTCTGGAGTCATTTCTTTGCAAGCGGGTTTTTACATACTTCTCTGACATTTAACTGGAAGCGGGTTTTTTAAGTACTCTGGAGTCATTTCGTTGCAAGCGGGTTTTTACGAGCTCTGGAGTCATTTCGTTGCAAGCGGGTTTTTACATATTTCTCAGACATTTCACTGGAAGCGGGTTTTTTAAGTGCTCTGGAGTCATTTCGTTGCAAGCGTGTTTTTAAGTACCCTGGAATCATTTCGTTGCAAGTGGGTTTTTAAGTGCTCTGGAGTCATTTCGTTGCAAGCGGGTTTTTAAGTGCTCTAGAGTCATTTCGTTGCAAGCGGGTTTTTAAGTGCTCTGGAGTCATTTCCTTGCAAGCGGGTTTTTAAGTGTTCTGGAGTCATTTCGTTGCAAGCGCGTTTTTAAGTGCTCTGGAGTCATTTCGTTGCAAGCGGGTTTTTAAGTGTTCTGGAGTCATTTCGTTGCAAGTGTGTTTTTAAGTGCTCTGGAGTCATTTCATTGCAAGCGGGTTTTTAAGTGCTCTGGAGTCTTTTCGTTGCAAGCGGGTTTTTAAGTGTTCTGGAGTCATTTCGTTGCAAGCGGGTTTTTAAGTGCTCTGAAGGCATTTTGTTGTAAACGGGTTTTTAAGTGCTCTGGAGTCATTTCGTTGCAAGCGGGTTTTTACGTGTTCTGGAGTCATTTCGTTGCAAGCGGGTTTTTACATACTTCTCAGACATTTCACTGGAAGCGGGTTTTTTAAGTGCTCTGGAGGCATTTCGTTGCAAGCGGGTTTTTACATACTTCTCAGACATTTCACTGGAAGCGGGTTTTTTAAGTGCTCTGGAGTCATTTCGTTGCAAGCGGGTTTTTACGTGCTCTGGAGTCATTTCGTTGCAAGCGGGTTTTTAAGTGCTCTGGAGTTATTTTGTTCTAGTCGGGTTTTTAAGGGCTCTGGAGTCATTTCGTTGCAAGCGGGTTTTTAAGTGCTCTGGAGTCATTTCGTTGCAAGCGGGTTTTTAAGTATTCTGGAGTCATTTCGTTGCAAGCGGGTTTTTAAGTGCTCTGGAGTCATTTCGTTGCAAGCATGTTTTTAAGTGCTCTGGAGTCATTTCGTTGCAAGCCGGTTTTTAAGTGCTCTGGAGTCATTTCGTTGCAAGCGGGTTTTTACGTGCTCTGGAGTCATTTCGTTGCAAGCGGGTTTTTAAGTGTTCTGGAGTCATTTCTTTGCAAGCGTGTTTTTAAGTGTTCTGGAGTCTTTTCGTTGCAAGCGGGTATTTACATACTTCTCAGACATTTCACTGGAAGTGGGTTTTTACGTGCTCTGGAGTCATTGGGTTTCAAGCGGGTTTTTAAGTGCTCTGGAGTCATTTCGTTGCAAGCGGGTTTTTAAGTGCTCTGGAGTCATTTCGTTGCAAGCGGGTTTTTAAGTGCTCTGGAGTCTTTTTGTTGCAAGCGGGTTTTTAAGTGTTCTGGAGTCATTTCTTTGCAAGCAGGTTTTTAAGTGCTCTGAAGGCATTTCGTTGTAAGCGGGTTTTTAAGTGCTCTGGAGTCATTTCGTTGCAAGCGGGTTTTTACATACTTCTCTGACATTTAACTGGAAGCGGGTTTTTTAAGTGCTCTGGAGTCATTTCGTTGCAAGCGGGTTTTTAAGTGCTCTGGAGTCATTTCGTTGCAAGCGGGTTTTTAAGTGCTCTGGAGTCATTTCGTTGCAAGCGGGTTTTTAAGTGCTCTGGAGTCATTTCGTTGCAAGCGGGTTTTTAAGTGCTCTGGAGTCATTTCGTTGCAAGCGGGTTTTTAAGTGCTCTGGAGTCATTTCGTAGCAAGCGGGTTTTTACGTGCTCTGCAGTCATTGGGTTTCAAGCGGGTTTTTAAGTGCTCTGGATTCATTTCGTTGCAAGCGGGTTTTTAAGTGCTCTGGAGTCATTTCGTTGCAAGCGAATTTAAATGATATGGAGTCTTTTCGTTGCAAGCGGGTTTTTAAGTGCTCTGAAGGCATTTCGTTGTAAGCGGGTTTTTAAGTGCTCTGGAGTCATTTCGTTGCAAGCGGGTTTTTACGTGTTCTGGAGTCATTTCGTTGCAAGCGGGTTTTTACATACTCCTCAGACATTTCACTGGAAGCGGGTTTTTTAAGTGCTCTGGAGGCATTTCGTGGCAAGCGGGATTTTAAGTACTCTGGAGTCATATCGTTGCAAGCGGGTTTTTACGTGCTCTGGAGTCATTTCGTTGCAAGCGGGTTTTTACATACTTCTCTGACATTTAACTGGAAGCGGGTTTTTTAAGTGCTCTGGAGTCATTTCGTTGCAAGCGGGTTTTTACGAGCTCTGGAGTCATTTAGTTGCAAGCGGGTTTTTACATATTTCTCAGACATTTCACTGGAAGCGGGTTTTTTAAGTGCTCTGGAGTCATTTCGTTGCAAGCGTGTTTTTAAGTACCCTGGAATCATTTCGTTGCAAGCGGGTTTTTAAGTGCTCTGGAGTCATTTCGTTGCAAGCGGGTTTTTAAGTGCTCTAGAGTCATTTCGTTGCAAGCGGGTTTTTAAGTGCTCTGGAGTCATTTCCTTGCAAGCGGGTTTTTAAGTGTTCTGGAGTCATTTCGTTGCAAGCTCGTTTTTAAGTGCTCTGGAGTCATTTCGTTGCAAGCGGGTTTTTAAGTGTTCTGGAGTCATTTCGTTGCAAGAGTGTTTTTAAGTGCTCTGGAGTCATTTCATTGCAAGCGGGTTTTTAAGTGCTCTGGAGTCTTTTCGTTGCAAGCGGGTTTTTAAGTGTTCTGGAGTCATTTCGTTGCAAACGGGTTTTTAAGTGCTCTGAAGGCATTTTGTTGTAAACGGGTTTTTAAGTGCTCTGGAGTCATTTCGTTGCAAGCGGGTTTTTACGTGTTCTGGAGTCATTTCGTTGCAAGCGGGTTTTTACATACTTCTCAGACATTTCACTGGAAGCGGGTTTTTTAAGTGCTCTGGAGGCATTTCGTTACAAGCGGGTTTTTAAGTACTCTGGAGTCATTTCGTTGCAAGCGGGTTTTTACGTGCTCTGGAGTCATTTGGTTGCAAGCCGGTTTTTACATACTTCTCTGACATTTAACTGGAAGCAGGTTTTTTAAGTGCTCTGGAGTAATTTCGTTGCAAGCGGTGTTTTAGTGCTCTGGAGTCATTTCGTTGCAAGCGGGTTTTTTACATACTTCTCTGACATTTAACTGGAATCGGGTTTTTTAAGTGTTCTTGAGTCATTTCGTTGCATGCGGGTTTATACGTGCTCTGGAGTCATTTTGTTGCAAGCGGGTTTTTACTTACTTCTCAGACATTTCACTGGAAGCGGGTTTTTTAAGTGCTCTGGATTCATTTCGTTGCAAGCGGGTTTTTAAATACTCTGGAGTCATTTCGTTGCAAGCGGGTTTTTAAGTGCTCTGGAGTCATTTCGTTGCAAGCGGGTTTTTAAGTGCTCTGGAGTCATTTCGTTGCAAGCGGGTTTTTAAGTGCTCTGGAGTCATTTCGTTGCAAGCGGGTTTTTAAGTGCTCTGGAGTCATTTCGTTGCAAGCGGGTTTTTAAGTGCTCTGGAGTCATTTCGTTGCAAGCGGGTTTTTAAGTGCTCTGGAGTCATTTCGTTGCAAGCGGGTTTTTAAGTGCTCTGGAGTCATTTCGTTGCAAGCGGGTTTTTAAGTGCTCTGGAGTCATTTCGTTGCAAGCGGGTTTTTAAGTGCTCTGGAGTCATTTCGTTGCAAGCGGGTTTTTACGTGTTCTGGAGTCATTTCGTTGCATGCGGGTTTTTACATACTTCTCAGACATTTCACAGGAAGCGGGTTTTTTAAGTGCTCTGTAGGCATTTCGTTGCAAGCGGGTTTTTACATACTTCTCAGACATTTCACTGGAAGCGGGTTTTTTAAGTGCTCTGGAGGCATTTCGTTGCAAGCGGGTTTTTACATACTTCTCAGACATTTCACTGGAAGCGGGTTTTTTAAGTGCTCTGGAGTCATTTCGTTGCAAGCGGGTTTTTACGTGCTCTGGAGTCATTTCGTTGCAAGCGGGTTTTTAAGTGCTCTGGAGTCATTTTGTTCTAGTCGGGTTTTTAAGGGCTCTGGAGTCATTTCTTTGCAAGCGGGTTTTTACGTGCTCTGGAGTCATTTCGTTGCAAGCGGGTTTTTAAGTGTTCTGGAGTCATTTCTTTGCAAGCAGGTTTTTAAGTGCTCTGGAGTCATTTCGTTGCAAGCGGGTTTTTACATACTTCTCTGACATTTAACTGGAAGCGGGTTTTTAAGTGCTCTGGAGTCATTTCGTTGCAAGCGGTTTTTTACATACTTCTCTGACATTTAACTGGAAGCGGGTTTTTTAAGTGCTCTGGGGTCATTTCGTTGCAAGCGGGTTTTTACGTGCTCTGGAGTCATTTCGTTGCAAGCGGCTTTTTACATACTTCTCAGACATTTCACTGGAAGCGGGTTTTTTAAGTGCTCTGGAGTCATGTCGTTGCAAGCGGGTTTTTAAGTATTCTGGAGTCATTTCGTTGCAAGCGGGTTTTTAAGTGCTCTGGAGTCATTTCGTTGCAAGCGGGTTTTTAAGTGCTCTGGAGTCATTTCGTTGCAAGCGGGTTTTTAAGTGCTCTTGAGTCATTTCGTAGCAAGCGGGTTTTTACGTGCTCTGGAGTCATTGGGTTTCAAGCGGGTTTTTAAGTGCTCTGGAGTCATTTCGTTGCAAGCGGGTTTTTAAGTGCTCTGGAGTCATTTCGTTGCAAGCGGGTTTTTAAATGCTCTGGAGTCTTTTCGTTGCAAGCGGGTTTTTAAGTGCTCTGAAGGCATTTCGTTGTAAGCGGGTTTTTAAGTGCTCTGGAGTCATTTCGTTGCAAGCGGGTTTTTACGTGTTCTGGAGTCATTTCGTTGCAAGCGGGTTTTTACATACTCCTCAGACATTTCACTGGAAGCGGGTTTTTTAAGTGCTCTGGAGGCATTTCGTG
This sequence comes from Meriones unguiculatus, assembly GCF_030254825.1. Classification (NCBI taxonomy): domain Eukaryota; kingdom Metazoa; phylum Chordata; class Mammalia; order Rodentia; family Muridae; genus Meriones; species Meriones unguiculatus. The sequence continues at coordinate 88,108,151 of NC_083350.1, forward strand.
GCAAGCGGGATTTTAAGTACTCTGGAGTCATATCGTTGCAAGCGGGTTTTTACGTGCTCTGGAGTCATTTCTTTGCAAGCGGGTTTTTACATACTTCTCTGACATTTAACTGGAAGCGGGTTTTTTAAGTGCTCTGGAGTCATTTCGTTGCAAGCGGGTTTTTACGAGCTCTGGAGTCATTTCGTTGCAAGCGGGTTTTTACATATTTCTCAGACATTTCACTGGAAGCGGGTTTTTTAAGTGCTCTGGAGTCATTTCGTTGCAAGCGTGTTTTTAAGTACCCTGGAATCATTTCGTTGCAAGTGGGTTTTTAAGTGCTCTGGAGTCATTTCGTTGCAAGCGGGTTTTTAAGTGCTCTAGAGTCATTTCGTTGCAAGCGGGTTTTTAAGTGCTCTGGAGTCATTTCCTTGCAAGCGGGTTTTTAAGTGTTCTGGAGTCATTTCGTTGCAAGCGCGTTTTTAAGTGCTCTGGAGTCATTTCGTTGCAAGCGGGTTTTTAAGTGTTCTGGAGTCATTTCGTTGCAAGTGTGTTTTTAAGTGCTCTGGAGTCATTTCATTGCAAGCGGGTTTTTAAGTGCTCTGGAGTCTTTTCGTTGCAAGCGGGTTTTTAAGTGTTCTGGAGTCATTTCGTTGCAAGCGGGTTTTTAAGTGCTCTGAAGGCATTTTGTTGTAAACGGGTTTTTAAGTGCTCTGGAGTCATTTCGTTGCAAGCGGGTTTTTACGTGTTCTGGAGTCATTTCGTTGCAAGCGGGTTTTTACATACTTCTCAGACATTTCACTGGAAGCGGGTTTTTTAAGTGCTCTGGAGGCATTTCGTTGCAAGCGGGTTTTTACATACTTCTCAGACATTTCACTGGAAGCGGGTTTTTTAAGTGCTCTGGAGTCATTTCGTTGCAAGCGGGTTTTTACGTGCTCTGGAGTCATTTCGTTGCAAGCGGGTTTTTAAGTGCTCTGGAGTTATTTTGTTCTAGTCGGGTTTTTAAGGGCTCTGGAGTCATTTCGTTGCAAGCGGGTTTTTAAGTGCTCTGGAGTCATTTCGTTGCAAGCGGGTTTTTAAGTATTCTGGAGTCATTTCGTTGCAAGCGGGTTTTTAAGTGCTCTGGAGTCATTTCGTTGCAAGCATGTTTTTAAGTGCTCTGGAGTCATTTCGTTGCAAGCCGGTTTTTAAGTGCTCTGGAGTCATTTCGTTGCAAGCGGGTTTTTACGTGCTCTGGAGTCATTTCGTTGCAAGCGGGTTTTTAAGTGTTCTGGAGTCATTTCTTTGCAAGCGTGTTTTTAAGTGTTCTGGAGTCTTTTCGTTGCAAGCGGGTATTTACATACTTCTCAGACATTTCACTGGAAGTGGGTTTTTACGTGCTCTGGAGTCATTGGGTTTCAAGCGGGTTTTTAAGTGCTCTGGAGTCATTTCGTTGCAAGCGGGTTTTTAAGTGCTCTGGAGTCATTTCGTTGCAAGCGGGTTTTTAAGTGCTCTGGAGTCTTTTTGTTGCAAGCGGGTTTTTAAGTGTTCTGGAGTCATTTCTTTGCAAGCAGGTTTTTAAGTGCTCTGAAGGCATTTCGTTGTAAGCGGGTTTTTAAGTGCTCTGGAGTCATTTCGTTGCAAGCGGGTTTTTACATACTTCTCTGACATTTAACTGGAAGCGGGTTTTTTAAGTGCTCTGGAGTCATTTCGTTGCAAGCGGGTTTTTAAGTGCTCTGGAGTCATTTCGTTGCAAGCGGGTTTTTAAGTGCTCTGGAGTCATTTCGTTGCAAGCGGGTTTTTAAGTGCTCTGGAGTCATTTCGTTGCAAGCGGGTTTTTAAGTGCTCTGGAGTCATTTCGTTGCAAGCGGGTTTTTAAGTGCTCTGGAGTCATTTCGTAGCAAGCGGGTTTTTACGTGCTCTGCAGTCATTGGGTTTCAAGCGGGTTTTTAAGTGCTCTGGATTCATTTCGTTGCAAGCGGGTTTTTAAGTGCTCTGGAGTCATTTCGTTGCAAGCGAATTTAAATGATATGGAGTCTTTTCGTTGCAAGCGGGTTTTTAAGTGCTCTGAAGGCATTTCGTTGTAAGCGGGTTTTTAAGTGCTCTGGAGTCATTTCGTTGCAAGCGGGTTTTTAGGTGTTCTGGAGTCATTTCGTTGCAAGCGGGTTTTTACATACTCCTCAGACATTTCACTGGAAGCGGGTTTTTTAAGTGCTCTGGAGGCATTTCGTGGCAAGCGGGATTTTAAGTACTCTGGAGTCATATCGTTGCAAGCGGGTTTTTACGTGCTCTGGAGTCATTTCGTTGCAAGCGGGTTTTTACATACTTCTCTGACATTTAACTGGAAGCGGGTTTTTTAAGTGCTCTGGAGTCATTTCGTTGCAAGCGGGTTTTTACGAGCTCTGGAGTCATTTAGTTGCAAGCGGGTTTTTACATATTTCTCAGACATTTCACTGGAAGCGGGTTTTTTAAGTGCTCTGGAGTCATTTCGTTGCAAGCGTGTTTTTAAGTACCCTGGAATCATTTCGTTGCAAGCGGGTTTTTAAGTGCTCTGGAGTCATTTCGTTGCAAGCGGGTTTTTAAGTGCTCTAGAGTCATTTCGTTGCAAGCGGGTTTTTAAGTGCTCTGGAGTCATTTCCTTGCAAGCGGGTTTTTAAGTGTTCTGGAGTCATTTCGTTGCAAGCGCGTTTTTAAGTGCTCTGGAGTCATTTCGTTGCAAGCGGGTTTTTAAGTGTTCTGGAGTCATTTCGTTGCAAGTGTGTTTTTAAGTGCTCTGGAGTCATTTCATTGCAAGCGGGTTTTTAAGTGCTCTGGAGTCTTTTCGTTGCAAGCGGGTTTTTAAGTGTTCTGGAGTCATTTCGTTGCAAGCGGGTTTTTAAGTGCTCTGAAGGCATTTTGTTGTAAACGGGTTTTTAAGTGCTCTGGAGTCATTTCGTTGCAAGCGGGGTTTTACGTGTTCTGGAGTCATTTCGTTGCAAGCGGGTTTTTACATACTTCTCAGACATTTCACTGGAAGCGGGTTTTTTAAGTGCTCTGGAGGCATTTCGTTACAAGGGGGTTTTTAAGTACTCTGGAGTCATTTCGTTGCAAGCGGGTTTTTACGTGCTCTGGAGTCATTTGGTTGCAAGCCGGTTTTTACATACTTCTCTGACATTTAACTGGAAGCAGGTTTTTTAAGTGCTCTGGAGTAATTTCGTTGCAAGCGGTGTTTTAGTGCTCTGGAGTCATTTCGTTGCAAGCGGGTTTTTACATACTTCTCTGACATTTAACTGGAATCGGGTTTTTTAAGTGTTCTTGAGTCATTTCGTTGCATGCGGGTTTATACGTGCTCTGGAGTCATTTTGTTGCAAGCGGGTTTTTACTTACTTCTCAGACATTTCACTGGAAGCGGGTTTTTTAAGTGCTCTGGATTCATTTCGTTGCAAGCGGGTTTTTAAATACTCTGGAGTCATTTCGTTGCAAGCGGGTTTTTAAGTGCTCTGGAGTCATTTCGTTGCAAGCGGGTTTTTAAGTGCTCTGGAGTCATTTCGTTGCAAGCGGGTTTTTAAGTGCTCTGGAGTCATTTCGTTGCAAGCGGGTTTTTAAGTGCTCTGGAGTCATTTCGTTGCAAGCGGGTTTTTAAGTGCTCTGGAGTCATTTCGTTGCAAGCGGGTTTTTAAGTGCTCTGGAGTCATTTCGTTGCAAGCGGGTTTTTAAGTGCTCTGGAGTCATTTCGTTGCAAGCGGGTTTTTAAGTGCTCTGGAGTCATTTCGTTGCAAGCGGGTTTTTAAGTGCTCTGGAGTCATTTCGTTGCAAGCGGGTTTTTACGTGTTCTGGAGTCATTTCGTTGCAAGCGGGTTTTTACATACTTCTCAGACATTTCACAGGAAGCGGGTTTTTTAAGTGCTCTGTAGGCATTTCGTTGCAAGCGGGTTTTTACATACTTCTCAGACATTTCACTGGAAGCGGGTTTTTTAAGTGCTCTGGAGGCATTTCGTTGCAAGCGGGTTTTTACATACTTCTCAGACATTTCACTGGAAGCGGGTTTTTTAAGTGCTCTGGAGTCATTTCGTTGCAAGCGGGTTTTTACGTGCTCTGGAGTCATTTCGTTGCAAGCGGGTTTTTAAGTGCTCTGGAGTCATTTTGTTCTAGTCGGGTTTTTAAGGGCTCTGGAGTCATTTCGTTGCAAGCGGGTTTTTACGTGCTCTGGAGTCATTTCGTTGCAAGCGGGTTTTTAAGTGTTCTGGAGTCATTTCTTTGCAAGCGTGTTTTTAAGTGTTCTGGAGTCATTTCGTTGCAAGCGGGTATTTACATACTTCTCAGACATTTCACTGGAAGTGGGTTTTTACGTGCTCTGGAGTCATTGGGTTTCAAGTGGGTTTTTAAGTGCTCTGGAGTCATTTCGTTGCAAGCGGGTTTTTATGTGCTCTGGAGTCATTTCGTTGCAAGCGGGTTTTTAAGTGCTCTGGAGTCTTTTTGTTGCAAGCGGGTTTTTAAGTGTTCTGGAGTCATTTCTTTGCAAGCAGGTTTTTAAGTGCTCTGAAGGCATTTCGTTGTAAGCGGGTTTTTAAGTGCTCTGGAGTCATTTCGTTGCAAGCGGGTTTTTACATACTTCTCTGACATTTAAATGGAAGCGGGTTTTTTAAGTGCTCTGGAGTCATTTCGTTGCAAGCGGGTTTTTACGTGCTCTGGAGTCATTTCGTTGCAAGCGGCTTTTTACATACTTCTCAGACATTTCACTGGAAGCGGGTTTTTTAAGTGCTCTGGAGTCATGTCGTTGCAAGCGGGTTTTTAAGTATTCTGGAGTCATTTCGTTGCAAGCGGGTTTTTAAGTGCTCTGGAGTCATTTCGTTGCAAGCGGGTTTTTAAGTGCTCTGGAGTCATTTCGTTGCAAGCGGGTTTTTAAGTGCTCTGGAGTCATTTCGTAGCAAGCGGGTTTTTACGTGCTCTGGAGTCATTGGGTTTCAAGCGGGTTTTTAAGTGCTCTGGAGTCATTTCGTTGCAATCGGGTTTTTAAGTGCTCTGGAGTCATTTCGTTGCAAGCGGGTTTTTAAATGCTCTGGAGTCTTTTCGTTGCAAGCGGGTTTTTAAGTGTTCTGGAGTCATTTCGTTGCAAGCGGGTTTTTAAGTGCTCTGAAGGCATTTCGTTGTAAGCGGGTTTTTAAGTGCTCTGGAGTCATTTCGTTGCAAGCGGGTTTTTACGTGTTCTGGAGTCATTTCGTTGCAAGCGGGTTTTTACATACTCCTCAGACATTTCACTGGAAGCGGGTTTTTTAAGTGCTCTGGAGGCATTTCGTGGCAAGCGGGATTTTAAGTACTCTGGAGTCATATCGTTGCAAGCGGGTTTTTACGTGCTCTGGAGTCATTTCGTTGCAAGCGGGTTTTTACATACTTCTCTGACATTTAACTGGAAGCGGGTTTTTTAAGTGCTCTGGAGTCATTTCGTTGCAAGCAGGTTTTTACGAGCTCTGGAGTCATTTCGTTGCAAGCGGGTTTTTAAGTGCTCTGGAGTCATTTCGTAGCAAGCGGGTTTTTACGTGCTCTGGAGTCATTGGGTTTCAAGCGGGTTTTTAAGTGCTCTGGAGTCATTTCGTTGCAAGCGGGTTTTTAAGTGCTCTGGAGTCATTTCGTTGCAAGCGGGTTTTTAAATGCTCTGGAGTCTTTTCGTTGCAAGCGGGTTTTTAAGTGCTCTGAAGGCATTTCGTTGTAAGCGGGTTTTTAAGTGCTCTGGAGTCATTTCGTTGCAAGCGGGTTTTTACATACTTCTCTGACATTTAAATGGAAGCGGGTTTTTTAAGTGCTCTGGAGTCATTTCGTTGCAAGCGGGTTTTTACGTGCTCTGGAGTCATTTCGTTGCAAGCGGCTTTTTACATACTTCTCAGACATTTCACTGGAAGCGGGTTTTTTAAGTGCTCTGGAGTCATGTCGTTGCAAGCGGGTTTTTAAGTATTCTGGAGTCATTTCGTTGCAAGCGGGTTTTTAAGTGCTCTGGAGTCATTTCGTTGCAAGCGGGTTTTTAAGTGCTCTGGAGTCATTTCGTTGCAAGCGGGTTTTTAAGTGCTCTGGAGTCATTTCGTAGCAAGCGGGTTTTTACGTGCTCTGGAGTCATTGGGTTTCAAGCGGGTTTTTAAGTGCTCTGGAGTCATTTCGTTGCAATCGGGTTTTTAAGTGCTCTGGAGTCATTTCGTTGCAAGCGGGTTTTTAAATGCTCTGGAGTCTTTTCGTTGCAAGCGGGTTTTTAAGTGTTCTGGAGTCATTTCGTTGCAAGCGGGTTTTTAAGTGCTCTGAAGGCATTTCGTTGTAAGCGGGTTTTTAAGTGCTCTGGAGTCATTTCGTTGCAAGCGGGTTTTTACGTGTTCTGGAGTCATTTCGTTGCAAGCGGGTTTTTACATACTCCTCAGACATTTCACTGGAAGCGGGTTTTTTAAGTGCTCTGGAGGCATTTCGTGGCAAGCGGGATTTTAAGTACTCTGGAGTCATATCGTTGCAAGCGGGTTTTTACGTGCTCTGGAGTCATTTCGTTGCAAGCGGGTTTTTACATACTTCTCTGACATTTAACTGGAAGCGGGTTTTTTAAGTGCTCTGGAGTCATTTCGTTGCAAGCAGGTTTTTACGAGCTCTGGAGTCATTTCGTTGCAAGCGGGTTTTTAAGTGCTCTGGAGTCATTTCGTAGCAAGCGGGTTTTTACGTGCTCTGGAGTCATTGGGTTTCAAGCGGGTTTTTAAGTGCTCTGGAGTCATTTCGTTGCAAGCGGGTTTTTAAGTGCTCTGGAGTCATTTCGTTGCAAGCGGGTTTTTAAATGCTCTGGAGTCTTTTCGTTGCAAGCGGGTTTTTAAGTGCTCTGAAGGCATTTCGTTGTAAGCGGGTTTTTAAGTGCTCTGGAGTCATTTCGTTGCAAGCGGGTTTTTACGTGTTCTGGAGTCATTTCGTTGCAAGCGGGTTTTTACATACTCCTCAGACATTTCACTGGAAGCGGGTTTTTTAAGTGCTCTGGAGGCATTTCGTGGCAAGCGGGATTTTAAGTACTCTGGAGTCATATCGTTGCAAGCGGGTTTTTACGTGCTCTGGAGTCATTTCTTTGCAAGCGGGTTTTTACATACTTCTCTGACATTTAACTGGAAGCGGGTTTTTTAAGTGCTCTGGAGTCATTTCGTTGCAAGCGGGTTTTTAAGTGCTCTGGAGTCATTTCGTTGCAAGCGGGTTTTTACGTGCTCTGGAGTCATTTCGTTGCAAGCGGGTTTTTACATACTTCTCTGACATTTAACTGGAATCGGGTTATTTAAGTGTTCTTGAGTCATTTCGTTGCATGCGGGTTTATACGTGCTCTGGAGTCATTTTGTTGCAAGCGGGTTTTTACTTACTTCTCAGACATTTCACTGGAAGCGGGTTTTTTAAGTGCTCTGGATTCATTTCGTTGCAAGCGGGTTTTTAAATACTCTGGAGTCATTTCGTTGCAAGCGGGTTTTTAAGTGCTCTGGAGTCATTTCGTTGCAAGCGGGTTTTTAAGTGCTCTGGAGTCATTTCGTTGCAAGCGGGTTTTTAAGTGCTCTGGAGTCATTTCGTTGCAAGCGGGTTTTTAAGTGCTCTGGAGTCATTTCGTTGCAAGCGGGTTTTTAAGTGCTCTGGAGTCATTTCGTTGCAAGCGGGTTTTTAAGTGCTCTGGAGTCATTTCGTTGCAAGCGGGTTTTTAAGTGCTCTGGAGTCATTTCGTTGCAAGCGGGTTTTTAAGTGCTCTGGAGTCATTTCGTTGCAAGCGGGTTTTTAAGTGCTCTGGAGTCATTTCGTTGCAAGCGGGTTTTTACGTGTTCTGGAGTCATTTCGTTGCAAGCGGGTTTTTACATACTTCTCAGACATTTCACAGGAAGCGGGTTTTTTAAGTGCTCTGTAGGCATTTCGTTGCAAGCGGGTTTTTACATACTTCTCAGACATTTCACTGGAAGCGGGTTTTTTAAGTGCTCTGGAGGCATTTCGTTGCAAGCGGGTTTTTACATACTTCTCAGACATTTCACTGGAAGCGGGTTTTTTAAGTGCTCTGGAGTCATTTCGTTGCAAGCGGGTTTTTACGTGCTCTGGAGTCATTTCATTGCAAGCGGGTTTTTAAGTGCTCTGGAGTCATTTTGTTCTAGTCGGGTTTTTAAGGGCTCTGGAGTCATTTCGTTGCAAGCGGGTTTTTACGTGCTCTGGAGTCATTTCGTTGCAAGCGGGTTTTTAAGTGTTCTGGAGTCATTTCTTTGCAAGCGTGTTTTTAAGTGTTCTGGAGTCATTTCGTTGCAAGCGGGTATTTACATACTTCTCAGACATTTCACTGGAAGTGGGTTTTTACGTGCTCTGGAGTCATTGGGTTTCAAGCGGGTTTTTAAGTGCTCTGGAGTCATTTCGTTGCAAGCGGGTTTTTAAGTGCTCTGGAGTCATTTCGTTGCAAGCGGGTTTTTAAGTGCTCTGGAGTCTTTTTGTTGCAAGCGGGTTTTTAAGTGTTCTGGAGTCATTTCTTTGCAAGCAGGTTTTTAAGTGCTCTGAAGGCATTTCGTTGTAAGCGGGTTTTTAAGTGCTCTGGAGTCATTTCGTTGCAAGCGGGTTTTTACATACTTCTCTGACATTTAAATGGAAGCGGGTTTTTTAAGTGCTCTGGAGTCATTTCGTTGCAAGCGGGTTTTTACGTGCTCTGGAGTCATTTCGTTGCAAGCGGCTTTTTACATACTTCTCAGACATTTCACTGGAAGCGGGTTTTTTAAGTGCTCTGGAGTCATGTCGTTGCAAGCGGGTTTTTAAGTATTCTGGAGTCATTTCGTTGCAAGCGGGTTTTTAAGTGCTCTGGAGTCATTTCGTTGCAAGCGGGTTTTTAAGTGCTCTGGAGTCATTTCATTGCAAGCGGGTTTTTAAGTGCTCTGGAGTCATTTCGTAGCAAGCGGGTTTTTACGTGCTCTGGAGTCATTGGGTTTCAAGCGGGTTTTTAAGTGCTCTGGAGTCATTTCGTTGCAATCGGGTTTTTAAGTGCTCTGGAGTCATTTCGTTGCAAGCGGGTTTTTAAATGCTCTGGAGTCTTTTCGTTGCAAGCGGGTTTTTAAGTGTTCTGGAGTCATTTCGTTGCAAGCGGGTTTTTAAGTGCTCTGAAGGCATTTCGTTGTAAGCGGGTTTTTAAGTGCTCTGGAGTCATTTCGTTGCAAGCGGGTTTTTACGTGTTCTGGAGTCATTTCGTTGCAAGCGGGTTTTTACATACTCCTCAGACATTTCACTGGAAGCGGGTTTTTTAAGTGCTCTGGAGGCATTTCGTGGCAAGCGGGATTTTAAGTACTCTGGAGTCATATCGTTGCAAGCGGGTTTTTACGTGCTCTGGAGTCATTTCGTTGCAAGCGGGTTTTTACATACTTCTCTGACATTTAACTGGAAGCGGGTTTTTTAAGTGCTCTGGAGTCATTTCGTTGCAAGCAGGTTTTTACGAGCTCTGGAGTCATTTCGTTGCAAGCGGGTTTTTACATATTTCTCAGACATTTCACTGGAAGCGGGTTTTTTAAGTGCTCTGGAGTCATTTCGTTGCAAGCGTGTTTTTAAGTACCCTGGAATCATTTCGTTGCAAGCGGGTTTTTAAGTGCTCTGGAGTCATTTCGTTGCAAGCGGGTTTTTAAGTGCTCTAGAGTCATTTCGTTGCAAGCGTGTTTTTAAGTGCTCTGGAGTCATTTCGTTGCAAGCGGGTTTTTACGTGCTCTGGAGTCATTTCGTTGCAAGCGGGTTTTTAAGTGTTCTGGAGTCAATTCTTTGCAACGAAATGCCTACAGAGCACTTAAAAAAATCCGCTTCCAGTGAAATGTCTGAGAAGTATGTAAAAACCCGCTTGCAACGAAATGACTCCAGAACACGTAAAAACCCGCTTGCAACGAAATGACTCCAGAGCACTTAAAAACCCGCTTGCAACGAAATGACTCCAGAGCACTTAAAAACCCGCTTGCAACGAAATGACTCCAGAGCACTTAAAAACCCGCTTGCAACGAAATGACTCCAGAGCACTTAAAAACCCGCTTGCAACGAAATGACTCCAGAGCACTTAAAAACCCGCTTGCAACGAAATGACTCCAGAGCACTTAAAAACCCGCTTGCAACGAAATGACTCCAGAGCACTTAAAAACCCGCTTGCAACGAAATGACTCCACAGCACTTAAAAACCCGCTTGCAACGAAATGACTCCAGAGCACTTAAAAACTCGCTTGCAACGAAATGACTCCAGAGCACTTAAAAACCCGCTTGCAACGAAATGACTCCAGAGTACTTAAAAACCCGCTTGCAACGAAATGCCTACAGAGCACTTAAAAAAATCCGCTTCCAGTGAAATGTCTGAGAAGTATGTAAAAACCCGCTTGCAACGAAATGACTCCAGAACACGTAAAAACCCGCTTGCAACGAAATGACTCCAGAGCACTTAAAAACCCGCTTGCAACGAAATGACTCCAGAGCACTTAAAAACCCGCTTGCAACGAAATGACTCCAGAGCACTTAAAAACCCGCTTGCAACGAAATGACTCCAGAGCACTTAAAAACCCGCTTGCAACGAAATGACTCCAGAGCACTTAAAAACCCGCTTGCAACGAAATGACTCCAGAGCACTTAAAAACCCGCTTGCAACGAAATGACTCCAGAGCACTTAAAAACCCGCTTGCAACGAAATGACTCCAGAGTACTTAAAAACCCGCTTGCAACGAAATGACTCCAGAGCACTTAAAAAACCCGCTTCCAGTGAAATGTCTGAGAAGTATGTAAAAACCCGCTTGCAATGAAATGACTCCAGAGCATGTAAAAACCCGTTTGCAACGAAATGACTCCAGAGCACTTAAAATACTCGCTTCCAGTTAAATGTCAGAGAAATATGTAAAAACCCGCTTGCAACGAAATGACTCCAGAGCACGTAAAAACCCGCTTGCAACGAAATGACTCCAGAGTACTTAAAAACCCGCTTGCAACGAAATGACTCTAGACACTTAGAAAACCCGCTTCCAGTGAAATGTCTGAGAAGTATGTAAAAACCCGCTTGCAACGAAATGACTCCAGAACACGTAAACACCCGCTTGCAACGAAATGACTCCAGAGCACTTAAAAACCCGCTTACAACAAAATGCCTTCAGAGCACTTAAAAACCCGCTTGCAACGAAATGACTCCAGAGCACTTAAAAACCTGCTTGCATCGAAATGACTCCAGAGCACTTAAAAGCCCGCTTGCAACGAACTGACTCCAGAGCACTTAAAAACCCGCTTGCAACGAAATGACTCCAGAGCACTTAAAAACCCGCTTGCAACGAAATTCCTCCAGAGCACTTAAAAACCCGCTTGCAACGAAATGACTCCAAACACTTAAAAACCCGCTTTCAACGAAATTACTCCAGAGCACTTAAAAACCTGCTTGCAACGAAATGACTCCAGAGCACTTAAAAACCCGCTTGCAACGAAATGCCTCCAGAGCACTTAAAAACCCGCTTGCAACAAAATGACTCCAGAGCACTTAAAAACCCGCTTGCAACGAAATGACTCCAGAGCACTTAAAAACCCACTATGACTGCAGAGCACTCAAAAACCCACTTGCAACGAAATGACTCCAGAGCACTTAAAAACCCGCTTGCAACGAAATGAATCCAGAGCACTTAAAAACCTGCTTGCATCGAAATGACTCCAGAGCACTTAAAAACCCGCTTGCAACGAAATGACTCCAGAGTACTTAAAAACCCGCTTGCAACGAAATGCCTACAGAGCACTTAAAAAACCCGCTTCCAGTGAAATGTCTGAGAAGTATGTAAAAACCCGCTTGCAACGAAATGACTCCAGAACACGTAAAAACCCGATTGCAACGAAATGACTCCAGAGCACTTAAAAACCCGCTTGCAACGAAATGACTCCAGAGCACTTAAAAACCCGCTTGCAACGAAATGACTCCAGAGCACTTAAAAACCCGCTTGCAACGAAATGACTCCAGAGCACTTAAAAACCCGCTTGCAACGAAATGACTCCAGAGCACTTAAAAAACCCGCTTCCAGTGAAATGTCTGAGAAGTATGTAAAAACCCGCTTGCAATGAAATGACTCCAGAGCATGTAAAAACCCGCTTGCAACGAAATGACTCCAGAGCACTTAAAATACACGCTTCCAGTTAAATGTCAGAGAAATATGTAAAAACCCGCTTGCAACGAAATGACTCCAGAGCACGTAAAAACCCGCTTGCAACGAAATGACTCCAGAGTACTTAAAAACCCGCTTGCAACGAAATGAATCTAGAGCACTTAGAAAACCCGCTTCCAGTGAAATGTCTGAGAAGTATGTAAAAACCCGCTTGCAACGAAATGACTCCAGAACACGTAAACACCCGCTTGCAACGAAAAGACTCCAGAGCACTTAAAAACCCGCTTACAACGAAATGCCTTCAGAGCACTTAAAAACCCGCTTGCAACGAAATGACTCCAGAGCACTTAAAAACCCGCTTGCATCGAAATGACTCCAGAGCACTTAAAAACCCGCTTGCAACGAAATGACTCCAGAGCACTTAAAAACCCGCTTGCAACGAAATGATTCCAGAGCACTTAAAAACCCGCTTGCAACGAAATTCCTCCAGAGCACTTAAAATCCCGCTTGCAACGAAATGACTCCAGAACACTTAAAAACCCGCTTTCAACGGAATTACTCCAGAGCACTTAAAAACCCGCTTGCAACGAAATGACTCCAGAGCACTTAAAAACCCGCTTGCAACGAAATGCCTCCAGAGCACTTAAAAACCCGCTTGCAACGAAATGACTCCAGAGCACTTAAAAAACCGCTTGCAACGAAATGACTCCACAGCACTTAAAAACCCGCTTGCAACGAAATGACTCCAGAGCACTTAAAAACCCGCTTGCAACGAAATGACTCCAGAGCACTTAAAAACCCGCTATGACTCCAGAGCACTCAAAAACCCACTTGCAACGAAATGACTCCAGAGCAGTTAAAAACCCGCTTGCAACGAAATGAATCCAGCGCACTTAAAAACCCGCTTCCATCGAAATGACTCCAGAGCACTTAAAAACCCGCTTGCAACGAAATGACTCCAGAGTACTTAAAAACCCGCTTGCAACGAAATGCCTACAGAGCACTTAAAAAACCCGCTTCCAGTGAAATGTCTGAGAAGTATGTAAAAACCTGCTTGCAACGAAATGACTCCAGAACACGTAAAAACCCGCTTGCAACGAAATGACTCCAGAGCACTTAAAAACCCGCTTGCAACGAAATGACTCCAAAGCACTTAAAAACCCGCTTGCAACGAAATGACTCCAGAGCACTTAAAAACCCGCTTGCAACGAAATGACTCCAGAGCACTTAAAAACCCGCTTGCAACGAAATGACTCCAGAGCACTTAAAAACCCGCTTGCAACGAAATGACTCCAGAGCACTTAAAAACCCGCTTGCAACGAAATGACTCCAGAGCACTTAAAAACCCGCTTGCAACGAAATGACTCCAGAGTATTTAAAAACCCGCTTGCAACGAAATGACTCCAGAGCACTTAAAAAACCCGCTTCCAGTGAAATGTCTGAGAAGTATGTAAAAACCCGCTTGCAATGAAATGACTCCAGAGCATGTAAAAACCCGCTTGCAACGAAATGACTCCAGCGCACTTAAAATACTCGCTTCCAGTTAAATGTCGGAGAAATATGTAAAAACCCGCTTGCAACGAAATGACTCCAGAGCACGTAAAAACCCGCTTGCAACGAAATGACTCCAGAGTACTTAAAAACCCGCTTGCAACGAAAAGACTCTAGAGCACTTAGAAAACCCGCTTCCAGTGAAATGTCTGAGAAGTATGTAAAAACCCGCTTGCAACGAAATGACTCCAGAACACGTAAACACCCGCTTGCAACGAAAAGACTCCAGAGCACTTAAAAACCCGCTTACAACGAAATGCCTTCAGAGCACTTCAAAACCCGCTTGCAACGAAATGACTCCAGAGCACTTAAAAACCTGCTTGCATCGAAATGACTCCAGAGCACTTAAAAACCCGCTTGCAACGAAATGACTCCAGAGCACTTAAAAACCCGCTTGCAACGAAATGACTCCAGAGCACTTAAAAACCCGCTTGCAACGAAATGACTCCAGAGCACTTAAAAACCCGCTTGCAACGAAATTCCTCCAGAGCACTTAAAAACCCGCTTGCAACGAAATGACTCCACAGCACTTAAAAACCCGCTTGCAACGAAATGACTCCACAGCACTTAAAAACCCGCTTGCAACGAAATGCCTCCAGAGCACTTAAAAACCCGCTTGCAACGAAATGACTCCAGAGCACTTAAAAACCCGCTTGCAACGAAATGACTCCACAGCACTTAAAAACCCGCTTGCAACGAAATGACTCCAGAGCACTTAAAAACCCGCTTGCAACGAAATGACTCCAGAGCACTTAAAATACTCGCTTCCAGTTAAATGTCAGAGAAATATGTAAAAACCCGCTTGCAACGAAATGACTCCAGAGCACGTAAAAACCCGCTTGCAACGAAATGACTCCAGAATACTTAAAAACCCGCTTGCAACGAAATGACTCTAGAGCACTTAGAAAAACCGCTTCCAGTGAAATGTCTGAGAAGTATGTAAAAACCAGCTTGCAACGAAATGACTCCAGAACACTTAAACACCCGCTTGCAACGAAATGACTCCAGAGCACTTAAAAACCCGCTTACAACGAAATGCCTTAAGAGCACTTAAAAACCCGCTTGCAACGAAATGACTCCAGAGCACTTAAAAACCCGCTTGCATCGAAATGACTCCAGAGCACTTAAACACCCGCTTGCAACGAAATGACTCCAGAGCACTTAAAAACCCGCTTGCAACGAAATGACTCCAGAGCACTTAAAAACCCGCTTGCAAAGAAATGACTCCAGAGCACTTAAAAACCCGCTTGCAACGAAATGCCTACAGAGCACTTAAAAAACCCGCTTCCAGTGAAATGTCTGAGAAGTATGTAAAAACCCGCTTGCAACGAAATGACTCCAGAACACGTAAAAACCCGCTTGCAAGAAAATGACTCCAGAGCACTTAAAAACCCGCTTACAACGAAATGCCTTCAGAGCACTTAAAAACCCGCTTGCAACGAAATGACTCCAGAGCACTTAAAAACCCGCTTCCAGTGAAATGTCTGAGAAGTATGTAAAAACCCGCTTGCAACGAAATGACTCCAGAACACGTAAAAACCCGCTTGCAAGGAAATGACTCCAGAGCACTTAAAAACCCGCTTGCAACGAAATGACTCCAGAGCACTTAAAAACCCGCTTGCAACGAAATGACTCCAGAGCACTTAAAAACCCGCTTGCAACGAAATGACTCCAGAGCACTTAAAAACCCGCTTGCAACGAAATGACTCCAGAGCACTTAAAAACCCGCTTGCAACGAAATGACTCCAGAGTATTTAAAAACCCGCTTGCAACGAAATGACTCCAGAGCACTTAAAAAACCCGCTTCCAGTGAAATGTCTGAGAAGTATGTAAAAACCCGCTTGCAATGAAATGACTCCAGAGCATGTAAAAACCCGCTTGCAACGAAATGACTCCAGCGCACTTAAAATACTCGCTTCCAGTTAAATGTCGGAGAAATATGTAAAAACCCGCTTGCAACGAAATGACTCCAGAGCACGTAAAAACCCGCTTGCAACGAAATGACTCCAGAGTACTTAAAAACCCGCTTGCAACGAAAAGACTCTAGAGCACTTAGAAAACCCGCTTCCAGTGAAATGTCTGAGAAGTATGTAAAAACCCGCTTGCAACGAAATGACTCCAGAACACGTAAACACCCGCTTGCAACGAAAAGACTCCAGAGCACTTAAAAACCCGCTTACAACGAAATGCCTTCAGAGCACTTAAAAACCCGCGTGCAACGAAATGACTCCAGAGCACTTAAAAACCTGCTTGCATCGAAATGACTCCAGAGCACTTAAAAACCCGCTTGCAACGAAATGACTCCAGAGCACTTAAAAACACGTTTGCAACGAAATGACTCCAGAGCACTTAAAAACCCGCTTGCAAAGAAATGACTCCAGAGCACTTAAAAACCCGCTTGCAACGAAATGACTCCAGAGCACTTAACAACCCCCTTGCAACGAAATGACTCCAGAGCACTTAAAAACCCGCTTGCAACGAAATGACTCCAGAGCACTTAAAAACCCGCTTGCAACGAAATGACTCCAGAGCACTTAAAAACCCGCTTGCAACGAAATGACTCCAGAGCACTTAAAAACCCGCTTGCAACGAAATGACTCCAGAGCACGTAAAAACCCGCTTGCAACGAAATGACTCCAGAACACGTAAAAACCCGCTTGCAACGAAATGACTCCAGAGCACTTAAAAACCCGCTTGCAACGAAATGACTCCAGAGCACTTAAAAACCCGCTTGCAACGAAATGACTCCAGAGCACTTAAAAACCCTCTTGCAACGAAATGAATCCAGAGCACTTAAAAACCCGCTTGCATCGAAATGACTCCACAGCACTTAAAAACCCGCTTGCAACGAAATGACTCCAGAGTACTTAAAAACCCGCTTGGAACGAAATGCCTACAGAGCACTTAAAAAACCCGCTTCCAGTGAAATGTCTGAGAAGTATGTAAAAACCCGCTTGCAACGAAATGACTCCAGAACACGTAAAAACCCGCTTGCAACGAAATGACTCCAGAGCACTTAAAAACCCGCTTACAACGAAATGCCTTCAGAGCACTTAAAAACACGCTTGCAACGAAATGACTCCAGAGCACTTAAAAACCCGCTTGCAACGAAATGACTCCAGAGCACTTAAAAACCAGCTATGACTCCAGAGCACTTAAAAACCCGCTTGCAACGAAATGACTCCACAGCACTTAAAAACCCGCTTGCAACGAAATGACTCCAGAGCACTTAAAAACTCGCTTGCAACAAAATGACTCCAGAGCACTTAAAAAACCCGCTTCCAGTGAAATGTCTGAGAAGTATGTAAAAACCCGCTTGCAACGAAATGACTCCAGAAAACGTAAAAACCCGCTTGCAACGAAATGACTCCAGAGCACTTAAAAACCCGCTTGCAACGAAATGACTCCAGAGCACTTAAAAACCCGCTTGCAACGAAATGACTCCAGAGCACTTAAAAACCCGCTTGCAACGAAATGACTCCAGAGCACTTAAAAACCCGCTTGCAACGAAATGACTCCAGAGCACTTAAAAACCCGCTTGCAACGAAATGACTCCAGAGCACTTAAAAACCCGCTTGCAACGAAATGACTCCAGAGCACTTAAAAACCCGCTTGCAAGGAAATGACTCCAGAGTACTTAAAAACCCGCTCGCAACGAAATGACTCCAGAGCACTTAAAAAACCCGCTTCCAGTGAAATGTCTGAGAAGTATGTAAAAACCCGCTTGCAATGAAATGACTCCAGAACACGTAAACACCCGCTTGCAACGAAAAGACTCCAGAGCACTTAAAAACCCGCTTACAACGAAATGCCTTCAGAGCACTTAAAAACCCACTTGCAACGAAATGACTCCAGAGCACTTAAAAACCCGCTTGCATCGAAATGACTCCAGAGCACTTAAAAACCCGCTTGCAACGAAATGACTCCAGAGCACTTAAAAACCCGCTTGCAACGAAATGACTCCAGAGCACTTAAAAACCCGCTTGCAACGAAATTCCTTCAGAGCACTTAAAAACCCGCTTGCAACGAAATGACTCCACAGCACTTAAAAACCCGCTTGCAACGAAATGACTCCACAGCACTTAAAAACCCGCTTGCAACGAAATGCCTCCAGAGCACTTAAAAACCCGCTTGCAACGAAATGACTCCAGAGCACTTAAAAACCCGCTTGCAACGAAATGACTCCACAGCACTTAAAAACCCGCTTGCAACGAAATGACTCCAGAGCACTTAAAAACCCGCTTGCAACGAAATGACTCCAGAGCACTTAAAATACTCGCTTCCAGTTAAATGTCAGAGAAATATGTAAAAACCCGCTTGCAACGAAATGACTCCAGAGCACGTAAAAACCCGCTTGCAACGAAATGACTCCAGAATACTTAAAAACCCGCTTGCAACGAAATGACTCTAGAGCACTTAGAAAAACCACTTCCAGTGAAATGTCTGAGAAGTATGTAAAAACCAGCTTGCAACGAAATGACTCCAGAACACTTAAACACCCGCTTGCAACGAAATGACTCCAGAGCACTTAAAAACCCGCTTACAACGAAATGCCTTAAGAGCACTTAAAAACCCGCTTGCAACGAAATGACTCCAGAGCACTTAAAAACCCGCTTGCATCGAAATGACTCCAGAGCACTTAAAAACCCGCTTGCAACGAAATGACTCCAGAGCACTTAAAAACCCGCTTGCAACGAAATGACTCCAGAGCACTTAAAAACCCGCTTGCAAAGAAATGACTCCAGAGCACTTAAAAACCCGCTTGCAACGAAATGCCTACAGAGCACTTAAAAAACCCGCTTCCAGTGAAATGTCTGAGAAGTATGTAAAAACCCGCTTGCAACGAAATGACTCCAGAACACGTAAAAACCCGCTTGCAACAAAATGACTCCAGAGCACTTAAAAACCCGCTTACAACGAAATGCCTTCAGAGCACTTAAAAACCCGCTTGCAACGAAATGACTCCAGAGCACTTAAAAACCCGCTTCCAGTGAAATGTCTGAGAAGTATGTAAAAACCCGCTTGCAACGAAATGACTCCAGAACACGTAAAAACCCGCTTGCAACGAAATGACTCCAGAGCACTTAAAAACCCGCTATGACTCCAGAGCACTCAAAAACCCACTTGCAACGAAATGACTCCAGAGCACTTAAAAACCCGCTTGCAACGAAATGACTCCAGAGCACTTAAAAACCCGCTTGCAACGAAATGACTCCAGAGCACTTAAAAACCCACTATGACTCCAGAGCACTCAAAAACCCACTTGCAACAAAATGACTCCAGAGCACTTAAAAACCCGCTTGCAACGAAATGAATCCAGAGCACTTAAAAACCCGCTTGCATCGAAATGACTCCAGAGCACTTAAAAACCCGCTTGCAACGAAATGACTCCAGAGTACTTAAAAACCCGCTTGCAACGAAATGCCTACAGAGCACTTAAAAAACCCGCTTCCAGTGAAATGTCTGAGAAGTATGTAAAAACCCGCTTGCAACGAAATGACTCCAGAACACGTAAAAACCCGCTTGCAACGAAATGACTCCAGAGCACTTAAAAACCCGCTTGCAACGAAATGACTGGAGAGCACTTAAAAACCCGCTTGCAACGAAATGACTCCAGAGCACTTAAAAACCCGCTTGCAACGAAATGACTCCAGAGTACTTAAAAACCCGCTTGCAACGAAATGACTCCAGAGCACTTAAAAAACCCGCTTCCAGTGAAATGTCTGAGAAGTATGTAAAAACCCGCTTGCAATGAAATGACTCCAGAGCATGTAAAAACCCGCTTGCAACGAAATGACTCCAGAGCACTTAAAATACTCGCTTCCAGTTAAATGTCAGAGAAATATGTAAAAACCCGCTTGCAACGAAATGACTCCAGAGCACGTAAAAACCCGCTTGCAACGAAATGACTCCAGAGTACTTAAAAACCCGCTTGCAACGAAATGAATCTAGAGCACTTAGAAAACCCGCTTCCAGTGAAATGTCTGAGAAGTATGTAAAAACCCGCTTGCAACGAAATGACTCCAGAACACGTAAACACCCGCTTGCAACGAAAAGACTCCAGAGCACTTAAAAACCCGCTTACAACGAAATGCCTTCAGAGCACTTAAAAACCCGCTTGCAACGAAATGACTCCAGAGCACTTAAAAACCCGCTTGCATCGAAATGACTCCAGAGCACTTAAAAACCCGCTTGCAACGAAATGACTCCAGAGCACTTAAAAACCCGCTTGCAACGAAATGATTCCAGAGCACTTAAAAACCCGCTTGCAACGAAATTCCTCCAGAGCACTTAAAATCCCGCTTGCAACGAAATGACTCCAGAACACTTAAAAACCCGCTTTCAACGGAATTACTCCAGAGCACTTAAAAACCCGCTTGCAACGAAATGACTCCAGAGCACTTAAAAACCCGCTTGCAACGAAATGCCTCCAGAGCACTTAAAAACCCGCTTGCAACGAAATGACTCCAGAGCACTTAAAAAACCGCTTGCAACGAAATGACTCCACAGCACTTAAAAACCCGCTTGCAACGAAATGACTCCAGAGCACTTAAAAACCCGCTTGCAACGAAATGACTCCAGAGCACTTAAAAACCCGCTATGACTCCAGAGCACTCAAAAACCCACTTGCAACGAAATGACTCCAGAGCAGTTAAAAACCCGCTTGCAACTAAATGAATCCAGCGCACTTAAAAACCCGCTTCCATCGAAATGACTCCAGAGCACTTAAAAACCCGCTTGCAACGAAATGACTCCAGAGTACTTAAAAACCCGCTTGCAACGAAATGCCTACAGAGCACTTAAAAAACCCGCTTCCAGTGAAATGTCTGAGAAGTATGTAAAAACCTGCTTGCAACGAAATGACTCCAGAACACGTAAAAACCCGCTTGCAACGAAATGACTCCAGAGCACTTAAAAACCCGCTTGCAACGAAATGACTCCAAAGCACTTAAAAACCCGCTTGCAACGAAATGACTCCAGAGCACTTAAAAACCCGCTTGCAACGAAATGACTCCAGAGCACTTAAAAACCCGCTTGCAACGAAATGACTCCAGAGCACTTAAAAACCCGCTTGCAACGAAATGACTCCAGAGCACTTAAAAACCCGCTTGCAACGAAATGACTCCAGAGCACTTAAAAACCCGCTTGCAACGAAATGACTCCAGAGTATTTAAAAACCCGCTTGCAACGAAATGACTCCAGAGCACTTAAAAAACCCGCTTCCAGTGAAATGTCTGAGAAGTATGTAAAAACCCGCTTGCAATGAAATGACTCCAGAGCATGTAAAAACCCGCTTGCAACGAAATGACTCCAGCGCACTTAAAATACTCGCTTCCAGTTAAATGTCGGAGAAATATGTAAAAACCCGCTTGCAACGAAATGACTCCAGAGCACTTAAAAACCCGCTTGCAACGAAATGACTCCAGAGTACTTAAAAACCCGCTTGCAACGAAAAGACTCTAGAGCACTTAGAAAACCCGCTTCCAGTGAAATGTCTGAGAAGTATGTAAAAACCCACTTGCAACGAAATGACTCCAGAACACGTAAACACCCGCTTGCAACGAAAAGACTCCAGACCACTTAAAAACCCGCTTACAACGAAATGCCTTCAGAGCACTTAAAAACCCGCTTGCAACGAAATGACTCCAGAGCACTTAAAAACCTGCTTGAATCGAAATGACTCCAGAGCACTTAAAAACCCGCTTGCAACGAAATGACTCCAGAGCACTTAAAAACACGTTTGCAACGAAATGACTCCAGAGCACTTAAAAACCCGCTTGCAAAGAAATGACTCCAGAGCACTTAAAAACCCGCTTGCAACGAAATGACTCCAGAGCACTTAACAACCCCCTTGCAACGAAATGACTCCAGAGCACTTAAAAACCCGCTTGCAACGAAATGACTCCAGAGCACTTAAAAACCCGCTTGCAACGAAATGACTCCACAGCACTTAAAAACCCGCTTGCAACGAAATGACTCCAGAGCACTTAAAAACCCGCTTGCAACGAAATGACTCCAGAACACGTAAAAACCCGCTTGCAACGAAATGACTCCAGAACACGTAAAAACCCGCTTGCAACAAAATGACTCCAGAGCACTTAAAAACCCGCTTGCAACGAAATGACTCCAGAGCACTTAAAACCCCGCTTGCAACGAAATGACTCCAGAGCACTTAAAAACCCTCTTGCAACGAAATGAATCCAGAGCACTTAAAAACCCGCTTGCATCGAAATGACTCCAGAGCACTTAAAAACCCGCTTGCAACGAAATGACTCCAGAGTACTTAAAAACCCGCTTGCAACGAAATGCCTACAGAGCACTTAAAAAACCCGCTTCCAGTGAAATGTCTGAGAAGTATGTAAAAACCCGCTTGCAACGAAATGACTCCAGAACACGTAAAAACCCGCTTGCAACGAAATGACTCCAGAGCACTTAAAAACCCGCTTACAACGAAATGCCTTCAGAGCACTTAAAAACACGCTTGCAACGAAATGACTCCAGAGCACTTAAAAACCCGCTTGCAACGAAATGACTCCAGAGCACTTAAAAACCAGCTATGACTCCAGAGCACTTAAAAACCCGCTTGCAACGAAATGACTCCAGAGCACTTAAAAACCCGCTTGCAACGAAATGACTCCAGAGCACTTAAAAACCCGCTTGCAACGAAATTCCTCCAGAGCACTTAAAAACCCGCTTGCAACGAAATGACTCCACAGCACTTAAAAACCCGCTTGCAACGAAATGACTCCACAGCACTTAAAAACCCGCTTGCAACGAAATGCCTCCAGAGCACTTAAAAAACCCGCTTCCAGTGAAATGTCTGAGAAGTATGTAAAAACCCGCTTGCAACGAAATGACTCCAGAACACGTAAAAACCCGCTTGCAACGAAATGACTCCAGAGCACTTAAAAACCCGCTTGCAACGAAATGACTCCAGAGCACTTAAAAACCCGCTTGCAACGAAATGACTCCAGAGCACTTAAAAACCCGCTTGCAACGAAATGACTCCAGAGCACTTAAAAACCCGCTTGCAACGAAATGACTCCAGAGCACTTAAAAACCCGCTTGCAACGAAATGACTCCAGAACACGTAAAAACCCGCTTGCAACGAAATGACTCCAGAGCACTTAAAAACCCGCTTGCAACGAAATGACTCCAGAGCACTTAAAAACCCGCTTGCAACGAAATGACTCCAGAGCACTTAAAAACCCGCTTGCAACGAAATGACTCCAGAGCACTTAAAAACCCGCTTGCAACGAAATGACTCCAGAGCACTTAAAAACCCGCTTGCAACGAAATGACTCCAGAGTATTTAAAAACCCGCTTGCAACGAAATGACTCCAGAGCACTTAAAAAACCCGCTTCCAGTGAAATGTCTGAGAAGTATGTAAAAACCCGCTTGCAATGAAATGACTCCAGAGCATGTAAAAACCCGCTTGCAACGAAATGACTCCAGCGCACTTAAAATACTCGCTTCCAGTTAAATGTCGGAGAAATATGTAAAAACCCGCTTGCAACGAAATGACTCCAGAGCACGTAAAAACCCGCTTGCAACGAAATGACTCCAGAGTACTTAAAAACCCGCTTGCAACGAAAAGACTCTAGAGCACTTAGAAAACCCGCTTCCAGTGAAATGTCTGAGAAGTATGTAAAAACCCGCTTGCAACGAAATGACTCCAGAACACGTAAACACCCGCTTGCAACGAAAAGACTCCAGAGCACTTAAAAACCCGCTTACAACGAAATGCCTTCAGAGCACTTAAAAACCCGCTTGCAACGAAATGACTCCAGAGCACTTAAAAACCTGCTTGCATCGAAATGACTCCAGAGCACTTAAAAACCCGCTTACAACGAAATGACTCCAGAGCACTTAAAAACACGTTTGCAACGAAATGACTCCAGAGCACTTAAAAACCCGCTTGCAAAGAAATGACTCCAGAGCACTTAAAAACCCGCTTGCAACGAAATGACTCCAGAGCACTTAACAACCCCCTTGCAACGAAATGACTCCAGAGCACTTAAAAACCCGCTTGCAACGAAATGACTCCAGAGCACTTAAAAACCCGCTTGCAACGAAATGACTCCAGAGCACTTAAAAACCCGCTTGCAACGAAATGACTCCAGAGCACTTAAAAACCCGCTTGCAACGAAATGACTCCAGAACACGTAAAAACCCGCTTGCAACGAAATGACTCCAGAACACGTAAAAACCCGCTTGCAACGAAATGACTCCAGAGCACTTAAAAACCCGCTTGCAACGAAATGACTCCAGAGCACTTAAAAACCCGCTTGCAACGAAATGACTCCAGAGCACTTAAAAACCCTCTTGCAACGAAATGAATCCAGAGCACTTAAAAACCCGCTTGCATCGAAATGACTCCAGAGCACTTAAAAACCCGCTTGCAACGAAATGACTCCAGAGTACTTAAAAACCCGCTTGGAACGAAATGCCTACAGAGCACTTAAAAAACCCGCTTCCAGTGAAATGTCTGAGAAGTATGTAAAAACCCGCTTGCAACGAAATGACTCCAGAACACGTAAAAACCCGCTTGCAACGAAATGACTCCAGAGCACTTAAAAACCCGCTTACAACGAAATGCCTTCAGAGCTCTTAAAAACACGCTTGCAACGAAATGACTCCAGAGCACTTAAAAACCCGCTTGCAACGAAATGACTCCAGAGCACTTAAAAACCAGCTATGACTCCAGAGCACTTAAAAACCCGCTTGCAACGAAATGACTCCACAGCACTTAAAAACCCGCTTGCAACGAAATGACTCCAGAGCACTTAAAAACTCGCTTGCAACAAAATGACTCCAGAGCACTTAAAAAACCCGCTTCCAGTGAAATGTCTGAGAAGTATGTAAAAACCCGCTTGCAACGAAATGACTCCAGAAAACGTAAAAACCCGCTTGCAACGAAATGACTCCAGAGCACTTAAAAACCCGCTTGCAACGAAATGACTC
The DNA here is from genome assembly GCF_030254825.1 of Meriones unguiculatus. Lineage (NCBI taxonomy): Eukaryota > Metazoa > Chordata > Mammalia > Rodentia > Muridae > Meriones > Meriones unguiculatus. The sequence goes on from NC_083350.1 coordinate 88,132,697, forward strand.
CAGAGCACTTAAAAACCCGCTTGCAACGAAATGACTCCAGAGCACTTAAAAACCCGCTTGCAACGAAATGACTCCAGAGCACTTAAAAACCCGCTTGCAACGAAATGACTCCAGAGCACTTAAAAACCCGCTTGCAACGAAATGACTCCAGAGCACTTAAAAACCCGCTTGCAACGAAATGACTCCAGAGCACTTAAAAACCCGCTTGCAACGAAATGACTCCAGAGTACTTAAAAACCCGCTCGCAACGAAATGACTCCAGAGCACTTAAAAAACCCGCTTCCAGTGAAATGTCTGAGAAGTATGTAAAAACCCGCTTGCAATGAAATGACTCCAGAACACGTAAACACCCGCTTGCAACGAAAAGACTCCAGAGCACTTAAAAACCCGCTTACAACGAAATGCCTTCAGAGCACTTAAAAACCCACTTGCAACGAAATGACTCCAGAGCACTTAAAAACCCGCTTGCATCGAAATGACTCCAGAGCACTTAAAAACCCGCTTGCAACGAAATGACTCCAGAGCACTTAAAAACCCGCTTGCAACGAAATGACTCCAGAGCACTTAAAAACCCGCTTGCAACGAAATGACTCCAGAGCACTTAAAAACCCGCTTGCAACGAAATGACTCCAGAGCACTTAAAAACCCGCTTGCAACGAAATTCCTCCAGAGCACTTAAAAACCCGCTTGCAACGAAATGACTCCACAGCACTTAAAAACCCGCTTGCAACGAAATGACTCCACAGCACTTAAAAACCCGCTTGCAACGAAATGCCTCCAGAGCACTTAAAAACCCGCTTGCAACGAAATGACTCCAGAGCACTTAAAAACCCGCTTGCAACGAAATGACTCCACAGCACTTAAAAACCCGCTTGCAACGAAATGACTCCAGAGCACTTAAAAACCCGCTTGCAACGAAATGACTCCAGAGCACTTAAAATACTCGCTTCCAGTTAAATGTCAGAGAAATATGTAAAAACCCGCTTGCAACGAAATGACTCCAGAGCACGTAAAAACCCGCTTGCAACGAAATGACTCCAGAATACTTAAAAACCCGCTTGCAACGAAATGACTCTAGAGCACTTAGAAAAACCGCTTCCAGTGAAATGTCTGAGAAGTATGTAAAAACCAGCTTGCAACGAAATGACTCCAGAACACTTAAACACCCGCTTGCAACGAAATGACTCCAGAGCACTTAAAAACCCGCTTACAACGAAATGCCTTAAGAGCACTTAAAAACCCGCTTGCAACGAAATGACTCCAGAGCACTTAAAAACCCGCTTGCATCGAAATGACTCCAGAGCACTTAAAAACCCGCTTGCAACGAAATGACTCCAGAGCACTTAAAAACCCGCTTGCAACGAAATGACTCCAGAGCACTTAAAAACCCGCTTGCAAAGAAATGACTCCAGAGCACTTAAAAACCCGCTTGCAACGAAATGCCTACAGAGCACTTAAAAAACCCGCTTCCAGTGAAATGTCTGAGAAGTATGTAAAAACCCGCTTGCAACGAAATGACTCCAGAACACGTAAAAACCCGCTTGCAACAAAATGACTCCAGAGCACTTAAAAACCCGCTTACAACGAAATGCCTTCAGAGCACTTAAAAACCCGCTTGCAACGAAATGACTCCAGAGCACTTAAAAACCCGCTTCCAGTGAAATGTCTGAGAAGTATGTAAAAACCCGCTTGCAACGAAATGACTCCAGAACACGTAAAAACCCGCTTGCAACGAAATGACTCCAGAGCACTTAAAAACCTGCTTGCAACGAAATGACTCCAGAGCACTTAAAAACCCGCTTGCAACGAAATGACTCCAGAGCACTTAAAAACCCGCTTGCAACGAAATGACTACAGAGCACATAAAAACCCGCTTGCAACGAAATGACTCCAGAGCACATAAAAACCCGCTTGCAACGAAATGACTCCAGAGTACTTAAAAACCCGCTTGCAACGAAATGACTCCAGAGCACTTAAAAAACCCGCTTCCAGTGAAATGTCTGAGAAGTATGTAAAAAACCGCTTGCAAGGAAATGACTCCAGAGCATGTAAAAACCCGCTTGCAACGAAATGACTCCAGAGCACTTAAAATACTCGCTTCCAGTTAAATGTCAGAGAAATATGTAAAAACCCGCTTGCAACGAAATGACTCCAGAGCACGTAAAAACCCGCTTGCAACGAAATGACTCCAGAGTACTTAAAAACCCGCTTGCAACGAAATGACTCTAGAGCACTTAGAAAACCCGCTTCCAGTGAAATGTCTGAGAAGTATGTAAAAACCCGCTTGCAACGAAATGACTCCAGAACACGTAAACACCCGCTTGCAACGAAAAGACTCCAGAGCACTTAAAAACCCGCTTACAACGAAATGCCTTCAGAGCACTTAAAAACCCACTTGCAACGAAATGACTCCAGAGCACTTAAAAACCCGCTTGCATCGAAATGACTCCAGAGCACTTAAAAACCCGCTTGCAAAGAAATGACTCCAGAGCACTTAAAAACCCGCTTGCAACGAAATGACTCCAGAGCACTTAAAAACCCGCTTGCAACGAAATTCCTCCAGAGCACTTAAAAACCCGCTTGCAACGAAATGACTCCACAGCACTTAAAAACCCGCTTGCAACGAAATGACTCCACAGCACTTAAAAACCCGCTTGCAACGAAATGCCTCCAGAGCACTTAAAAACCCGCTTGCAACGAAATGACTCCAGAGCACTTAAAAACCCGCTTGCAACGAAATGACTCCACAGCACTTAAAAACCCGCTTGCAACGAAATGACTCCAGAGCACTTAAAAACCCGCTTGCAACGAAATGACTCCAGAGCACTTAAAAACCCGCTTGCAACGAAATGACTCCAGAGCACTTAAAAACCCGCTATGACTCCAGAGCACTCAAAAACCCACTTGCAACGAAATGACTCCAGAGCACTTAAAAACCCGCTTGCAACGAAATGACTCCAGAGCACTTAAAAACCCGCTTGCAACGAAATGACTCCAGAGCACTTAAAAACCCACTATGACTCCAGAGCACTCCAAAACCCACTTGCAACGAAATGACTCCAGAGCACTTAAAAACCCGCTTGCAACGAAATGAATCCAGAGCACTTAAAAACCCGCTTGCATCGAAATGACTCCAGAGCACTTAAAAACCCGCTTGCAAAAATGACTCCAGAGTACTTAAAAACCCGCTTGCAACGAAATGCCTACAGAGCACTTAAAAAACCCGCTTCCAGTGAAATGTCTGAGAAGTATGTAAAAACCCGCTTGCAACGAAATGACTCCAGAACACGTAAAAACCCGCTTGCAACGAAATGACTCCAGAGCACTTAAAAACCCGCTTGCAACGAAATGACTGGAGAGCACTTAAAAACCCGCTTGCAACGAAATGACTCCAGAGCACTTAAAAACCCGCTTGCAACGAAATGACTCCAGAGTACTTAAAAACCCGCTTGCAACGAAATGACTCCAGAGCACTTAAAAAACCCGCTTCCAGTGAAATGTCTGAGAAGTATGTAAAAACCCGCTTGCAATGAAATGACTCCAGAGCATGTAAAAACCCGCTTGCAACGAAATGACTCCAGAGCACTTAAAATACTCGCTTCCAGTTAAATGTCAGAGAAATATGTAAAAACCCGCTTGCAACGAAATGACTCCAGAGCACGTAAAAACCCGCTTGCAACGAAATGACTCCAGAGTACTTAAAAACCCGCTTGCAACGAAATGAATCTAGAGCACTTAGAAAACCCGCTTCCAGTGAAATGTCTGAGAAGTATGTAAAAACCCGCTTGCAACGAAATGACTCCAGAACACGTAAACACCCGCTTGCAACGAAAAGACTCCAGAGCACTTAAAAACCCGCTTACAACGAAATGCCTTCAGAGCACTTAAAAACCCGCTTGCAACGAAATGACTCCAGAGCACTTAAAAACCCGCTTGCATCGAAATGACTCCAGAGCACTTAAAAACCCGCTTGCAACGAAATGACTCCAGAGCACTTAAAAACCCGCTTGCAACGAAATGATTCCAGAGCACTTAAAAACCCGCTTGCAACGAAATTCCTCCAGAGCACTTAAAATCCCGCTTGCAACGAAATGACTCCAGAACACTTAAAAACCCGCTTTCAACGGAATTACTCCAGAGCACTTAAAAACCCGCTTGCAACGAAATGACTCCAGAGCACTTAAAAAACCGCTTGCAACGAAATGACTCCACAGCACTTAAAAACCCGCTTGCAACGAAATGACTCCAGAGCACTTAAAAACCCGCTTGCAACGAAATGACTCCAGAGCACTTAAAAACCCGCTATGACTCCAGAGCACTCAAAAACCCACTTGCAACGAAATGACTCCAGAGCAGTTAAAAACCCGCTTGCAACTAAATGAATCCAGCGCACTTAAAAACCCGCTTCCATCGAAATGACTCCAGAGCACTTAAAAACCCGCTTGCAACGAAATGACTCCAGAGTACTTAAAAACCCGCTTGCAACGAAATGCCTACAGAGCACTTAAAAAACCCGCTTCCAGTGAAATGTCTGAGAAGTATGTAAAAACCTGCTTGCAACGAAATGACTCCAGAACACGTAAAAACCCGCTTGCAACGAAATGACTCCAGAGCACTTAAAAACCCGCTTGCAACGAAATGACTCCAAAGCACTTAAAAACCCGCTTGCAACGAAATGACTCCAGAGCACTTAAAAACCCGCTTGCAACGAAATGACTCCAGAGCACTTAAAAACCCGCTTGCAACGAAATGACTCCAGAGCACTTAAAAACCCGCTTGCAACGAAATGACTCCAGAGCACTTAAAAACCCGCTTGCAACGAAATGACTCCAGAGTATTTAAAAACCCGCTTGCAACGAAATGACTCCAGAGCACTTAAAAAACCCGCTTCCAGTGAAATGTCTGAGAAGTATGTAAAAACCCGCTTGCAATGAAATGACTCCAGAGCATGTAAAAACCCGCTTGCAACGAAATGACTCCAGCGCACTTAAAATACTCGCTTCCAGTTAAATGTCGGAGAAATATGTAAAAACCCGCTTGCAACGAAATGACTCCAGATCACGTAAAAACCCGCTTGCAACGAAATGACTCCAGAGTACTTAAAAACCCGCTTGCAACGAAAAGACTCTAGAGCACTTAGAAAACCCGCTTCCAGTGAAATGTCTGAGAAGTATGTAAAAACCCACTTGCAACGAAATGACTCCAGAACACGTAAACACCCGCTTGCAACGAAAAGACTCCAGAGCACTTAAAAACCCGCTTACAACGAAATGCCTTCAGAGCACTTAAAAACCCGCTTGCAACGAAATGACTCCAGAGCACTTAAAAATCCGCTTGCAACGAAATGACTCCAGAGCACTTAACAACCCCCTTGCAACGAAATGACTCCAGAGCACTTAAAAACCCGCTTGCAACGAAATGACTCCAGAGCACTTAAAAACCCGCTTGCAACGAAATGACTCCAGAGCACTTAAAAACCCGCTTGCAACGAAATGACTCCAGAGCACTTAAAAACCCGCTTGCAACAAAATGACTCCAGAGCACTTAAAAACCCGCTTGCAACGAAATGACTCCAGAGCACTTAAAAACCCGCTTGCAACGAAATGACTCCAGAGCACTTAAAAACCCTCTTGCAACGAAATGAATCCAGAGCACTTAAAAACCCGCTTGCATCGAAATGACTCCAGAGCACTTAAAAACCCGCTTGCAACGAAATGACTCCAGAGTACTTAAAAACCCGCTTGCAACGAAATGCCTACAGAGCACTTAAAAAACCCGCTTCCAGTGAAATGTCTGAGAAGTATGTAAAAACCCGCTTGCAACGAAATGACTCCAGAACACGTAAAAACCCGCTTGCAACGAAATGACTCCAGAGCACTTAAAAACCCGCTTACAACGAAATGCCTTCAGAGCACTTAAAAACACGCTTGCAACGAAATGACTCCAGAGCACTTAAAAACCCGCTTGCAACGAAATGACTCCAGAGCACTTAAAAACCAGCTATGACTCCAGAGCACTTAAAAACCCGCTTGCAACGAAATGACTCCACAGCACTTAAAAACCCGCTTGCAACGAAATGACTCCAGAGCACTTAAAAACTCGCTTGCAACAAAATGACTCCAGAGCACTTAAATAACCCGCTTCCAGTGAAATGTCTGAGAAGTATGTAAAAACCCGCTTGCAACGAAATGACTCCAGAAAACGTAAAAACCCGCTTGCAACGAAATGACTCCAGAGCACTTAAAAACCCGCTTGCAACGAAATGACTCCAGAGCACTTAAAAACCCGCTTGCAACGAAATGACTCCAGAGCACTTAAAAACCCGCTTGCAACGAAATGACTCCAGAGCACTTAAAAACCCGCTTGCAACGAAATGACTCCAGAGCACTTAAAAACCCGCTTGCAACGAAATGACTCCAGAGCACTTAAAAACCCGCTTGCAACGAACTGACTCCAGAGCACTTAAAAACCCGCTTGCAACGAAATGACTCCAGAGTACTTAAAAACCCGCTCGCAACGAAATGACTCCAGAGCACTTAAAAAACCCGCTTCCAGTGAAATGTCTGAGAAGTATGTAAAAACCCGCTTGCAATGAAATGACTCCAGAGCATGTAAAAACCCGCTTGCAACGAAATGACTCCAGAGCACTTAAAATACTCGCTTCCAGTTAAATGTCAGAGAAATATGTAAAAACCCGCTTGCAACGAAATGACTCCAGAGCACGTAAAAACCCGCTTGCAACGAAATGACTCCAGAATACTTAAAAACCCGCTTGCAACGAAATGACTCTAGAGCACTTAGAAAAACCGCTTCCAGTGAAATGTCTGAGAAGTATGTAAAAACCAGCTTGCAACGAAATGACTCCAGAACACTTAAACACCCGCTTGCAACGAAATGACTCCAGAGCACTTAAAAACCCGCTTACAACGAAATGCCTTAAGAGCACTTAAAAACCCGCTTGCAACGAAATGACTCCAGAGCACTTAAAAACCCGCTTGCATCGAAATGACTCCAGAGCACTTAAAAACCCGCTTGCAACGAAATGACTCCAGAGCACTTAAAAACCCGCTTGCAACGAAATGACTCCAGAGCACTTAAAAACCCGCTTGCAAAGAAATGACTCCAGAGCACTTAAAAACCCGCTTGCAACGAAATGCCTACAGAGCACTTAAAAAACCCGCTTCCAGTGAAATGTCTGAGAAGTATGTAAAAACCCGCTTGCAACGAAATGACTCCAGAACACGTAAAAACCCGCTTGCAACAAAATGACTCCAGAGCATTTAAAAACCCGCTTACAACGAAATGCCTTCAGAGCACTTAAAAACCCGCTTGCAACGAAATGACTCCAGAGCACTTAAAAACCCGCTTCCAGTGAAATGTCTGAGAAGTATGTAAAAACCCGCTTGCAACGAAATGACTCCAGAACACGTAAAAACCCGCTTGCAACGAAATGACTCCAGAGCACTTAAAAACCCGCTTGCAACGAAATGACTCCAGAGCACTTAAAAACCCGCTTGCAACGAAATGACTCCAGAGCACTTAAAAACCCGCTTGCAACGAAATGACTCCAGAGCACTTAAAAACCCGCTTGCAACGAAATGACTCCAGAGCACTTAAAAACCCGCTTGCAACGAAATGACTCCAGAGTACTTAAAAACCCGCTTGCAACGAAATGACTCCAGAGCACTTAAAAAACCCGCTTCCAGTGAAATGTCTGAGAAGTATGTAAAAACCCGCTTGCAAGGAAATGACTCCAGAGCATGTAAAAACCCGCTTGCAACGAAATGACTCCAGAGCACTTAAAATACTCGCTTCCAGTTAAATGTCAGAGAAATATGTAAAAACCCGCTTGCAACGAAATGACTCCAGAGCACGTAAAAACCCGCTTGCAACGAAATGACTCCAGAGTACTTAAAAACCCGCTTGCAACGAAATGACTCTAGAGCACTTAGAAAACCCGCTTCCAGTGAAATGTCTGAGAAGTATGTAAAAACCCGCTTGCAACGAAATGACTCCAGAATACTTAAAAACCCGCTTGCAACGAAATGACTCTAGAGCACTTAGAAAAACCGCTTCCAGTGAAATGTCTGAGAAGTATGTAAAAACCAGCTTGCAACGAAATGACTCCAGAACACTTAAACACCCGCTTGCAACGAAATGACTCCAGAGCACTTAAAAACCCGCTTACAACGAAATGCCTTAAGAGCACTTAAAAACCCGCTTGCAACGAAATGACTCCAGAGCACTTAAAAACCCGCTTGCAAAGAAATGACTCCAGAGCACTTAAAAACCCGCTTGCAACGAAATGCCTACAGAGCACTTAAAAAACCCGCTTCCAGTGAAATGTCTGAGAAGTATGTAAAAACCCGCTTGCAACGAAATGACTCCAGAACACGTAAAAACCCGCTTGCAACAAAATGACTCCAGAGCACTTAAAAACCCGCTTACAACGAAATGCCTTCAGAGCACTTAAAAACCCGCTTGCAACGAAATGACTCCAGAGCACTTAAAAACCCGCTTGCAACGAAATGACTCCAGAGCACTTAAAAACCCGCTTGCAACGAAATGACTCCAGAGTACTTAAAAACCCGCTTGCAACGAAATGACTCCAGAGCACTTAAAAAACCCGCTTCCAGTGAAATGTCTGAGAAGTATGTAAAAACCTGCTTGCAAGGAAATGACTCCAGAGCATGTAAAAACCCGCTTGCAACGAAATGACTCCAGAGCACTTAAAATACTCGCTTCCAGTTAAATGGCAGAGAAATATGTAAAAACCCGCTTGCAACGAAATGACTCCAGAGCACGTAAAAACCCGCTTGCAATGAAATGACTCCAGAGTACTTAAAAACCCGCTTGCAACGAAATGACTCTAGAGCACTTAGAAAACCCGCTTCCAGTGAAATGTCTGAGAAGTATGTAAAAACCCGCTTGCAACGAAATGACTCCAGAACACGTAAACACCCGCTTGCTACGAAAAGACTCCAGAGCACTTAAAAACCCGCTTACAACGAAATGCCTTCAGAGCACTTAAAAACCCACTTGCAACGAAATGACTCCAGAGCACTTAAAAACCCGCTTGCATCGAAATGACTCCAGAGCACTTAAAAACCCGCTTGCAACGAAATGACTCCAGAGCACTTAAAAACCCGCTTGCAACGAAATGACTCCAGAGCACTTAAAAACCCGCTTGCAACGAAATTCCTCCAGAGCACTTAAAAACCCGCTTGCAACGAAATGACTCCACAGCACTTAAAAACCCGCTTGCAACGAAATAACTCCACAGCACTTAAAAACCCGCTTGCAACGAAATGCCTCCAGAGCACTTAAAAACCCGCTTGCAACGAAATGACTCCAGAGCACTTAAAAACCCGCTTGCAACGAAATGACTCCACAGCACTTAAAAACCCGCTTGCAACGAAATGACTCCAGAGCACTTAAAAACCCGCTTGCAACGAAATGACTCCAGAGCACTTAAAAACCCGCTTGCAACGAAATGACTCCAGAGCACTTAAAAACCCGCTATGACTCCAGAGCACTCAAAAACCCACTTGCAACGAAATGACTCCAGAGCACTTAAAAACCCGCTTGCAACGAAATGACTCCAGAGCACTTAAAAACCCGCTTGCAACGAAATGACTCCAGAGTACTTAAAAACCCGCTTGCAACGAAATGACTCCAGAACACGTAAAAACCCGCTTGCAACGAAATGACTCCAGAGCACTTAAAAACCCGCTTACAACGAAATGCCTTCAGAGCACTTAAAAACCCGCTTGCAACGAAATGACTCCAGAGCACTTAAAAACCCGCTTGCAACGAAATGACTCCAGAGCACTTAAAAACCCGCTTGCAACGAAATGACTCCAGAGCACTTAAAAACCCGCTTGCAATGAAATGACTCCAGAGCACTTAAAAACCCGCTTGCAACGAAATGACTCCAGAGTACTTAAAAACCCGCTTGCAACGAAATGACTCCAGAGCACTTAAAAACCCGCTTGCAACGAAAAGACTCCAGAACACTTAAAAACCCGCTTGCAATGAAATGACTCCAGAGCACTTAACAACCCGCTTGCAACGAAATGACTCCAGAGCACTTAACAACCCCCTTGCAACGAAATGACTCCAGAACACTTAAAAACCCGCTTGCAACGAAATGACTCCAGAGCACTTAAAAACCCGCTTGCAACGAAATGACTCCAGAGCACTTAAAAACCCGCTTGCAACGAAATGACTCCAGAGCACTTAAAAACCCGCTTGCAACGAAATGACTCCAGAACACTTAAAAACCCGCTTTCAACGAAATTACTCCAGAGCACTTAAAAACCCGCTTGCAACGAAATGACTCCAGAGCACTTAAAAACCCGCTTGCAACGAAATGCCTCCAGAGCACTTAAAAACCCGCTTGCAACGAAATGACTCCAGAGCACTTAAAAACGCGCTTGCAACGAAATGACTCCAGAGCACTTAAAAACCCGCTTGCAACGAAATGACTCCACAGCACTTAAAAACCCGCTTGCAACGAAATGACTCCACAGCACTTAAAAACCCGTTTGCAACGAAATGCCTCCAGAGCACTTAAAAACCCGCTTGCAACGAAATGACTCCAGAGCACTTAAAAAACCGCTTGCAACGAAATGACTCCACAGCACTTAAAAACCCGCTTGCAACGAAATGACTCCAGAGCACTTAAAAACCCGCTTGCAACGAAATGACTCCAGAGCACTTAAAAACCCGCTTGCAACGAAATGACTCCAGAGTACTTAAAAACCCGCTATGACTCCAGAGCACTCAAAAACCCACTTGCAACGAAATGACTCCAGAGCACTTAAAAACCCGCTTGCAACGAAATGACTCCAGAGCACTTAAAAACCCGCTTGCAACGAAATGACTCCAGAACACGTAAAAACCCGCTTGCAACGAAATGACTCCAGAACACGTAAAAACCCGCTTGCAACGAAATGACTCCAGAGCACTTAAAAACCCGCTTACAATGAAATGCCTTCAGAGCACTTAAAAACCCGCTTGCAACGAAATGACTCCAGAGCACTTAAAAACCCGCTTGCAACGAAATGACTCCAGAGCACTTAAAAACCCGCTTGCAACGAAATTCCTCCAGAGCACTTAAAAACCCGCTTGCAACGAAATAACTCCACAGCACTTAAAAACCCGCTTGCAACGAAATGACTCCACAGCACTTAAAAACCCGCTTGCAACGAAATGCCTCCAGAGCACTTAAAAACCCGCTTGCAACGAAATGACTCCAGAGCACTTAAAAATCCGCTTGCAACGAAATGACTCCACAGCACTTAAAAACCCGCTTGCAACGAAATGACTCCAGAGCACTTAAAAACCCGCTTGCAACGAAATGACTCCAGAGCACTTAAAAACCCGCTTGCAACGAAATGACTCCAGAGCACTTAAAAACCCGCTATGACTCCAGAGCACTCAAAAACCCACTTGCAACGAAATGACTCCAGAGCACTTAAAAACCCGCTTGCAACGAAATGACTTTAGAGCACTTAAAAACCCGCTTGCATCGAAATGACTCCAGAGCACTTAAAAACCCGCTTGCAACGAAATGACTCCAGAGTACTTAAAAACCCGCTTGCAACGAAATGCCTACAGAGCACTTAAAAAACCCGCTTCCAGTGAAATGTCTGAGAAGTATGTAAAAACCTGCTTGCAACGAAATGACTCCAGAGCACTTAAAAACCCGCTTACAACGAAATGCCTTCAGAGCACTTAAAAACCCGCTTGCAACGAAATGACTCCAGAGCACTTAAAAACCCGCTTGCAACGAAATGACTCCAGAGCACTTAAAAACCCGCTTGCAACGAAATGACTCCAGAGCACTTAAAAACCCGCTTGCAACGAAATGACTCCAGAGCACTTAAAAACCCGCTTGCAACGACATGACTCCAGAGCACTTAAAAACCCGCTTGCAACGAAATGACTCCAGAGTACTTAAAAACCCGCTTGCAACGAAATGACTCCAGAGCACTTAAAAACCCGCTTGCAACGAAAAGACTCCAGAACACTTAAAAACCCGCTTGCAACGAAATGACTCCAGAGCACTTAACAAACCCCTTGCAACGAAATGACTCCAGAGCACTTAAAAACCCGCTTGCAACGAAATGACTCCAGAGCACTTAAAAACCCGCTTGCAACGAAATGACTCCAGAGCACTTAAAAACCCGCTTGCAACGAAATGACTCCAGAGTATTTAAAAACCCGCTTGCAATGAAATGACTCCAGAGCATGTAAAAACCCGCTTGCAACGAAATGACTCCAGAGCACTTAAAATACTCGCTTCCAGTTAAATGTCGGAGAAATATGTAAAAACCCGCTTGCAACGAAATGACTCCAGAGCACGTAAAAACCCGCTTGCAACGAAATGACTCCAGAGTACTTAAAAACCCGCTTGCAACGAAAAGACTCTAGAGCACTTAGAAAACCCGCTTCCAGTGAAATGTCTGAGAAGTATGTAAAAACCCGCTTTCAACGAAATGACTCCAGAACACGTAAACACCCGCTTGCAACGAAAAGACTCCAGAGCACTTAAAAACCCGCTTACAACGAAATGCCTTCAGAGCACTTAAAAACCCGCTTGCAACGAAATGACTCCAGAGCACTTAAAAACCCGCTTGCAACGAAATGCCTCCAGAGCACTTAAAAACCCGCTTGCAACGAAATGCCTCCAGAGCACTTAAAAACCCGCTTGCAACGAAATGACTCCAGAGCACTTAAAAACCCGCTTGCAACGAAATGACTCCACAGCACTTAAAAACCCGCTTGCAACGAAATGACTCCAGAGCACTTAAAAACCCGCTTGCAACGAAATGACTCCAGAGCACTTAAAAACCCGCTTGCAACGAAATGACTCCAGAGCACTTAAAAACCCGCTATGACTCCAGAGCACTCAAAAACCCACTTGCAACGAAATGACTCCAGAGCACTTAAAAACCCGCTTGCAACGAAATGACTCCAGAGCACTTAAAAACCCGCTTGCAACGAAATGACTCCAGAGTACTTAAAAACCCGCTTGCAACGAAATGACTCCAGAACACGTAAAAACCCGCTTGCAACGAAATGACTCCAGAGCACTTAAAAACCCGCTTACAACGAAATGCCTTCAGAGCACTTAAAAACCCGCTTGCAACGAAATGACTCCAGAGCACTTAAAAACCCGCTTGCAACGAAATGACTCCAGAGCACTTAAAAACCCGCTTGCAACGAAATGACTCCAGAGCACTTAAAAACCCGCTTGCAACGAAATGACTCCAGAGCACTTAAAAACCCGCTTGCAACGAAATGACTCCAGAGTACTTAAAAACCCGCTTGCAACGAAATGACTCCAGAGCACTTAAAAACCCGCTTGCAACGAAAAGACTCCAGAACACTTAAAAACCCGCTTGCAACGAAATGACTCCAGAGCACTTAACAACCCCCTTGCAACGAAATGACTCCAGAGCACTTAAAAACCCGCTTGCAACGAAATGACTCCAGAGCACTTAAAAACCCGCTTGCAACGAAAAGACTCCAGAGCACTTAAAAACCCGCTTGCAACGAAATGACTCCAGAGCACTTAACAACCCCCTTGCAACGAAATGACTCCAGAGCACTTAAAAACCCGCTTGCAACGAAATGACTCCAGAGCACTTAAAAACCCGCTTGCAACGAAATGACTCCAGAGAACTTAAAAACCCGCTTGCAACGAAATGACTCCAGAGCACTTAAAAACCCGCTTGCAACGAAATGACTCCAGAACACTTAAAAACCCGCTTTCAACGAAATTACTCCAGAGCACTTAAAAACCCGCTTGCAACGAAATGACTCCAGAGCACTTAAAAACCCGCTTGCAACGAAATGCCTCCAGAGCACTTAAAAACCCGATTGCAACGAAATGACTCCAGAGCACTTAAAAACGCGCTTGCAACGAAATGACGCCAGAGCACTTAAAAACCCGCTTGCAACGAAATTCCTCCAGAGCACTTAAAAACCCGCTTGCAACGAAATGACTCCACAGCACTTAAAAACCCGCTTGCAACGAAATGACTTCACAGCACTTAAAAACCCGTTTGCAACGAAATGCCTCCAGAGCACTTAAAAACCCGCTTGCAACGAAATGACTCCAGAGCACTTAAAAAACCGCTTGCAACGAAATGACTCCACAGCACTTAAAAACCCGCTTGCAACGAAATGACTCCAGAGCACTTAAAAACCCGCTTGCAACGAAATGACTCCAGAGCACTTAAAAACCCGCTTGCAACGAAATGACTCCAGAGTACTTAAAAACCCGCTATGACTCCAGAGCACTCAAAAACCCACTTGCAACGAAATGACTCCAGAGCACTTAAAAACCCGCTTGCAACGAAATGACTCCAGAGCACTTAAAAACCCGCTTGCAACGAAATGACTCCAGAACACGTAAAAACCCGCTTGCAACGAAATGACTCCAGAACACGTAAAAACCCGCTTGCAACGAAATGACTCCAGAGCACTTAAAAACCCGCTTACAATGAAATGCCTTCAGAGCACTTAAAAACCCGCTTGCAACGAAATGACTCCAGAGCACTTAAAAACCCGCTTGCAACGAAATGACTCCAGAGCACTTAAAAACCCGCTTGCAACGAAATTCCTCCAGAGCACTTAAAAACCCGCTTGCAACGAAATAACTCCACAGCACTTAAAAACCCGCTTGCAACGAAATGACTCCACAGCACTTAAAAACCCGCTTGCAACGAAATGCCTCCAGAGCACTTAAAAACCCGCTTGCAACGAAATGACTCCAGAGCACTTAAAAATCCGCTTGCAACGAAATGACTCCACAGCACTTAAAAACCCGCTTGCAACGAAATGACTCCAGAGCACTTAAAAACCCGCTTGCAACGAAATGACTCCAGAGCACTTAAAAACCCGCTTGCAACGAAATGACTCCAGAGCACTTAAAAACCCGCTATGACTCCAGAGCACTCAAAAACCCACTTGCAACGAAATGACTCCAGAGCACTTAAAAACCCGCTTGCAACGAAATGACTCCAGAGCACTTAAAAACCCGCTTGCATCGAAATGACTCCAGAGCACTTAAAAACCCGCTTGCAACGAAATGACTCCAGAGTACTTAAAAACCCGCTTGCAACGAAATGCCTACAGAGCACTTAAAAAACCCGCTTCCAGTGAAATGTCTGAGAAGTATGTAAAAACCTGCTTGCAACGAAATGACTCCAGAGCACTTAAAAACCCGCTTACAACGAAATGCCTTCAGAGCACTTAAAAACCCGCTTGCAACGAAATGACTCCAGAGCACTTAAAAACCCGCTTGCAACGAAATGACTCCAGAGCACTTAAAAACCCGCTTGCAACGAAATGACTCCAGAGCACTTAAAAACCCGCTTGCAACGAAATGACTCCAGAGCACTTAAAAACCCGCTTGCAACGACATGACTCCAGAGCACTTAAAAACCCGCTTGCAACGAAATGACTCCAGAGTACTTAAAAACCCGCTTGCAACGAAATGACTCCAGAGCACTTAAAAACCCGCTTGCAACGAAAAGACTCCAGAACACTTAAAAACCCGCTTGCAACGAAATGACTCCAGAGCACTTAACAAACCCCTTGCAACGAAATGACTCCAGAGCACTTAAAAACCCGCTTGCAACGAAATGACTCCAGAGCACTTAACAAACCCGCTTGCAACGAAATGACTCCAGAGCACTTAAAAACCCGCTTGCAACGAAATGACTCCAGAGCACTTAACAACCCCCTTGCAACGAAATGACTCCAGAGCACTTAAAAACCCGCTTGCAACGACATGACTCCAGAGCACTTAAAAACCCGCTTGCAACGAAATGACTCCAGAACACTTAAAAACCCGCTTTCAACGAAATTACTCCAGAGCACTTAAAAACCCGCTTGCAACGAAATGACTCCAGAGCACTTAAAAACCCGCTTGCAACGAAATGACTCCAGAGCACTTAAAAACCCGCTATGACTCCAGAGCACTCAAAAACCCACTTGCAACGAAATGACTCCAGAGCACTTAAAAACCCGCTTGCAACGAAATGACTCCAGAGCACTTAAAAACCCGCTTGCATCGAAATGACTCCAGAGCACTTGAAAACCCGCTTGCAACGAAATGACTCCAGAGTACTTAAAAACCCGCTTGCAACGAAATGCCTACAGAGCACTTAAAAAACCCGCTTCCAGTGAAATGTCTGAGAAGTATGTAAAAACCCGCTTGCAACGAAATGACTCCAGAACACGTAAAAACCCGCTTGCAACGAAATGACTCCAGAGCACTTAAAAACCCGCTTACAACGAAATGCCTTCAGAGCACTTAAAAACCCGCTTGCAACGAAATGACTCCAGAGCACTTAAAAACCCGCTTGCAACGAAATGACTCCAGAGCACTTAAAAACCCGCTTGCAACGAAATGCCTCCAGAGCACTTAAAAACCCGCTTGCAACGAAATGACTCCAGAGCACTTAAAAACCCGCTTGCAACGAAATGACTCCAGAGCACTTAAAAACCGCTTGCAACGAAATGACTCCAGAGCACTTAAAAACCCGCTTGCAACGAAATGACTCCAGAGCACTTAAAAACCCGCTTGCAACGAAATGCCTACAGAGCACTTAAAAAACCCGCTTCCAGTGAAATGTCTGAGAAGTATGTAAAAACCCGCTTGCAACGAAATGACTCCAGAACACGTAAAAACCCGCTTGCAAAGAAATGACTCCAGAGCACTTAAAAACCCGCTTACAACGAAATGCCTTCAGAGCACTTAAAAACCCGCTTGCAACGAAATGACTCCAGAGCACTTAAAAACCCGCTTGCAAGGAAATGACTCCAGAGCACTTAAAAAACCCGCTTCCAGTGAAATGTCTGAGAAGTATGTAAAAACCCGCTTGCAATGAAATGACTCCAGAGCACTTAAAAACCCGCTTGCAACGAAATGACTCCAGAGCACTTAAAATACTCGCTTCCAGTTAAATGTCAGAGAAATATGTAAAAACCCGCTTGCAACGAAATGACTCCAGAGCACGTAAAAACCCGCTTGCAACGAAATGACTCCAGAGTACTTAAAAACCCGCTTGCAACGAAATGACTCTAGAGCACTTAGAAAACCCGCTTCCAGTGAAATGTCTGAGAAGTATGTAAAAACCCGCTTGCAACGAAATGACTCCAGAACACATAAACACCCGCTTGCAACGAAAAGACTCCAGAGCACTTAAAAACCCGCTTACAACGAAATGCCTTCAGAGCACTTAAAAACCCGCTTGCAACAAAATGACTCCAGAGCACTTAAAAACCTGCTTGCATCGAAATGACTCCAGAGCACTTAAAAACCCGCTTGCAACGAAATGACTCCAGAGCACTTAAAAACCCGCTTGCAACGAAATGACTCCAGAGCACTTAAAAACCCGCTTGCAACGAAATTCCTCCAGAGCACTTAAAAACCCGCTTGCAACGAAATGACTCCAGAGCACTTAAAAACCCGCTTGCAACGAAATGACTCCAGAGCACTTAAAAACCCGCTTGCAACGAAATGACTCCAGAGCACTTAAAAACCCGCTTTCAACGAAATTACTCCAGAGCACTTAAAAACCCGCTTGCAACGAAATGACTCCAGAGCACTTAAAAACCCGCTTGCAACGAAATGCCTCCAGAGCACTTAAAAACCCGCTTGCAACGAAATGACTCCAGAGCACTTAAAAACCCGCTTGCAACGAAATGACTCCTCAGCACTTAAAAACCCGCTTGCAACGAAATGACTCCAGAGCACTTAAAAACCCGCTTGCAACGAAATGACTCCAGAGCACTTAAAAACCCGCTTGCAACGAAATGACTCCAGAGCACTTAAAAACCCGCTATGACTCCAGAGCACTCAAAAACCCACTTGCAACGAAATGACTCCAGAGCACTTAAAAACCCGCTTGCAACGAAATGACTCCAGAGCACTTAAAAACCCGCTTGCAACGAAATGCCTCCAGAGCACTTAAAAACCCGCTTGCAACGAAATGACTCCAGAGCACTTAAAAACCCGCTTGCAACGAAATGACTCCACAGCACTTAAAAACCGCTTGCAACGAAATGACTCCAGAGCACTTAAAAACCCGCTTGCAACGAAATGACTCCAGAGCACTTAAAAACCCGCTTGCAACGAAATGCCTACAGAGCACGTAAAAAACCCGCTTCCAGTGAAATGTCTGAGAAGTATGTAAAAACCCGCTTGCAACGAAATGACTCCAGAACACGTAAAAACCCGCTTGCAACGAAATGACTCCAGAGCACTTAAAAACCCGCTTACAACGAAATGCCTTCAGAGCACTTAAAAACCCGCTTGCAACGAAATGACTCCAGAGCACTTAAAAACCCGCTTCAAGTAAATGTCTGAGAAGTATGTAAAAACCCGCTTGCAACAAAATGACTCCAGAACACGTAAAAACCCGCTTGCAACGAAATGACTCCAGAGCACTTAAAAACCCGCTTGCAACGAAATGACTCCAGAGCACTTAAAAACCTGCTTGCAACGAAATGACTCCAGAGCACTTAAAAACCCGCTTGCAAAGAAATGACTCCAGAGCACTTAAAAACCCGCTTGCAACGAAATGACTCCAGAGCACTTAAAAACCCGCTTGCAACGAAATGACTCCAGAGCACTTAAAAACCCGCTTGCAACGAAATGACTCCAGAGCACTTAAAAACCCGCTTGCAACGAAATGACTCCAGAGCACTTAAAAACCCGCTATGACTCCAGAGCACTTAAAAACCCGCTTGCAACGAAATGACTCCAGAGCACTTAAAAACCCGCTATGACTCCAGAGCACGTAAAAACCCGCTTGCAACGAAATGACTCCAGAACACTTAAAAACCCGCTTGCAACGAAATGACTCCAGAGCACTTAAAAACCCGCTTGCAACGAATTGACTCCAGAGCACTTAAAAACCCGCTTGCAACGAAATGACTCCAGAGCACTTAAAAACCCGCTTGCAACGAAATGACTCCAGAGCACTTAAAAACCCGCTTGCAACGAAATGACTCCAGAGCACTTAAAAACAAGCTTGCAACGAAATGACTCCAGAGCACTTAAAAACCCGCTTGCAACGAAATGACTCCAGAGCACTTAAAAACCCGCTTGCAACGAAATGACTCCAGAGCACTTAAAAACCCGCTTGCAACGAAATGACTCCAGAGCACTTAAAAACCCGCTTGCAACGAAATGACTCCAGAGCACTTAAAAACCCGCTTGCAACGAAATGCCTCCAGAGCACTTAAAAACCCGCTTGCAACGAAATGACTCCAGAGCACTTAAAAATCCGCTTGCAACGAAATGACTCCACAGCACTTAAAAACCCGCTTGCAACGAAATGACTCCAGAGCACTTAAAAACCCGCTTGCAACGAAATGACTCCAGAGCACTTAAAAACCCGCTTGCAACGAAATGACTCCAGAGCACTTAAAAACCCGCTATGACTCCAGAGCACTCAAAAACCCACTTGCAACGAAATGACTCCAGAGCACTTAAAAACCCGCTTGCAACGAAATGACTCCAGAGCACTTAAAAACCCGCTTGCATCGAAATGACTCCAGAGCACTTAAAAACCCGCTTGCAACGAAATGACTCCAGAGTACTTAAAAACCCGCTTGCAACGAAATGCCTACAGAGCACTTAAAAAACCCGCTTCCAGTGAAATGTCTGAGAAGTATGTAAAAACCTGCTTGCAACGAAATGACTCCAGAGCACTTAAAAACCCGCTTACAACGAAATGCCTTCAGAGCACTTAAAAACCCGCTTGCAACGAAATGACTCCAGAGCACTTAAAAACCCGCTTGCAACGAAATGACTCCAGAGCACTTAAAAACCCGCTTGCAACGAAATGACTCCAGAGCACTTAAAAACCCGCTTGCAACGAAATGACTCCAGAGCACTTAAAAACCCGCTTGCAACGACATGACTCCAGAGCACTTAAAAACCCGCTTGCAACGAAATGACTCCAGAGTACTTAAAAACCCGCTTGCAACGAAATGACTCCAGAGCACTTAAAAACCCGCTTGCAACGAAAAGACTCCAGAACACTTAAAAACCCGCTTGCAACGAAATGACTCCAGAGCACTTAACAAACCCCTTGCAACGAAATGACTCCAGAGCACTTAAAAACCCGCTTGCAACGAAATGACTCCAGAGCACTTAAAAACCCGCTTGCAACGAAATGACTCCAGAGCACTTAAAAACCCGCTTGCAACGAAATGACTCCAGAGCACTTAACAACCCCCTTGCAACGAAATGACTCCAGAGCACTTAAAAACCCGCTTGCAACGACATGACTCCAGAGCACTTAAAAACCCGCTTGCAACGAAATGACTCCAGAACACTTAAAAACCCGCTTTCAACGAAATTACTCCAGAGCACTTAAAAACCCGCTTGCAACGAAATGACTCCAGAGCACTTAAAAACCCGCTTGCAACGAAATGACTCCAGAGCACTTAAAAACCCGCTTGCAACGAAATGCCTCCAGAGCACTTAAAAACCCGCTTGCAACGAAATGACTCCAGAGCACTTAAAAACCCGCTTGCAACGAAATGATTCCACAGCACTTAAAAACCCGCTTGCAACGAAATGACTCCAGAGCACTTAAAAACCCGCTTGCAACGAAATGACTCCAGAGCACTTAAAAACCCGCTATGACTCCAGAGCACTCAAAAACCCACTTGCAACGAAATGACTCCAGAGCACTTAAAAACCCGCTTGCAACGTAATGACTCCAGAGCACTTAAAAACCCGCTTGCAACGAAATGACTCCAGAGTACTTAAAAACCCGCTTGCAACGAAATGCCTACAGAGCACTTAAAAAACCCGCTTCCAGTGAAATGTCTGAGAAGTATGTAAAAACCCGCTTGCAACGAAATGACTGCAGAACACGTAAAAACCCGCTTGCAACGAAATGACTCCAGAGCACTTAAAAACCCGCTTGCAACGAAAAGACTCCAGAGCACTTAAAAACCCGCTTGCAACGAAATGACTCCAGAGCACTTAAAAACCCGCTATGACTCCAGAGCACTTAAAAACCCGCTTGCAACGAAATGACTCCACAGCACTTAAAAACCCGCTTGCAACGAAATGACTCCAGAGCACTTAAAAAACCCGCTTCCAGTGAAATGTCTGAGAAGTATGTAAAAACCCGCTTGCAATGAAATGACTCCAGAGCATGTAAAAACCCGCTTGCAATGAAATGACTCCAAAGCACTTAAAATACTCGTTTCCAGTTAAATGTCAGAGAAATATGTAAAAACCCGCTTGCAACGAAATGACTCCAGAGCACGTAAAAACCCGCTTGCAACGAAATGACTCCAGAGTACTTAAAAACCCGCTTGCAACGAAATGACTCTAGAGCACTTAGAAAACCCGCTTCCAGTGAAATGTCAGAGAAGTATGTAAAAACCCGCTTGCAACGAAATGACTCCAGAACACGTAAACACCCGCTTGCAACGAAATGACTCCAGAGCACTTAAAAACCCGCTTACAACGAAATGCCTTCAGAGCACTTAAAAACCCGCTTGCAACGAAATGACTCCAGAGCACTTAAAAACCTGCTTGCATCGAAATGACTCCAGAGCACTTAAAAACCCGCTTGCAACGAAATGACTCCAGAGCACTTAAAAACCCGCTTGCAACGAAATGACTCCAGAGCACTTAAAAACCCGCTTGCAACGAAATTCCTCCAGAGCACTTAAAAACCCGCTTGCAACGAAATGACTCCAGAACACTTAAAAACCCGCTTTCAACGAAATTACTCCAGAGCACTTAAAAACCCGCTTGCAACGAAATGACTCCAGAGCACTTAAAAACCCCCTTGCAACGAAATGCCTCCAGAGCACTTAAAAACCCCCTTGCAACGAAATGACTCCAGAGCACTTAAAAACCCGCTTGCAACGAAATGACTCCACAGCACTTAAAAACCCACTTGCAACGAAATGACTCCAGAGCACTTAAAAACCCGCTTGCAACGAAATGACTCCAGAGCACTTAAAAACCCGCTTGCAACGAAATGACTCCAGAGTACTTAAAAACCCGCTATGACTCCAGAGCACTTAAAAACCCACTTGCAACGAAATGACTCCAGAGTACTTAAAAATCCGCTTGCAACGAAATGCCTACAGAGCACTTAAAAAACCCGCTTCCAGTGAAATGTCTGAGAAGTATGTAAAAACCCGCTTGCAACGAAATGACTGCAGAACACGTAAAAACCCGCTTGCAACGAAATGACTCCAGAGCACTTAAAAACCCGCTTGCAACGAAAAGACTCCAGAGCACTTAAAAACCCGCTTGCAACGAAATGACTCCAGAGCACTTAAAAACCCGCTATGACTCCAGAGCACTTAAAAACCCGCTTGCAACGAAATGACTCCACAGCACTTAAAAACCCGCTTGCAACGAAATGACTCCAGAGCACTTAAAAACTCGCTTGCAACGAAATGACTCCAGAGCACTTAAAAACCCGCTTGCAACGAAATGACTCCAGAGTACTTAAAAACCCGCTTGCAACGAAATGCCTACAGAGCACTTAAAAAACCCGCTTCCAGTGAAATGTCTGAGAAGTATGTGAAAACCCGCTTGCAACGAAATGACTCCAGAACACGTAAAAACCCGCTTGCAACGAAATGACTCCAGAGCACTTAAAAACCCGCTTGCAACGAAATGACTCCAGAGCACTTAAAAACCCGCTTGCAACGAAATGACTGCAGAGCACTTAAAAAACCCGCTTCCAGTGAAATGTCTGAGAAGTATGTAAAAACCCGCTTGCAACGAAATGACTCCAGAGCACTTAAAAACCCGCTTGCAACGAAATGACTCCAGAGCACTTAAAAACCCGCTTGCAACGAAATGACTCCAGAGCACTTAAAAACCCGCTTGCAACGAAATGACTCCAGAGCACTTAAAACCCCGCTTGCAACGAAATGACTCCAGAGCACTTAAAAACCCGCTTGCAACGAAATGACTCCAGAGCACTTAAAAACCCGCTTGCAACGAAATGACTCCAGAGTACTTAAAAACCTGCTTTCAACGAAATGACTCCAGAGCACTTAAAAAACCCGCTTCCAGTGAAATGTCTGAGAAGTATGTAAAAACCCGCTTGCAATGAAATGACTCCAGAGCATGTAAAAACCCGCTTGCAACGAAATGACTCCAAAGCACTTAAAATACTCGCTTCCAGTTAAATGTCAGAGAAATATGTAAAAACCCGCTTGCAACGAAATGACTCCAGAGCACGTAAAAACCCGCTTGCAACGAAATGACTCCACAGCACTTAAAAACCCGCTTGCAACGAAATGACTCCAAAGCACTTAAAATACTCGCTTCCAGTTAAATGTCAGAGAAATATGTAAAAACCCGCTTGCAACGAAATGACTCCAGAGCACTTAAAAACCCGCTTGCAACGAAATGACTCCACAGCACTTAAAAACCCGCTTGCAACGAAATGACTCCAGAGCACTTAAAAACTCGCTTGCAACGAAATGACTCCAGAGCACTTAAAAACCCGCTTGCAACGAAATGACTCCAGAGTACTTAAAAACCCGCTTGCAACGAAATGCCTACAGAGCACTTAAAAAACCCGCTTTCAGTGAAATGTCTGAGAAGTATGTAAAAACCCGCTTGCAACGAAATGACTCCAGAACACGTAAAAACCCGCTTGCAACGAAATGACTCCAGAGCACTTAAAAACCCGCTTGCAACGAAATGACTCCAGAGCACTTAAAAACCCGCTTGCAACGAAATGACTCCAGAGCACTTAAAAACCCGCTTGCAACGAAATGACTCCAGAGCACTTAAAAACCCGCTTGCAACGAAATGACTCCAGAGCACTTAAAAACCCGCTTGCAACGAAATGACTCCAGAGCACTTAAAAACCCGCTTGCAATGAAATGACTCCAGAGCACTTAAAAACCCGCTTGCAACGAAATGACTCCAGAGTACTTAAAAACCCGCTTGCAACAAAATGACTCCAGAGCACTTAAAAAACCCGCTTCCAGTGAAATGTCTGAGAAGTATGTAAAAACCCGCTTGCAATGAAATGACTCCAGAGCATGTAAAAACCCGCTTGCAACGAAATGACTCCAGATCACTTAAAATACTCGCTTCCAGTTAAATGTCAGAGAAATATGTAAAAACCCGCTTGCAACGAAATGACTCCAGAGCACGTAAAAACCCGCTTGCAACGAAATGACTCCAGAGTACTTAAAAACCCGCTTGCAACGAAATGACTCTAGAGCACTTAGAAAACCAGCTTCCAGTGAAATGTCTGAGAAGTATGTAAAAACCCGCTTGCAACGAAATGACTCCAGAACACGTAAACACCCGCTTGCAACGAAATGACTCCAGAGCACATAAAAACCCGCTTGCAACGAAATGACTCCAGAGTACTTAAAAACCCGCTTGCAACGAAATGCCTACAGAGCACTTAAAAAACCCGCTTCCAGTGAAATGTCTGAGAAGTATGTGAAAACCCGCTTGCAACGAAATGACTCCAGAACACGTAAAAACCCGCTTGCAACGAAATGACTCCAGAGCACTTAAAAACCCGCTTGCAACGAAATGACTCCAGAGCACTTAAAAACCCGCTTGCAACGAAATGACTGCAGAGCACTTAAAAAACCCGCTTCCAGTGAAATGTCTGAGAAGTATGTAAAAACCCGCTTGCAACGAAATGACTCCAGAGCACTTAAAAACCCGCTTGCAACGAAATGACTCCAGAGCACTTAAAAACCCGCTTGCAACGAAATGACTCCAGAGCACTTAAAAACCCGCTTGCAACGAAATGACTCCAGAGCACTTAAAAACCCGCTTGCAACGAAATGACTCCAGAGCACTTAAAAACCCGCTTGCAACGAAATGACTCCAGAGCACTTAAAAACCCGCTTGCAACGAAATGACTCCAGAGCACTTAAAAACCCGCTTGCAACGAAATGACTCCAGTGTACTTAAAAACCCGCTTTCAACGAAATGACTCCAGAGCACTTAAAAAACCCGCTTCCAGTGAAATGTCTGAGAAGTATGTAAAAACCCGCTTGCAATGAAATGACTCCAGAGCATGTAAAAACCCGCTTGCAACGAAATGACTCCAAAGCACTTAAAATACTCGCTTCCAGTTAAATGTCAGAGAAATATGTAAAAACCCGCTTGCAACGAAATGACTCCAGAGCACGTAAAAACCCGCTTGCAACGAAATGACTCCACAGCACTTAAAAACCCGCTTGCAACGAAATGACTCCAAAGCACTTAAAATACTCGCTTCCAGTTAAATGTCAGAGAAATATGTAAAAACCCGCTTGCAACGAAATGACTCCAGAGCACTTAAAAACCCGCTTGCAACGAAATGACTCCACAGCACTTAAAAACCCGCTTGCAACGAAATGACTCCAGAGCACTTAAAAACTCGCTTGCAACGAAATGACTCCAGAGCACTTAAAAACCCGCTTGCAACGAAATGACTCCAGAGTACTTAAAAACCCGCTTGCAACGAAATGCCTACAGAGCACTTAAAAAACCCGCTTTCAGTGAAATGTCTGAGAAGTATGTAAAAACGCGCTTGCAACGAAATGACTCCAGAACACGTAAAAACCCGCTTGCAACGAAATGACTCCAGAGCACTTAAAAACCCGCTTGCAACGAAATGACTCCAGAGCACTTAAAAACCCGCTTGCAACGAAATGACTCCAGAGCACTTAAAAACCCGCTTGCAACGAAATGACTCCAGAGCACTTAAAAACCCGCTTGCAACGAAATGACTCCAGAGCACTTAAAAACCCGCTTGCAACGAAATGACTCCAGAGCACTTAAAAACCCGCTTGCAATGAAATGACTCCAGAGCACTTAAAAACCCGCTTGCAACGAAATGACTCCAGAGTACTTAAAAACCCGCTTGCAACGAAATGACTCCAGAGCACTTAAAAAACCCGCTTCCAGTGAAATGTCTGAGAAGTATGTAAAAACCCGCTTGCAATGAAATGACTCCAGAGCATGTAAAAACCCGCTTGCAACGAAATGACTCCAGAGCACTTAAGATACTCGCTTCCAGTTAAATGTCAGAGAAATATGTAAAAACCCGCTTGCAACGAAATGACTCCAGAGCACGTAAAAACCCGCTTGCAACGAAATGACTCCAGAGTACTTAAAAACCCGCTTGCAACGAAATGACTCTAGAGCACTTAGAAAACCAGCTTCCATTGAAATGTCTGAGAAGTATGTAAAAACCCGCTTGCAACGAAATGACTCCAGAACACGTAAACACCCGCTTGCAACGAAATGACTCCAGAGCACATAAAAACCCGCTTACAACGAAATGCCTTCAGAGCACTTAAAAACCCGCTTGCAACGAAATGACTCTAGAGCACTTAGAAAACCAGCTTCCAGTGAAAAGTCTGAGAAGTATGTAAAAACCCGCTTGCAACGAAATGACTCCAGAACATGTAAACACCCGCTTGCAACGAAATGACTCCAGAGCACATAAAAACCCGCTTACAACGAAATGCCTTCAGAGCACTTAAAAACCCGCTTGCAACGAAATGACTCCAGAGCACTTTAAAACCTGCTGGCATCGAAATGACTCCAGAGCACTTAATAACCCGCTTGCAACGAAATGACTCCAGAGCACTTAAAAACCCGCTTGCAACGAAATGACTCCAGAGCACTTATAAACCCGCTTGCAACGAAATTCCTCCAGAGCACTTAAAAACCCGCTTGCAACGAAATGACTCCAGAACACTTAAAAACCCGCTTTCAACGAAATTACTCCAGAGCACTTAAAAACCCGCTTGCAACGAAATGACTCCAGAGCACTTAAAAACCCGCTTGCAACGAAATGACTCCAGAGCACTTAAAAACACGCTTGCAACGAAATGACTCCAGAGCACTTAAAAACCCGCTTGCAACGAAATGACTCCAGAGCACTTAAAAACCCGCTTGCAACGAAATGACTCCAGAGCACTTAAAAACCCGCTATGACTCCAGAGCACTCAAAAACCCACTTGCAACGAAATGACTCCAGAGCACTTAAAAACCCGCTTGCAACGAAATGACTCCAGAGCACTTAAAAACCCGCTTGCATCGAAATGACTCCAGAGCACTTAAAAACCCGCTTGCAACGAAATGACTCCAGAGTACTTAAAAACCCGCTTGCAACGAAATGCCTACAGAGCACTTAAAAAACCCGCTTCCAGTGAAATGTCTGAGAAGTATGTAAAAACCCGCTTGCAACGAAATGACTCCAGAACACGTAAAAACCCGCTTGCAACGAAATGACTCCAGAGCACTTAAAAACCCGCTTACAACGAAATGCCTTCAGAGCACTTAAAAACCCGCTTGCAACGAAATGACTCCAGAGCACTTAAAAACCCGCTTGCAACGAAATGACTCCAGAGCACTTAAAAACCCGCTTGCAACGAAATGACTCCAGAACACTTAAAAACCCGCTTGCAACGAAATGACTCCAGAGCACTTAAAAACCCGCTTGCAACGAAATGACTCCAGAGCACTTAAAAACCCGCTTGCAACGAAATGACTCCAGAGCACTTAAAAACCCGCTTGCAACGAAATGACTCCAGAGCACTTAAAAACCCGCTTGCAACGAAATGACTCCAGAGCACTTAAAAACCCGCTTGCAACGAAATGACTCCAGAGCACGTAAAAACCCGCTTGCAACGAAATGACTCCAGAACAGTTAAAAACCCGCTTGCAACGAAATGACTCCAGAGCACTTAAAAACCCGCTTGCAACGAAATGACTCCACAGCACTTAAAAACCCGCTTGCAACGAAATGACTCCAGAGCACTTAAAAACCCGCTTGCAACGAAATGACTCCAGAGCACTTAAAAACCCGCTTGCAACGAAATGACTCCAGAGCACTTAAAAACCCGCTTGCAACGAAATGACTCCAGAGTACTTAAAAACCCGCTTGCAACAAAATGACTCCAGAGCACTTAAAAAACCCGCTTCCAGTGAAATGTCTGAGAAGTATGTAAAAACCCGCTTGCAATGAAATGACTCCAGAGCATGTAAAAACCCGCTTGCAACGAAATGACTCCAGATCACTTAAAATACTCGCTTCCAGTTAAATGTCAGAGAAATATGTAAAAACCCGCTTGCAACGAAATGACTCCAGAGCACGTAAAAACCCGCTTGCAACGAAATGACTCCAGAGTACTTAAAAACCCGCTTGCAACGAAATGACTCTAGAGCACTTAGAAAACCAGCTTCCAGTGAAATGTCTGAGAAGTATGTAAAAACCCGCTTGCAACGAAATGACTCCAGAACACGTAAACACCCGCTTGCAACGAAATGACTCCAGAGCACATAAAAACCCGCTTGCAACGAAATGACTCCAGAGTACTTAAAAACCCGCTTGCAACGAAATGCCTACAGAGCACTTAAAAAACCCGCTTCCAGTGAAATGTCTGAGAAGTATGTGAAAACCCGCTTGCAACGAAATGACTCCAGAACACGTAAAAACCCGCTTGCAACGAAATGACTCCAGAGCACTTAAAAACCCGCTTGCAACGAAATGACTCCAGAGCACTTAAAAACCCGCTTGCAACGAAATGACTGCAGAGCACTTAAAAAACCCGCTTCCAGTGAAATGTCTGAGAAGTATGTAAAAACCCGCTTGCAACGAAATGACTCCAGAGCACTTAAAAACCCGCTTGCAACGAAATGACTCCAGAGCACTTAAAAACCCGCTTGCAACGAAATGACTCCAGAGCACTTAAAAACCCGCTTGCAACGAAATGACTCCAGAGCACTTAAAAACCCGCTTGCAACGAAATGACTCCAGAGCACTTAAAAACCCGCTTGCAACGAAATGACTCCAGAGCACTTAAAAACCCGCTTGCAACGAAATGACTCCAGAGCACTTAAAAACCCGCTTGCAACGAAATGACTCCAGTGTACTTAAAAACCCGCTTTCAACGAAATGACTCCAGAGCACTTAAAAAACCCGCTTCCAGTGAAATGTCTGAGAAGTATGTAAAAACCCGCTTGCAATGAAATGACTCCAGAGCATGTAAAAACCCGCTTGCAACGAAATGACTCCAAAGCACTTAAAATACTCGCTTCCAGTTAAATGTCAGAGAAATATGTAAAAACCCGCTTGCAACGAAATGACTCCAGAGCACGTAAAAACCCGCTTGCAACGAAATGACTCCACAGCACTTAAAAACCCGCTTGCAACGAAATGACTCCAAAGCACTTAAAATACTCGCTTCCAGTTAAATGTCAGAGAAATATGTAAAAACCCGCTTGCAACGAAATGACTCCAGAGCACTTAAAAACCCGCTTGCAACGAAATGACTCCACAGCACTTAAAAACCCGCTTGCAACGAAATGACTCCAGAGCACTTAAAAACTCGCTTGCAACGAAATGACTCCAGAGCACTTAAAAACCCGCTTGCAACGAAATGACTCCAGAGTACTTAAAAACCCGCTTGCAACGAAATGCCTACAGAGCACTTAAAAAACCCGCTTTCAGTGAAATGTCTGAGAAGTATGTAAAAATGCGCTTGCAACGAAATGACTCCAGAACACGTAAAAACCCGCTTGCAACGAAATGACTCCAGAGCACTTAAAAACCCGCTTGCAACGAAATGACTCCAGAGCACTTAAAAACCCGCTTGCAACGAAATGACTCCAGAGCACTTAAAAACCCGCTTGCAACGAAATGACTCCAGAGCACTTAAAAACCCGCTTGCAACGAAATGACTCCAGAGCACTTAAAAACCCGCTTGCAACGAAATGACTCCAGAGCACTTAAAAACCCGCTTGCAATGAAATGACTCCAGAGCACTTAAAAACCCGCTTGCAACGAAATGACTCCAGAGTACTTAAAAACCCGCTTGCAACGAAATGACTCCAGAGCACTTAAAAAACCCGCTTCCAGTGAAATGTCTGAGAAGTATGTAAAAACCCGCTTGCAATGAAATGACTCCAGAGCATGTAAAAACCCGCTTGCAACGAAATGACTCCAGAGCACTTAAGATACTCGCTTCCAGTTAAATGTCAGAGAAATATGTAAAAACCCGCTTGCAACGAAATGACTCCAGAGCACGTAAAAACCCGCTTGCAACGAAATGACTCCAGAGTACTTAAAAACCCGCTTGCAACGAAATGACTCTAGAGCACTTAGAAAACCAGCTTCCATTGAAATGTCTGAGAAGTATGTAAAAACCCGCTTGCAACGAAATGACTCCAGAACACGTAAACACCCGCTTGCAACGAAATGACTCCAGAGCACATAAAAACCCGCTTACAACGAAATGCCTTCAGAGCACTTAAAAACCCGCTTGCAACGAAATGACTCTAGAGCACTTAGAAAACCAGCTTCCAGTGAAAAGTCTGAGAAGTATGTAAAAACCCGCTTGCAACGAAATGACTCCAGAACATGTAAACACCCGCTTGCAACGAAATGACTCCAGAGCACATAAAAACCCGCTTACAACGAAATGCCTTCAGAGCACTTAAAAACCCGCTTGCAACGAAATGACTCCAGAGCACTTTAAAACCTGCTGGCATCGAAATGACTCCAGAGCACTTAATAACCCGCTTGCAACGAAATGACTCCAGAGCACTTAAAAACCCGCTTGCAACGAAATGACTCCAGAGCACTTATAAACCCGCTTGCAACGAAATTCCTCCAGAGCACTTAAAAACCCGCTTGCAACGAAATGACTCCAGAACACTTAAAAACCCGCTTTCAACGAAATTACTCCAGAGCACTTAAAAACCCGCTTGCAACGAAATGACTCCAGAGCACTTAAAAACCCGCTTGCAACGAAATGACTCCAGAGCACTTAAAAACACGCTTGCAACGAAATGACTCCAGAGCACTTAAAAACCCGCTTGCAACGAAATGACAACAGAGCACTTAAAAACCCGCTTGCAACGAAATGACTCCAGAGCACTTAAAAACCCGCTATGACTCCAGAGCACTCAAAAACCCACTTGCAACGAAATGACTCCAGAGCACTTAAAAACCCGCTTGCAACGAAATGACTCCAGAGCACTTAAAAACCCGCTTGCATCGAAATGACTCCAGAGCACTTAAAAACCCGCTTGCAACGAAATGACTCCAGAGTACTTAAAAACCCGCTTGCAACGAAATGCCTACAGAGCACTTAAAAAACCCGCTTCCAGTGAAATGTCTGAGAAGTATGTAAAAACCCGCTTGCAACGAAATGACTCCAGAACACGTAAAAACCCGCTTGCAACGAAATGACTCCAGAGCACTTAAAAACCCGCTTACAACGAAATGCCTTCAGAGCACTTAAAAACCCGCTTGCAACGAAATGACTCCAGAGCACTTAAAAACCCGCTTGCAACGAAATGACTCCAGAGCACTTAAAAACCCGCTTGCAACGAAATGACTCCAGAACACTTAAAAACCCGCTTGCAACGAAATGACTCCAGAGCACTTAAAAACCCGCTTGCAACGAAATGACTCCAGAGCACTTAAAAACCCGCTTGCAACGAAATGACTCCAGAGCACTTAAAAACCCGCTTGCAACGAAATGACTCCAGAGCACTCAAAAACCCGCTTGCAACGAAATGACTCCAGAGCACTTAAAAACCCGCTTGCAACGAAATGACTCCAGAGCACGTAAAAACCCGCTTGCAACGAAATGACTCCAGAACAGTTAAAAACCCGCTTGCAACGAAATGACTCCAGAGCACTTAAAAACCCGCTTGCAACGAAATGACTCCACAGCACTTAAAAACCCGCTTGCAACGAAATGACTCCAGAGCACTTAAAAACCCGCTTGCAACGAAATGACTCCAGAGCACTTAAAAACCCGCTTGCAACGAAATGACTCCAGAGCACTTAAAAACCCGCTTGCAACGAAATGACTCCAGAGCACTTAAAAACCCGCTTGCAACGAAATGACTCCAGAGCACTTAAAAACCCGCTATGACTCCAGAGCACTTAAAAACCCGCTTGCAACGAAATGACTCCAGAGCACTTAAAAACCCGCTATGACTCCAGAGCACTTAAAAACCCGCTTGCAACGAAATGACTCCACAGCACTTAAAAACCCGCTTGCAACGAAATGACTCCAGAGCACTTAAAAACTCGCTTGCAACGAAATGACTCCAGAGCACTTAAAAACCCGCTTGCAACGAAATGACTCCAGAGTACTTAAAAACCCGCTTGCAACGAAATGCCTACAGAGCACTTAAAAAACCCGCTTCCAGTGAAATGTCTGAGAAGTATGTGAAAACCCGCTTGCAACGAAATGACTCCAGAACACGTAAAAACCCGCTTGCAACGAAATGTCTCCAGAGCACTTAAAAACCCGCTTGCAACGAAATGACTCCAGAGCACTTAAAAACCCGCTTGCAACAAAATGACTCCAGAGCACTTAAAAACCCGCTTGTAACGAAATGACTCCAGAGCACTTAAAAACCCGCTTGCAACGAAATGACTCCAGAGCACTTAAAAACCCGCTTGCAACGAAATGACTACAGAGCACTTAAAAACCCGCTTGAAACGAAATGACTCCAGAGCACTTAAAAACCCGCTTGCAACGAAATGACTCCAGAGTACTTAAAAACCCGCTTTCAACGAAATGACTCCAGAGCACTTAAAAAACTGGCTTCCAGTGAAATGTCTGAGAAGTATGTAAAAACCCGCTTGCAATGAAATGACTCCAGAGCATGTAAAAACCCGCTTGCAATGAAATGACTCCAAAGCACTTAAAATACTCGTTTCCAGTTAAATGTCAGAGAAATATGTAAAAACCCGCTTGCAACGAAATGACTCCAGAGCACGTAAAAACCCGCTTGCAACGAAATGACTCCAGAGTACTTAAAAACCCGCTTGCAACGAAATGACTCTAGAGCACTTAGAAAACCCGCTTCCAGTGAAATGTCAGAGAAGTATGTAAAAACCCGCTTGCAACGAAATGACTCCAGAACACGTAAACACCCGCTTGCAACGAAATGACTCCAGAGCACTTAAAAACCCGCTTACAACGGAATGCCTTCAGAGCACTTAAAAACCCGCTTGCAACGAAATGACTCCAGAGCACTTAAAAACCTGCTTGCATCGAAATGACTCCAGAGCACTTAAAAACCCGCTTGCAACGAAATGACTCCAGAGCACTTAAAAACCCGCTTGCAACGAAATGACTCCAGAGCACTTAAAAACCCGCTTGCAACGAAATTCCTCCAGAGCACTTAAAAACCCGCTTGCAACGAAATGACTCCAGAACACTTAAAAACCCGCTTTCAACGAAATTACTCCAGAGCACTTAAAAACCCGCTTGCAACGAAATGACTCCAGAGCACTTAAAAACCCACTTGCAACGAAATGCCTCCAGAGCACTTAAAAACCCCCTTGCAACGAAATGACTCCAGAGCACTTAAAAACCCGCTTGCAACAAAATGACTCCACAGCACTTAAAAACCCACTTGCAACGAAATGACTCCAGAGCACTTAAAAACCCGCTTGCAACGAAATGACTCCAGAGCACTTAAAAACCCGCTTGCAACGAAATGACTCCAGAGAACTTAAAAACCCGCTATGACTCCAGAGCACTTAAAAACCCACTTGCAACGAAATGACTCCAGAGTACTTAAAAACCCGCTTGCAACGAAATGCCTACAGAGCACTTAAAAAACCCGCTTCCAGTGAAATGTCTGAGAAGTATGTAAAAACCCGCTTGCAACGAAATGACTGCAGAACACGTAAAAACCCGCTTGCAACGAAATGACTCCAGAGCACTTAAAAACCCACTTGCAACGAAAAGACTCCAGAGCACTTAAAAACCCGCTTGCAACGAAATGACTCCAGAGCACTTAAAAACCCGCTATGACTCCAGAGCACTTAAAAACCCGCTTGCAACGAAATGACTCCACAGCACTTAAAAACCCGCTTGCAACGAAATGACTCCAGAGCACTTAAAAACTCGCTTGCAACGAAATGACTCCAGAGCACTTAAAAACCCGCTTGCAACGAAATGACTCCAGAGTACTTAAAAACCCGCTTGCAACGAAATGCCTACAGAGCACTTAAAAAACCCGCTTCCAGTGAAATGTCTGAGAAGTATGTGAAAACCCGCTTGCAACGAAATGACTCCAGAACACGTAAAAACCCGCTTGCAACGAAATGACTCCAGAGCACTTAAAAACCCGCTTGCAACGAAATGACTCCAGAGCACTTAAAAACCCGCTTGCAACGAAATGACTCCAGAGCACTTAAAAACCCGCTTGCAACGAAATGACTCCAGAGCACTTAAAAACCCGCTTGCAACGAAATGACTCCAGAGCACTTAAAAACCCGCTTGCAACGAAATGACTCCAGAGCACTTAAAAACCCGCTTGCAACGAAATGACTCCAGAGCACTTAAAAACCCGCTTGCAACGAAATGACTCCAGAGTACTTAAAAACCCGCTTTCAACGAAATGACTCCAGAGCACTTAAAAAACCCGCTTCCAGTGAAATGTCTGAGAAGTATGTAAAAACCCGCTTGCAATGAAATGACTCCAGAACATGTAAAAACCCGCTTGCAACGAAATGACTCCAAAGCACTTAAAATACTCGCTTCCAGTTAAATGTCAGAGAAATATGTAAAAACCCGCTTGCAACGAAATGACTCCAGAGCACGTAAAAACCCGTTTGCAACGAAATGACTCCAGAGTACTTAAAAACCCGCTTGCAACGAAATGACTCTAGAGCACTTAGAAAACCCGCTTCCAGTGAAATGTCAGAGAAGTATGTAAAAACCCGCTTGCAACGAAATGACTCCAGAACACGTAAACACCCGCTTGCAACGAAATGACTCCAGAGCACTTAAAAACCCGCTTACAACGAAATGCCTTCAGAGCACTTAAAAACCCGCTTGCAACGAAATGACTCCAGAACACTTAAAAACCTGCTTGCATCGAAATGACTCCAGAGCACTTAAAAACCCGCTTGCAACGAAATGACTCCAGAGCACTTAAAAACCCGCTTGCAACGAAATGACTCCAGAGTACTTAAAAACCTGCTTTCAACGAAATGACTCCAGAGCACTTAAAAAACCCGCTTCCAGTGAAATGTCTGAGAAGTATGTAAAAACCCGCTTGCAATGAAATGACTCCAGAGCATGTAAAAACCCGCTTGCAACGAAATGACTCCAAAGCACTTAAAATACTCGTTTCCAGTTAAATGTCAGAGAAATATGTAAAAACCCGCTTGCAACGAAATGACTCCAGAGCACGTAAAAACCCGCTTGCAACGAAATGACTCCAGAGTACTTAAAAACCCGCTTGCAACGAAATGACTCTAGAGCACTTAGAAAACCCGCTTCCAGTGAAATGTCAGAGAAGTATGTAAAAACCCGCTTGCAACGAAATGACTCCAGAACACGTAAACACCCGCTTGCAACGAAATGACTCCAGAGCACTTAAAAACCCGCTTACAACGAAATGCCTTCAGAGCACTTAAAAACCCGCTTGCAACGAAATGACTCCAGAGCACTTAAAAACCTGCTTGCATCGAAATGACTCCAGAGCACTTAAAAACCCGCTTGCAACGAAATGACTCCAGAGCACTTAAAAACCTGCTTGCAACGAAATGACTCCAGAGCACTTAAAAACCCGCTTGCAACGAAATTCCTCCAGAGCACTTAAAAACCCGCTTGCAACGAAATGACTCCAGAACACTTAAAAACCCGCTTTCAACGAAATTACTCCAGAGCACTTAAAAACCCGCTTGCAACGAAATGACTCCAGAGCACTTAAAAACCCACTTGCAACGAAATGCCTCCAGAGCACTTAAAAACCCCCTTGCAACGAAATGACTCCAGAGCACTTAAAAACCCGCTTGCAACGAAATGACTCCACAGCACTTAAAAACCCACTTGCAACGAAATGACTCCAGAGCACTTAAAAACCCGCTTGCAACGAAATGACTCCAGAGCACTTAAAAACCCGCTTGCAACGAAATGACTCCAGAGAACTTAAAAACCCGCTATGACTCCAGAGCACTTAAAAACCCACTTGCAACGAAATGACTCCAGAGTACTTAAAAACCCGCTTGCAACGAAATGCCTACAGAGCACTTAAAAAACCCGCTTCCAGTGAAATGTCTGAGAAGTATGTAAAAACCCGCTTGCAACGAAATGACTGCAGAACACGTAAAAACCCGCTTGCAACGAAATGACTCCAGAGCACTTAAAAACCCGCTTGCAACGAAAAGACTCCAGAGCACTTAAAAACCCGCTTGCAACGAAATGACTCCAGAGCACTTAAAAACCCGCTATGACTCCAGAGCACTTAAAAACCCGCTTGCAACGAAATGACTCCACAGCACTTAAAAACCCGCTTGCAACGAAATGACTCCAGAGCACTTAAAAACTCGCTTGCAACGAAATGACTCCAGAGCACTTAAAAACCCGCTTGCAACGAAATGACTCCAGAGTACTTAAAAACCCGCTTGAAACGAAATGCCTACAGAGCACTTAAAAAACCCGCTTCCAGTGAAATGTCTGAGAAGTATGTGAAAACCCGCTTGCAACGAAATGACTCCAGAACACGTAAAAACCCGCTTGCAACGAAATAACTCCAGAGCACTTAAAAACCCGATTGCAACGAAATGACTCCAGAGCACTTAAAAACCCGCTTGCAACGAAATGACTCCAGAGCACTTAAAAACCCGCTTGCAACGAAATGACTCCAGAGCACTTATAAACCCGCTTGCAACGAAATGACTCCAGAGCACTTAAAAACCCGCTTGCAACGAAATGACTCCAGAGCACTTAAAAACCCGCTTGCAACGAAATGACTCCAGAGCACTTAAAAACCCGCTTGCAACGAAATGACTCCAGAGTACTTAAAAACCCGCTTTCAACGAAATTACTCCAGAGCACTTAAAAAACCCGCTTCCAGTGAAATGTCTGAGAAGTATGTAAAAACCCGCTTGCAATGAAATGACTCCAGAGCATGTAAAAACCCGCTTGCAACGAAATGACTCCAAAGCACTTAAAATACTCGCTTCCAGTTAAATGTCAGAGAAATATGTAAAAACCCGCTTGCAACGAAATGACTCCAGAGCACGTAAAAACCCGTTTGCAACGAAATGACTCCAGAGTACTTAAAAACCCGCTTGCAACGAAATGACTCTAGAGCACTTAGAAAACCCGCTTCCAGTGAAATGTCAGAGAAGTATGTAAAAACCCGCTTGCAACGAAATGACTCCAGAACACGTAAACACCCGCTTGCAACGAAATGACTCCAGAGCACTTAAAAACCCGCTTACAACGAAATGCCTTCAGAGCACTTAAAAACCCGCTTGCAACGAAATGACTCCAGAGCACTTAAAAACCTGCTTGCAACGAAATGACTCCAGAGTACTTAAAAACCCGCTTTCAACGAAATGACTCCAGAGCACTTAAAAAACCCGCTTCCAGTGAAATGTCTGAGAAGTATGTAAAAACCCGCTTGCAATGAAATGACTCCAGAGCATGTAAAAACCCGCTTGCAACGAAATGACTCCAAAGCACTTAAAATACTCGCTTCCAGTTAAATGTCAGAGAAATATGTAAAAACCCGCTTGCAACGAAATGACTCCAGAGCACGTAAAAACCCGTTTGCAACGAAATGACTCCAGAGTACTTAAAAACCCGCTTGCAACGAAATGACTCTAGAGCACTTAGAAAACCCGCTTCCAGTGAAATGTCAGAGAAGTATGTAAAAACCCGCTTGCAACGAAATGACTCCAGAACACGTAAACACCCGCTTGCAACGAAATGACTCCAGAGCACTTAAAAACCCGCTTACAACGAAATGCCTTCAGAGCACTTAAAAACCCGCTTGCAACGAAATGACTCCAGAGCACTTAAAAACCTGCTTGCATCGAAATGACTCCAGAGCACTTAAAAACCCGCTTGCAACGAAATGACTCCAGAGCACTTAAAAACCCGCTTGCAACGAAATGACTCCAGAGCACTTAAAAACCCGCTTGCAACGAAATTCCTCCAGAGCACTTAAAAACCCGCTTGCAACGAAATGACTCCAGAACACGTAAACACCCGCTTGCAACGAAATGACTCCAGAGCACTTAAAAACCCGCTTACAACGAAATGCCTACAGAGCACTTAAAAAACCCGCTTCCAGTGAAATGTCTGAGAAGTATGTGAAAACCCGCTTGCAACGAAATGACTCCAGAACACGTAAAAACCCGCTTGCAACGAAATGACTCCAGAGCACTTAAAAACCCGCTTGCAACGAAATGACTCCAGAGCACTTAAAAACCCGCTTGCAACGAAATGACTCCAGAGCACTTAAAAACCCGCTTGCAACGAAATGACTCCAGAGCACTTAAAAACCCGCTTGCAACGAAAAGACTCCAGAGCACTTAAAAACCCGCTTGCAACGAAATGACTCCAGAGCACTTAAAAACCCGCTATGACTCCAGAGCACTTAAAAACCCGCTTGCAACGAAATGACTCCACAGCACTTAAAAACCCGCTTGCAACGAAATGACTCCAGAGCACTTAAAAACTCGCTTGCAACGAAATGACTCCAGAGCACTTAAAAACCCGCTTGCAACGAAATGACTCCAGAGTACTTAAAAACCCGCTTGCAACGAAATGCCTACAGAGCACTTAAAAAACCCGCTTCCAGTGAAATGTCTGAGAAGTATGTGAAAACCCGCTTGCAACGAAATGACTCCAGAACACGTAAAAACCCGCTTGCAACGAAATGACTCCAGAGCACTTAAAAACCCGCTTGCAACGAAATGACTCCAGAGCACTTAAAAACCCGCTTGCAACGAAATGACTCCAGAGCACTTAAAAACCCGCTTGCAACGAAATGACTCCAGAGCACTTAAAAACCAGCTTGCAACGAAATGACTCCAGAGCACTTAAAAACCCGCTTGCAACGAAATGACTCCAGAGCACTTAAAAACCCGCTTGCAACGAAATGACTCCAGAGCACTTAAAAACCCGCTTGCAACGAAATGACTCCAGAGTACTTAAAAACCCGCTTTCAACGAAATGACTCCAGAGCACTTAAAAAACCCGCTTCCAGTGAAATGTCTGAGAAGTATGTGAAAACCCGCTTGCAACGAAATGACTCCAGAACACGTAAAAACCCGCTTGCAACGAAATGCCTCCAGAGCACTTAAAAACCCGCTTGCAACGAAATGACTCCAGAGCACTTAAAAACCCGCTTGCAACGAAATGACTCCAGAGCACTTAAAAACCCGCTTGCAACGAAATTCCTCCAGAGCACTTAAAAACCCGCTTGCAACGAAATGACTCCAGAACACGTAAACACCCGCTTGCAACGAAATGACTCCAGAGCACTTAAAAACCCGCTTACAACGAAATGCCTACAGAGCACTTAAAAAACCCGCTTCCAGTGAAATGTCTGAGAAGTATGTGAAAACCCGCTTGCAACGAATTGACTCCAGAACACGTAAAAACCCGCTTGCAACGAAATGACTCCAGAGCACTTAAAAACCCGCTTGCAACGAAATGACTCCAGAGAACTTAAAAACCCGCTTGCAACGAAATGACTCCAGAGCACTTAAAAACCCGCTTGCAACGAAATGACTCCAGAGCACTTAAAAACCCGCTTGCAACGAAATGACTCCAGAGCACTTAAAAACCCGCTTGCAACGAAATGACTCCAGAGCACTTAAAAACCCGCTTGCAACGAAATGACTCCAGAGCACTTAAAAACCCGCTTGCAACGAAATGACTCCAGAGTACTTAAAAACCCGCTTTCAACGAAATGACTCCAGAGCACTTAAAAAACCCGCTTCCAGTGAAATGTCTGAGAAGTATGTAAAAACCCGCTTGCAATGAAATGACTCCAGAGCATGTAAAAACCCGCTTGCAACGAAATGACTCCAAAGCACTTAAAATACTCGCTTCCAGTTAAATGTCAGAGAAATATGTAAAAACCCGCTTGCAACGAAATGACTCCAGAGCACGTAAAAACCCGCTTGCAAAGAAATGACTCCAGAGTACTTAAAAACCCGCTTGCAACGAAATGACTCTAGAGCACTTAGAAAACCCGCTTCCAGTGAAATGTCAGAGAAGTATGTAAAAACCCGCTTGCAACGAAATGACTCCAGAACACGTAAACACCCGCTTGCAACGAAATGACTCCAGAGCACTTAAAAACCCGCTTACAACGAAATGCCTTCAGAGCACTTAAAAACCCGCTTGCAACGAAATGACTCCAGAGCACTTAAAAACCCGCTTGCATCGAAATGACTCCAGAGCACTTAAAAACCCGCTTGCAACGAAATGACTCCAGAGCACTTAAAAACCCGCTTGCAACGAAATGACTCCAGAGCACTTAAAAACCCGCTTGCAACGAAATTCCTCCAGAGCACTTAAAAACCCGCTTGCAACGAAATGACTCCAGAACACTTAAAAACCCGCTTTCAACGAAATTACTCCAGAGCACTTAAAAACCCGCTTGCAACGAAATGACTCCAGAGCACTTAAAAACCCACTTGCAACGAAATGCCTCCAGAGCACTTAAAAACCCGCTTGCAACGAAATGACTCCAGAGCACTTAAAAACCCGCTTGCAACGAAATGACTCCACAGCACTTAAAAACCCGCTTGCAACGAAATGACTCCAGAGCACTTAAAAACCCGCTTGCAACGAAATGACTCCAGAGCACTTAAAAACCCGCTTGCAACGAAATGACTCCAGAGAACTTAAAAACCCACTATGACTCCAGAGCACTTAAAAACCTACTTGCAACGAAATGACTCCAGAGTACTTAAAAACCCGCTTGCAACGAAATGCCTACAGAGCACTTAAAAAACCCGCTTCCAGTGAAATGTCTGAGAAGTATGTAAAAACCCGCTTGCAACGAAATGACTGCAGAACACGTAAAAACCCGCTTGCAACGAAATGACTCCAGAGCACTTAAAAACCCGCTTGCAACGAAATGACTCCAGAGCACTTAAAAACCCGCTTGCAACGAAATGACTCCAGAGCACTTAAAAACCCGCTTGCAACGAAATGACTCCAGAGCACTTAAAAACCCGCTTGCAACGAAATGACTCCAGAGCACTTAAAAACCCGCTTGCAACGAAATGACTCCAGAGCACTTAAAAACCCGCTTGCAACGAAATGACTCCAGAGCACTTAAAAACCCGCTTGCAACGAAATGACTCCAGAGTACTTAAAAACCCGCTTCCAGTGAAATGTCTGAGAAGTATGTAAAAACCCGCTTGAAATGAAATGACTCCAGAGCATGTAAAAACCCGCTTGCAACGAAATGACTCCAGAGCACTTAAAATACTCGCTTCCAGTTAAATGTCAGAGAAATATGTAAAAACCCGCTTGCAACGAAATGACTCCAGAGCACGTAAAAACCCGCTTGCAACGAAATGACTCCAGAGTACTTAAAAACCCGCTTGCAACGAAATGACACTAGAGCACTTAGAAAACCCGCTTCCAGTGAAATGTCTGAGAAGTATGTAAAAACCCGCTTGCAACGAAATGACTCCAGAACACGTAAACACCCGCTTGCAACGAAATGACTCCAGAGCACTTAAAAACCCGCTTACAACGAAATGCCTTCAGAGCACTTAAAAACCCGCTTTCAACGAAATGACTCCAGAGCACTTAAAAACCTGCTTGCATCGAAATGACTCCAGAGCACTTAAAAACCCGCTTGCAACGAAATGACTCCAGAGCACTTAAAAACCCCCTTGCAACGAAATGACTCCAGAGCACTTAAAAACCCGCTTGCAACGAAATTCCTCCAGAACACGTAAACACCCGCTTGCAACGAAATGACTCCAGAGCACTTAAAAACCCGCTTACAACGAAATGCCTTCAGAGCACTTAAAAACCCGCTTTCAACGAAATGACTCCAGAGCACTTAAAAACCTGCTTGCATCGAAATGACTCCAGAGCACTTAAAAACCCGCTTGCAACGAAATGACTCCAGAGCACTTAAAAACCCGCTTGCAACGAAATGACTCCAGAGCACTTAAAAACCCGCTTGCAACGAAATGACTCCAGAACACTTAAAAACCCGCTTTCAACGAAATTACTCCAGAGCACTTAAAAACCCGCTTGCAACGAAATGACTCCAGAGCACTTAAAAACCCACTTGCAACGAAATGCCTCCAGAGCACTTAAAAACCCCCTTGCAACGAAATGACTCCAGAGCACTTAAAAACCCGCTTGCAACGAAATGACTCCAGAGCACTTAAAAACCCGCTTGCAACGAAATGACTCCAGAGAACTTAAAAACCCGCTATGA
The DNA here is from genome assembly GCF_030254825.1 of Meriones unguiculatus. Lineage (NCBI taxonomy): Eukaryota > Metazoa > Chordata > Mammalia > Rodentia > Muridae > Meriones > Meriones unguiculatus. Next base: position 88,174,968 of record NC_083350.1, read on the forward strand.
CTCCAGAGCACTTAAAAACCCACTAGCAACCAAATGACTCCAGAGTACTTAAAAACCCGCTTGCAACGAAATGCCTACAGAGCACTTAAAAAACCCGCTTCCAGTGAAATGTCTGAGAAGTATGTAAAAACCCGCTTGCAACGAAATGACTGCAGAACACGTAAAAACCCGCTTGCAACGAAAAGACTCCAGAGCACTTAAAAACCCGCTTGCAACGAAATGACTCCAGAGCACTTAAAAACCCGCTATGACTCCAGAGCACTTAAAAACCCGCTTGCAACGAAATGACTCCACAGCACTTAAAAACCCGCTTGCAACGAAATGACTCCAGAGCACTTAAAAACTCGCTTGCAACGAAATGACTCCAGAGCACTTAAAAACCCGCTTGCAACGAAATGACTCCAGAGTACTTAAAAACCCGCTTCCAGTGAAATGTCTGAGAAGTATGTAAAAACCCGCTTGAAATGAAATGACTCCAGAGCATGTAAAAACCCGCTTGCAACGAAATGACTCCAGAGCACTTAAAATACTCGCTTCCAGTTAAATGTCAGAGAAATATGTAAAAACCCGCTTGCAACGAAATGACTCCAGAGCACGTAAAAACCCGCTTGCAACGAAATGACTCCAGAGTACTTAAAAACCCGCTTGCAACGAAATGACACTAGAGCACTTAGAAAACCCGCTTCCAGTGAAATGTCTGAGAAGTATGTAAAAACCCGCTTGCAACGAAATGACTCCAGAACACGTAAACACCCGCTTGCAACGAAATGACTCCAGAGCACTTAAAAACCCGCTTACAACGAAATGCCTTCAGAGCACTTAAAAACCCGCTTTCAACGAAATGACTCCAGAGCACTTAAAAACCTGCTTGCATCGAAATGACTCCAGAGCACTTAAAAACCCGCTTGCAACGAAATGACTCCAGAGCACTTAAAAACCCCCTTGCAACGAAATGACTCCAGAGCACTTAAAAACCCGCTTGCAACGAAATTCCTCCAGAACACGTAAACACCCGCTTGCAACGAAATGACTCCAGAGCACTTAAAAACCCGCTTACAACGAAATGCCTTCAGAGCACTTAAAAACCCGCTTTCAACGAAATGACTCCAGAGCACTTAAAAACCTGCTTGCATCGAAATGACTCCAGAGCACTTAAAAACCCGCTTGCAACGAAATGACTCCAGAGCACTTAAAAACCCGCTTGCAACGAAATGACTCCAGAGCACTTAAAAACCCGCTTGCAACGAAATGACTCCAGAACACTTAAAAACCCGCTTTCAACGAAATTACTCCAGAGCACTTAAAAACCCGCTTGCAACGAAATGACTCCAGAGCACTTAAAAACCCACTTGCAACGAAATGCCTCCAGAGCACTTAAAAACCCCCTTGCAACGAAATGACTCCAGAGCACTTAAAAACCCGCTTGCAACGAAATGACTCCAGAGCACTTAAAAACCCGCTTGCAACGAAATGACTCCAGAGAACTTAAAAACCCGCTATGACTCCAGAGCACTTAAAAACCCACTAGCAACCAAATGACTCCAGAGTACTTAAAAACCCGCTTGCAACGAAATGCCTACAGAGCACTTAAAAAACCCGCTTCCAGTGAAATGTCTGAGAAGTATGTAAAAACCCGCTTGCAACGAAATGACTGCAGAACACGTAAAAACCCGCTTGCAACGAAAAGACTCCAGAGCACTTAAAAACCCGCTTGCAACGAAATGACTCCAGAGCACTTAAAAACCCGCTATGACTCCAGAGCACTTAAAAACCCGCTTGCAACGAAATGACTCCACAGCACTTAAAAACCCGCTTGCAACGAAATGACTCCAGAGCACTTAAAAACTCGCTTGCAACGAAATGACTCCAGAGCACTTAAAAACCCGCTTGCAACGAAATGACTCCAGAGTACTTAAAAACCCGCTTGCAACGAAATGCCTACAGAGCACTTAAAAAACCCGCTTCCAGTGAAATGTCTGAGAAGTATGTGAAAACCCGCTTGCAACGAAATGACTCCAGAACACGTAAAAACCCGCTTGCAACGAAATAACTCCAGAGCACTTAAAAACCCGCTTGCAACGAAATGACTCCAGAGCACTTAAAAACCCGCTTGCAACGAAATGACTCCAGAGCACTTAAAAACCCGCTTGCAACGAAATGACTCCAGAGCACTTAAAAACCCGCTTGCAACGAAATGACTCCAGAGCACTTAAAAACCCGCTTGCAACGAAATGACTCCAGAGCACTTAAAAACCCGCTTGCAACGAAATGACTCCAGAGCACTTAAAAACCCGCTTGCAACGAAATGACTCCAGAGTACTTAAAAACCCGCTTTCAACGAAATGACTCCAGAGCACTTAAAAAACCTGCTTCCAGTGAAATGTCTGAGAAGTATGTAAAAACCCGCTTGCAATGAAATGACTCCAAAGCACTTAAAATACTCGCTTCCAGTTAAATGTCAGAGAAATATGTAAAAACCCGCTTGCAACGAAATGACTCCAGAGCACGTAAAAACCCGTTTGCAACGAAATGACTCCAGAGTACTTAAAAACCCGCTTGCAACGAAATGACTCTAGAGCACTTAGAAAACCCGCTTCCAGTGAAATGTCAGAGAAGTATGTAAAAACCCGCTTGCAACGAAATGACTCCAGAACACGTAAACACCCGCTTGCAACGAAATGACTCCAGAGCACTTAAAAACCCGCTTACAACGAAATGCCTTCAGAGCACTTAAAAACCCGCGTGCAACGAAATGACTCCAGAGCACTTAAAAACCTGCTTGCATCAAAATGACTCCAGAGCACTTAAAAACCCGCTTGCAACGAAATGACTCCAGAGCACTTAAAAACCCGCTTGCAACTAAATGACTCCAGAGCACTTAAAAACCCGCTTGCAACGAAATTCCTCCAGAGCACTTAAAAACCCGCTTGCAACGAAATGACTCCAGAACACGTAAACACCCGCTTGCAACGAAATGACTCCAGAGCAATTAAAAACCCGCTTACAACGAAATGCCTACAGAGCACTTAAAAAACCCGCTTCCAGTGAAATGTCTGAGAAGTATGTGAAAACCCGCTTGCAACGAAATGACTCCAGAACACGTAAAAACCCGCTTGCAACGAAATAACTCCAGAGCACTTAAAAACCCGCTTGCAACGAAATGACTCCAGAGCACTTAAAAACCCGCTTGCAACGAAATGACTCCAGAGCACTTAAAAACCCGCTTGCAACGAAATGACTCCAGAGCACTTAAAAACCCGCTTGCAACGAAATGACTCCAGAGCACTTAAAAACCCGCTTGCAACGAAATGACTCCAGAGCACTTAAAAACCCGCTTGCAACGAAATGACTCCAGAGCACTTAAAAACCCGCTTGCAACGAAATGACTCCAGAGTACTTAAAAACCCGCTTTCAACGAAATGACTCCAGAGCACTTAAAAAACCCGCTTCCAGTGAAATGTCTGAGAAGTATGTAAAAACCCGCTTGTAATGAAATGACTCCAGAGCATGTAAAAACCCGCTTGCAACGAAATGACTCCAAAGCACTTAAAATACTCGCTTCCAGTTAAATGTCAGAGAAATATGTAAAAACCCGCTTGCAACGAAATGACTCCAGAGCACGTAAAAACCCGTTTGCAACGAAATGACTCCAGAGTTCTTAAAAACCCGCTTGCAACGAAATGACTCTAGAGCACTTAGAAAACCCGCTTCCAGTGAAATGTCAGAGAAGTATGTAAAAACCCGCTTGCAACGAAATGACTCCAGAACACGTAAACACCCGCTTGCAACGAAATGACTCCAGAGCACTTAAAAACCCGCTTACAACGAAATGCCTTCAGAGCACTTAAAAACCCGCTTGCAACGAAATGACTCCAGAGCACTTAAAAACCTGCTTGCATCGAAATGACTCCAGAGCACTTAAAAACCCGCTTGCAACGAAATGACTCCAGAGCACTTAAAAACCCGCTTGCAACGAAATGACTCCAGAGCACTTAAAAACCCGCTTGCAACGAAATTCCTCCAGAGCACTTAAAAACCCGCTTGCAACGAAATGACTCCAGAACACGTAAACACCCGCTTGCAACGAAATGACTCCAGAGCACTTAAAAACCCGCTTACAACGAAATGCCTACAGAGCACTTAAAAAACCCGCTTCCAGTGAAATGTCTGAGAAGTATGTGAAAACCCGCTTGCAACGAAATGACTCCAGAACACGTAAAAACCCGCTTGCAACGAAATGACTCCAGAGCACTTAAAAACCCGCTTGCAACGAAATGACTCCAGAGCACTTAAAAACCCGCTTGCAACGAAATGACTCCAGAGCACTTAAAAACCCGCTTGCAACGAAATGACTCCAGAGCACTTAAAAACCCGCTTGCAACGAAATGACTCCAGAGCACTTAAAAACCCGCTTGCAACGAAATGACTCCAGAGCACTTAAAAACCCGCTTGCAACGAAATGACTCCAGAGCACTTAAAAACCCGCTTGCAACGAAATGACTCCAGAGTACTTAAAAACCCGCTTTCAACGAAATGACTCCAGAGCACTTAAAAAACCCGCTTCCAGTGAAATGTCTGAGAAGTATGTAAAAACCCGCTTGCAATGAAATGACTCCAGAGCATGTAAAAACCCGCTTGCAACGAAATGACTCCAAAGCACTTAAAATACTCGCTTCCAGTTAAATGTCAGAGAAATATGTAAAAACCCGCTTGCAAAGAAATGACTCCAGAGCACGTAAAAACCCGCTTGCAAAGAAATGACTCCAGAGTACTTAAAAACCCGCTTGCAACGAAATGACTCTAGAGCACTTAGAAAACCCGCTTCCAGTGAAATGTCAGAGAAGTATGTAAAAACCCGCTTGCAACGAAATGACTCCAGAACACGTAAACACCCGCTTGCAACGAAATGACTCCAGAGCACTTAAAAACCCGCTTACAACGAAATGCCTTCAGAGCACTTAAAAACCCGCTTGCAACGAAATGACTCCAGAGCACTTAAAAACCCGCTTGCATCGAAATGACTCCAGAGCACTTAAAAACCCGCTTGCAACGAAATGACTCCAGAGCACTTAAAAACCCGCTTGCAACGAAATGACTCCAGAGCACTTAAAAACCCGCTTGCAACGAAATTCCTCCAGAGCACTTAAAAACCCGCTTGCAACGAAATGACTCCAGAACACTTAAAAACCCGCTTTCAACGAAATTACTCCAGAGCACTTAAAAACCCGCTTACAACGAAATGACTCCAGAGCACTTAAAAACCCGCTTGCAACGAAATGCCTCCAGAGCACTTAAAAACCCGCTTGCAACGAAATGACTCCAGAGCACTTAAAAACCCGCTTGCAACGAAATGACTCCACAGCACTTAAAAACCCGCTTGCAACGAAATGACTCCAGAGCACTTAAAAACCCGCTTGCAACGAAATGACTCCAGAGCACTTAAAAACCCGCTTGCAACGAAATGACTCCAGAGAACTTAAAAACCCACTATGACTCCAGAGCACTTAAAAACCCACTTGCAACGAAATGACTCCAGAGTACTTAAAAACCCGCTTGCAACGAAATGCCTACAGAGCACTTAAAAACCCGCTTGCAACGAAATGACTCCAGAGAACTTAAAAACCCACTATGACTCCAGAGCACTTAAAAACCCACTTGCAACGAAATGACTCCAGAGCACTTAAAAACCTGCTTGAATCGAAATGACTCCAGAGCACTTAAAAACCCGCTTACAACGAAATGCCTTCAGAGCACTTAAAAACCCGCTTTCAACGAAATGACTCCAGAGCACTTAAAAACCTGCTTGCATCGAAATGACTCCAGAGCACTTAAAAACCCGCTTGCAACGAAATGACTCCAGAGCACTTAAAAACCCGCTTGCAACGAAATGACTCCAGAGCACTTAAAAACCCGCTTGCAACGAAATGACTCCAGAACACTTAAAAACCCGCTTTCAACGAAATTACTCCAGAGCACTTAAAAACCCGCTTGCAACGAAATGACTCCAGAGCACTTAAAAACCCACTTGCAACGAAATGCCTCCAGAGCACTTAAAAACCCCCTTGCAACGAAATGACTCCAGAGCACTTAAAAACCCGCTTGCAACGAAATGACTCCACAGCACTTAAAAACCCACTTGCAACGAAATGACTCCAGAGCACTTAAAAACCCGCTTGCAACGAAATGACTCCAGAGCACTTAAAAACCCGCTTGCAACGAAATGACTCCAGAGAACTTAAAAACCCGCTATGACTCCAGAGCACTTAAAAACCCACTTGCAACCAAATGACTCCAGAGTACTTAAAAACCCGCTTGCAACGAAATGCCTACAGAGCACTTAAAAAACCCGCTTCCAGTGAAATGTCTGAGAAGTATGTAAAAACCCGCTTGCAACGAAATGACTGCAGAACACGTAAAAACCCGCTTGCAACGAAATGACTCCAGAGCACTTAAAAACCCGCTTGCAACGAAAAGACTCCAGAGCACTTAAAAACCCGCTTGCAACGAAATGACTCCAGAGCACTTAAAAACCCGCTATGACTCCAGAGCACTTAAAAACCCGCTTGCAACGAAATGACTCCACAGCACTTAAAAACCCGCTTGCAACGAAATGACTCCAGAGCACTTAAAAACTCGCTTGCAACGAAATGACTCCAGAGCACTTAAAAACCCGCTTGCAACGAAATGACTCCAGAGTACTTAAAAACCCGCTTGCAACGAAATGCCTACAGAGCACTTAAAAAACCCGCTTCCAGTGAAATGTCTGAGAAGTATGTGAAAACCCGCTTGCAACGAAATGACTCCAGAACACGTAAAAACCCGCTTGCAACGAAATAACTCCAGAGCACTTAAAAACCCGCTTGCAACGAAATGACTCCAGAGCACTTAAAAACCCGCTTGCAACGAAATGACTCCAGAGCACTTAAAAACCCGGTTGCAACGAAATGACTCCAGAGCACTTAAAAACCCGCTTGCAACGAAATGACTCCAGAGCACTTAAAAACCCGCTTGCAACGAAATGACTCCAGAGCACTTAAAAACCCGCTTGCAACGAAATGACTCCAGAGCACTTAAAAACCCGCTTGCAACGAAATGACTCCAGAGTACTTAAAAACCCGCTTTCAACGAAATGACTCCAGAGCACTTAAAAAACCTGCTTCCAGTGAAATGTCTGAGAAGTATGTAAAAACCCGCTTGCAACGAAATGACTCCAAAGCACTTAAAATACTCGCTTCCAGTTAAATGTCAGAGAAATATGTAAAAACCCGCTTGCAACGAAATGACTCCAGAGCACGTAAAAACCCGTTTGCAACGAAATGACTCCAGAGTACTTAAAAACCCGCTTGCAACGAAATGACTCTAGAGCACTTAGAAAACCCGCTTCCAGTGAAATGTCAGAGAAGTATGTAAAAACCCGCTTGCAACGAAATGACTCCAGAACACGTAAACACCCGCTTGCAACGAAATGACTCCAGAGCACTTAAAAACCCGCTTACAACGAAATGCCTTCAGAGCACTTAAAAACCCGCTTGCAACGAAATGACTCCAGAGCACTTAAAAACCTGCTTGCATCAAAATGACTCCAGAGCACTTAAAAACCCGCTTGCAACGAAATGACTCCAGAGCACTTAAAAACCCGCTTGCAACGAAATGACTCCAGAGCACTTAAAAACCCGCTTGCAACGAAATTCCTCCAGAGCACTTAAAAACCCGCTTGCAACGAAATGACTCCAGAACACGTAAACACCCGCTTGCAACGAAATGACTCCAGAGCAATTAAAAACCCGCTTACAACGAAATGCCTACAGAGCACTTAAAAAACCCGCTTCCAGTGAAATGTCTGAGAAGTATGTGAAAACCCGCTTGCAACGAAATGACTCCAGAACACGTAAAAACCCGCTTGCAACGAAATAACTCCAGAGCACTTAAAAACCCGCTTGCAACGAAATGACTACAGAGCACTTAAAAACCCGCTTGCAACGAAATGACTCCAGAGCACTTAAAAACCCGCTTGCAACGAAATGACTCCAGAGCAATTAAAAACCCGCTTGCAACGAAATGACTCCAGAGCACTTAAAAACCCGCTTGCAACGAAATGACTCCAGAGCACTTAAAAACCCGCTTGCAACGAAATGACTCCAGAGCACTTAAAAACCCGCTTGCAACGAAATGACTCCAGAGTACTTAAAAACCCGCTTTCAACGAAATGACTCCAGAGCACTTAAAAAACCCGCTTCCAGTGAAATGTCTGAGAAGTATGTAAAAACCCGCTTGCAATGAAATGACTCCAGAGCATGTAAAAACCCGCTTGCAACGAAATGACTCCAAAGCACTTAAAATACTCGCTTCCAGTTAAATGTCAGAGAAATATGTAAAAACCCGCTTGCAAAGAAATGACTCCAGAGCACGTAAAAACCCGCTTGCAAAGAAATGACTCCAGAGTACTTAAAAACCCGCTTGCAACGAAATGACTCTAGAGCACTTAGAAAACCCGCTTCCAGTGAAATGTCAGAGAAGTATGTAAAAACCCGCTTGCAACGAAATGACTCCAGAACACGTAAACACCCGCTTGCAACGAAATGACTCCAGAGCACTTAAAAACCCGCTTACAACGAAATGCCTTCAGAGCACTTAAAAACCCGCTTGCAACGAAATGACTCCAGAGCACTTAAAAACCCGCTTGCATCGAAATGACTCCAGAGCACTTAAAAACCCGCTTGCAACGAAATGACTCCAGAGCACTTAAAAACCCGCTTGCAACGAAATGACTCCAGAGCACTTAAAAACCCGCTTGCAACGAAATGACTCCACAGCACTTAAAAACCCGCTTGCAACGAAATGACTCCAGAGCACTTAAAAACCCGCTTGCAACGAAATGACTCCAGAGCACTTAAAAACCCGCTTGCAACGAAATGACTCCAGAGAACTTAAAAACCCACTATGACTCCAGAGCACTTAAAAACCCACTTGCAACGAAATGACTCCAGAGTACTTAAAAACCCGCTTGCAACGAAATGCCTACAGAGCACTTAAAAAACCCGCTTCCAGTGAAATGTCTGAGAAGTATGTAAAAACCCGCTTGCAACGAAATGACTGCAGAACACGTAAAAACCCGCTTGCAACGAAATGACTCCAGAGCACTTAAAAACCCGCTTGCAACGAAATGACTCCAGAGCACTTAAAAACCCGCTTGCAACGAAATGACTCCAGAGCACTTAAAAACCCGCTTGCAACGAAATGACTCCAGAGCACTTAAAAACCCGCTTGCAACGAAATGAATCCAGAGTACTTAAAAACCCGCTTTCAACGAAATGACTCCAGAGCACTTAAAAAACCCGCTTCCAGTGAAATGTCTGAGAAGTATGTAAAAACCCGCTTGCAACGAAATGACTCCAGAGCACTTAAAAACCCGCTTACAACGAAATGCCTTCAGAGCACTTAAAAACCCGCTATGACTCCAGAGCACTTAAAAACCCGCTTGCAACGAAATGACTCCACAGCACTTAAAAACCCGCTATGACTCCAGAGCACTTAAAAACCCGCTTGCAACGAAATGACTCCACAGCACTTAAAAACCCGCTTGCAACGAAATGACTCCAGAGCACTTAAAAACTCGGTTGCAACGAAATGACTCCAGAGCACTTAAAAACCCGCTTGCAACGAAATGACTCCAGAGTACTTAAAAACCCGCTTGCAACGAAATGCCTACAGAGCACTTAAAAAACCCGCTTCCAGTGAAATGTCTGAGAAGTATGTAAAAACCCGCTTGCATCGAAATGACCCGAGGACACGTAAAAACCCGCTTGCAACGAAATGACTCCAGAGCACTTAAAAACCCGCTTGCAACGAAATGACTCCAGAGCACTTAAAAACCCGCTTGCAACGAAATGACTCCAGAGCACTTAAAAACCCGCTTGCAACGAAATGACTCCAGAGCACTTAAAAACCCGCTTGCAACGAAATGACTCCAGAGCACTTAAAAACCCGCTTGCAACGAAATGACTCCAGAGCACTTAAAAACCCGCTTGCAACGAAATGACTCCAGAGTACTTAAAAACCCGCTTGCAACGAAATGACTCCAGAGCACTTAAAAAACCCGCTTCCAGTGAAATGTCTGAGAAGTATGTAAAAACCCGCTTGCAATGAAATGACTCCAGAGCATGTAAAAACCCGCTTGCAACGAAATGACTCCAGAGCACTTAAAATACTCGCTTCCAGTTAAATGTCAGAGAAATATGTAAAAACCCGCTTGCAACGAAATGACTCCAGAGCACGTAAAAACCCGCTTGCAACGAAATGACTCCAGAGTACTTAAAAACCCGCTTGCAACGAAATGACTCTAGAGCACTTAGAAAACCCGCTTCCAGTGAAATGTCTGAGAAGTATGTAAAAACCCGCTTGCAACGAAATGACTCCAGAACACGTAAACACCCGCTTGCAACGAAATGACTCCAGAGCACTTAAAAACCCGCTTACAACGAAATGCCTTCAGAGCACTTAAAAACCCGCTATGACTCCAGAGCACTTAAAAACCCGCTTGCAACGAAATGACTCCAGAGCACTTAAAAACCCGCTATGACTCCAGAGCACTTAAAAACCCGCTTGCAACGAAATGACTCCACAGCACTTAAAAACCCGCTTGCAACGAAATGACTCCAGAGCACTTAAAAACTCGCTTGCAACGAAATGACTCCAGAGCACTTAAAAACCCGCTTGCAACGAAATGACTCCAGAGTACTTAAAAACCCGCTTGCAACGAAATGCCTACAGAGCACTTAAAAAACCCGCTTCCAGTGAAATGTCTGAGAAGTATGTAAAAACCCGCTTGCATCGAAATGACCCGAGGACACGTAAAAACCCGCTTGCAACGAAATGACTCCAGAGCACTTAAAAACCCGCTTGCAACGAAATGACTCCAGAGCACTTAAAAACCCGCTTGCAACGAAATGACTCCAGAGCACTTAAAAACCCGCTTGCAACGAAATGACTCCAGAGCACTTAAAAACCCGCTTGCAACGAAATGACTCCAGAGCACGTAAAAACCCGCTTGCAACGAAATGACTCCAGAGCACTTAAAAACCCGCTTGCAACGAAATGACTCCAGAGCACTTAAAAACCCGCTTGCAACGAAATGACTCCAGAGTACTTAAAAACCCGCTTGCAACGAAATGACTCCAGAGCACTTAAAAAACCCGCTTCCAGTGAAATGTCTGAGAAGTATGTAAAAACCCGCTTGCAATGAAATGACTCCAGAGCATGTAAAAACCCGCTTGCAACGAAATGACTCCAGAGCACTTAAAATACTCGCTTCCAGTTAAATGTCAGAGAAATATGTAAAAACCCGCTTGCAACGAAATGACTCCAGAGCACGTAAAAACCCGCTTGCAACGAAATGACTCCAGAGTACTTAAAAACCCGCTTGCAACGAAATGACTCTAGAGCACTTAGAAAACCCGCTTCCAGTGAAATGTCTGAGAAGTATGTAAAAACCCGCTTGCAACGAAATGACTCCAGAACACGTAAACACCCGCTTGCAAGGAAATGACTCCAGAGCACTTAAAAACCCGCTTACAACGAAATGCCTTCAGAGCACTTAAAAACCCGCTAGCAACGAAATGACTCCAGAGCACTTAAAAACCCGCTTGCATCGAAATGACTCCAGAGCACTTAAAAACCCGCTTGCAACGAAATGACTCCAGAGCATTTAAAAACCCGCTTGCAACGAAATGACTCCAGAGCACTTAAAAACCCGCTTGCAACGAAATGACTCCAGAGCACTTAAAAACCCGCTTGCAACGAAATGACTCCAGAGCACTTAAAAACCCGCTTGCAACGAAATGACTCCAGAGCACTTAAAAACCCGCTTGAAACACAATGACTCCAGAGCACGTAAAAACCCGCTTGCACCGAAATGACTCCAGAGCACTTAAAAACCCGCTTGCAACGAAATGACTCCAGAGCACGTAAAAACCCGCTTGCAACGAAATGACTCCAGAGCACTTAAAAACCCGCTTGCAACGAAATGACTCCAGAGCACTTAAAAACCCGCTTGCAACGAAATGACTCCAGAGCACTTAAAAACCCGCTTGAAACACAATGACTCCAGAGCACGTAAAAACCCGCTTGCAACGAAATGACTCCAGAGCACTTAAAAACCAGCTTGCAAAGAAATGACTCCAGAGCACGTAAAAACCCGCTTGCAACGAAATGACTCCAGAGCATTTAAAAACCCGCTTGCAACGAAATGACTCCAGAGCACTTAAAAACCCGCTTGCAACGAAATGACTCCAGAGCACTTAAAAATCCACTTGGAACAAAATGACTCCAGAGCACTTAAAAACCCGCTTGCAACGAAATGACTCCAGAGCACGTAAAAACGCACTTGCAACGAAATGACTCCAGAGCACTTAAAAAACCCGCTTCCAGTGAAATGTCTGAGAAGTATGTAAAAACCCGCTTGCAACGAAATGACTCCAGAGTACTTAAAAACCCGTTTGCAACGAAATGACTCCAGAGCACTTAAAAACCCGCTTGCAACGAAATGACTCCAGAGCACTTGAAAACCCGCTTGCAACGAAATGACTCCAGAGCACTTAAAAACCCGCTTGCAACGAAATGACTCCAGAGCACTTAAAATCCCGCTTGCAACGAAATGACTCCAGAGTACTTAAAAACCCGCTTGCAACGAAATGACTCCAGAGCACTTAAAAAACCTGCTTCCAGTTAAATTTCAGAGAAGTATGTAAAAACCGACTTGCAACTCTATGACTCCAGAGCACGTAAAAACCCACTCTCATCGAAATGACTCCAGAGTACTTAAAAACCTGCTGGCAACGAAATGCCTCCAGAGCACTTAAAAAACCCGCTTCCAGTGAAATGTCTGAGAAGTATGTAAAAACCCGCTTGCAACGTAATGAATCCAGAACACGTAAAAACCCGCTTGCAACGAAATGACTCCAGAGCACTTAAAAACCCACTTACAACGAAATGCCTTCAGAGCACTTAAAAACCCGCTTGCAACGAAATGACTCCAGAACACTTAAAAACCCGCTTGCAACGAAAAGACTCCAGAGCACTTAAAAACCCGCTTGCAACGAAATGACTCCAGAGTACTTAAAAACCCGCTTGCAACGAAATGACTCCAGAACACTTAAAAACCCGCTTGCAACGAAATGACTCCAGAGCACTTAAAAACACGCTTGCAACGAAATCACTCCAGAACACTTAAAAACCCGCTTGCAACGAAATGAATCCAGAGCACTTAAAAACCCGCTTGCAACGAAATGACTCCAGAGCACTTAAAAACCCGCTTGCAACGAAATGACTCCAGAACACTTAAAAACCCGCTTGCAACGAAATGACTCCAGAGCACTTAAAAACCCGCTTGCAACGAAATGCCTTCAGAGGACTTAAAAACCCGCTTGCAACGAAATGACTCCAGAACACTTAAAAACCCGCTTGCAACGAAATGACTCCAGAACACTTAAAAACCCGCTTGCAACGAAATGACTCCAGAGCACTTAAAAACCCGCTTGCAACGAAATGACTCCAGAGCACTTAAAAACCCGCTTGCAACGAAATGACTCCAGAGCACTTAAAAACCCCCTTGAAACACAATGACTCCAGAGCACGTAAAAACCCGCTTGCAACGAAATGACTCCAGAGCACTTAAAAACCCGCTTGCAACGAAATGACTCCAGAGCACGTAAAAACCCGCTTGCAACGAAATGACTCCAGAGCACTTAAAAACCCGCTTGCAACGAAATGACTCCAGAGCACTTAATAACCCGCTTGCAACGAAATGACTCCAGAGCACTTAAAAACCCGCTTGAAACACAATGACTCCAGAGCACGTAAAAACCCGCTTGCAATGAAATGACTCCAGAGCACTTAAAAACCCGCTTGCAACGAAATGACTCCACAGCACTTAAAAACCCGCTTGCAACGAAATGACTCCAGAGCACTTAAAAACCCGCTTGCAACGAAATGCCTTCAGAGCACTTAAAAACCCGCTTGCAACGAAATGACTCCAGAACACTTAAAAACCCGCTTGCAACGAAATGACTCCAGAGCACTTAAAAACCCGCTTGCAACGAAATGACTCCAGAGCACTTAAAAACCCGCTTGCAACGAAATGCCTCCAGAGCACTTAAAAACCCACTTGCAACGAAATGACTCCAGAACACTTAAAAACCCGCTTGCAACGAAATGACTCCAGAACACTTAAAAACCCGCTTGCAACGAAATGACTCCAGAGCACTTAAAAACCCGCTTGCAACGAAATGACTCCAGAGCACTTAAAATCCCGCTTGCAACGAAATGACTCCAGAGCACTTAAAAACCCGCTTGAAACACAATGACTCCAGAGCACGTAAAAACCCGCTTGCAACTAAATGACTCCAGAGCACTTAAAAACCCGCTTGCAACGAAATGACTCCAGAGCACGTAAAAACCCGCTTGCAACGAAATGACTCCAGAGCACTTAAAAACCCGCTTGCAACGAAATGACTCCAGAGCACTTAAAAACCCGCTTGCAACGAAATGACTTCAGAGCACTTAAAAACCCGCTTGAAACACAATGACTCCAGAGCACGTAAAAACCCGCTTGCAACGAAATGACTCCAGAGCACTTAAAAACCCGCTTGCAACGAAATGACTCCAGAGCACGTAAAAACCCGCTTGCAACGAAATGACTCCAGAGCACTTAAAAACCCGCTTGCAACGAAATGACTCCAGAGCACTTAAAAACCCGCTTGCAACGAAATGACTCCAGAGCACTTAAAAATCCGCTTGGAACAAAATGACTCCAGAGCACTTAAAAACCCGCTTGCAACGAAATGACTCCAGAGCACGTAAAAACGCACTTGCAACGAAATGACTCCAGAGCACTTAAAAAACCCGCTTCCAGTGAAATGTCTGAGAAGTATGTAAAAACCCGCTTGCAACGAAATGACTCCAGAACACTTAAAAACACGCTTGCAACGAAATCACTCCAGAACACTTAAAAACCCGCTTGCAATGAAATGAATCCAGAGCACTTAAGAACGCGCTTGCAACGAAATGACTCCAGAGCACTTAAAAACCCGCTTGCAACGAAATGACTCCAGAGCACTTAAAAACCCGCTTGCAACGAAATGACTCCAGAGTACTTAAAAACCCGTTTGCAACGAAATGACTCCAGAGCACTTAAAAACCCGCTTGCAACGAAATGACTCCAGAGCACTTGAAAACCCGCTTGCAACGAAATGACTCCAGAGCACTTAAAAACCCGCTTGCAACGAAATGACTCCAGAGTACTTAAAAACCCGCTTGCAACGAAATGACTCCAGAGCACTTAAAAAACCCGCTTCCAGTTAAATTTCAGAGAAGTATGTAAAAACCGACTTGCAACTCTATGACTCCAGAGCACGTAAAAACCCGCTCTCATCGAAATGACTCCAGAGTACTTAAAAACCCGCTGGCAACGAAATGCCCCAGAGCACTTAAAAAACCCGCTTCCA
This sequence comes from Meriones unguiculatus, assembly GCF_030254825.1. Lineage (NCBI taxonomy): Eukaryota > Metazoa > Chordata > Mammalia > Rodentia > Muridae > Meriones > Meriones unguiculatus. The sequence continues at coordinate 88,190,468 of NC_083350.1, forward strand.
GTGAAATGTCTGAGAAGTATGTAAAAACCCGCTTGCAACGTAATTAATCCAGAACACGTAAAAACCCACTTGCAACGAAAAGACTCCAGAGCACTTAAAAACCCACTTACAACGAAATGCCTTCAGAGCACTTAAAAACCCGCTTGCAACGAAATGACTCCAGAACACTTAAAAACCCGCTTGCAACGAAAAGACTCCAGAGCACTTAAAAACCCGCTTGCAACGAAATGACTCCAGAATACTTAAAAACCCGCTTACAACGAAATGACTCCAGAACACTTAAAAACCCGCTTGCAACGAAATGACTCCAGAGCACTTAAAAACACGCTTGCAACGAAATCACTCCAGAACACTTAAAAACCCGCTTGCAACGAAATGAATCCAGAGCACTTAAAAACCCGCTTGCAACGAAATGACTCCAGAGCACTTAAAAACCCGCTTGAAACGAAATGACTCCAGAACACTTAAAAACCCGCTTGCAACGAAATGACTCCAGAGCACTTAAAAACCCGCTTGCAACGAAATGCCTCCAGAGCACTTAAAAACCCGCTTGCAACGAAATGACTCCAGAACACTTAAAAACCCGCTTGCAACGAAATGACTCCGGAACACTTAAAAACCCGCTTGCAACGAAATGACTCCAGAGCACTTAAAAACCCGCTTGCAACGAAATGACTCCAGAGCACTTAAAAACCCGCTTGCAACGAAATGACTCCAGAGCACTTAAAAACCCGCTTGAAACACAATGACTCCAGAGCACGTAAAAACCCGCTTGCAACGAAATGACTCCAGAGCACTTAAAAACCCGCTTGCAACGAAATGACTCCAGAGCACGTAAAAACCCGCTTGCAAAGAAATGACTCCAGAGCACGTAAAAACCCGCTTGCAACGAAATGACTCCAGAGCACTTAAAAACCCGCTTGCAACGAAATGACTCCAGAGCACTTAAAAACCCGCTTGAAACACAATGACTCCAGAGCACGTAAAAACCCGCTTGCAATGAAATGACTCCAGAGCACTTAAAAACCCGCTTGCAACGAAATGACTCCAGAGCACTTAAAAACCCGCTTGCAACGAAATGACTCCAGAGCACTTAAAAACCCGCTTGCAACGAAATGACTCCAGAGCACTTAAAAACCCGCTTGGAACAAAATGACTCCAGAGCACTTAAAAACCCGCTTGCAACGAAATGACTCCAGAGCACGTAAAAACCCACTTGCAACGAAATGACTCCAGAGCACTTAAAAAACCCGCTTCCAGTGAAATGTCTGAGAAGTATGTAAAAACCCGCTTGCAACGAAATGACTCCAGAACACTTAAAAACACGCTTGCAACGAAATCACTCCAGAACACTTAAAAACCCGCTTGCAACGAAATGAAGCCAGAGCACTTAAGAACCCGCTTGCAACGAAATGACTCCAGAGCACTTAAAAACCCGCTTGCAACGAAATGACTCCAGAGCACTTAAAAACCCGCTTGCAACGAAATGACTCCAGAGTACTTAAAAACCCGTTTGCAACGAAATGACTCCAGAGCACTTAAAAACCCGCTTGCAACGAAATGACTCCAGAGCACTTGAAAACCCGCTTGCAACGAAATGACTCCAGAGCACTTAAAAACCCGCTTGCAACGAAATGACTCCAGAGCACTTAAAATCCCGCTTGCAACGAAATAACTCCAGAGTACTTAAAAACCCGCTTGCAACGAAATGACTCCAGAGCACTTAAAAAACCCGCTTCCAGTTAAATGTCAGAGAAGTATGTAAAAACCGGCTTACAACTAAATGACTCCAGAGCACGTAAAAACCCGCTCTCATCGAAATGACTCCAGAGTACTTAAAACCCGCTGGCAACGAAATGCCTCCAGAGCACTTAAAAAACCCGCTTACAGTGAAATGTCTGAGAAGTATGTAAAAACCCGCTTGAAACGAAATGACTCCAGAGCACGAAAAAACCCGCTTGCAAAGAAATGACTCCAGAGTACTTAAAAACCCGCTTGCAACGAAATGCCTCTAGAGCACTTAAAAAACCCGCTTCCAGTGAAATGTCTGAGAAGTATGTAAATACCCGCTTGCAACGAAATGACTCCAGAACACTTAAAAACCCACTTGCAACGAAATGACTCCAGAACACTTAAAAACACGCTTGCAACGAAATCACTCCAGAACACTTAAAAACCCGCTTGCAACAAAATGAATCCAGAGCACTTAAAAACCCGCTTGCAACGAAATGACTCCAGAGCACTTAAAAATCCGCTTGCAACGAAATGTCTCCAGAACAATTAAAAACCCGCTTGCAACGAAATGACTCCAGAGCACTTAAAAACCCGCTTGCAACGAAATACCTTCAGAGCACTTCAAAACCCGCTTGCAACGAAATGCCTCCAGAGCACTTAAAAACCCGCTTGCAACGAAATGACTCCAGAACACTTAAAAACCCGCTTGCAACGAAATGACTCCAGAGCACTTAAAAACACGCTTGCAACGAAATGACTCCAGAGCACTTAAAAACCCGCTTGGAACAAAATGACTCCAGAGCACTTAAAAACCCGCTTGCAACGAAATGACTCCAGAGCACGTAAAAACCCACTTGCAACGAAATGACTCCAGAGCACTTAAAAAACCCGCTTCCAGTGAAATGTCTGAGAAGTATGTAAAAACCCGCTTGTAACGAAATGACTCCAGAACACTTAAAAACACGCTTGCAACGAAATCACTCCAGAACACTTAAAAACCCGCTTGCAACGAAATGAAGCCAGAGCACTTAAGAACCCGCTTGCAACGAAATGACTCCAGAGCACTTAAAAACCCGCTTGCAACGAAATGACTCCAGAGCACTTAAAAACCCGCTTGCAACGAAATGACTCCAGAGTACTTAAAAACCCGTTTGCAACGAAATGACTCCAGAGCACTTAAAAACCCGCTTGCAACGAAATGACTCCAGAGCACTTGAAAACCCGCTTGCAACGAAATGACTCCAGAGCACTTAAAAACCCGCTTGCAACGAAATGACTCCAGAGCACTTAAAATCCCGCTTGCAACGAAATAACTCCAGAGTACTTAAAAACCCGCTTGCAACGAAATGACTCCAGAGCACTTAAAAAACCCGCTTCCAGTTAAATGTCAGAGAAGTATGTAAAAACCGGCTTACAACTAAATGACTCCAGAGCACGTAAAAACCCGCTCTCATCGAAATGACTCCAGAGTACTTAAAAACCCGCTGGCAACGAAATGCCTCCAGAGCACTTAAAAAACCCGCTTACAGTGAAATGTCTGAGAAGTATGTAAAAACCCGCTTGAAACGAAATGACTCCAGAGCACGAAAAAACCCGCTTGCAAAGAAATGACTCCAGAGTACTTAAAAACCCGCTTGCAACGAAATGCCTCTAGAGCACTTAAAAAACCCGCTTCCAGTGAAATGTCTGAGAAGTATGTAAATACCCGCTTGCAACGAAATGACTCCAGAACACTTAAAAACCCGCTTGCAACGAAATGACTCCAGAACACTTAAAAACACGCTTGCAACGAAATCACTCCAGAACACTTAAAAACCCGCTTGCAACAAAATGAATCCAGAGCACTTAAAAACCCGCTTGCAACGAAATGACTCCAGAGCACTTAAAAATCCGCTTGCAACGAAATGTCTCCAGAACAATTAAAAACCCGCTTGCAACGAAATGACTCCAGAGCACTTAAAAACCCGCTTGCAACGAAATACCTTCAGAGCACTTCAAAACCCGCTTGCAACGAAATGACTCCAGAACACTTAAAAACCCGCTTGCAACGAAATGACTCCAGAACACTTAAAAACCCGCTTGCAACGAAATGACTCCAGAGCACTTACAAACCCGCTTGCAATGAAATGACTCCAGAGAACTTAAAAACCCGCTTGCAACGAAATGACTCCAGAACACTTAAAAACCCGCTTGCAACGAAATGACTCCAGAGCACTTAAAAACCCGCTTGCAACGAAATGACTCCAGAGCACGTAAAAACCCGCTTGCAACGAAATGACTCCAGAGCACTTAAAAACCCGCTTGCAACGAAATGACTCCAGAGCACGTAAAAACCCACTTGCAATGAAATGACTCCAGAGCACTTAAAAACCCGCTTGCAATGAAATGACTCCAGAGCACGTAAAAACCCGCTTGCAACGAAATGACTCCAGAGCACGTAAAAACCCGCTTGCATCGAAATGACTCCAGAGCACTTAAAAACCCGCTTGCAACGAAATGGCTCCAGAGCACTTAAAAACCCGCTTGCAACGAAATGACTCCAGAGCACGTAAAAACCCGCTTGCATCGAAATGACTCCAGAGCACTTAAAAACCCGCTTGCAACGAAATGGCTCCAGAGCACTTAAAAACCCGCTTGCAACGAAATGACTCCAGAATACTTAAAAACCCGCTTGCAACGAAATGACTCCAGAGCACTTAAAAACCCGCTTGCAACGAAATGACTCCAGAGCACTTAAAAACCCGCTTGCAACGAAATGACTCCAGAGCACGTAAAAACCCGCTTCTAACGAAATGACTCTAGAGCACTTAAAAAACCCGCTTCCAGTGAAATGTCTGAGAAGTATGTAAAAACCCGCTTGCAACGAAATGACTCCAGAACACTTAAAAACACGCTTGCAACGAAATCACTCCAGAACACTTAAAAACCCTCTTCCAACGAAATGAATCCAGAGCACTTAAAAACCCGCTTGCAACGAAATGACTCCAGAGCACTTAAAAACCCGCTTGCAACGAAATGACTCCAGAGCACTTAAAAACCCGCTTGCAACGAAATGACTCTAGAGCACGTAAAAACCCGCTCTCATCGAAATGACTCCAGAGTACTTAAAAACCCGCTGGCAACGAAATGCCTCCAGAGCACTTAAAAAACCCGCTTCCAGTGAAATGTCTGAGAAGTATGTAAAAACCCGCTTGCAACGTAATGAATCCAGAACACGTAAAAACCCGCTTGCAACGAAATGACTCCAGAGCACTTAAAAACCCACTTACAACGAAATGCCTTCAGAGCACTTAAAAACCCGCTTGCAACGAAATGACTCCAGAACACTTAAAAACCCGCTTGCAACGAAAAGACTCCAGAGCACTTAAAAACCCGCTTGCAACAAAATGACTCCAGAGCACTCAAAAACCCGCTTGCAACAAAATGACTCCAGAGCACTTAAAAACCCGCTTCCAGTGAAATGTCTGAGAAGTATGTAAAAACCGGCTTGCAACGAAATGACTCCAGAGTACTTAAAAACCCGCTTGCAAAGAAATGCCTCCAGAGCACTTAAAAAACCCGCTTCCAGTGAAATGTCTGAGAAGTATGTAAATACCCGCTTGCAACGAAATGACTCCAGAACACTTAAAAACACGCTTGCAAAGAAATGACTCCAGAACACTTAAAAACCCGCTTGCAACGAAATGACTCCAGAGCACGTAAAAACCCGCTTGCAACGAAATGACTCCAGAGCACTTAAAAACCCGCTTGCAACGAAATGACTCCAGAGCACTTAAAAACATGCTTGCAACGAAATGACTCCAGAGCACTTAAAAACCCGCTTGCAACGAAATGACTCCAGAACACTTAAAAACCCGCTTGCAACGAAATGACTCCAGAACACTTAAAAACCCGCTTGCAACGAAATGACTCCAGAGCACTTAAAAACCCGCTTGCAACGAAATGACTCCAGAGCACTTAAAAACCCGCTTGCAACGAAATGACTCCAGAGCACTTAAAAACCCGCTTGCAACGAAATGACTCCAGAACACTTAAAAACCCGCTTGCAACGAAATGACTCCAGAGCACTTAAAAACCCGCTTGCAACGAAATGACTCCAGAGCACTTAAAAAACCCGCTTCCAGTGAAATGTCTGAGAAGTATGTAAAAACCCGCTTGCAACGAAATGACTCCAGAGCACGTAAAAACCCGCTTGCAACGAAATGACTCCAGAGCACTTAAAAAACCCGCTTCCAGTTAAATGTCAGAGAAGTATGTAAAAACCCGCTTGCAACGAAATGACTCCAGAGCACGTAAAAACCCACTTGCAACAAAATGACTCCAGAGTACTTAAAAACCCGCTTGCAACGAAATGCTTCCAGAGCCCTTAAAAAACCCACTTCCAGTGAAATGTCTGAGGAGTATGTAAAAATCCGCTTGCAACGAAATGTCTCCAGAACACGTAAAAACCCGCTTGCAACGAAATGACTCCAGAGCACTTAAAAACCCGCTTACAACGAAATGCCTTCAGAGCACTTAAAAACCTGCATGCAAAGAAATGACTCCAGAACACTTAAAAACCCGCTTGCATCGAAAAGACTCCAGAGTACTTAAAAACCCGCTTGAAACCCAATGACTCCAGAGCACGTAAAAACCCACTTCCAGTGAAATGTCTGAGAAGTATGTAAATACCCGCTTGCAAGGAAATGACTCCAGAACACTTAAAAACACGCTTGCAAAGAAATGACTCCAGAACACTTAAAAACATGCTTGCAACGAAATGACTCCAGAGCACTTAAAAACCCGCTTGCAAAGAAATGACTCCAGAATACTTAAAAACCCGCTTGCAACGAAATGACTCCAGAGCACTTAAAAACCCGCTTGCAACGAAATGACTCCAGAGCACTTAAAAACCCGCTTGCAATTAAATGACTCCAGAGCACTTAAAAATCCAGCTTCCAGTGAAATGTCTGAGAAGTATGTAAAAACCCGCTTGCAAGGAAATGACTCCAGAGCACGTATAAACCCGCTTGCAACGAAATGACTCAAGAACACTTAAAAAACCCGCTTCCAGTTAAATGTCAGAGAAGTATGTAAAAACCCGCTTGCATCGAAATGACTCCAGAGCACGTAAAAACCCGCTTGCAACGAAATGACTCCAGAGTACTTAAAAACCCGCTTGCAACGAAAAGACTCCAGAGCCCTTAAAAACCCGCTTGCAACGAAATGACTCCAGAACACTTAAAAACCCGCTTGCAACGAAATGACTCCAGAGCACTTAAAAACCCGCTTGCAACGAAATGACTCCAGAGTACTTAAAAACCCGCTTGCAACGAAATGACTCCAGAGCACTTAAAAACCCGCTTGCAACGAAATGACTCCAGAGCACTTAAAAACCCGCTTGCAACGTAATGACTCCAGAGTACTTAAAAACCCGCTTGCAACGAAATGACTCCAGAGCACTTAAAAAATCCGCTTCCAGTGAAATGTCTGAGAAGTATGTAAAAACCCGCTTGCAACGAAATGACTCAAGAGCACTAAAACACCGCTTGCAACGAAATGACTCCAGAGCACTTAAAAAACCCGCTTCCAGTTAAATGTCAGAGAAGTATGTAAAAACCGGCTTGCAACCAAATGACTCCAGAGCACGTAAAAACCCGCTTGCAACGAAATGACTCCAGAGTACTTAAAAACCCGCTTGTAACGAAATGCCTCCAGAGCACTTAAAAAACCCGCTTCCAGTGAAATGTCTGAGAAGTATGTAAAAACCCGCATGCAACGAAATGACTCCAGAACACGTAAAAACCCGCTTGCAACGAAATGACTGCAGAGCACTTAAAAACCCGTTTACAACAAAATGCCTTCAGAGCACTTAAAAACCCGCTTGCAACGAAATGACTCCAGAACACTTAAAAACCCGCTTGCAACGAAAAGACTCCAGAGCACTTAAAAACCCGCTTGCAACGAAATATCTCCAGAGCACCTAAAAACCTGCTTGCAACGAAATGCCTACAGAGCATTTAAAAAACCCGCTTCCAGTGAAATGTCTGAGAAGTATGTAAAAACCCGCTTGCAACGAAATGACTCCAGATCACGTAAAAACCCGCTTGCAACGAAATGACTCCAGAGCACTTAAAAAACCCGCTTCCAGTTAAATGTCAGAGATGTATGTAAAAACCCGCTTGCAACGAAATGACTCCAGAGCACGTAAAAACCCGCTTGCAACGATATGACTCCAGAGTACTTAAAATCCCGCTTGCCACGAAATGCCTCCAGAGCACTTAAAAGACCCGCTTCCAGTGAAATGTCTGAGGAGTATGTAAAAACCCGCTTGCAACGAAATGACTCCAGAGCACTTAAAAACCCGCTTGCAACGAAATGACTCCAGAGCACTTAAAAACCCGCTTACAACGAAATGCCTTCAGAGCACTTAAAAACCCTCTTGCAACGAAATGACTCCAGAGCACTTAAAAACCCGCTTGCAACGAAATGACTCCAGAGCACTTAAAAACCCGCTTGCAACGAAATGACTCCAGGGTACTTAAAAACCCGCTTGCAACGAAATGACTCCAGAGCACTTAAAAAACCCGCTTCCAATGAAATGTCTGAGAAGTATGTAAAAACCCGCTTGCAACGAAATGTCTCCAGAGCACCTAAAAACCCGCTTGCAACGACATGCCTACAGAGCATTTAAAAAACCCGCTTCCAGTGAAATGTCTGAGAAGTATGTAAAAACCCGCTTGCAACGAAATGACTCCAGAGCACGTAAAAACCCGCTTGCAACGAAATGACTCCAGAGCACTTAAAAAACCTGCTTCCAGTTAAATGTCAGAGAAGTATGTAAAAACCCGCTTGCAACGAAATGACTCCAGAGCACGTAAAAACCCGCTTGCAACGAAATGACTCCAGAGTACTTAAAATCCCGCTTGCCACGAAATGCCTCCAGAGCACTTAAAAAACCCGCTTCCAGTGAAATGTCTGAGGAGTATGTAAAAACCCGCTTGCAACTAAATGACTCGAGAACACGTAAAAACCCGCTTGCAACGAAATGACTCCAGAGCACTTAAAAACCCGCTTACAACGAAATGCCTTCAGAGCACTTAAAACCCCGCTTGCAACGAAATGACTCCAGAACACTTAAAAACCCGCTTGCAACGAAATGACTCCAGAACACTTAAAAACCCGCTTGCAACGAAATGACTCCAGAGCACTTAAAAACCCGCTTGCAACGAAATGACTCCAGAGCACTTAAAAACCCGCTTGCAACGAAATGACTCCAGAGCACTTAAAAACCCGCTTGAAACACAATGACTCCAGAGCACGTAAAAACCCGCTTGCAACGAAATGACTCCAGAGCACTTAAAAACCCGCTTGCAACGAAATGACTCCAGAGCACGTAAAAACCCGCTTGCAACGAAATGACTCCAGAGCACTTAAAAACTCGCTTGCAACGAAATGACTACAGAGCACTTAAAAACCCGCTTGCAACGAAATGACTCCAGAATACTTAAAAACCCGCTTGCAACGAAATGACTCCAGAGCACTTAAAAACCCGCTTGCAACGAAATGACTCCAGAGCACTTAAAAACCCGCTTGGAACAAAATGACTCCAGAGCACTTAAAAACCCGCTTGCAACGAAATGACTCCAGAGCACTTAAAAAACCGCTTGCAACGAAATGACTCCAGAGCACTTAAAAAACCCGCTTCCAGTGAAATGTCTGAGAAGTATGTAAAAACCCGCTTGAAACGAAATGACTCCAGAACACATAAAAACCCGCTTGTAACGAAATGACTCCAGAGCACGAAAAAACCCGCTTGCAAAGAAATGACTACAGAGTACTTAAAAACCCGCTTGCAACGAAATGCCTACAGAGCAATTAAAAAACCCGCTTCCAGTGAAATGTCTGAGAAGTATGTAAATACCCGCTTGCAACGAAATGACTCCAGAACACTTAAAAACCCGCTTGCAACGAAATGACTCCAGAACACTTAAAAACACGCTTGCAACGAAATCACTCCAGAACACTTAAAAACCCGCTTGCAACGAAATGAATCCAGAGCACTTAAAAACCCGCTTGCAAAGAAATGACTCCAGAGCACTTAAAAACCCGCTTGCAACGAAAGGACTCCAGAACACTTAAAAACCCGCTTGCAACGAAATGCCTTCAGAGCACTTAAAAACCCGCTTGCAATGAAATGACTCCAGAACACTTAAAAACCCGCTCGCAACACTTGGAACAAAATGACTCCAGAGCACTTAAAAACCCGCTTGCAACGAAATGACTCCAGAGCACGTAAAAACCCGCTTGCAACGAAATGACTCCAGAGCACTTAAAAAACCCGCTTCCAGTGAAATGTCTGAGAAGTATGTAAATACCCGCTTGCAACGAAATGACTCCAGAACACTTAAAAACCCGCTTGCAACGAAATGACTCCAGAACACTTAAAAACCCGCTTGCAACGAAATGACTCCAGAGCACTTAAAAACCCGCTTGCAACGAAATGACTCCAGAGCACTTAAAAACCCGCTTGCAACGAAATGACTCCAGAGCACTTAAAAACCCGCTTGCAACGAAATGACTCCAGAGCACTTAAAAACCCGTTTGCAACGAAATGACTCCAGAGCACTTAAAAACCCGCTTGCAACGAAATGACTCCAGAACACTTAAAAACCCGCTTGCAACGAAATGACTCCAGAGCACTTAAAAACCCGCTTGCAACGTAATGACTTCAGAGCACTTAAAAACTCGCTTGCAACCAAATGACTCCAGAGCACTCAAAAACCCGCTTGCAACAAAATGACTCCAGAGCACTTAAAAACCTGCTTCCAGTGAAATGTCTAAGAAGTATGTAAAAACCCGCTTGCAACGAAATGACTCCAGAGTACTTAAAAACCTGCTTGCAACGAAATGCCTCCAGAGCACTTAAAAAAACCGCTTCCAGTGAAATGTCTGAGAAGTATGTAAATAGCCGCTTGCAACGAAATGACTCCAGAACACTTAAAAACACGCTTGCAAAGAAATGACTCCAGAACACTTAAAAACCCGCTAGCAACGAAATGACTCCAGAGCACGTAAAAACCCGCTTGCAACGAAATGACTCCAGAGCACTTAAAAACCCGCTTGCAAAGAAATGACTCCAGAGCACTTAAAAACCCGCTTGCAACGAAATGACTCCAGAACACTTAAAAACCCGCTTGCAACGAAATGACTCCAGAGCACTTAAAAACCCACTTACAACGAAATGCCTTCAGAGCACTTAAAAACCCGCTTGCAATGAAATGACTCCAGAACACTTAAAAACCCGCTTGCAACGAAAAGACTCCAGAGCACTGAAAAACCCGCTTGCAACGAAATGACTCCAGAGTACTTAAAAACCCGCTTGCAACAAAATGATTCCAGAACACTTAAAAACCCGCTTTCAAAGAAATGACTCCAGAGCACTTAAAAACCCGCTTGCAACGTAATGACTTCAGAGCACTTAAAAACTCGCTTGCAACCAAATGACTCCAGAGCACTCAAAAACCCGCTTGCAACAAAATGACTCCAGAGCACTTAAAAACCTGCTTCCAGTGAAATGTCTAAGAAGTATGTAAAAACCCGCTTGCAACGAAATGACTCCAGAGTACTTAAAAACCTGCTTGCAACGAAATGCCTCCAGAGCACTTAAAAAAACCGCTTCCAGTGAAATGTCTGAGAAGTATGTAAATACCCGCTTGCAACGAAATGACTCCAGAACACTTTAAAACACGCTTGCAAAGAAATGACTCCAGAACACTTAAAAACCCGCTAGCAACGAAATGACTCCAGAGCACTTAAAAACCCGCTTGCAACGAAATGACTCCAGGGTACTTAAAAACCCGCTTGCAACGAAATGACTCCAGAGCACTTAAAAAACCCGCTTCCAATGAAATGTCTGAGAAGTATGTAAAAACCCGCTTGCAACGAAATGTCTCCAGAGCACCTAAAAACCCGCTTGCAACGACATGCCTACAGAGCATTTAAAAAACCCGCTTCCAGTGAAATGTCTGAGAAGTATGTAAAAACCCGCTTGCAACGAAATGACTCCAGAGCACGTAAAAACCCGCTTGCAACGAAATGACTCCAGAGCACTTAAAAAACCTGCTTCCAGTTAAATGTCAGAGAAGTATGTAAAAACCCGCTTGCAACGAAATGACTCCAGAGCACGTAAAAACCCGCTTGCAACGAAATGACTCCAGAGTACTTAAAATCCCGCTTGCCACGAAATGCCTCCAGAGCACTTAAAAAACCCGCTTCCAGTGAAATGTCTGAGGAGTATGTAAAAACCCGCTTGCAACTAAATGACTCGAGAACACGTAAAAACCCGCTTGCAACGAAATGACTCCAGAGCACTTAAAAACCCGCTTACAACGAAATGCCTTCAGAGCACTTAAAACCCCGCTTGCAACGAAATGACTCCAGAACACTTAAAAACCCGCTTGCAACGAAATGACTCCAGAACACTTAAAAACCCGCTTGCAACGAAATGACTCCAGAGCACTTAAAAACCCGCTTGCAACGAAATGACTCCAGAGCACTTAAAAACCCGCTTGCAACGAAATGACTCCAGAGCACTTAAAAACCCGCTTGAAACACAATGACTCCAGAGCACGTAAAAACCCGCTTGCAACGAAATGACTCCAGAGCACTTAAAAACCCGCTTGCAACGAAATGACTCCAGAGCACGTAAAAACCCGCTTGCAACGAAATGACTCCAGAGCACTTAAAAACTCGCTTGCAACGAAATGACTACAGAGCACTTAAAAACCCGCTTGCAACGAAATGACTCCAGAATACTTAAAAACCCGCTTGCAACGAAATGACTCCAGAGCACTTAAAAACCCGCTTGCAACGAAATGACTCCAGAGCACTTAAAAACCCGCTTGGAACAAAATGACTCCAGAGCACTTAAAAACCCGCTTGCAACGAAATGACTCCAGAGCACTTAAAAAACCGCTTGCAACGAAATGACTCCAGAGCACTTAAAAAACCCGCTTCCAGTGAAATGTCTGAGAAGTATGTAAAAACCCGCTTGAAACGAAATGACTCCAGAACACATAAAAACCCGCTTGTAACGAAATGACTCCAGAGCACGAAAAAACCCGCTTGCAAAGAAATGACTACAGAGTACTTAAAAACCCGCTTGCAACGAAATGCCTACAGAGCAATTAAAAAACCCGCTTCCAGTGAAATGTCTGAGAAGTATGTAAATACCCGCTTGCAACGAAATGACTCCAGAACACTTAAAAACCCTCTTGCAACGAAATGACTCCAGAACACTTAAAAACACGCTTGCAACGAAATCACTCCAGAACACTTAAAAACCCGCTTGCAACGAAATGAATCCAGAGCACTTAAAAACCCGCTTGCAAAGAAATGACTCCAGAGCACTTAAAAACCCGCTTGCAACGAAAGGACTCCAGAACACTTAAAAACCCGCTTGCAACGAAATGCCTTCAGAGCACTTAAAAACCCGCTTGCAATGAAATGACTCCAGAACACTTAAAAACCCGCTCGCAACACTTGGAACAAAATGACTCCAGAGCACTTAAAAACCCGCTTGCAACGAAATGACTCCAGAGCACGTAAAAACCCGCTTGCAACGAAATGACTCCAGAGCACTTAAAAAACCCGCTTCCAGTGAAATGTCTGAGAAGTATGTAAATACCCGCTTGCAACGAAATGACTCCAGAACACTTAAAAACCCGCTTGCAACGAAATGACTCCAGAACACTTAAAAACCCGCTTGCAACGAAATGACTCCAGAGCACTTAAAAACCCGCTTGCAACGAAATGACTCCAGAGCATTTAAAAACCCGCTTGCAACGAAATGACTCCAGAGCACTTAAAAACCCGCTTGCAACGAAATGACTCCAGAGCACTTAAAAACCCGTTTGCAACGAAATGACTCCAGAGCACTTAAAAACCCGCTTGCAACGAAATGACTCCAGAACACTTAAAAACCCGCTTGCAACGAAATGACTCCAGAGCACTTAAAAACCCGCTTGCAACGTAATGACTTCAGAGCACTTAAAAACTCGCTTGCAACCAAATGACTCCAGAGCACTCAAAAACCCGCTTGCAACAAAATGACTCCAGAGCACTTAAAAACCTGCTTCCAGTGAAATGTCTAAGAAGTATGTAAAAACCCGCTTGCAACGAAATGACTCCAGAGTACTTAAAAACCTGCTTGCAACGAAATGCCTCCAGAGCACTTAAAAAAACCGCTTCCAGTGAAATGTCTGAGAAGTATGTAAATAGCCGCTTGCAACGAAATGACTCCAGAACACTTAAAAACACGCTTGCAAAGAAATGACTCCAGAACACTTAAAAACCCGCTAGCAACGAAATGAATCCAGAGCACGTAAAAACCCGCTTGCAACGAAATGACTCCAGAGCACTTAAAAACCCGCTTGCAAAGAAATGACTCCAGAGCACTTAAAAACCCGCTTGCAACGAAATGACTCCAGAACACTTAAAAACCCGCTTGCAACGAAATGACTCCAGAGCACTTAAAAACCCACTTACAACGAAATGCCTTCAGAGCACTTAAAAACCCGCTTGCAACCAAATGACTCCAGAGCACTCAAAAACCCGCTTGCAACAAAATGACTCCAGAGCACTTAAAAACCTGCTTCCAGTGAAATGTCTAAGAAGTATGTAAAAACCCGCTTGCAACGAAATGACTCCAGAGTACTTAAAAACCTGCTTGCAACGAAATGCCTCCAGAGCACTTAAAAAAACCGCTTCCAGTGAAATGTCTGAGAAGTATGTAAATACCCGCTTGCAACGAAATGACTCCAGAACACTTTAAAACACGCTTGCAAAGAAATGACTCCAGAACACTTAAAAACCCGCTAGCAACGAAATGACTCCAGAGCACGTAAAAACCCGCTTGCAACGAAATGACTCCAGAGCACTTAAAAACCCGCTTGCAACGAAATGAATCCAGAGCACTTAAAAACATGCTTGCAACGAAATGACTCCAGAGCACTTAAAAACCCGCTTGCAACGAAATGACTCCAGAATACTTAAAAACCCGCTTGCAACGAAATGACTCCAGAGCACTTAAAAACCCGCTTGCAACGAAATGACTCCAGAGCACTTAAAAACCCGCTTGCAACGAAATGACTCCAGAGCACTTAAAAACCCGCTTGCAAAGAAATGACTCCAGAATACTTAAAAACCCGCTTGCAACGACATGACTCCAGAGCACTTAAAAAACCCGCTTCCAGTGAAATGTCTGAGAAGTATGTAAAAACCCGCTTGCAACGAAATGACTCCAGAGCACGTAAAAACCCGCTTGCAACGAAATGACTCCAGAGCACTTAAAAACCCGCTTGCAACGAAATGACTCCAGGGTACTCAAAAACCCGCTTGCAACGAAATGACTCCAGAGCACTTAAAAAACCCGCTTCCAGTGAAATGTCTGAGAAGTATGTAAAAACTCGCTTGCAACGAAATGTCTCCAGAGCACCTAAAAACCCGCTTGCAACGACATGCCTACAGAGCATTTAAAAAACCCGCTTCCAGTGAAATGTCTGAGAAGTATGTAAAAACCCACTTGCAACGAAATGACTCCAGAGCACGTAAAAACCCGCTTGCAACGAAATGACTCCAGAGTACTTAAAATCCCGCTTGCCACGAAATGCCTCCAGAGCACTTAAAAAACCCGCTTCCAGTGAAATGTCTGAGGAGTATGTAAAAACCCGCTTGCAACTAAATGACTCGAGAACACGTAAAAACCCGCTTGCAACGAAATGACTCCAGAACACTTAAAAACCCGCTTGCAACGAAATGACTCCAGAACACTTAAAAACCCGCTTGCAACGAAATGACTCCAGAGCACTTAAAAACCCGCTTGCAACGAAATGACTCCAGAGCACTTAAAAAACCGCTTGCAACGAAATGACTCCAGAGCACTTAAAAACCCGCTTGAAACACAATGACTCCAGAGCACGTAAAAACCCGCTTGCAACGAAATGACTCCAGAGCACTTAAAAACCCGCTTGCAACGAAATGACTCCAGAACACTTAAAAACCCGCTTACAACGAAATGCCTTCAGAGCACTTAAAACCCCTCTTGCAACGAAATGACTCCAGAACACTTAAAAACCCGCTTGCAACGAAATGACTCCAGAACACTTAAAAACCCGCTTGCATCGAAATGACTCCAGAGCACTTAAAAACCCGCTTGCAACGAAATGACTCCAGAGCACTTAAAAACCCGCTTGCAACGAAATGACTCCAGAGCACTTAAAAACCCGCTTGAAACACAATGACTCCAGAGCACGTAAAAACCCGCTTGCAACGAAATGACTCCAGAACACTTAAAAACCCGCTTGCAACGAAATGACTCCAGAGCACTTAAAAACCCGCTTGCAACGAAATGACTCCAGAGCACTTAAAAACCCGCTTGAAACACAATGACTCCAGAGCACGTAAAAACCCGCTTGCAACGAAATGACTCCAGAGCACTTAAAAACCCGCTTGAAACGAAATGACTCCAGAGCACGTAAAAACCCGCTTGCAACGAAATGACTCCAGAGCACTTAAAAACTCGCTTGCAACGAAATGACTACAGAGCACTTAAAAACCCGCTTGCAACGAAATGACTCCAGAATACTTAAAAACCCGCTTGCAACGAAATGACTCCAGAGCACTTAAAAACCCGCTTGCAACGAAATGACTCCAGAGCACTTAAAAACCCGCTTGGAACAAAATGACTCCAGAGCACTTAAAAACCCGCTTGCAACGAAATGACTCCAGAGCACTTAAAAACCCGCTTGCAACGAAATGACTCCAGAGCACTTAAAAAACGCGCTTCCAGTGAAATGTCTGAGAAGTATGTAAAAACCCGCTTGAAACGAAATGACTCCAGAACACATAAAAACCCGCTTGTAACGAAATGACTCCAGAGCACGAAAAAACCCGCTTGCAAAGAAATGACTACAGAGTACTTAAAAACCCGCTTGCAACGAAATGCCTACAGAGCAATTAAAAAACCCGCTTCCAGTGAAATGTCTGAGAAGTATGTAAATACCCGCTTGCAACGAAATGACTCCAGAACACTTAAAAACCCGCTTGCAACGAAATGACTCCAGAACACTTAAAAACACGCTTGCAACGAAATCACTCCAGAACACTTAAAAACCCGCTTGCAACGAAATGAATCCAGAGCACTTAAAAACCCGCTTGCAAAGAAATGACTCCAGAGCACTTAAAAACCCGCTTGCAACGAAATGACTCCAGAACACTTAAAAACCCGCTTGCAAAGAAATGACTCCAGAGCACTTAAAAACCCGCTTGCAACGAAATGACTCCAGAACACTTAAAAACCCACTTGCAACGAAATGACTCCAGAGAACTTAAAAACCCGCTTGCAACGAAATGCCTTCAGAGCACTTAAAAACCCGCTTGCATCGAAATGACTCCAGAGCACGTAAAAACCCGCTCTCATCGAAATGACTCCAGAGTACTTAAAAACTTGCTGGCAACGAAATGCCTCCAGAGCACTTAAAAAACCCGCTTCCAGTGAAATGTCTGAGAAGTATGTAAAAACCCGCTTGCAACGTAATGAATCCAGAACACGTAAAAACCCGCTTGCAACGTAATGACTTCAGAGCACTTAAAAACTCGCTTGCAACCAAATGACTCCAGAGCACTCAAAAACCCGCTTACAACAAAATGACTCCAGAGCACTTAAAAACCTGCTTCCAGTGAAATGTCTAAGAAGTATGTAAAAACCCGCTTGCAACGAAATGACTCCAGAGTACTTAAAAACCTGCTTGCAACGAAATGCCTCCAGAGCACTTAAAAAAACCGCTTCCAGTGAAATGTCTGAGAAGTATGTAAATACCCGCTTGCAACGAAATGACTCCAGAACACTTAAAAACCCGCTTGCAACGAAATGACTCCAGAACACTTAAAAACACGCTTGCAACGAAATCACTCCAGAACACTTAAAAACCCGCTTGCAACGAAATGAATCCAGAGCACTTAAAAACCCGCTTGCAAAGAAATGACTCCAGAGCACTTAAAAACCCACTTGCAACGAAATGACTCCAGAACACTTAAAAACCCGCTTGCAACGAAATGACTCCAGAGCACTTAAAAACCCGCTTTCAAAGAAATGACTCCAGAGCACTTAAAAACCCGCTTGCAACGTAATGACTTCAGAGCACTTAAAAACTCGCTTGCAACCAAATGACTCCAGAGCACTCAAAAACCCGCTTGCAACAAAATGACTCCAGAGCACTTAAAAACCTGCTTCCAGTGAAATGTCTAAGAAGTATGTAAAAACCCGCTTGCAACGAAATGACTCCAGAGTACTTAAAAACCTGCTTGCAACGAAATGCCTCCAGAGCACTTAAAAAAACCGCTTCCAGTGAAATGTCTGAGAAGTATGTAAATACCCGCTTGCAACGAAATGACTCCAGAACACTTTAAAACACGCTTGCAAAGAAATGACTCCAGAACACTTAAAAACCCGCTAGCAACGAAATGACTCCAGAGCACGTAAAAACCCGCTTGCAACGAAATGACTCCAGAGCACTTAAAAACCCGCTTGCAACGAAATGAATCCAGAGCACTTAAAAACATGCTTGCAACGAAATGACTCCAGAGCACTTAAAAACCCGCTTGCAACGAAATGACTCCAGAATACTTAAAAACCCGCTTGCAACGAAATGACTCCAGAGCACTTAAAAACCCGCTTGCAACGAAATGACTCCAGAGCACTTAAAAACCCGCTTGCAACGAAATGACTCCAGAGCACTTAAAAACCCGCTTGCAAAGAAATGACTCCAGAATACTTAAAAACCCGCTTGCAACGACATGACTCCAGAGCACTTAAAAAACCCGCTTCCAGTGAAATGTCTGAGAAGTATGTAAAAACCCGCTTGCAACGAAATGACTCCAGAGCACGTAAAAACCCGCTTGCAACGAAATGACTCCAGAGCACTTAAAAACCCGCTTGCAACGAAATGACTCCAGGGTACTCAAAAACCCGCTTGCAACGAAATGACTCCAGAGCACTTAAAAAACCCGCTTCCAGTGAAATGTCTGAGAAGTATGTAAAAACTCGCTTGCAACGAAATGTCTCCAGAGCACCTAAAAACCCGCTTGCAACGACATGCCTACAGAGCATTTAAAAAACCCGCTTCCAGTGAAATGTCTGAGAAGTATGTAAAAACCCGCTTGCAACGAAATGACTCCAGAGCACGTAAAAACCCGCTTCAAACGAAATGACTCCAGAGTACTTAAAATCCCGCTTGCCACGAAATGCCTCCAGAGCACTTAAAAAACCCGCTTCCAGTGAAATGTCTGAGGAGTATGTAAAAACCCGCTTGCAACTAAATGACTCGAGAACACGTAAAAACCCGCTTGCAACGAAATGACTCCAGAACACTTAAAAACCCGCTTGCAACGAAATGACTCCAGAACACTTAAAAACCCGCTTGCAACGAAATGACTCCAGAGCACTTAAAAACCCGCTTGCAACGAAATGACTCCAGAGCACTTAAAAACCCGCTTGCAACGAAATGACTCCAGAGCACTTAAAAACCCGCTTGAAACACAATGACTCCAGAGCACGTAAAAACCCGCTTGCAACGAAATGACTCCAGAGCACTTAAAAACCCGCTTGCAACGAAATGACTCCAGAACACTTAAAAACCCGCTTACAACGAAATGCCTTCAGAGCACTTAAAACCCCTCTTGCAACGAAATGACTCCAGAACACTTAAAAACCCGCTTGCAACGAAATGACTCCAGAACACTTAAAAACCCGCTTGCATCGAAATGACTCCAGAGCACTTAAAAACCCGCTTGCAACGAAATGACTCCAGAGCACTTAAAAACCCGCTTGCAACGAAATGACTCCAGAGCACTTAAAAACCCGCTTGAAACACAATGACTCCAGAGCACGTAAAAACCCGCTTGCAACGAAATGACTCCAGAACACTTAAAAACCCGCTTGCAACGAAATGACTCCAGAGCACTTAAAAACCCGCTTGCAACGAAATGACTCCAGAGCACTTAAAAACCCGCTTGCAAGGAAATGACTCCAGAGCACTTAAAAACCCGCTTGAAACACAATGACTCCAGAGCACGTAAAAACCCGCTTGCAACGAAATGACTCCAGAGCACTTAAAAACCCGCTTGAAACGAAATGACTCCAGAGCACGTAAAAACCCGCTTGCAACGAAATGACTCCAGAGCACTTAAAAACTCGCTTGCAACGAAATGACTACAGAGCACTTAAAAACCCGCTTGCAACGAAATGACTCCAGAATACTTAAAAACCCGCTTACAACGAAATGACTCCAGAGCACTTAAAAACCCGCTTGCAACGAAATGACTCCAGAGCACTTAAAAACCCGCTTGGAACAAAATGACTCCAGAGCACTTAAAAACCCGCTTGCAACGAAATGACTCCAGAGCACTTAAAAACCCGCTTGCAACGAAATGACTCCAGAGCACTTAAAAAACCCGCTTCCAGTGAAATGTCTGAGAAGTATGTAAAAACCCGCTTGAAACGAAATGACTCCAGAACACATAAAAACCCGCTTGTAACGAAATGACTCCAGAGCACGAAAAAACCCGCTTGCAAAGAAATGACTACAGAGTACTTAAAAACCCGCTTGCAACGAAATGCCTACAGAGCAATTAAAAAACCCGCTTCCAGTGAAATGTCTGAGAAGTATGTAAATACCCGCTTGCAACGAAATGACTCCAGAACACTTAAAAACCCGCTTGCAACGAAATGACTCCAGAACACTTAAAAACACGCTTGCAACGAAATCACTCCAGAACACTTAAAAACCCGCTTGCAACGAAATGAATCCAGAGCACTTAAAAACCCGCTTGCAAAGAAATGACTCCAGAGCACTTAAAAACCCGCTTGCAACGAAATGACTCCAGAACACTTAAAAACCCGCTTGCAACGAAATGACTCCAGAGAACTTAAAAACCCGCTTGCAACGAAATGCCTTCAGAGCACTTAAAAACCCGCTTGCATCGAAATGACTCCAGAGCACGTAAAAACCCGCTCTCATCGAAATGACTCCAGAGTACTTAAAAACCCGCTGGCAACGAAATGCCTCCAGAGCACTTAAAAAACCCGCTTCCAGTGAAATGTCTGAGAAGTATGTAAAAACCCGCTTGCAACGTAATGAATCCAGAACACGTAAAAACCCGCGTGCAACGAAATGACTCCAGAGCACTTAAAAACCCACTTACAACGAAATGCCTTCAGAGCACTTAAAAACCCGCTTGCAATGAAATGACTCCAGAACACTTAAAAACCCGCTTGCAACGAAAAGACTCCAGAGCACAAAAAACCCGCTTGCAACGAAATGACTCCAGAGTACTTAAAAACCCGCTTGCAACAAAATGACTCCAGAACACTTAAAAACCCGCTTGCAAAGAAATGACTCCAGAGCACTTAAAAACCCGCTTGCAACGTAATGACTTCAGAGCACTTAAAAACTCGCTTGCAACCAAATGACTCCAGAGCACTCAAAAACCCGCTTACAACAAAATGACTCCAGAGCACTTAAAAACCTGCTTCCAGTGAAATGTCTAAGAAGTATGTAAAAACCCGCTTGCAACGAAATGACTCCAGAGTACTTAAAAACCTGCTTGCAACGAAATGCCTCCAGAGCACTTAAAAAAACCGCTTCCAGTGAAATGTCTGAGAAGTATGTAAATACCCGCTTGCAAAGAAATGACTCCAGAACACTTTAAAACACGCTTGCAAACAAATGACTCCAGAACACTTAAAAACCCGCTTGCAACGACATGACTCCAGAGCACTTAAAAAACCCGCTTCCAGTGAAATGTCTGAGAAGTATGTAAAAACCCGCTTGCAACGAAATGACTCCAGAGCACGTAAAAACCCGCTTGCAACGAAATGACTCCAGAGCACTTAAAAACCCGCTTGCAACGAAATGACTCCAGGGTACTCAAAAACCCGCTTGCAACGAAATGACTCCAGAGCACTTAAAAAACCCGCTTCCAGTGAAATGTCTGAGAAGTATGTAAAAACTCGCTTGCAACGAAATGTCTCCAGAGCACCTAAAAACCCGCTTGCAACGACATGCCTACAGAGCATTTAAAAAACCCGCTTCCAGTGAAATGTCTGAGAAGTATGTAAAAACCCGCTTGCAACGAAATGACTCCAGAGCACGTAAAAACCCGCTTGCAACGAAATGACTCCAGAGTACTTAAAATCCCGCTTGCCACGAAATGCCTCCAGAGCACTTAAAAAACCCGCTTCCAGTGAAATGTCTGAGGAGTATGTAAAAACCCGCTTGCAACTAAATGACTCGAGAACACGTAAAAACCCGCTTGCAACGAAATGACTCCAGAACACTTAAAAACCCGCTTGCAACGAAATGACTCCAGAACACTTAAAAACCCGCTTGCAACGAAATGACTCCAGAGCACTTAAAAACCCGCTTGCAACGAAATGACTCCAGAGCACTTAAAAACCCGCTTGCAACGAAATGACTCCAGAGCACTTAAAAACCCGCTTGAAACACAATGACTCCAGAGCACGTAAAAACCCGCTTGCAACGAAATGACTCCAGAGCACTTAAAAACCCGCTTGCAACGAAATGACTCCAGAACACTTAAAAACCCGCTTACAACGAAATGCCTTCAGAGCACTTAAAACCCCTCTTGCAACGAAATGACTCCAGAACACTTAAAAACCCGCTTGCAACGAAATGACTCCAGAACACTTAAAAACCCGCTTGCATCGAAATGACTCCAGAGCACTTAAAAACCCGCTTGCAACGAAATGACTCCAGAGCACTTAAAAACCCGCTTGCAACGAAATGACTCCAGAGCACTTAAAAACCCGCTTGAAACACAATGACTCCAGAGCACGTAAAAACCCGCTTGCAACGAAATGACTCCAGAGCACTTAAAAACCCGCTTGCAACGAAATGACTCCAGAGCACGTAAAAACCCGCTTGCAACGAAATGACTCCAGAGCACTTAAAAACTCGCTTGCAACGAAATGAGTACAGAGCACTTAAAAACCCGCTTGCAACGAAATGACTCCAGAATACTTAAAAACCCGCTTGCAACGAAATGACTCCAGAGCACTTAAAAACCCGCTTGCAACGAAATGACTCCAGAGCACTTAAAAACCCGCTTGGAACAAAATGACTCCAGAGCACTTAAAAACCCGCTTGCAACGAAATGACTCCAGAGCACTTAAAAATCCGCTTGCAACGAAATGACTCCAGAGCACTTAAAAAACCCGCTTCCAGTGAAATGTCTGAGAAGTATGTAAAAACCCGCTTGAAACGAAATGACTCCAGAACACATAAAAACCCGCTTGTAACGAAATGACTCCAGAGCACGAAAAAACCCGCTTGCAAAGAAATGACTACAGAGTACTTAAAAACCCGCTTGCAACGAAATGCCTACAGAGCAATTAAAAAACCCGCTTCCAGTGAAATGTCTGAGAAGTATGTAAATACCCGCTTGCAACGAAATGACTCCAGAACACTTAAAAACCCGCTTACAACGAAATGACTCCAGAACACTTAAAAACACGCTTGCAACGAAATCACTCCAGAACACTTAAAAACCCGCTTGCAACGAAATGAATCCAGAGCACTTAAAAACCCGCTTGCAAAGAAATGACTCCAGAGCACTTAAAAACCCGCTTGCAACGAAATGACTCCAGAACACTTAAAAACCCGCTTGCAACGAAATGACTCCAGAGAACTTAAAAACCCGCTTGCAACGAAATGCCTTCAGAGCACTTAAAAACCCGCTTGCATCGAAATGACTCCAGAGCATGTAAAAACCCGCTCTCATCGAAATGACTCCAGAGTACTTAAAAACCCGCTGGCAACGAAATGCCTCCAGAGCACTTAAAAAACCCGCTTCCAGTGAAATGTCTGAGAAGTATGTAAAAACCCGCTTGCAACGTAATGAATCCAGAACACATAAAAACCCGCGTGCAACGAAATGACTCCAGAGCACTTAAAAACCCACTTACAACGAAATGCCTTCAGAGCACTTAAAAACCCGCTTGCAATGAAATGACTCCAGAACACTTAAAAACCCGCTTGCAACGAAAAGACTCCAGAGCACTGAAAAACCCGCTTGCAACGAAATGACTCCAGAGTACTTAAAAACCCGCTTGCAACGAAATGACTCCAGAACACTTAAAAACCCGCTTGCAACGAAATGAATCCAGAGCACTTAAAAACCCGCTTGCAACGTAATGACTTCAGAGCACTTAAAAACTCGCTTGCAACCAAATGACTCCAGAGCACTCAAAAACCCGCTTGCAACAAAATGACTCCAGAGCACTTAAAAACCTGCTTCCAGTGAAATGTCTAAGAAGTATGTAAAAACCCGCTTGCAACGAAATGACTCCAGAGTACTTAAAAACCTGCTTGCAACGAAATGCCTCCAGAGCACTTAAAAAAACCGCTTCCAGTGAAATGTCTGAGAAGTATGTAAATACCCGCTTGCAACGAAATGACTCCAGAGCACTTAAAAACACGCTTGCAAAGAAATGACTCCAGAACACTTAAAAACCCGCTAGCAACGAAATGACTCCAGAGCACGTAAAAACCCGCTTGCAACGAAATGACTCCAGAGCACTTAAAAACCCGCTTGCAACGAAATGACTCCAGAGCACTTAAAAACATGCTTGCAACGAAATGACTCCAGAGCACTTAAAAACCTGCTTGCAACGAAATGACTCCAGAATACTTAAAAACCCGCTTGCAACGAAATGACTCCAGAGCACTTAAAAACCCGCTTGCAACGAAATGACTCCAGAGCACTTAAAAACTCGCTTGCAACGAAATGACTCCAGAGCACTTAAAAACCCGCTTGCAATGAAATGACTCCAGAATACTTAAAAACCCGCTTGCAACGACATGACTCCAGAGCACTTAAAAAACCCGCTTCCAGTGAAATGTCTGAGAAGTATGTAAAAACCCGCTTGCAACGAAATGACTCCAGAGCACGTAAAAACCCGCTTGCAACGAAATGACTCCAGAGCACTTAAAAACCCGCTTGCAACGAAATGACTCCAGGGTACTTAAAAACCCGCTTGCAACGAAATGACTCCAGAGCACTTAAAAAACCCGCTTCCAGTGAAATGTCTGAGAAGTATGTAAAAACCCGCTTGCAACGAAATGTCTCCAGAGCACCTAAAAACCCGCTTGCAACGACATGCCTACAGAGCATTTAAAAAACCCGCTTCCAGTGAAATGTCTGAGAAGTATGTAAAAACCCGCTTGCAACGAAATGACTCCAGAGCACGTAAAAACCCGCTTGCAACGAAATGACTCCAGAGCACTTAAAAAACCCGCTTCCAGTGAAATGTCAGAGAAGTATGTAAAAACCCGCTTGCAACGAAATGACTCCAGAGCACGTAAAAACCCGCTTGCAACGAAATGACTCCAGAGTACTTAAAATCCCGCTTGCCACGAAATGCCTCCAGAGCACTTAAAAAACCCGCTTCCAGTGAAATGTCTGAGGAGTATGTAAAAACCCGCTTGCAACTAAATGACTCGAGAACACGTAAAAACCCGCTTGCAACGAAATGACTCCAGAGCACTTAAAAACCCGCTTACAACGAAATGCCTTCAGAGCACTTAAAACCCCGCTTGCAACGAAATGACTCCAGAACACTTAAAAACCCGCTTGCAACGAAATGACTCCAGAACACTTAAAAACCCGCTTGCAACGAAATGACTCCAGAGCACTTAAAAACCCGCTTGCAACGAAATGACTCCAGAGCACTTAAAAACCCGCTTGCAACGAAATGACTCCAGAGCACTTAAAAACCCGCTTGAAACACAATGACTCCAGAGCACGTAAAAACCCGCTTGCAATGAAATGACTCCAGAGCACTTAAAAACCCGCTTGCAACGAAATGACTCCAGAGCACGTAAAAACCCGCTTGCAACGAAATGACTCCAGAGCACTTAAAAACTCGCTTGCAACGAAATGACTACAGAGCACTTAAAAACCCGCTTGCTACGAAATGACTCCAGAATACTTAAAAACCCGCTTGCAACGAAATGACTCCAGAGCACTTAAAAACCCGCTTGCAACGAAATGACTCCAGAGCACTTAAAAACCCGCTTGGAACAAAATGACTCCAGAGCACTTAAAAACCCGCTTGCAACGAAATGACTCCAGAGCACTTAAAAAACCGCTTGCAACGAAATGACTCCAGAGCACTTAAAAAACCCGCTTCCAGTGAAATGTCTGAGAAGTATGTAAAAACCCGCTTGAAACGAAATGACTCCAGAACACATAAAAACCCGCTTGTAACGAAATGACTCCAGAGCACGAAAAAACCCGCTTGCAAAGAAATGACTACAGAGTACTTAAAAACCCGCTTGCAACGAAATGCCTACAGAGCAATTAAAAAACCCGCTTCCAGTGAAATGTCTGAGAAGTATGTAAATACCCGCTTGCAACGAAATGACTCCAGAACACTTAAAAACCCGCTTGCAACGAAATGACTCCAGAACACTTAAAAACACGCTTGCAACGAAATCACTCCAGAACACTTAAAAACACGCTTGCAACGAAATCACTCCAGAGCACTTAAAAACCCGCTTGCAACGAAATGAATCCAGAGCACTTAAGAACCCACTTACAACGAAATGCCTTCAGAGCACTTAAAAACCCGCTTGCAACGAAATGACTCCAGAACAATTAAAAACCCGCTTGCAACGAAAAGACTCCAGAGCACTTAAAAACCCGCTTGCAACGAAATGACTCCAGAACAATTAAAAACCCGCTTGCAACGAAAAGACTCCAGAGCACTTAAAAACCCGCTTGCAACGAAATGACTCCAGAGTACTTAAAAACCCGCTCTCAACGAAATGACTCCAGAACACTTAAAAACCCGCTTGCAACGAAATGACTCCAGAGCACTTAAAAACCCGCTTGCAACAAAATGACTCCAGAGTACTTAAAAACCCGCTTGCAACAAAATGACTCCAGAGCACTTAAAAACCCGCTTGCAACGAAATGACTCCAGAGCACTTAAAAAACCCGCTTCCAGTGAAATGTCTGAGAAGTATGTAAAAACCCGCTTGCAACGAAATGAATCCAGAGCACTTAAGAACCCGCTTGCAATGAAATGACTCCAGAGCACTTAAAAACCCGCTTGCAACGAAATGACTCCAGAGCACTTAAAAACCCGCTTGCAACGAAATGACTCCAGAGCACTTAAAATCCCGCTTGCAACGAAATGACTCCAGAGTACTTAAAAACCCACTTGCAACGAAATGACTCCAGAGCACTTAAAAAACCCTCTTCCAGTTAAATGTCAGAGAAGTATGTAAAAACCGGCTTGCAACGAAATGAATCCAGAGCACTTAAAAACCCGCTTGCAACGAAATGACTCCAGAGCACTTAAAAACCCGCTTGCAATGAAATGACTCCAGAGCACTTAAAAACCCGCTTGCAACTTAATGACTCCAGAGTACTTAAAAACCCGTTTGCAACGAAATGACTCCAGAGCACTTAAAAACCCGCTTGCAACGAAATGACTCCAGAGCACTTAAAAACCCGCTTGCAACGAAATGACTCCAGAGCACTTAAAATCCCACTTGCAACGAAATGACTCCAGAGTACTTAAAAACCCGCTTGCAACGAAATGACTCCAGAGCACTTAAAAAACCCGCTTCCAGTTAAATGTCAGAGAAGTATGTAAAAACCGGCTAGCAACTAAATGACTCCAGAGCACGTAAAAATCCGCTCTCATCGAAATGACTCCAGAGTACTTAAAAACCCGCTGGCAACGAAATGACTCCAGAGCACTTAAAAACCCGCTTGCAACGAAATGACTCCAGAATACTTAAAACCCGCTTGCAACGAAATGACTCCAGAGCACTTAAAAACCCGCTTGCAACGAAATGACTCCAGATCACTTAAAAACCCGCTTGGAACAAAATGACTCCAGATCACTTAAAAACCCGCTTGGAACAAAATGACTCCAGAGCACTTAAAAACCCGCTTGCAACGAAATGACTCCAGAGCACGTAAAAACCCGCTTGCAACGAAATGATTCCAGAGCACTTAAAAAACCGCTTGCAACGAAATGACTCCAGAGCACGAAAAAACCCGCTTGCAACGAAATGACTCCAGAGTACTTAAAAACCCGCTTGCAACGAAATGCCTCCAGAGCACTTAAAAAACCCGCTTCCAATGAAATGTCTGAGAAGTATGTAAATAACCGCTTGCAATGAAATGACTCCAGAACACTTAAAAACCCGCTTGCAACGAAATGACTCCAGAACACTTAAAAACACGCTTGCAACGAAATCACTCCAGAACACTTAAAAACCCGCTTGCAACGAAATGAATCCAGAGCACTTAAAAACCCGCTTGCAACGAAATGACTCCAGAGCACTTAAAAACCCGCTTGCAACGAAATGACTCCAGAACACTTAAAAACCCGCTTGCAACGAAATGACTCCAGAGCACTTAAAAACCCGCTTGCAACGAAATGCCTTCAGAGCACTTAAAAACCCGCTTGCAACGAAATGACTCCAGAACACTTAAAAACCCGCTTGCAACGAAATGACTCCAGAGCACTTAAAAACCCGCTTGCAACGAAATGACTCCAGAACACTTAAAAACCCGCTTGCAACGAAATGACTCCAGAGCACTTAAAAACCCGCTTGCAACGAAATGCCTTCAGAGCACTTAAAAACCCGCTTGCAACGAAATGACTCCAGAGCACTTAAAAACCTGCTTGAAACACAATGACTCCAGAGCACGTAAAAACCCGCTTGCAACGAAATGACTCCAGAGCACTTAAAAACCCGCTTGCAACGAAATGACTCCAGAGCACGTAAAAACCCGATTGCAACAAAATGACTCCAGAGCACGTAAAAACCCGCTTGCAACGAAATGACTCCAGAGCACTTAAAAACCCGCTTGCAACAAAATGACTCCAGAGCACTTAAAAACCCGCTTGAAACACAATGACTCCAGAGCACGTAAAAACCCGCTTGCAACGAAATGACTCCAGAGCACTTAAAAACCCGCTTGCAACGAAATGACTCCAGAGCACTTAAGAACCCGCTTGAAACACAATGACTCCAGAGCACGTAAAAACCCGCTTGCAACGAAATGACTCCAGAGCACTTAAAAACCCGCTTGCATCGAAATGACTCCAGAGCACGTAAAAACCCGCTTGCAACGAAATGACTCCAGAGCACTTGAAAACCCGCTTGCAACAAAATGACTCCAGAGCACTTAAAAACCCGCTTGCAACGAAATGACTCCAGAACACTTAAAATCCCACTTGCAACGAAATGACTCCAGAGTACTTAAAAACCCGCTTGCAACGAAATGACTCCAGAGCACTTAAAAAACCCGCTTCCAGTTAAATGTCATAGAAGTATGTAAAAACCGGCTAGCAACTAAATGAATCCAGAGCACGTAAAAACCCGCTCTCATCGAAATGACTCCAGAGTACTTAAAAACCCGCTGGCAACGAAATGCCTCCAGAGCACTTAAAAAACCCGCTTCCAGTGAAATGTCTGAGAAGTATGTAAAAACCCGCTTGCAACGAAATGACTCCAGAACACTTAAAAACACGCTTGCAACGAAATCACTCCAGAACACTTAAAAACCCGCTTGCAACGAAATGACTCCAGAATACTTAAAAACCCGCTTGCAACGAAATGACTCCAGAGCACTTCAAAACCCGCTTGCAACGAAATGACTCCAGAGCACTTAAAAACCCGCTTGGAACAAAATGACTCCAGAGCACATAAAAACCCGCTTGCAACGAAATGACTCCAGAGCACGTAAAAACCCGCTTGCAACGAAATGACTCCAGAGCACTTAAAAAACCCGCTTCCAGTGAAATGTCTGAGAAGTATGTAAAAACCCGCTTGCAACGTAATGAATCCAGAACACGTAAAAACCCGCTTGCAACGAAATGACTCCAGAGCACTTAAAAACCCACTTACAACGAAATGCCTTCAGAGCACTTAAAAACCCGCTTGCAACGAAATGACTCCAGAACACTTAAAAACCCGCTTGCAACGAAAAGACTCCAGAGCACTTAAAAACCCGCTTGCAACGAAATGACTCCAGAGTACTTAAAAACCCGCTCTCAACGAAATGACTCCAGAACACTTAAAAACCCGCTTGCAACGAAATGAATCCAGAGCACTTAAAAACCCGCTTGCAACAAAATGACTCCAGAGTACTTAAAAACCCGCTTGCAACAAAATGACTCCAGAGCACTTAAAAACCCGCTTGCAACGAAATGACTCCAGAGCACTTAAAAAACCCGCTTCCAGTGAAATGTCTGAGAAGTATGTAAAAACCCGCTTGCAACGAAATGAATCCAGAGCACTTAAGAACCCGCTTGCAACGAAATGACTCCAGAGCACTTAAAAACCCGCTTGCAACGAAATGACTCCAGAGCACTTAAAAACCCGCTTGCAACTAAATGACTCCAGAGCACTTAAAATCCCGCTTGCAACGAAATGACTCCAGAGTACTTAAAAACCCGCTTGCAACGAAATGACTCCAGAGCACTTAAAAAACCCTCTTCCAGTTAAATGTCAGAGAAGTATGTAAAAACCGGCTTGCAACTAAATGACTCCAGAGCACGTAAAAACCCGCTTGCAACGAAATGACTCCAGAGCACTTAAAAACCCGCTTGCATCGAAATGACTCCAGAGCACGTAAAAACCCGCTTGCAACGAAATGACTCCAGAGCACTTAAAAACCCGCTTGCAACGAAATGACTCCAGAGCACTTAAAAACCCGCTTGCAACGAAATGACTCCAGAATACTTAAAAACCCGCTTGCAACGAAATGACTCCAGAGCACTTCAAAACCCGCTTGCAACGAAATGACTCCAGAGCACTTAAAAACCCGCTTGGAACAAAATGACTCCAGAGCACATAAAAACCCGCTTGCAACGAAATGACTCCAGAGCACGTAAAAACCCGCTTGCAACGAAATGACTCCAGAGCACTTAAAAAACCCGCTTCCAGTGAAATGTCTGAGAAGTATGTAAAAACCCGCTTGCAACGAAATGACTCCAGAACACTTAAAAACACGCTTGCAACGAAATCACTCCAGAACACTTAAAAACCCGCTTGCAACGAAATGAATCCAGAGCACTTAAAAACCCGCTTGCAACGAAATGACTCCAGAGCACTTAAAAACCCGCTTGCAACGAAATGACTCCAGAACACTTAAAAACCCGCTTGCAACGAAATGACTCCAGAGCACTTAAAAACCCGCTTGCAACGAAATGCCTTCAGAGCACTTAAAAACCCGCTTGCAACGAAATGACTCCAGAACACTTAAAAACCCGCTTGCAACGAAATGACTCCAGAGCACTTAAAAACCCGCTTGCAACGAAATGACTCCAGAACACTTAAAAACCCGCTTGCAACGAAATGACTCCAGAGCACTTAAAAACCCGCTTGCAACGAAATGCCTTCAGAGCACTTAAAAACCCGCTTGCAACGAAATGACTCCAGAGCCCTTAAAAACCTGCTTGAAACACAATGACTCCAGAGCACGTAAAAACCCGCTTGCAACGAAATGACTCCAGAGCACTTAAAAACCCGCTTGCAACGAAATGACTCCAGAGCACGTAAAAACCCGATTGCAACAAAATGACTCCAGAGCACGTAAAAACCCGCTTGCAACGAAATGACTCCAGAGCACTTAAAAACCCGCTTGCAACAAAATGACTCCAGAGCACTTAAGAACCCGCTTGAAACACAATGACTCCAGAGCACGTAAAAACCCGCTTGCAACGAAATGACTCCAGAGCACTTAAAAACCCGCTTGCATCGAAATGACTCCAGAGCACGTAAAAACCCGCTTGCAACGAAATGACTCCAGAGCACTTGAAAACCCGCTTGCAACAAAATGACTCCAGAGCACTTAAAAACCCGCTTGCAACGAAATGACTCCAGAACACTTAAAATCCCACTTGCAACGAAATGACTCCAGAGTACTTAAAAACCCGCTTGCAACGAAATGACTCCAGAGCACTTAAAAAACCCGCTTCCAGTTAAATGTCATAGAAGTATGTAAAAACCGGCTAGCAACTAAATGAATCCAGAGCACGTAAAAACCCGCTCTCATCGAAATGACTCCAGAGTACTTAAAAACCCGCTGGCAACGAAATGCCTCCAGAGCACTTAAAAAACCCGCTTCCAGTGAAATGTCTGAGAAGTATGTAAAAACCCGCTTGCAACGAAATGACTCCAGAACACTTAAAAACACGCTTGCAACGAAATCACTCCAGAACACTTAAAAACCCGCTTGCAACGAAATGACTCCAGAATACTTAAAAACCCGCTTGCAACGAAATGACTCCAGAGCACTTCAAAACCCGCTTGCAACGAAATGACTCCAGAGCACTTAAAAACCCGCTTGGAACAAAATGACTCCAGAGCACATAAAAACCCGCTTGCAACGAAATGACTCCAGAGCACGTAAAAACCCGCTTGCAACGAAATGACTCCAGAGCACTTAAAAAACCCGCTTCCAGTGAAATGTCTGAGAAGTATGTAAAAACCCGCTTGCAACGTAATGAATCCAGAACACGTAAAAACCCGCTTGCAACGAAATGACTCCAGAGCACTTAAAAACCCACTTACAACGAAATGCCTTCAGAGCACTTAAAAACCCGCTTGCAACGAAATGACTCCAGAACACTTAAAAACCCGCTTGCAACGAAAAGACTCCAGAGCACTTAAAAACCCGCTTGCAACGAAATGACTCCAGAGTACTTAAAAACCCGCTCTCAACGAAATGACTCCAGAACACTTAAAAACCCGCTTGCAACGAAATGAATCCAGAGCACTTAAAAACCCGCTTGCAACAAAATGACTCCAGAGTACTTAAAAACCCGCTTGCAACAAAATGACTCCAGAGCACTTAAAAACCCGCTTGCAACGAAATGACTCCAGAGCACTTAAAAAACCCGCTTCCAGTGAAATGTCTGAGAAGTATGTAAAAACCCGCTTGCAACGAAATGAATCCAGAGCACTTAAGAACCCGCTTGCAACGAAATGACTCCAGAGCACTTAAAAACCCGCTTGCAACGAAATGACTCCAGAGCACTTAAAAACCCGCTTGCAACTAAATGACTCCAGAGCACTTAAAATCCCGCTTGCAACGAAATGACTCCAGAGTACTTAAAAACCCGCTTGCAACGAAATGACTCCAGAGCACTTAAAAAACCCTCTTCCAGTTAAATGTCAGAGAAGTATGTAAAAACCGGCTTGCAACTAAATGACTCCAGAGCACGTAAAAACCCGCTTGCAACGAAATGACTCCAGAGCACTTAAAAACCCGCTTGCATCGAAATGACTCCAGAGCACGTAAAAACCCGCTTGCAACGAAATGACTCCAGAGCACTTAAAAACCCGCTTGCAACGAAATGACTCCAGAGCACTTAAAAACCCGCTTGCAACGAAATGACTCCAGAATACTTAAAAACCCGCTTGCAACGAAATGACTCCAGAGCACTTCAAAACCCGCTTGCAACGAAATGACTCCAGAGCACTTAAAAACCCGCTTGGAACAAAATGACTCCAGAGCACATAAAAACCCGCTTGCAACGAAATGACTCCAGAGCACGTAAAAACCCGCTTGCAACGAAATGACTCCAGAGCACTTAAAAAACCCGCTTCCAGTGAAATGTCTGAGAAGTATGTAAAAACCCGCTTGCAACGAAATGACTCCAGAACACTTAAAAACACGCTTGCAACGAAATCACTCCAGAACACTTAAAAACCCGCTTGCAACGAAATGAATCCAGAGCACTTAAGAACCCGCTTGCAACGAAATGACTCCAGAGCACTTAAAAACCCGCTTGCAACGAAATGACTCCAGAGCACTTAACAACCCGCTTGCAACGAAATGACTCCAGAGTACTTAAAAACCCGTTTGCAATGAAATGACTCCAGAGCACTTAAAAACCCGCTTGCAACGAAATGACTCCAGAGCACTTGAAAACCCGCTTGCAACGAAATGACTCCAGAGCACTTAAAAACCCGCTTGCAACGAAATGACTCCAGAGCACTTAAAATCCCGCTTGCAACGAAATGACTCCAGAGTACTTAAAAACCCGCTTGCAACGAAATGACTCCAGAGCACTTAAAAAACCCTCTTCCAGTTAAATGTCAGAGAAGTATGTAAAAACCGGCTTGCAACTAAATGACTCCAGAGCACGTAAAAACCCGCTCTCATCGAAATGACTCCAGAGTACTTAAAAACCCGCTGGCAACGAAATGCCTCCAGAGCACTTAAAAAAACCGCTTCCAGTGAAATGTCTGAGAAGTATGTAAAAACCCGCTTGCAACGTAATGAATCCAGAACACGTAAAAACCCGCTTCCAACGAAATGACTCCAGAGCACTTAAAAACCCACTTACAACGAAATGCCTTCAGAGCACTTAAAAACCCGCTTGCAACGAAATGACTCCAGAACACTTAAAAACCCGCTTGCAACGAAATGACTCCAGAGTACTTAAAAACCCGCTTGCAACGAAATGACTCCAGAACACTTAAAAACCCGCTTGCAACGAAATGACTCCAGAGCACTTAATAACCCGCTTGCAACGAAATGCCTCCAGAGTACTTAAAAACCCGCTTGCAACGAAATGACTCCAGAACACTTAAAAACCCGCTTGCAACGAAAAGACTCCAGAGCACTTAAAAACCCGCTTGCAACGAAATGACTCCAGAGTACTTAAAAACCCACTTGCAACGAAATGACTCCAGAACACTTAAAAACCCGCTTGCAACGAAATGACTCCAGAGCACTTAAAAACCCGCTTGCAACGAAATGCCTCCAGAACACTTAAAAAACCCGCTTCCAAGGAAATGTCTGAGAAGTATGTAAATAACCGCTTGCAACGAAATGACTCCAGAACACTTAAAAACCCGCTTGCAACGAAATGACTCCAGAACACTTAAAAACCCGCTTGCAACGAAATCACTCCAGAACACTTAAAAACCCGCTTGCAACGAAATGAATCCAGAGCACTTAAAAACCCGCTTGCAACGAAATGACTCCAGAGCACTTAAAAACCCGCTTGCAACGAAATGACTCCAGAACACTTAAAAAGCCGCTTGCAACGAAATGACTCCAGAGCACGTAAAAACCCGCTCTCATCGAAATGACTCCAGAGTACTTAAAAACCCGCTGGCAACGAAATGCCTCCAGAGCACTTAAAAAAACCGCTTCCAGTGAAATGTCTGAGAAGTATGTAAAAACCCGCTTGCAACGTAATGAATCCAGAACACGTAAAAACCCGCTTCCAACGAAATGACTCCAGAGCACTTAAAAACCCACTTACAACGAAATGCCTTCAGAGCACTTAAAAACCCGCTTGCAACGAAATGACTCCAGAACACTTAAAAACCCGCTTGCAACGAAAAGACTCCAGAGCACTTAAAAACCCGCTTGCAACGAAATGACTCCAGAGTACTTAAAAACCCGCTTGCAACGAAATGACTCCAGAACACTTAAAAACCCGCTTGCAACGAAATGACTCCAGAGCACTTAATAACCCGCTTGCAACGAAATGCCTCCAGAGTACTTAAAAACCCGCTTGCAACGAAATGACTCCAGAACACTTAAAACCCGCTTGCAACGAAAAGACTCCAGAGCACTTAAAAACCCGCTTGCAACGAAATGACTCCAGAGTACTTAAAAACCCACTTGCAACGAAATGACTCCAGAACACTTAAAAACCCGCTTGCAACGAAATGACTCCAGAGCACTTAAAAACCCGCTTGCAACGAAATGCCTCCAGAACACTTAAAAAACCCGCTTCCAATGAAATGTCTGAGAAGTATGTAAATAACCGCTTGCAACGAAATGACTCCAGAACACTTAAAAACCCGCTTGCAACGAAATGACTCCAGAACACTTAAAAACACGCTTGCAACGAAATCACTCCAGAACACTTAAAAACCCGCTTGCAACGAAATGAATCTAGAGCACTTAAAAACCCGCTTGCAACGAAATGACTCCAGAGCACTTAAAAACCCGCTTGCAACGAAATGACTCCAGAACACTTAAAAAGCCGCTTGCAACGAAATGACTCCAGAGCACTTAAAAACCCGCTTGCAACGAAATGCCTTCAGAGCACTTAAAAACCCGCTTGCAACGAAATGACTCCAGAACACTTAAAAACCCGCTTGCAACGAAATGACTCCAGAACACTTAAAAACCCGCTTGTAACGAAATGACTCCAGAGCACTTAAAAACCCGCTTGCAACGAAATGACTCCAGAGCACTTAAAAACCCGCTTGCAACGAAATGACTCCAGAGCACTTAAAAACCCGCTTGAAACACAATGACTCCAGAGCACGTAAAAACCCGCTTGCAACGAAATGACTCCAGAGCACTTAAAAACCCGCTTGCAACGAAATGACTCCAGAGCACGTAAAAACCCGGTTGCAACGAAATGACTCCAGAGCACGTAAAAACCCGCTTGCAACGAAATGACTCCAGAGCACTTAAAAACCCGCTTGCAACGAAATGACTCCAGAGCACTTAAAAACCCGCTTGAAACACAATGACTCCAGAGCACGTAAAAACCCGCTTGCAACGAAATGACTCCAGAGCACTTAAAAACCCGCTTGCATCGAAATGACTCCAGAGCACGTAAAAACCCGCTTGCAACGAAATGACTCCAGAGCACTTAAAAACCCGCTTGCAACGAAATGACTCCAGAGCACTTAAAAACCCGCTTGCAACGAAATGACTCCAGAATACTTAAAAACCCGCTTGCAACGAAATGACTCCAGAACACTTAAAATCCCACTTGCAACGAAATGACTCCAGAGTACTTAAAAACCCGCTTGCAACGAAATGACTCCAGAGCACTTAAAAAACCCGCTTCCAGTTAAATGTCATAGAAGTATGTAAAAACCGGCTAGCAACTAAATGAATCCAGAGCACGTAAAAACCCGCTCTCATCGAAATGACTCCAGAGTACTTAAAAACCCGCTGGCAACAAAATGCCTCCAGAGCACTTAAAAAACCCGCTTCCAGTGAAATGTCTGAGAAGTATGTAAAAACCCGCTTGCAACGAAATGACTCCAGAACACTTAAAAACATGCTTCCAGTTAAATGTCATAGAAGTATGTAAAAACCGGCTAGCAACTAAATGAATCCAGAGCACGTAAAAACCCGCTCTCATCGAAATGACTCCAGAGTACTTAAAAACCCGCTGGCAACGAAATGCCTCCAGAGCACTTAAAAAACCCGCTTCCAGTGAAATGTCTGAGAAGTATGTAAAAACCCGCTTGCAACGAAATGACTCCAGAACACTTAAAAACACGCTTGCAACGAAATCACTCCAGAACACTTAAAAACCCGCTTGCAACGAAATGAATCCAGAGCACTTAAAAACCCGCTTGCAACGAAATGACTCCAGAGCACTTAAAAACCCGCTTGCAATGAAATGACTCCAGAGCACTTAAAAACCCGCTTGCAACGAAATGACTCCAGAGTACTTAAAAACCCGTTTGCAACGAAATGACTCCAGAGCACTTAAAAACCCGCTTGCAACGAAATGACTCCAGAGCACTTGAAAACCCGCTTGCAACAAAATGACTCCAGAGCACTTAAAAACCCGCTTGCAACGAAATGACTCCAGAGCACTTAAAATCCCACTTGCAACGAAATGACTCCAGAGTACTTAAAAACCCGCTTGCAACGAAATGACTCCAGAGCACTTAAAAAACCCGCTTCCAGTTAAATGTCAGAGAAGTATGTAAAAACCGGCTAGCAACTAAATGACTCCAGAGCACGTAAAAACCCGCTCTCATCGAAATGACTCCAGAGTACTTAAAAACCCGCTGGCAACGAAATGACTCCAGAGCACTTAAAAACCCGCTTGCAACGAAATGACTCCAGAGCACTTAAAAAACCCACTTCCAATGAAATGTCTGAGAAGTATGTAAATAACCGCTTGCAATGAAATGACTCCAGAACACTTAAAAACCCGCTTGCAACGAAATGACTCCAGAACACTTAAAAACACGCTTGCAACGAAATCACTCCAGAACACTTAAAAACCCGCTTGCAACGAAATGAATCCAGAGCACTTAAAAACCCGCTTGCAACGAAATGACTCCAGAGCACTTAAAAACCCGCTTGCAACGAAATGACTCCAGAACACTTAAAAACCCGCTTGCAACGAAAGGACTCCAGAGCACTTAAAAACCCGCTTGCAACGAAATGCCTTCAGAGCACTTAAAAACCCGCTTGCAACGAAATGACTCCAGAACACTTAAAAACCCGCTTGCAACGAAATGACTCCAGAGCACTTAAAAACCCGCTTGCAACGAAATGACTCCAGAACACTTAAAAACCCGCTTGCAACGAAATGACTCCAGAGCACTTAAAAACCCGCTTGCAACGAAATGCCTTCAGAGCACTTAAAAACCCGCTTGCAACGAAATGACTCCAGAGCACTTAAAAACCTGCTTGAAACACAATGACTCCAGAGCACGTAAAAACCCGCTTGCAACGAAATGACTCCAGAGCACTTAAAAACCCGCTTGCAACGAAATGACTCCAGAGCACGTAAAAACCCGATTGCAACAAAATGACTCCAGAGCACGTAAAAACCCGCTTGCAACGAAATGACTCCAGAGCACTTAAAAACCCGCTTGCAACGAAATGACTCCAGAGCACTTAAAAACCCGCTTGAAACACAATGACTCCAGAGCACGTAAAAACCCGATTGCAACGAAATGACTCCAGAGCACTTAAAAACCCGCTTGCAACGAAATGACTCCAGAGCACTTAAAAACCCGCTTGAAACACAATGACTCCAGAGCACGTAAAAACCCGCTTGCAACGAAATGACTCCAGAGCACTTAAAAACCCGCTTGCATCGAAATGACTCCAGAGCACGTAAAAACCCGCTTGCAACGAAATGACTCCAGAGCACTTAAAAACCCGCTTGCAACGAAATGACTCCAGAGCACTTAAAAACCCGCTTGCAACGAAATGACTCCAGAATACTTAAAAACCCGCTTGCAACGAAATGACTCCAGAGCACTTCAAAACCCGCTTGCCACGAAATGACTCCAGAGTACTTAAAAACCCGCTTGGAACAAAATGACTCCAGAGCACATAAAAACCCGCTTGCAACGAAATGACTCCAGAGCACGTAAAAACCCGCTTGCAACGAAATGACTCCAGAGCACTTAAAAAACCCGCTTCCAGTGAAATGTCTGAGAAGTATGTAAAAAACCGCTTGCAACGAAATGACTCCAGAACACTTAAAAACACGCTTGCAACGAAATCACTCCAGAACACTTAAAAACCCGCTTGCAACGAAATGAATCCAGAGCACTTAAGAACCCGCTTGCAACGAAATGACTCCAGAGCACTTAAAAACCCGCTTGCAACGAAATGACTCCAGAGCACGTAACAACCCGCATGCAACGAAATGACTCCAGAGTACTTAAAAACCCGTTTGCAATGAAATGACTCCAGAGCACTTAAAAACCCGCTTGCAACGAAATGACTCCAGAGCACTTGAAAACCCGCTTGCAACGAAATGACTCCAGAGCACTTAAAAACCCGCTTGCAACGAAATGACTCCAGAGCACTTAAAATCCCTCTTGCAACGAAATGACTCCAGAGTACTTAAAAACCCGCTTGCAACGAAATGACTACAGAGCACTTAAAAAAACCGCTTCCAGTGAAATGTCTGAGAAGTATGTAAAAACCCGCTTGCAACGTAATGAATCCAGAACACGTAAAAACCCGCTTGCAACGAAATGACTCCAGAGCACTTAAAAACCCACTTACAACGAAATGCCTTCAGAGCACTTAAAAACCCGCTTGCAACGAAATGACTCCAGAACACTTAAAAACCCGCTTGCAACGAAAAGACTCCAGAGCACTTAAAAACCCGCTTGCAACGAAATGACTCCAGAGTACTTAAAAACCCGCTCTCAACGAAATGACTACAGAACACTTTAAAACCCGCTTGCAACGAAATGACTCCAGAGCACTTAAAAACCCGCTTGCAACAAAATGACTCCAGAGTACTTAAAAACCCGCTTGCAACAAAATGACTCCAGAGCACTTAAAAACCCGCTTGCAACGAAATGACTCCAGAGCACTTAAAAAACCCGCTTCCAGTGAAATGTCTGAGAAGTATGTAAAAACCCGCTTGCAACGAAATGAATCCAGAGCACTTAAGAACCCGCTTGCAACGAAATGACTCCAGAGCACTTAAAAACCCGCTTGCAACGAAATGACTCCAGAGCACTTAAAAACCCGCTTGCAACGAAATGACTCCAGAGCACTTAAAATCCCGCTTGCAACGAAATGACTCCAGAGTACTTAAAAACCCACTTGCAACGAAATGACTCCAGAGCACTTAAAAAACCCTCTTCCAGTTAAATGTCAGAGAAGTATGTAAAAACCGGCTTGCAACTAAATGACTCCAGAGCACTTAAAAACCCGCTTGCAACGAAATGACTCCAGAACACTTAAAAAGCCG
Source organism: Meriones unguiculatus (assembly GCF_030254825.1). Lineage (NCBI taxonomy): Eukaryota > Metazoa > Chordata > Mammalia > Rodentia > Muridae > Meriones > Meriones unguiculatus. The sequence continues at coordinate 88,230,759 of NC_083350.1, forward strand.
CTTGCAACGAAATGACTCCAGAGCACTTAAAAACCCGCTTGCAACGAAATGCCTTCAGAGCACTTAAAAACCCGCTTGCAACGAAATGACTCCAGAACACTTAAAAACCCGCTTGCAACGAAATGACTCCAGAACACTTAAAAACCCGCTTGTAACGAAATGACTCCAGAGCACTTAAAAACCCGCTTGCAACGAAATGACTCCAGAGCACTTAAAAACCCGCTTGCAACGAAATGACTCCAGAGCACTTAAAAACCCGCTTGAAACACAATGACTCCAGAGCACGTAAAAACCCGCTTGCAACGAAATGACTCCAGAGCACTTAAAAACCCGCTTGCAACGAAATGACTCCAGAGCACGTAAAAACCCGGTTGCAACGAAATGACTCCCGAGCACGTAAAAACCCGCTTGCAACGAAATGACTCCAGAGCATTTAAAAACCCGCTTGCAACGAAATGACTCCAGAGCACTTAAAAACCCGCTTGAAACACAATGACTCCAGAGCACGTAAAAACCCGCTTGCAACGAAATGACTCCAGAGCACTTAAAAACCCGCTTGCATCGAAATGACTCCAGAGCACGTAAAAACCCGCTTGCAACGAAATGACTCCAGAGCACTTAAAAACCCGCTTGCAACGAAATGACTCCAGAGCACTTAAAAACCCGCTTGCAACGAAATGACTCCAGAATACTTAAAAACCCGCTTGCAACGAAATGACTCCAGAGCACTTAAAAACCCGCTTGCAACGAAATGACTCCAGAGCACTTAAAAACCCGCTTGGAACAAAATGACTCCAGAGCACTTAAAAACCCGCTTGCAACGAAATGACTCCAGAGCACGTAAAAACCCGCTTGCAACGAAATGACTCCAGAACACTTAAAATCCCACTTGCAACGAAATGACTCCAGAGTACTTAAAAACCCGCTTGCAACGAAATGACTCCAGAGCACTTAAAAAACCCGCTTCCAGTTAAATGTCATAGAAGTATGTAAAAACCGGCTAGCAACTAAATGAATCCAGAGCACGTAAAAACCCGCTCTCATCGAAATGACTCCAGAGTACTTAAAAACCCGCTGGCAACGAAATGCCTCCAGAGCACTTAAAAAACCCGCTTCCAGTGAAATGTCTGAGAAGTATGTAAAAACCCGCTTGCAACGTAATGAATCCAGAACACGTAAAACCCGATTGCAACGAAATGACTCCAGAGCACTTAAAAACCCACTTACAACGAAATGCCTTCAGAGCACTTAAAAACCCGCTTGCAACGAAATGACTCCAGAACACTTAAAAACCCGCTTGCAACGAAAAGACTCCAGAGCACTTAAAAACCCGCTTGCAACGAAATGACTCCAGAGTACTTAAAAACCCGCTTGCAACGAAATGACTCCAGAACACTTAAAAACCCGCTTGCAACGAAATGACTCCAGAGCACTTAAAAACACGCTTGCAACGAAATCACTCCAGAAGACTTAAAAACCCGCTTGCAACGAAATGACTCCAGAGCACTTAAAAACCCGCTTGCAACGAAATGACTCCAGAGCACTTAAAAACCCGCTTGCAACGAAATGACTCCAGAACACTTAAAATCCCGCTTGCAACGAAATGACTCCAGAGCACTTAAAAACCCGCTTGCAACGAAATGCCTTCAGAGCACTTAAAAACCCGCTTGCAACGAAATGACTCCAGAACACTTAAAAACCCGCTTGCAACGAAATGACTCCAGAACACTTAAAAACCCGCTTGCAACGAAATGACTCCAGAGCACGTAAAAACCCGCTCTCATCGAAATGACTCCAGAGTACTTAAAAACCCGCTGGCAACGAAATGCCTCCAGAGCACTTAAAAAACCCGCTTCCAGTGAAATGTCTGAGAAGTATGTAAAAACCCGCTTGCAACGTAATGAATCCAGAACACGTAAATACCCGCTTGCAACGAAATGACTCCAGAGCACTTAAAAACCCGCTTGCAACGAAATGACTCCAGAGTACTTAAAAACCCGCTTGCAACGAAATGACTCCAGAACACTTAAAAACCCGCTTGCAACGAAATGACTCCAGAGCACTTAAAAACACGCTTGCAACGAAATCACTCCAGAGCACTTAAAAACCCGCTTGCAACGAAATGACTCCAGAACACTTAAAAACCCGCTTGCAACGAAATGACTCCAGAGCACTTAAAAACCCGCTTGCAACGAAATGCCTTCAGAGCACTTAAAAACCCGCTTGCAACGAAATGACACCAGAACACTTAAAAACCCGCTTGCAACGAAATGACTCCAGAACACTTAAAAACCCGCTTGCAACGAAATGACTCCAGAGCACTTAAAAACCCGCTTGCAACGAAATGACTCCAGAGCACTTAACAACCCCCTTGCAACGAAATGACTCCAGAGCACTTAAAAACCCGCTTGAAACACAATGACTCCAGAGCACGTAAAAACCCGCTTGCAACGAAATGACTCCAGAGCACTTAAAAACCCGCTTGCAACGAAATGACTCCAGAGCACGTAAAAACCCGCTTGCAACGAAATGACTCCAGAGCACTTAAAAACCCGCTTGCAACGAAATGACTCCAGAGCACTTAAAAACCCGCTTGCAACGAAATGACTCCAGAGCACTTAAAAACCCGCTTGAAACACAATGACTCCAGAGCACGTAAAAACCCGCTTGCAATGAAATGACTCCAGAGCACTTAAAAACCCGCTTGCAACGAAATGACTCCAGAGCACTTAAAAACCCGCTTGCAACGAAATGCCTTCAGAGCACTTAAAAATCCGCTTGCAACGAAATGACTCCAGAACACTTAAAAACCCGCTTGCAACGAAATGACTCCAGAGCACTTAAAAACCCGCTTGCAACGAAATGACTCCAGAGCACTTAAAAACCCGCTTGCAACGAAATGCCTCCAGAGCACTTAAAAACCCGCTTGCAAAGAAATGACTCCAGAACACTTAAAAACCCGCTTGCAAAGAAATGACTCCAGAGCACTTAAAAACCCGCTTGCAACGAAATGCCTTCAGAGCACTTAAAAACCCGCTTGCAACGAAATGACTCCAGAACACTTAAAAACCCGCTTGCAACGAAATGACTCCAGAACACTTAAAAACCCGCTTGCAACGAAATGACTCCAGAGCACTTAAAAACCCGCTTGCAACGAAATGACTCCAGAGCACTTAAAAACCCGCTTGCAACGAAATGACTCCAGAGCACTTAAAAACCCGCTTGAAACACAATGACTCCAGAGCACGTAAAAACCCGCTTGCACCGAAATGACTCCAGAGCACTTAAAAACCCGCTTGCAACGAAATGACTCCAGAGCACGTAAAAACCCGCTTGCAACGAAATGACTCCAGAGCACTTAAAAACCCGCTTGCAACGAAATGACTCCAGAGCACTTAACAACCCGCTTGCAACGAAATGACTCCAGAGCACTTAAAAACCCGCTTGAAACACAATGACTCCAGAGCACGTAAAAACCCGCTTGCAACGAAATGACTCCAGAGCACTTAAAAACCAGCTTGCAACGAAATGACTCCAGAGCACGTAAAAACCCGCTTGCAACGAAATGACTCCAGAGCATTTAAAAACCCGCTTGCAACGAAATGACTCCAGAGCACTTAAAAACCCGCTTGCAACGAAATGACTCCAGAGCACTTAAAAATCCACTTGGAACAAAATGACTCCAGAGCACTTAAAAACCCGCTTGCAACGAAATGACTCCAGAGCACGTAAAAACGCACTTGCAACGAAATGACTCCAGAGCACTTAAAAAACCCGCTTCCAGTGAAATGTCTGAGAAGTATGTAAAAACCCGCTTGCAACGAAATGACTCCAGAGTACTTAAAAACCCGTTTGCAACGAAATGACTCCAGAGCACTTAAAAACCCGCTTTCAACGAAATGACTCCAGATCACTTGAAAACCCGCTTGCAACGAAATGACTCCAGAGCACTTAAAAACCCGCTTGCAACGAAATGACTCCAGAGCACTTAAAATCCCGCTTGCAACGAAATGACTCCAGAGTACTTAAAAACCCGCTTGCAACGAAATGACTCCAGAGCACTTAAAAAACCTGCTTCCAGTTAAATTTCAGAGAAGTATGTAAAAACCGACTTGCAACTCTATGACTCCAGAGCACGTAAAAACCCGCTCTCATCGAAATGACTCCAGAGTACTTAAAAACCTGCTGGCAACGAAATGCCTCCAGAGCACTTAAAAAACCCGCTTCCAGTGAAATGTCTGAGAAGTATGTAAAAACCCGCTTGCAACGTAATGAATCCAGAACACGTAAAAACCCGCTTGCAACGAAATGACTCCAGAGCACTTAAAAACCCACTTACAACGAAATGCCTTCAGAGCACTTAAAAACCCGCTTGCAACGAAATGACTCCAGAACACTTAAAAACCCGCTTGCAACGAAAAGACTCCAGAGCACTTAAAAACCCGCTTGCAACGAAATGACTCCAGAGTACTTAAAAACCCGCTTGCAACGAAATGACTCCAGAACACTTAAAAACCCGCTTGCAACGAAATGACTCCAGAGCACTTAAAAACACGCTTGCAACGAAATCACTCCAGAACACTTAAAAACCCGCTTGCAACGAAATGAATCCAGAGCACTTAAAAACCCGCTTGCAACGAAATGACTCCAGAGCACTTAAAAACCCGCTTGCAACGAAATGACTCCAGAACACTTAAAAACCCGCTTGCAACGAAATGACTCCAGAGCACTTAAAAACCCGCTTGCAACGAAATGCCTTCAGAGGACTTAAAAACCCGCTTGCAACGAAATGACTCCAGAACACTTAAAAACCCGCTTGCAACGAAATGACTCCAGAACACTTAAAAACCCGCTTGCAACGAAATGACTCCAGAGCACTTAAAAACCCGCTTGCAACGAAATGACTCCAGAGCACTTAAAAACCCGCTTGCAACGAAATGACTCCAGAGCACTTAAAAACCCCCTTGAAACACAATGACTCCAGAGCACGTAAAAACCCGCTTGCAACGAAATGATTCCAGAGCACTTAAAAACCCGCTTGCAACGAAATGACTCCAGAGCACGTAAAAACCCGCTTGCAACGAAATGACTCCAGAGCACTTAAAAACCCGCTTGCAACGAAATGACTCCAGAGCACTTAAAAACCCGCTTGCAACGAAATGACTCCAGAGCACTTAAAAACCCGCTTGAAACACAATGACTCCAGAGCACGTAAAAACCCGCTTGCAATGAAATGACTCCAGAGCACTTAAAAACCCGCTTGCAACGAAATGACTCCACAGCACTTAAAAACCCGCTTGCAACGAAATGACTCCAGAGCACTTAAAAACCCGCTTGCAACGAAATGCCTTCAGAGCACTTAAAAACCCGCTTGCAACGAAATGACTCCAGAACACTTAAAAACCCGCTTACAACGAAATGACTCCAGAGCACTTAAAAACCCGCTTGCAACGAAATGACTCCAGAGCACTTAAAAACCCGCTTGCAACGAAATGCCTCCAGAGCACTTAAAAACCCGCTTGCAACGAAATGACTCCAGAACACTTAAAAACCCGCTTGCAACGAAATGACTCCAGAACACTTAAAAACCCGCTTGCAACGAAATGACTCCAGAGCACTTAAAAACCCGCTTGCAACGAAATGACTCCAGAGCACTTAAAATCCCGCTTGCAACGAAATGACTCCAGAGCACTTAAAAACCCGCTTGAAACACAATGACTCCAGAGCACGTAAAAACCCGCTTGCAACTAAATGACTCCAGAGCACTTAAAAACCCGCTTGCAACGAAATGACTCCAGAGCACTTAAAAACCCGCTTGCAACGAAATGACTCCAGAGCACTTAAAAACCCGCTTGCAACGAAATGACTCCAGAGCACTTAAAAACCCGCTTGCAACGAAATGACTTCAGAGCACTTAAAAACCCGCTTGAAACACAATGACTCCAGAGCACGTAAAAACCCGCTTGCAACGAAATGACTCCAGAGCACTTAAAAACCCGCTTGCAACGAAATGACTCCAGAGCACGTAAAAACCCGCTTGCAACGAAATGACTCCAGAGCACTTAAAAACCCGCTTGCAACGAAATGACTCCAGAGCACTTAAAAACCCGCTTGCAACGAAATGACTCCAGAGCACTTAAAAATCCGCTTGGAACAAAATGACTCCAGAGCACTTAAAAACCCGCTTGCAACGAAATGACTCCAGAGCACGTAAAAACGCACTTGCAACGAAATGACTCCAGAGCACTTAAAAAACCCGCTTCCAGTGAAATGTCTGAGAAGTATGTAAAAACCCGCTTGCAACGAAATGACTCCAGAACACTTAAAAACACGCTTGCAACGAAATCACTCCAGAACACTTAAAAACCCGCTTGCAATGAAATGAATCCAGAGCACTTAAGAACCCGCTTGCAACGAAATGACTCCAGAGCACTTAAAAACCCGCTTGCAACGAAATGACTCCAGAGCACTTAAAAACCCGCTTGCAACGAAATGACTCCAGAGTACTTAAAAACCCGTTTGCAACGAAATGACTCCAGAGCACTTAAAAACCCGCTTGCAACGAAATGACTCCAGAGCACTTGAAAACCCGCTTGCAACGAAATGACTCCAGAGCACTTAAAAACCCGCTTGCAACGAAATGACTCCAGAGTACTTAAAAACCCGCTTGCAACGAAATGACTCCAGAGCACTTAAAAAACCCGCTTCCAGTTAAATTTCAGAGAAGTATGTAAAAACCGACTTGCAACTCTATGACTCCAGAGCACGTAAAAACCCGCTCTCATCGAAATGACTCCAGAGTACTTAAAAACCCGCTGGCAACGAAATGACTCCAGAGCACTTAAAAAACCCGCTTCCAGTGAAATGTCTGAGAAGTATGTAAAAACCCGCTTGCAACGTAATTAATCCAGAACACGTAAAAACCCACTTGCAACGAAATGACTCCACAGCACTTAAAAACCCACTTACAACGAAATGCCTTCAGAGCACTTAAAAACCCGCTTGCAACGAAATGACTCCAGAACACTTAAAAACCCGCTTGCAACGAAAAGACTCCAGAGCACTTAAAAACCCGCTTGCAACGAAATGACTCCAGAATACTTAAAAACCCGCTTACAACGAAATGACTCCAGAACACTTAAAAACCCGCTTGCAACGAAATGACTCCAGAGCACTTAAAAACACGCTTGCAACGAAATCACTCCAGAACACTTAAAAACCCGCTTGCAACGAAATGACTCCAGAGCACTTAAAAACCCGCTTGCAACGAAATGACTCCAGAGCACGTAAAAACCCGCTTGCAACGAAATGACTCCAGAGCACTTAAAAACCCGCTTGCAACGAAATGACTCCAGAGCACTTAAAAATCCGCTTGCAACGAAATGACTCCAGAGCACTTAAAAACCCGCTTGAAACACAATGACTCCAGAGCACGTAAAAACCCGCTTGCAATGAAATGACTCCAGAGCACTTAAAAACCCGCTTGCAACGAAATGACTCCACAGCACTTAAAAACCTGCTTGCAACGAAATGACTCCAGAGCACTTAAAAACCCGCTTGCAACGAAATGCCTTCAGAGCACTTAAAAACCCGCTTGCAACGAAATGACTCCAGAGCACTTAAAAATCCGCTTGGAACAAAATGACTCCAGAGCACTTAAAAACCCGCTTGCAACGAAATGACTCCAGAGCACGTAAAAACGCACTTGCAACGAAATGACTCCAGAGCACTTAAAAAACCCGCTTCCAGTGAAATGTCTGAGAAGTATGTAAAAACCCGCTTGCAACGAAATGACTCCAGAACACTTAAAAACACGCTTGCAACGAAATCACTCCAGAACACTTAAAAACCCGCTTGCAATGAAATGAATCCAGAGCACTTAAGAACCCGCTTGCAACGAAATGACTCCAGAGCACTTAAAAACCCGCTTGCAACGAAATGACTCCAGAGCACTTAAAAACCCGCTTGCAACGAAATGACTCCAGAGTACTTAAAAACCCGTTTGCAACGAAATGACTCCAGAGCACTTAAAAACCCGCTTGCAACGAAATGACTCCAGAGCACTTGAAAACCCGCTTGCAACGAAATGACTCCAGAGCACTTAAAAACCCGCTTGCAACGAAATGACTCCAGAGTACTTAAAAACCCGCTTGCAACGAAATGACTCCAGAGCACTTAAAAAACCCGCTTCCAGTTAAATTTCAGAGAAGTATGTAAAAACCGACTTGCAACTCTATGACTCCAGAGCACGTAAAAACCCGCTCTCATCGAAATGACTCCAGAGTACTTAAAAACCCGCTGGCAACGAAATGCCTCCAGAGCACTTAAAAAACCCGCTTCCAGTGAAATGTCTGAGAAGTATGTAAAAACCCGCTTGCAACGTAATTAATCCAGAACACGTAAAAACCCACTTGCAACGAAATGACTCCAGAGCACTTAAAAACCCACTTACAACGAAATGCCTTCAGAGCACTTAAAAACCCGCTTGCAACGAAATGACTCCAAAACACTTAAAAACCCGCTTGCAACGAAAAGACTCCAGAGCACTTAAAAACCCGCTTGCAACGAAATGACTCCAGAATACTTAAAAACCCGCTTACAACGAAATGACTCCAGAACACTTAAAAACCCGCTTGCAACGAAATGACTCCAGAGCACTTAAAAACACGCTTGCAACGAAATCACTCCAGAACACTTAAAAACCCGCTTGCAACGAAATGACTCCAGAGCACTTAAAAACCCGCTTGCAACGAAATGACTCCAGAGCACGTAAAAACCCGCTTGCAACGAAATGACTCCAGAGCACTTAAAAACCCGCTTGCAACGAAATGACTCCAGAGCACTTAAAAATCCGCTTGCAACGAAATGACTCCAGAGCACTTAAAAACCCGCTTGAAACACAATGACTCCAGAGCACGTAAAAACCCGCTTGCAATGAAATGACTCCAGAGCACTTAAAAACCCGCTTGCAACGAAATGACTCCACAGCACTTAAAAACCTGCTTGCAACGAAATGACTCCAGAGCACTTAAAAACCCGCTTGCAACGAAATGCCTTCAGAGCACTTAAAAACCCGCTTGCAACGAAATGACTCCAGAACACTTAAAAACCCGCTTGCAACGAAATGACTCCAGAGCACTTAAAAACCCGCTTGCAACGAAATGACTCCAGAGCACTTAAAAACCCGCTTGCAACGAAATGCCTCCAGAGCACTTAAAAACCCGCTTGCAACGAAATGACTCCAGAACACTTAAAAACCCGCTTGCAAAGAAATGACTCCAGAGCACTTAAAAACCCGCTTGCAACGAAATGCCTTCAGAGCACTTAAAAACCCGCTTGCAACGAAATGACTCCAGAACAATTAAAAACCCGCTTGCAACGAAATGACTCCAGAACACTTAAAAACCCGCTTGCAACGAAATGACTCCAGAGCACTTAAAAACCCGCTTGCAACGAAATGACTCCAGAGCACTTAAAATCCCGCTTGCAACGAAATGACTCCAGAGCACTTAAAAACCCGCTTGAAACACAATGACTCCAGAGCACGTAAAAACCCGCTTGCAACGAAATGACTCCAGAGCACTTAAAAACCCGCTTGCAACGAAATGACTCCAGAGCACGTAAAAACCCGCTTGCAACGAAATGACTCCAGAGCACTTAAAAACCCGCTTACAACGAAATGACTCCAGAGCACTTAAAAACCCGCTTGAAACACAATGACTCCAGAGCACGTAAAAACCCGCTTGCAACGAAATGACTCCAGAGCACTTAAAAACCCGCTTGCAACGAAATGACTCCAGAGCACGTAAAAACCCGCTTGCAACGAAATGACTCCAGAGCACTTAAAAACCCGCTTGCAACGAAATGACTCCAGAGCACTTAAAAACCCGCTTGCAACGAAATGACTCCAGAGCACTTAAAAATCCGCTTGGAACAAAATGACTCCAGAGCACTTAAAAACCCGCTTGCAACGAAATGACTCCAGAGCACGTAAAAACGCACTTGCAACGAAATGACTCCAGAGCACTTAAAAACCCGCTTGCAACGAAATGACTCCAGAGTACTTAAAAACCCGTTTGCAACGAAATGACTCCAGAGCACTTAAAAACCCGCTTGCAACGAAATGACTCCAGAACACTTAAAAACACGCTTGCAACGAAATCACTCCAGAACACTTAAAAACCCGCTTGCAATGAAATGAATCCAGAGCACTTAAGAACCCGCTTGCAACGAAATGACTCCAGAGCACTTAAAAACCCGCTTGCAACGAAATGACTCCAGAGCACTTAAAAACCCGCTTGCAACGAAATGACTCCAGAGTACTTAAAAACCCGTTTGCAACGAAATGACTCCAGAGCACTTAAAAACCCGCTTGCAACGAAATGACTCCAGAGCACTTGAAAACCCGCTTGCAACGAAATGACTCCAGAGCACTTAAAAACCCGCTTGCAACGAAATGACTCCAGAGTACTTAAAAACCCGCTTGCAACGAAATGACTCCAGAGCACTTAAAAAACCCGCTTCCAGTTAAATTTCAGAGAAGTATGTAAAAACCGACTTGCAACTCTATGACTCCAGAGCACGTAAAAACCCGCTCTCATCGAAATGACTCCAGAGTACTTAAAAACCCGCTGGCAACGAAATGCCTCCAGAGCACTTAAAAAACCCGCTTCCAGTGAAATGTCTGAGAAGTATGTAAAAACCCGCTTGCAACGTAATTAATCCAGAACACGTAAAAACCCACTTGCAACGAAATGACTCCAGAGCACTTAAAAACCCACTTACAACGAAATGCCTTCAGAGCACTTAAAAACCCGCTTGCAACGAAATGACTCCAGAACACTTAAAAACCCGCTTGCAACGAAAAGACTCCAGAGCACTTAAAAACCCGCTTGCAACGAAATGACTCCAGAATACTTAAAAACCCGCTTACAACGAAATGACTCCAGAACACTTAAAAACCCGCTTGCAACGAAATGACTCCAGAGCACTTAAAAACACGCTTGCAACGAAATCACTCCAGAACACTTAAAAACCCGCTTGCAACGAAATGACTCCAGAGCACTTAAAAACCCGCTTGCAACGAAATGACTCCAGAGCACGTAAAAACCCGCTTGCAACGAAATGACTCCAGAGCACTTAAAAACCCGCTTGCAACGAAATGACTCCAGAGCACTTAAAAATCCGCTTGCAACGAAATGACTCCAGAGTACTTAAAAACCCGCTTGAAACACAATGACTCCAGAGCACGTAAAAACCCGCTTGCAATGAAATGACTCCAGAGCACTTAAAAACCCGCTTGCAACGAAATGACTCCACAGCACTTAAAAACCTGCTTGCAACGAAATGACTCCAGAGCACTTAAAAACCCGCTTGCAACGAAATGCCTTCAGAGCACTTAAAAACCCGCTTGCAACGAAATGACTCCAGAACACTTAAAAACCCGCTTGCAACGAAATGACTCCAGAGCACTTAAAAACCCGCTTGCAACGAAATGACTCCAGAGCACTTAAAAACCCGCTTGCAACGAAATGCCTCCAGAGCACTTAAAAACCCGCTTGCAACGAAATGACTCCAGAACACTTAAAAACCCGCTTGCAAAGAAATGACTCCAGAGCACTTAAAAACCCGCTTGCAACGAAATGCCTTCAGAGCACTTAAAAACCCGCTTGCAACGAAATGACTCCAGAACAATTAAAAACCCGCTTGCAACGAAATGACTCCAGAACACTTAAAAACCCGCTTGCAACGAAATGACTCCAGAGCACTTAAAAACCCGCTTGCAACGAAATGACTCCAGAGCACTTAAAATCCCGCTTGCAACGAAATGACTCCAGAGCACTTAAAAACCCGCTTGAAACACAATGACTCCAGAGCACGTAAAAACCCGCTTGCAACGAAATGACTCCAGAGCACTTAAAAACCCGCTTGCAACGAAATGACTCCAGAGCACGTAAAAACCCGCTTGCAACGAAATGACTCCAGAGCACTTAAAAACCCGCTTACAACGAAATGACTCCAGAGCACTTAAAAACCCGCTTGAAACACAATGACTCCAGAGCACGTAAAAACCCGCTTGCAACGAAATGACTCCAGAGCACTTAAAAACCCGCTTGCAACGAAATGACTCCAGAGCACGTAAAAACCCGCTTGCAACGAAATGACTCCAGAGCACTTGAAAACCCGCTTGCAACGAAATGACTCCAGAGCACTTAAAAACCCGCTTGCAACGAAATGACTCCAGAGTACTTAAAAACCCGCTTGCAACGAAATGACTCCAGAGCACTTAAAAAACCCGCTTCCAGTTAAATTTCAGAGAAGTATGTAAAAACCGACTTGCAACTCTATGACTCCAGAGCACGTAAAAACCCGCTCTCATCGAAATGACTCCAGAGTACTTAAAAACCCGCTGGCAACGAAATGCCTCCAGAGCACTTAAAAAACCCGCTTCCAGTGAAATGTCTGAGAAGTATGTAAAAACCCGCTTGCAACGTAATTAATCCAGAACACGTAAAAACCCACTTGCAACGAAATGACTCCAGAGCACTTAAAAACCCACTTACAACGAAATGCCTTCAGAGCACTTAAAAACCCGCTTGCAACGAAATGACTCCAGAACACTTAAAAACCCGCTTGCAACGAAAAGACTCCAGAGCACTTAAAAACCCGCTTGCAACGAAATGACTCCAGAATACTTAAAAACCCGCTTACAACGAAATGACTCCAGAACACTTAAAAACCCGCTTGCAACGAAATGACTCCAGAGCACTTAAAAACACGCTTGCAACGAAATCACTCCAGAACACTTAAAAACCCGCTTGCAACGAAATGACTCCAGAGCACTTAAAAACCCGCTTGCAACGAAATGACTCCAGAGCACGTAAAAACCCGCTTGCAACGAAATGACTCCAGAGCACTTAAAAACCCGCTTGCAACGAAATGACTCCAGAGCACTTAAAAATCCGCTTGCAACGAAATGACTCCAGAGTACTTAAAAACCCGCTTGAAACACAATGACTCCAGAGCACGTAAAAACCCGCTTGCAATGAAATGACTCCAGAGCACTTAAAAACCCGCTTGCAACGAAATGACTCCACAGCACTTAAAAACCTGCTTGCAACGAAATGACTCCAGAGCACTTAAAAACCCGCTTGCAACGAAATGCCTTCAGAGCACTTAAAAACCCGCTTGCAACGAAATGACTCCAGAACACTTAAAAACCCGCTTGCAACGAAATGACTCCAGAGCACTTAAAAACCCGCTTGCAACGAAATGACTCCAGAGCACTTAAAAACCCGCTTGCAACGAAATGCCTCCAGAGCACTTAAAAACCCGCTTGCAACGAAATGACTCCAGAACACTTAAAAACCCGCTTGCAAAGAAATGACTCCAGAGCACTTAAAAACCCGCTTGCAACGAAATGCCTTCAGAGCACTTAAAAACCCGCTTGCAACGAAATGACTCCAGAACAATTAAAAACCCGCTTGCAACGAAATGACTCCAGAACACTTAAAAACCCGCTTGCAACGAAATGACTCCAGAGCACTTAAAAACCCGCTTGCAACGAAATGACTCCAGAGCACTTAAAATCCCGCTTGCAACGAAATGACTCCAGAGCACTTAAAAACCCGCTTGAAACACAATGACTCCAGAGCACGTAAAAACCCGCTTGCAACGAAATGACTCCAGAGCACTTAAAAACCCGCTTGCAACGAAATGACTCCAGAGCACGTAAAAACCCGCTTGCAACGAAATGACTCCAGAGCACTTAAAAACCCGCTTACAACGAAATGACTCCAGAGCACTTAAAAACCCGCTTGAAACACAATGACTCCAGAGCACGTAAAAACCCGCTTGCAACGAAATGACTCCAGAGCACTTAAAAACCCGCTTGCAACGAAATGACTCCAGAGCACGTAAAAACCCGCTTGCAACGAAATGACTCCAGAGCACTTAAAAACCCGCTTGCAACGAAATGACTCCAGAGCACTTAAAAACCCGCTTGCAACGAAATGACTCCAGAGCACTTAAAAATCCGCTTGGAACAAAATGACTCCAGAGCACTTAAAAACCCGCTTGCAACGAAATGACTCCAGAGCACGTAAAAACGCACTTGCAACGAAATGACTCCAGAGCACTTAAAAAACCCGCTTCCAGTGAAATGTCTGAGAAGTATGTAAAAACCCGCTTGCAACGAAATGACTCCAGAACACTTAAAAACACGCTTGCAACGAAATCACTCCAGAACACTTAAAAACCCGCTTGCAATGAAATGAATCCAGAGCACTTAAGAACGCGCTTGCAACGAAATGACTCCAGAGCACTTAAAAACCCGCTTGCAACGAAATGACTCCAGAGCACTTAAAAACCCGCTTGCAACGAAATGACTCCAGAGTACTTAAAAACCCGTTTGCAACGAAATGACTCCAGAGCACTTAAAAACCCGCTTGCAACGAAATGACTCCAGAGCACTTGAAAACCCGCTTGCAACGAAATGACTCCAGAGCACTTAAAAACCCGCTTGCAACGAAATGACTCCAGAGTACTTAAAAACCCGCTTGCAACGAAATGACTCCAGAGCACTTAAAAAACCCGCTTCCAGTTAAATTTCAGAGAAGTATGTAAAAACCGACTTGCAACTCTATGACTCCAGAGCACGTAAAAACCCGCTCTCATCGAAATGACTCCAGAGTACTTAAAAACCCGCTGGCAACGAAATGCCCCAGAGCACTTAAAAAACCCGCTTCCAGTGAAATGTCTGAGAAGTATGTAAAAACCCGCTTGCAACGTAATTAATCCAAAACACGTAAAAACCCACTTGCAACGAAAAGACTCCAGAGCACTTAAAAACCCACTTACAACGAAATGCCTTCAGAGCACTTAAAAACCCGCTTGCAACGAAATGACTCCAGAACACTTAAAAACCCGCTTGCAACGAAAAGACTCCAGAGCACTTAAAAACCCGCTTGCAACGAAATGACTCCAGAATACTTAAAAACCCGCTTACAACGAAATGACTCCAGAACACTTAAAAACCCGCTTGCAACGAAATGACTCCAGAGCACTTAAAAACACGCTTGCAACGAAATCACTCCAGAACACTTAAAAACCCGCTTGCAACGAAATGAATCCAGAGCACTTAAAAACCCGCTTGCAACGAAATGACTCCAGAGCACTTAAAAACCCGCTTGAAACGAAATGACTCCAGAACACTTAAAAACCCGCTTGCAACGAAATGACTCCAGAGCACTTAAAAACCCGCTTGCAACGAAATGCCTCCAGAGCACTTAAAAACCCGCTTGCAACGAAATGACTCCAGAACACTTAAAAACCCGCTTGGAACAAAATGACTCCAGAGCACTTAAAAACCCGCTTGCAACGAAATGACTCCAGAGCACGTAAAAACGCACTTGCAACGAAATGACTCCAGAGCACTTAAAAAACCCGCTTCCAGTGAAATGTCTGAGAAGTATGTAAAAACCCGCTTGCAACGAAATGACTCCAGAACACTTAAAAACACGCTTGCAACGAAATCACTCCAGAACACTTAAAAACCCGCTTGCAATGAAATGAATCCAGAGCACTTAAGAACGCGCTTGCAACGAAATGACTCCAGAGCACTTAAAAACCCGCTTGCAACGAAATGACTCCAGAGCACTTAAAAACCCGCTTGCAACGAAATGACTCCAGAGTACTTAAAAACCCGTTTGCAACGAAATGACTCCAGAGCACTTAAAAACCCGCTTGCAACGAAATGACTCCAGAGCACTTGAAAACCCGCTTGCAACGAAATGACTCCAGAGCACTTAAAAACCCGCTTGCAACGAAATGACTCCAGAGTACTTAAAAACCCGCTTGCAACGAAATGACTCCAGAGCACTTAAAAAACCCGCTTCCAGTTAAATTTCAGAGAAGTATGTAAAAACCGACTTGCAACTCTATGACTCCAGAGCACGTAAAAACCCGCTCTCATCGAAATGACTCCAGAGTACTTAAAAACCCGCTGGCAACGAAATGCCCCAGAGCACTTAAAAAACCCGCTTCCAGTGAAATGTCTGAGAAGTATGTAAAAACCCGCTTGCAACGTAATTAATCCAGAACACGTAAAAACCCACTTGCAACGAAAAGACTCCAGAGCACTTAAAAACCCACTTACAACGAAATGCCTTCAGAGCACTTAAAAACCCGCTTGCAACGAAATGACTCCAGAACACTTAAAAACCCGCTTGCAACGAAAAGACTCCAGAGCACTTAAAAACCCGCTTGCAACGAAATGACTCCAGAATACTTAAAAACCCGCTTACAACGAAATGACTCCAGAACACTTAAAAACCCGCTTGCAACGAAATGATTCCAGAGCACTTAAAAACACGCTTGCAACGAAATCACTCCAGAACACTTAAAAACCCGCTTGCAACGAAATGAATCCAGAGCACTTAAAAACCCGCTTGCAACGAAATGACTCCAGAGCACTTAAAAACCCGCTTGAAACGAAATGACTCCAGAACACTTAAAAACCCGCTTGCAACGAAATGACTCCAGAGCACTTAAAAACCCGCTTGCAACGAAATGCCTCCAGAGCACTTAAAAACCCGCTTGCAACGAAATGACTCCAGAACACTTAAAAACCCGCTTGCAACGAAATGACTCCGGAACACTTAAAAACCCGCTTGCAACGAAATGACTCCAGAGCACTTAAAAACCCGCTTGCAACGAAATGACTCCAGAGCACTTAAAAACCCGCTTGCAACGAAATGACTCCAGAGCACTTAAAAACCCGCTTGAAACACAATGACTCCAGAGCACGTAAAAACCCGCTTGCAACGAAATGACTCCAGAGCACTTAAAAACCCGCTTGCAACGAAATGACTCCAGAGCACGTAAAAACCCGCTTGCAACGAAATGACTCCAGAGCACGTAAAAACCCGCTTGCAACGAAATGACTCCAGAGCACTTAAAAACCCGCTTGCAACGAAATGACTCCAGAGCACTTAAAAACCCGCTTGAAACACAATGACTCCAGAGCACGTAAAAACCCGCTTGCAATGAAATGACTCCAGAGCACTTAAAAACCCGCTTGCAACGAAATGACTCCAGAGCACTTAAAAACCCGCTTGCAACGAAATGACTCCAGAGCACTTAAAAACCCGCTTGCAACGAAATGACTCCAGAGCACTTAAAAACCCGCTTGGAACAAAATGACTCCAGAGCACTTAAAAACCCGCTTGCAACGAAATGACTCCAGAGCACGTAAAAACCCACTTGCAACGAAATGACTCCAGAGCACTTAAAAAACCCGCTTCCAGTGAAATGTCTGAGAAGTATGTAAAAACCCGCTTGCAACGAAATGACTCCAGAACACTTAAGAACCCGCTTGCAACGAAATGACTCCAGAGCACTTAAAAACCCGCTTGCAACGAAATGACTCCAGAGCACTTAAAAACCCGCTTGCAACGAAATGACTCCAGAGTACTTAAAAACCCGTTTGCAACGAAATGACTCCAGAGCACTTAAAAACCCGCTTGCAACGAAATGACTCCAGAGCACTTGAAAACCCGCTTGCAACGAAATGACTCCAGAGCACTTAAAAACCCGCTTGCAACGAAATGACTCCAGAGCACTTAAAATCCCGCTTGCAACGAAATAACTCCAGAGTACTTAAAAACCCGCTTGCAACGAAATGACTCCAGAGCACTTAAAAAACCCGCTTCCAGTTAAATGTCAGAGAAGTATGTAAAAACCGGCTTACAACTAAATGACTCCAGAGCACGTAAAAACCCGCTCTCATCGAAATGACTCCAGAGTACTTAAAAACCCGCTGGCAACGAAATGCCTCCAGAGCACTTAAAAAACCCGCTTACAGTGAAATGTCTGAGAAGTATGTAAAAACCCGCTTGAAACGAAATGACTCCAGAGCACGAAAAAACCCGCTTGCAAAGAAATGACTCCAGAGTACTTAAAAACCCGCTTGCAACGAAATGCCTCTAGAGCACTTAAAAAACCCGCTTCCAGTGAAATGTCTGAGAAGTATGTAAATACCCGCTTGCAACGAAATGACTCCAGAACACTTAAAAACCCGCTTGCAACGAAATGACTCCAGAACACTTAAAAACACGCTTGCAACGAAATCACTCCAGAACACTTAAAAACCCGCTTGCAACAAAATGAATCCAGAGCACTTAAAAACCCGCTTGCAACGAAATGACTCCAGAGCACTTAAAAATCCGCTTGCAACGAAATGTCTCCAGAACAATTAAAAACCCGCTTGCAACGAAATGACTCCAGAGCACTTAAAAACCCGCTTGCAACGAAATACCTTCAGAGCACTTAAAAACCCGCTTGCAACGAAATGACTCCAGAACACTTAAAAACCCGCTTGCAACGAAATGACTCCAGAACACTTAAAAACCCGCTTGCAACGAAATGACTCCAGAGCACTTACAAACCCGCTTGCAATGAAATGACTCCAGAGAACTTAAAAACCCGCTTGCAACGAAATGACTCCAGAACACTTAAAAACCCGCTTGCAACGAAATGACTCCAGAGCACTTAAAAACCCGCTTGCAACGAAATGACTCCAGAGCACGTAAAAACCCGCTTGCAACGAAATGACTCCAGAGCACTTAAAAACCCGCTTGCAACGAAATGACTCCAGAGCACGTAAAAACCCACTTGCAATGAAATGACTCCAGAGCACTTAAAAACCCGCTTGCAATGAAATGACTCCAGAGCACGTAAAAACCCGCTTGCAACGAAATGACTCCAGAGCACGTAAAAACCCGCTTGCAACGAAATGACTCCAGAGCACTTAAAAACCCGCTTGCAACGAAATGACTCCAGAGCACTTGAAAACCCGCTTGCAACGAAATGACTCCAGAGCACTTAAAAACCCGCTTGCAACGAAATGACTCCAGAGCACTTAAAATCCCGCTTGCAACGAAATAACTCCAGAGTACTTAAAAACCCGCTTGCAACGAAATGACTCCAGAGCACTTAAAAAACCCGCTTCCAGTTAAATGTCAGAGAAGTATGTAAAAACCGGCTTACAACTAAATGACTCCAGAGCACGTAAAAACCCGCTCTCATCGAAATGACTCCAGAGTACTTAAAAACCCGCTGGCAACGAAATGCCTCCAGAGCACTTAAAAAACCCGCTTACAGTGAAATGTCTGAGAAGTATGTAAAAACCCGCTTGAAACGAAATGACTCCAGAGCACGAAAAAACCCGCTTGCAAAGAAATGACTCCAGAGTACTTAAAAACCCGATGCAACGAAATGCCTCTAGAGCACTTAAAAAACCCGCTTCCAGTGAAATGTCTGAGAAGTATGTAAATACCCGCTTGCAACGAAATGACTCCAGAACACTTAAAAACCCGCTTGCAACGAAATGACTCCAGAACACTTAAAAACACGCTTGCAACGAAATCACTCCAGAACACTTAAAAACCCGCTTGCAACAAAATGAATCCAGAGCACGTAAAAACCCGCTTGCAACGAAATGACTCCAGAGCACTTAAAAACCCGCTTGAAACGAAATGACTCCAGAACACTTAAAAACCCGCTTGCAACGAAATGACTCCAGAGCACTTAAAAACCCGCTTGCAACGAAATGCCTCCAGAGCACTTAAAAACCCGCTTGCAACGAAATGACTCCAGAACACTTAAAAACCCGCTTGCAACGAAATGACTCCGGAACACTTAAAAACCCGCTTGCAACGAAATGACTCCAGAGCACTTAAAAACCCGCTTGCAACGAAATGACTCCAGAGCACTTAAAAACCCGCTTGCAACGAAATGACTCCAGAGCACTTAAAAACCCGCTTGAAACACAATGACTCCAGAGCACGTAAAAACCCGCTTGCAACGAAATGACTCCAGAGCACTTAAAAACCCGCTTGCAACGAAATGACTCCAGAGCACGTAAAAACCCGCTTGCAACGAAATGACTCCAGAGCACGTAAAAACCCGCTTGCAACGAAATGACTCCAGAGCACTTAAAAACCCGCTTGCAACGAAATGACTCCAGAGCACTTAAAAACCCGCTTGAAACACAATGACTCCAGAGCACGTAAAAACCCGCTTGCAATGAAATGACTCCAGAGCACTTAAAAACCCGCTTGCAACGAAATGACTCCAGAGCACTTAAAAACCCGCTTGCAACGAAATGACTCCAGAGCACTTAAAAACCCGCTTGCAACGAAATGACTCCAGAGCACTTAAAAACCCGCTTGGAACAAAATGACTCCAGAGCACTTAAAAACCCGCTTGCAATGAAATGACTCCAGAGCACGTAAAAACCCACTTGCAACGAAATGACTCCAGAGCACTTAAAAAACCCGCTTCCAGTGAAATGTCTGAGAAGTATGTAAAAACCCGCTTGCAACGAAATGACTCCAGAACACTTAAGAACCCGCTTGCAACGAAATGACTCCAGAGCACTTAAAAACCCGCTTGCAACGAAATGACTCCAGAGCACTTAAAAACCCGCTTGCAACGAAATGACTCCAGAGTACTTAAAAACCCGTTTGCAACGAAATGACTCCAGAGCACTTAAAAACCCGCTTGCAACGAAATGACTCCAGAGCACTTGAAAACCCGCTTGCAACGAAATGACTCCAGAGCACTTAAAAACCCGCTTGCAATGAAATGACTCCAGAGCACTTAAAATCCCGCTTGCAACGAAATAACTCCAGAGTACTTAAAAACCCGCTTGCAACGAAATGACTCCAGAGCACTTAAAAAACCCGCTTCCAGTTAAATGTCAGAGAAGTATGTAAAAACCGGCTTACAACTAAATGACTCCAGAGCACGTAAAAACCCGCTCTCATCGAAATGACTCCAGAGTACTTAAAAACCCGCTGGCAACGAAATGCCTCCAGAGCACTTAAAAAACCCGCTTACAGTGAAATGTCTGAGAAGTATGTAAAAACCCGCTTGAAACGAAATGACTCCAGAGCACGAAAAAACCCGCTTGCAAAGAAATGACTCCAGAGTACTTAAAAACCCGCTTGCAACGAAATGCCTCTAGAGCACTTAAAAAACCCGCTTCCAGTGAAATGTCTGAGAAGTATGTAAATACCCGCTTGCAACGAAATGACTCCAGAACACTTAAAAACCCGCTTGCAACGAAATGACTCCAGAACACTTAAAAACACGCTTGCAACGAAATCACTCCAGAACACTTAAAAACCCGCTTGCAACAAAATGAATCCAGAGCACTTAAAAACCCGCTTGCAACGAAATGACTCCAGAGCACTTAAAAATCCGCTTGCAACGAAATGTCTCCAGAACAATTAAAAACCCGCTTGCAACGAAATGACTCCAGAGCACTTAAAAACCCGCTTGCAACGAAATACCTTCAGAGCACTTAAAAACCCGCTTGCAACGAAATGACTCCAGAACACTTAAAAACCCGCTTGCAACGAAATGACTCCAGAACACTTAAAAACCCGCTTGCAACGAAATGACTCCAGAGCACTTACAAACCCGCTTGCAATGAAATGACTCCAGAGAACTTAAAAACCCGCTTGCAACGAAATGACTCCAGAACACTTAAAAACCCGCTTGCAACGAAATGACTCCAGAGCACTTAAAAACCCGCTTGCAACGAAATGACTCCAGAGCACGTAAAAACCCGCTTGCAACGAAATGACTCCAGAGCACTTAAAAACCCGCTTGCAACGAAATGACTCCAGAGCACGTAAAAACCCACTTGCAACGAAATGACTCCAGAGCACTTAAAAACCCGCTTGCAATGAAATGACTCCAGAGCACGTAAAAACCCGCTTGCAACGAAATGACTCCAGAGCACGTAAAAACCCGCTTGCAACGAAATGACTCCAGAGCACTTAAAAACCCGCTTGCAACGAAATGACTCCAGAGCACTTGAAAACCCGCTTGCAACGAAATGACTCCAGAGCACTTAAAAACCCGCTTGCAACGAAATGACTCCAGAGCACTTAAAATCCCGCTTGCAACGAAATAACTCCAGAGTACTTAAAAACCCGCTTGCAACGAAATGACTCCAGAGCACTTAAAAAACCCGCTTCCAGTTAAATGTCAGAGAAGTATGTAAAAACCGGCTTACAACTAAATGACTCCAGAGCACGTAAAAACCCGCTCTCATCGAAATGACTCCAGAGTACTTAAAAACCCGCTGGCAACGAAATGCCTCCAGAGCACTTAAAAAACCCGCTTACAGTGAAATGTCTGAGAAGTATGTAAAAACCCGCTTGAAACGAAATGACTCCAGAGCACGAAAAAACCCGCTTGCAAAGAAATGACTCCAGAGTACTTAAAAACCCGCTTGGAACGAAATGCCTCTAGAGCACTTAAAAAACCCGCTTCCAGTGAAATGTCTGAGAAGTATGTAAATACCCGCTTGCAACGAAATGACTCCAGAACACTTAAAAACCCGCTTGCAACGAAATGACTCCAGAACACTTAAAAACACGCTTGCAACGAAATCACTCCAGAACACTTAAAAACCCGCTTGCAACAAAATGAATCCAGAGCACTTAAAAACCCGCTTGCAACGAAATGACTCCAGAGCACTTAAAAATCCGCTTGCAACGAAATGTCTCCAGAACAATTAAAAACCCGCTTGCAACGAAATGACTCCAGAGCACTTAAAAACCCGCTTGCAACGAAATACCTTCAGAGCACTTAAAAACCCGCTTGCAACGAAATGACTCCAGAACACTTAAAAACCCGCTTGCAACGAAATGACTCCAGAACACTTAAAAACCCGCTTGCAACGAAATGACTCCAGAGCACTTACAAACCCGCTTGCAATGAAATGACTCCAGAGAACTTAAAAACCCGCTTGCAACGAAATGACTCCAGAACACTTAAAAACCCGCTTGCAACGAAATGACTCCAGAGCACTTGAAAACCCGCTTGCAACGAAATGACTCCAGAGCACTTAAAAACCCGCTTGCAACGAAATGACTCCAGAGCACTTAAAATCCCGCTTGCAACGAAATAACTCCAGAGTACTTAAAAACCCGCTTGCAACGAAATGACTCCAGAGCACTTAAAAAACCCGCTTCCAGTTAAATGTCAGAGAAGTATGTAAAAACCGGCTTACAACTAAATGACTCCAGAGCACGTAAAAACCCGCTCTCATCGAAATGACTCCAGAGTACTTAAAAACCCGCTGGCAACGAAATGCCTCCAGAGCACTTAAAAAACCCGCTTACAGTGAAATGTCTGAG
The DNA here is from genome assembly GCF_030254825.1 of Meriones unguiculatus. Lineage (NCBI taxonomy): Eukaryota > Metazoa > Chordata > Mammalia > Rodentia > Muridae > Meriones > Meriones unguiculatus. The sequence goes on from NC_083350.1 coordinate 88,253,975, forward strand.
AAGTATGTAAAAACCCGCTTGAAACGAAATGACTCCAGAGCACGAAAAAACCCGCTTGCAAAGAAATGACTCCAGAGTACTTAAAAACCCGCTTGCAACGAAATGCCTCTAGAGCACTTAAAAAACCCGCTTCCAGTGAAATGTCTGAGAAGTATGTAAATACCCGCTTGCAACGAAATGACTCCAGAACACTTAAAAACCCGCTTGCAACGAAATGACTCCAGAACACTTAAAAACACGCTTGCAACGAAATCACTCCAGAACACTTAAAAACCCGCTTGCAACAAAATGAATCCAGAGCACTTAAAAACCCGCTTGCAACGAAATGACTCCAGAGCACTTAAAAATCCGCTTGCAACGAAATGTCTCCAGAACAATTAAAAACCCGCTTGCAACGAAATGACTCCAGAGCACTTAAAAACCCGCTTGCAACGAAATACCTTCAGAGCACTTAAAAACCCGCTTGCAACGAAATGACTCCAGAACACTTAAAAACCCGCTTGCAACGAAATGACTCCAGAACACTTAAAAACCCGCTTGCAACGAAATGACTCCAGAGCACTTACAAACCCGCTTGCAATGAAATGACTCCAGAGAACTTAAAAACCCGCTTGCAACGAAATGACTCCAGAACACTTAAAAACCCGCTTGCAACGAAATGACTCCAGAGCACTTAAAAACCCGCTTGCAACGAAATGACTCCAGAGCACGTAAAAACCCGCTTGCAACGAAATGACTCCAGAGCACTTAAAAACCCGCTTGCAACGAAATGACTCCAGAGCACGTAAAAACCCACTTGCAATGAAATGACTCCAGAGCACTTAAAAACCCGCTTGCAATGAAATGACTCCAGAGCACGTAAAAACCCGCTTGCAACGAAATGACTCCAGAGCACGTAAAAACCCGCTTGCAACGAAATGACTCCAGAGCACTTAAAAACCCGCTTGCAACGAAATGACTCCAGAGCACTTGAAAACCCGCTTGCAACGAAATGACTCCAGAGCACTTAAAAACCCGCTTGCAACGAAATGACTCCAGAGCACTTAAAATCCCGCTTGCAACGAAATAACTCCAGAGTACTTAAAAACCCGCTTGCAACGAAATGACTCCAGAGCACTTAAAAACCCGCTTGAAACACAATGACTCCAGAGCACGTAAAAACCCGCTTGCAACGAAATGACTCCAGAACACTTAAAAACCCGCTTGCAACGAAATGACTCCAGAGCACTTAAAAACCCGCTTGCAACGAAATGACTCCAGAGCACTTAAAAACCCGCTTGAAACACAATGACTCCAGAGCACGTAAAAACCCGCTTGCAACGAAATGACTCCAGAGCACTTAAAAACCCGCTTGAAACGAAATGACTCCAGAGCACGTAAAAACCCGCTTGCAACGAAATGACTCCAGAGCACTTAAAAACTCGCTTGCAACGAAATGACTACAGAGCACTTAAAAACCCGCTTGCAACGAAATGACTCCAGAATACTTAAAAACCCGCTTGCAACGAAATGACTCCAGAGCACTTAAAAACCCGCTTGGAACAAAATGACTCCAGAGCACTTAAAAACCCGCTTGCAACGAAATGACTCCAGAGCACTTAAAAACTCGCTTGCAACGAAATGACTCCAGAGCACTTAAAAAACGCGCTTCCAGTGAAATGTCTGAGAAGTATGTAAAAACCCGCTTGAAACGAAATGACTCCAGAACACATAAAAACCCGCTTGTAACGAAATGACTCCAGAGCACGAAAAAACCCGCTTGCAAAGAAATGACTACAGAGTACTTAAAAACCCGCTTGCAACGAAATGCCTACAGAGCAATTAAAAAACCCGCTTCCAGTGAAATGTCTGAGAAGTATGTAAATACCCGCTTGCAACGAAATGACTCCAGAACACTTAAAAACCCGCTTGCAACGAAATGACTCCAGAACACTTAAAAACACGCTTGCAACGAAATCACTCCAGAACACTTAAAAACCCGCTTGCAACGAAATGAATCCAGAGCACTTAAAAACCCGCTTGCAAAGAAATGACTCCAGAGCACTTAAAAACCCGCTTGCAACGAAATGACTCCAGAACACTTAAAAACCCACTTGCAACGAAATGACTCCAGAGAACTTAAAAACCCGCTTGCAACGAAATGCCTTCAGAGCACTTAAAAACCCGCTTGCATCGAAATGACTCCAGAGCACGTAAAAACCCGCTCTCATCGAAATGACTCCAGAGTACTTAAAAACCCGCTGGCAACGAAATGCCTCCAGAGCACTTAAAAAACCCGCTTCCAGTGAAATGTCTGAGAAGTATGTAAAAACCCGCTTGCAACGTAATGAATCCAGAACACGTAAAAACCCGCTTGCAACGTAATGACTTCAGAGCACTTAAAAACTCGCTTGCAACCAAATGACTCCAGAGCACTCAAAAACCCGCTTACAACAAAATGACTCCAGAGCACTTAAAAACCTGCTTCCAGTGAAATGTCTAAGAAGTATGTAAAAACCCGCTTGCAACGAAATGACTCCAGAGTACTTAAAAACCTGCTTGCAACGAAATGCCTCCAGAGCACTTAAAAAAACCGCTTCCAGTGAAATGTCTGAGAAGTATGTAAATACCCGCTTGCAACGAAATGACTCCAGAACACTTAAAAACCCGCTTGCAACGAAATGACTCCAGAACACTTAAAAACACGCTTGCAACGAAATCACTCCAGAACACTTAAAAACCCGCTTGCAACGAAATGAATCCAGAGCACTTAAAAACCCGCTTGCAAAGAAATGACTCCAGAGCACTTAAAAACCCGCTTGCAACGAAATGACTCCAGAACACTTAAAAACCCGCTTGCAACGAAATGACTCCAGAGCACTTAAAAACCCACTTACAACGAAATGCCTTCAGAGCACTTAAAAACCCGCTTGCAATGAAATGACTCCAGAACACTTAAAAACCCGCTTGCAACGAAAAGACTCCAGAGCACTGAAAAACCCGCTTGCAACGAAATGACTCCAGAGTACTTAAAAACCCGCTTGCAACGAAATGACTCCAGAACACTTAAAAACCCGCTTTCAAAGAAATGACTCCAGAGCACTTAAAAACCCGCTTGCAACGTAATGACTTCAGAGCACTTAAAAACTCGCTTGCAACCAAATGACTCCAGAGCACTCAAAAACCCGCTTGCAACAAAATGACTCCAGAGCACTTAAAAACCTGCTTCCAGTGAAATGTCTAAGAAGTATGTAAAAACCCGCTTGCAACGAAATGACTCCAGAGTACTTAAAAACCTGCTTGCAACGAAATGCCTCCAGAGCACTTAAAAAAACCGCTTCCAGTGAAATGTCTGAGAAGTATGTAAATACCCGCTTGCAACGAAATGACTCCAGAACACTTTAAAACACGCTTGCAAAGAAATGACTCCAGAACACTTAAAAACCCGCTAGCAACGAAATGACTCCAGAGCACGTAAAAACCCGCTTGCAACGAAATGACTCCAGAGCACTTAAAAACCCGCTTGCAACGAAATGAATCCAGAGCACTTAAAAACATGCTTGCAACGAAATGACTCCAGAGCACTTAAAAACCCGCTTGCAACGAAATGACTCCAGAATACTTAAAAACCCGCTTGCAACGAAATGACTCCAGAACACTTAAAAACCCGCTTGCAACGAAATGACTCCAGAGCACTTAAAAACCCGCTTGCAACGAAATGACTCCAGAGCACTTAAAAACCCGCTTGCAAAGAAATGACTCCAGAATACTTAAAAACCCGCTTGCAACGACATGACTCCAGAGCACTTAAAAAACCCGCTTCCAGTGAAATGTCTGAGAAGTATGTAAAAACCCGCTTGCAACGAAATGACTCCAGAGCACGTAAAAACCCGCTTGCAACGAAATGACTCCAGAGCACTTAAAAACCCGCTTGCAACGAAATGACTCCAGGGTACTCAAAAACCCGCTTGCAACGAAATGACTCCAGAGCACTTAAAAAACCCGCTTCCAGTGAAATGTCTGAGAAGTATGTAAAAACTCGCTTGCAACGAAATGTCTCCAGAGCACCTAAAAACCCGCTTGCAACGACATGCCTACAGAGCATTTAAAAAACCCGCTTCCAGTGAAATGTCTGAGAAGTATGTAAAAACCCGCTTGCAACGAAATGACTCCAGAGCACGTAAAAACCCGCTTCAAACGAAATGACTCCAGAGTACTTAAAATCCCGCTTGCCACGAAATGCCTCCAGAGCACTTAAAAAACCCGCTTCCAGTGAAATGTCTGAGGAGTATGTAAAAACCCGCTTGCAACGAAATGACTCCAGAACACGTAAAAACCCGCTTGCAACGAAATGACTCCAGAGCACTTAAAAACCCGCTTGCAACGAAATGACTCCAGAGCACTTAAAAACCCGCTTGCAACGAAATGACTCCAGAGCACTTAAAAACCCGCTTGCAACGAAATGACTCCAGAGCACTTAAAAACCCGCTTGCAACGAAATGACTCCAGAGCACTTAAAAACCCGCTTGCAACGAAATGACTCCAGAGCACTTAAAAACCCGCTTGCAACGAAATGACTCCAGAGCACTTAAAAACCCGCTTGCAACGAAATGACTCCACAGCACTTAAAAACCCGCTTGCAACGAAATGACTCCAGAGCACTTAAAAACTCGCTTGCAACGAAATGACTCCAGAGCACTTAAAAACCCGCTTGCAACGAAATGACTCCAGAGTACTTAAAAACCCGCTTGCAACGAAATGCCTACAGAGCACTTAAAAAAATCCGCTTCCAGTGAAATGTCTGAGAAGTATGTAAAAACCCGCTTGCAACGAAATGACTCCAGAACACGTAAAAACCCGCTTGCAACGAAATGACTCCAGAGCACTTAAAAACCCGCTTGCAACGAAATGACTCCAGAGCACTTAAAAACCCGCTTGCAACGAAATGACTCCAGAGCACTTAAAAACCCGCTTGCAACGAAATGACTCCAGAGCACTTAAAAACCCGCTTGCAACGAAATGACTCCAGAGCACTTAAAAACCCGCTTGCAACGAAATGACTCCAGAGCACTTAAAAACCCGCTTGCAACGAAATGACTCCAGAGCACTTAAAAACCCGCTTGCAACGAAATGACTCCAGAGTACTTAAAAACCCGCTTGCAACGAAATGACTCCAGAGCACTTAAAAAACCCGCTTCCAGTGAAATGTCTGAGAAGTATGTAAAAACCCGCTTGCAATGAAATGACTCCAGAGCATGTAAAAACCCGCTTGCAACGAAATGACTCCAGAGCACTTAAAATACTCGCTTCCAGTTAAATGTCAGAGAAATATGTAAAAACCCGCTTGCAACGAAATGACTCCAGAGCACGTAAAAACCCGCTTGCAACGAAATGACTCCAGAGTACTTAAAAACCCGCTTGCAACGAAATGACTCTAGACACTTAGAAAACCCGCTTCCAGTGAAATGTCTGAGAAGTATGTAAAAACCCGCTTGCAACGAAATGACTCCAGAACACGTAAACACCCGCTTGCAACGAAATGACTCCAGAGCACTTAAAAACCCGCTTACAACAAAATGCCTTCAGAGCACTTAAAAACCCGCTTGCAACGAAATGACTCCAGAGCACTTAAAAACCTGCTTGCATCGAAATGACTCCAGAGCACTTAAAAGCCCGCTTGCAACGAACTGACTCCAGAGCACTTAAAAACCCGCTTGCAACGAAATGACTCCAGAGCACTTAAAAACCCGCTTGCAACGAAATTCCTCCAGAGCACTTAAAAACCCGCTTGCAACGAAATGACTCCAAACACTTAAAAACCCGCTTTCAACGAAATTACTCCAGAGCACTTAAAAACCTGCTTGCAACGAAATGACTCCAGAGCACTTAAAAACCCGCTTGCAACGAAATGCCTCCAGAGCACTTAAATACCCGCTTGCAACAAAATGACTCCAGAGCACTTAAAAATCCGCTTGCAACGAAATGACTCCAGAGCACTTAAAAACCCACTATGACTCCAGAGCACTCAAAAACCCACTTGCAACGAAATGACTCCAGAGCACTTAAAAACCCGCTTGCAACGAAATGAATCCAGAGCACTTAAAAACCTGCTTGCATCGAAATGACTCCAGAGCACTTAAAAACCCGCTTGCAACGAAATGACTCCAGAGTACTTAAAAACCCGCTTGCAACGAAATGCCTACAGAGCACTTAAAAAACCCGCTTCCAGTGAAATGTCTGAGAAGTATGTAAAAACCCGCTTGCAACGAAATGACTCCAGAACACGTAAAAACCCGATTGCAACGAAATGACTCCAGAGCACTTAAAAACCCGCTTGCAACGAAATGACTCCAGAGCACTTAAAAACCCGCTTGCAACGAAATGACTCCAGAGCACTTAAAAACCCGCTTGCAACGAAATGACTCCAGAGCACTTAAAAACCCGCTTGCAACGAAATGACTCCAGAGCACTTAAAAAACCCGCTTCCAGTGAAATGTCTGAGAAGTATGTAAAAACCCGCTTGCAATGAAATGACTCCAGAGCATGTAAAAACCCGCTTGCAACGAAATGACTCCAGAGCACTTAAAATACACGCTTCCAGTTAAATGTCAGAGAAATATGTAAAAACCCGCTTGCAACGAAATGACTCCAGAGCACGTAAAAACCCGCTTGCAACGAAATGACTCCAGAGTACTTAAAAACCCGCTTGCAACGAAATGAATCTAGAGCACTTAGAAAACCCGCTTCCAGTGAAATGTCTGAGAAGTATGTAAAAACCCGCTTGCAACGAAATGACTCCAGAACACGTAAACACCCGCTTGCAACGAAAAGACTCCAGAGCACTTAAAAACCCGCTTACAACGAAATGCCTTCAGAGCACTTAAAAACCCGCTTGCAACGAAATGACTCCAGAGCACTTAAAAACCCGCTTGCATCGAAATGACTCCAGAGCACTTAAAAACCCGCTTGCAACGAAATGACTCCAGAGTACTTAAAAACCCGCTTGCAACGAAATGATTCCAGAGCACTTAAAAACCCGCTTGCAACGAAATTCCTCCAGAGCACTTAAAATCCCGCTTGCAACGAAATGACTCCAGAACACTTAAAAACCCGCTTTCAACGGAATTACTCCAGAGCACTTAAAAACCCGCTTGCAACGAAATGACTCCAGAGCACTTAAAAACCCGCTTGCAACGAAATGCCTCCAGAGCACTTAAAAACCCGCTTGCAACGAAATGACTCCAGAGCACTTAAAAAACCGCTTGCAACGAAATGACTCCACAGCACTTAAAAACCCGCTTGCAACGAAATGACTCCAGAGCACTTAAAAACCCGCTTGCAACGAAATGACTCCAGAGCACTTAAAAACCCGCTATGACTCCAGAGCACTCAAAAACCCACTTGCAACGAAATGACTCCAGAGCAGTTAAAAACCCGCTTGCAACGAAATGAATCCAGCGCACTTAAAAACCCGCTTCCATCGAAATGACTCCAGAGCACTTAAAAACCCGCTTGCAACGAAATGACTCCAGAGTACTTAAAAACCCGCTTGCAACGAAATGCCTACAGAGCACTTAAAAAACCCGCGTCCAGTGAAATGTCTGAGAAGTATGTAAAAACCTGCTTGCAACGAAATGACTCCAGAACACGTAAAAACCCGCTTGCAACGAAATGACTCCAGAGCACTTAAAAACCCGCTTGCAACGAAATGACTCCAAAGCACTTAAAAACCCGCTTGCAACGAAATGACTCCAGAGCACTTAAAAACCCGCTTGCAACGAAATGACTCCAGAGCACTTAAAATCCCGCTTGCAACGAAATGACTCCAGAGCACTTAAAAACCCGCTTGCAACGAAATGACTCCAGAGCACTTAAAAACCCGCTTGCAACGAAATGACTCCAGAGCACTTAAAAACCCGCTTGCAACGAAATGACTCCAGAGTATTTAAAAACCCGCTTGCAACGAAATGACTCCAGAGCACTTAAAAAACCCGCTTCCAGTGAAATGTCTGAGAAGTATGTAAAAACCCGCTTGCAATGAAATGACTCCAGAGCATGTAAAAACCCGCTTGCAACGAAATGACTCCAGCGCACTTAAAATACTCGCTTCCAGTTAAATGTCGGAGAAATATGTAAAAACCCGCTTGCAACGAAATGACTCCAGAGCACGTAAAAACCCGCTTGCAACGAAATGACTCCAGAGTACTTAAAAACCCGCTTGCAACGAAAAGACTCTAGAGCACTTAGAAAACCCGCTTCCAGTGAAATGTCTGAGAAGTATGTAAAAACCCGCTTGCAACGAAATGACTCCAGAACACGTAAACACCCGCTTGCAACGAAAAGACTCCAGAGCACTTAAAAACCCGCTTACAACGAAATGCCTTCAGAGCACTTCAAAACCCGCTTGCAACGAAATGACTCCAGAGCACTTAAAAACCTGCTTGCATCGAAATGACTCCAGAGCACTTAAAAACCCGCTTGCAACGAAATGACTCCAGAGCACTTAAAAACCCGCTTGCAACGAAATGACTCCAGAGCACTTACAAACCCGCTTGCAACGAAATTCCTCCAGAGCACTTAAAAACCCGCTTGCAACGAAATGACTCCACAGCACTTAAAAACCCGCTTGCAACGAAATGACTCCACAGCACTTAAAAACCCGCTTGCAACGAAATGCCTCCAGAGCACTTAAAAACCCGCTTGCAACGAAATGACTCCAGAGCACTTAAAAACCCGCTTGCAACGAAATGACTCCACAGCACTTAAAAACCCGCTTGCAACGAAATGACTCCAGAGCACTTAAAAACCCGCTTGCAACGAAATGACTCCAGAGCACTTAAAATACTCGCTTCCAGTTAAATGTCAGAGAAATATGTAAAAACCCGCTTGCAACGAAATGACTCCAGAGCACGTAAAAACCCGCTTGCAACGAAATGACTCCAGAATACTTAAAAACCCGCTTGCAACGAAATGACTCTAGAGCACTTAGAAAAACCGCTTCCAGTGAAATGTCTGAGAAGTATGTAAAAACCAGCTTGCAACGAAATGACTCCAGAACACTTAAACACCCGCTTGCAACGAAATGACTCCAGAGCACTTAAAAACCCGCTTACAACGAAATGCCTTAAGAGCACTTAAAAACCCGCTTGCAACGAAATGACTCCAGAGCACTTAAAAACCCGCTTGCATCGAAATGACTCCAGAGCACTTAAACACCCGCTTGCAACGAAATGACTCCAGAGCACTTAAAAACCCGCTTGCAACGAAATGACTCCAGAGCACTTAAAAACCCGCTTGCAAAGAAATGACTCCAGAGCACTTAAAAACCCGCTTGCAACGAAATGCCTACAGAGCACTTAAAAAACCCGCTTCCAGTGAAATGTCTGAGAAGTATGTAAAAACCCGCTTGCAACGAAATGACTCCAGAACACGTAAAAACCCGCTTGCAAGAAAATGACTCCAGAGCACTTAAAAACCCGCTTACAACGAAATGCCTTCAGAGCACTTAAAAACCCGCTTGCAACGAAATGACTCCAGAGCACTTAAAAACCCGCTTCCAGTGAAATGTCTGAGAAGTATGTAAAAACCCGCTTGCAACGAAATGACTCCAGAACACGTAAAAACCCGCTTGCAAGGAAATGACTCCAGAGCACTTAAAAACCCGCTTGCAACGAAATGACTCCAGAGCACTTAAAAACCCGCTTGCAACGAAATGACTCCAGAGCACTTAAAAACCCGCTTGCAACGAAATGACTCCAGAGCACTTAAAAACCCGCTTGCAACGAAATGACTCCAGAGCACTTAAAAACCCGCTTGCAACGAAATGACTCCAGAGTATTTAAAAACCCGCTTGCAACGAAATGACTCCAGAGCACTTAAAAAACCCGCTTCCAGTGAAATGTCTGAGAAGTATGTAAAAACCCGCTTGCAATGAAATGACTCCAGAGCATGTAAAAACCCGCTTGCAACGAAATGACTCCAGCGCACTTAAAATACTCGCTTCCAGTTAAATGTCGGAGAAATATGTAAAAACCCGCTTGCAACGAAATGACTCCAGAGCACGTAAAAACCCGCTTGCAACGAAATGACTCCAGAGTACTTAAAAACCCGCTTGCAACGAAAAGACTCTAGAGCACTTAGAAAACCCGCTTCCAGTGAAATGTCTGAGAAGTATGTAAAAACCCGCTTGCAACGAAATGACTCCAGAACACGTAAACACCCGCTTGCAACGAAAAGACTCCAGAGCACTTAAAAACCCGCTTACAACGAAATGCCTTCAGAGCACTTAAAAACCCGCGTGCAACGAAATGACTCCAGAGCACTTAAAAACCTGCTTGCATCGAAATGACTCCAGAGCACTTAAAAACCCGCTTGCAACGAAATGACTCCAGAGCACTTAACAACCCCCTTGCAACGAAATGACTCCAGAGCACTTAAAAACCCGCTTGCAACGAAATGACTCCAGAGCACTTAAAAACCCGCTTGCAACGAAATGACTCCAGAGCACTTAAAAACCCGCTTGCAACGAAATGACTCCAGAGCACTTAAAAACCCGCTTGCAACGAAATGACTCCAGAACACGTAAAAACCCGCTTGCAACGAAATGACTCCAGAACACGTAAAAACCCGCTTGCAACGAAATGACTCCAGAGCACTTAAAAACCCGCTTGCAACGAAATGACTCCAGAGCACTTAAAAACCCGCTTGCAACGAAATGACTCCAGAGCACTTAAAAACCCTCTTGCAACGAAATGAATCCAGAGCACTTAAAAACCCGCTTGCATCGAAATGACTCCACAGCACTTAAAAACCCGCTTGCAACGAAATGACTCCAGAGTACTTAAAAACCCGCTTGGAACGAAATGCCTACAGAGCACTTAAAAAACCCGCTTCCAGTGAAATGTCTGAGAAGTATGTAAAAACCCGCTTGCAACGAAATGACTCCAGAACACGTAAAAACCCGCTTGCAACGAAATGACTCCAGAGCACTTAAAAACCCGCTTACAACGAAATGCCTTCAGAGCACTTAAAAACACGCTTGCAACGAAATGACTCCAGAGCACTTAAAAACCCGCTTGCAACGAAATGACTCCAGAGCACTTAAAAACCAGCTATGACTCCAGAGCACTTAAAAACCCGCTTGCAACGAAATGACTCCACAGCACTTAAAAACCCGCTTGCAACGAAATGACTCCAGAGGACTTAAAAACTCGCTTGCAACAAAATGACTCCAGAGCACTTAAAAAACCCGCTTCCAGTGAAATGTCTGAGAAGTATGTAAAAACCCGCTTGCAACGAAATGACTCCAGAAAACGTAAAAACCCGCTTGCAACGAAATGACTCCAGAGCACTTAAAAACCCGCTTGCAACGAAATGACTCCAGAGCACTTAAAAACCCGCTTGCAACGAAATGACTCCAGAGCACTTAAAAACCCGCTTGCAACGAAATGACTCCAGAGCACTTAAAAACCCGCTTGCAACGAAATGACTCCAGAGCACTTAAAAACCCGCTTGCAACGAAATGACTCCAGAGCACTTAAAAACCCGCTTGCAACGAAATGACTCCAGAGCACTTAAAAACCCGCTTGCAAGGAAATGACTCCAGAGTACTTAAAAACCCGCTCGCAACGAAATGACTCCAGAGCACTTAAAAAACCCGCTTCCAGTGAAATGTCTGAGAAGTATGTAAAAACCCGCTTGCAATGAAATGACTCCAGAACACGTAAACACCCGCTTGCAACGAAAAGACTCCAGAGCACTTAAAAACCCGCTTACAACGAAATGCCTTCAGAGCACTTAAAAACCCACTTGCAACGAAATGACTCCAGAGCACTTAAAAACCCGCTTGCATCGAAATGACTCCAGAGCACTTAAAAACCCGCTTGCAACGAAATGACTCCAGAGCACTTAAAAACCCGCTTGCAACGAAATGACTCCAGAGCACTTAAAAACCCGCTTGCAACGAAATTCCTCCAGAGCACTTAAAAACCCGCTTGCAACGAAATGACTCCACAGCACTTAAAAACCCGCTTGCAACGAAATGACTCCACAGCACTTAAAAACCCGCTTGCAACGAAATGCCTCCAGAGCACTTAAAAACCCGCTTGCAACGAAATGACTCCAGAGCACTTAAAAACCCGCTTGCAACGAAATGACTCCACAGCACTTAAAAACCCGCTTGCAACGAAATGACTCCAGAGCACTTAAAAACCCGCTTGCAACGAAATGACTCCAGAGCACTTAAAATACTCGCTTCCAGTTAAATGTCAGAGAAATATGTAAAAACCCGCTTGCAACGAAATGACTCCAGAGCACGTAAAAACCCGCTTGCAACGAAATGACTCCAGAATACTTAAAAACCCGCTTGCAACGAAATGACTCTAGAGCACTTAGAAAAACCACTTCCAGTGAAATGTCTGAGAAGTATGTAAAAACCAGCTTGCAACGAAATGACTCCAGAACACTTAAACACCCGCTTGCAACGAAATGACTCCAGAGCACTTAAAAACCCGCTTACAACGAAATGCCTTAAGAGCACTTAAAAACCCGCTTGCAACGAAATGACTCCAGAGCACTTAAAAACCCGCTTGCATCGAAATGACTCCAGAGCACTTAAAAACCCGCTTGCAATGAAATGACTCCAGAGCACTTAAAAACCCGCTTGCAACGAAATGACTCCAGAGCACTTAAAAACCCGCTTGCAAAGAAATGACTCCAGAGCACTTAAAAACCCGCTTGCAACGAAATGCCTACAGAGCACTTAAAAAACCCGCTTCCAGTGAAATGTCTGAGAAGTATGTAAAAACCCGCTTGCAACGAAATGACTCCAGAACACGTAAAAACCCGCTTGCAACAAAATGACTCCAGAGCACTTAAAAACCCGCTTACAACGAAATGCCTTCAGAGCACTTAAAAACCCGCTTGCAACGAAATGACTCCAGAGCACTTAAAAACCCGCTTCCAGTGAAATGTCTGAGAAGTATGTAAAAACCCGCTTGCAACGAAATGACTCCAGAACACGTAAAAACCCGCTTGCAACGAAATGACTCCAGAGCACTTAAAAACCCGCTATGACTCCAGAGCACTCAAAAACCCACTTGCAACGAAATGACTCCAGAGCACTTAAAAACCCGCTTGCAACGAAATGACTCCAGAGCACTTAAAAACCCGCTTGCAACGAAATGACTCCAGAGCACTTAAAAACCCACTATGACTCCAGAGCACTCAAAAACCCACTTGCAACGAAATGACTCCAGAGCACTTAAAAACCCGCTTGCAACGAAATGAATCCAGAGCACTTAAAAACCCGCTTGCATCGAAATGACTCCAGAGCACTTAAAAACCCGCTTGCAACGAAATGACTCCAGAGTACTTAAAAACCCGCTTGCAACGAAATGCCTACAGAGCACTTAAAAAACCCGCTTCCAGTGAAATGTCTGAGAAGTATGTAAAAACCCGCTTGCAACGAAATGACTCCAGAACACGTAAAAACCCGCTTGCAACGAAATGACTCCAGAGCACTTAAAAACCCGCTTGCAACGAAATGACTGGAGAGCACTTAAAAACCCGCTTGCAACGAAATGACTCCAGAGCACTTAAAAACCCGCTTGCAACGAAATGACTCCAGAGTACTTAAAAACCCGCTTGCAACGAAATGACTCCAGAGCACTTAAAAAACCCGCTTCCAGTGAAATGTCTGAGAAGTATGTAAAAACCCGCTTGCAATGAAATGACTCCAGAGCATGTAAAAACCCGCTTGCAACGAAATGACTCCAGAGCACTTAAAATACTCGCTTCCAGTTAAATGTCAGAGAAATATGTAAAAACCCGCTTGCAACGAAATGACTCCAGAGCACGTAAAAACCCGCTTGCAACGAAATGACTCCAGAGTACTTAAAAACCCGCTTGCAACGAAATGAATCTAGAGCACTTAGAAAACCCGCTTCCAGTGAAATGTCTGAGAAGTATGTAAAAACCCGCTTGCAACGAAATGACTCCAGAACACGTAAACACCCGCTTGCAACGAAAAGACTCCAGAGCACTTAAAAACCCGCTTACAACGAAATGCCTTCAGAGCACTTAAAAACCCGCTTGCAACGAAATGACTCCAGAGCACTTAAAAACCCGCTTGCATCGAAATGACTCCAGAGCACTTAAAAACCCGCTTGCAACGAAATGACTCCAGAGCACTTAAAAACCCGCTTGCAACGAAATGATTCCAGAGCACTTAAAAACCCGCTTGCAACGAAATTCCTCCAGAGCACTTAAAATCCCGCTTGCAACGAAATGACTCCAGAACACTTAAAAACCCGCTTTCAACGGAATTACTCCAGAGCACTTAAAAACCCGCTTGCAACGAAATGACTCCAGAGCACTTAAAAACCCGCTTGCAACGAAATGCCTCCAGAGCACTTAAAAACCCGCTTGCAACGAAATGACTCCAGAGCACTTAAAAAACCGCTTGCAACGAAATGACTCCACAGCACTTAAAAACCCGCTTGCAACGAAATGACTCCAGAGCACTTAAAAACCCGCTTGCAACGAAATGACTCCAGAGCACTTAAAAACCCGCTATGACTCCAGAGCACTCAAAAACCCACTTGCAACGAAATGACTCCAGAGCAGTTAAAAACCCGCTTGCAACTAAATGAATCCAGCGCACTTAAAAACCCGCTTCCATCGAAATGACTCCAGAGCACTTAAAAACCCGCTTGCAACGAAATGACTCCAGAGTACTTAAAAACCCGCTTGCAACGAAATGCCTACAGAGCACTTAAAAAACCCGCTTCCAGTGAAATGTCTGAGAAGTATGTAAAAACCTGCTTGCAACGAAATGACTCCAGAACACGTAAAAACCCGCTTGCAACGAAATGACTCCAGAGCACTTAAAAACCCGCTTGCAACGAAATGACTCCAAAGCACTTAAAAACCCGCTTGCAACGAAATGACTCCAGAGCACTTAAAAACCCGCTTGCAACGAAATGACTCCAGAGCACTTAAAAACCCGCTTGCAACGAAATGACTCCAGAGCACTTAAAAACCCGCTTGCAACGAAATGACTCCAGAGCACTTAAAAACCCGCTTGCAACGAAATGACTCCAGAGCACTTAAAAACCCGCTTGCAACGAAATGACTCCAGAGTATTTAAAAACCCGCTTGCAACGAAATGACTCCAGAGCACTTAAAAAACCCGCTTCCAGTGAAATGTCTGAGAAGTATGTAAAAACCCGCTTGCAATGAAATGACTCCAGAGCATGTAAAAACCCGCTTGCAACGAAATGACTCCAGCGCACTTAAAATACTCGCTTCCAGTTAAATGTCGGAGAAATATGTAAAAACCCGCTTGCAACGAAATGACTCCAGAGCACTTAAAAACCCGCTTGCAACGAAATGACTCCAGAGTACTTAAAAACCCGCTTGCAACGAAAAGACTCTAGAGCACTTAGAAAACCCGCTTCCAGTGAAATGTCTGAGAAGTATGTAAAAACCCACTTGCAACGAAATGACTCCAGAACACGTAAACACCCGCTTGCAACGAAAAGACTCCAGACCACTTAAAAACCCGCTTACAACGAAATGCCTTCAGAGCACTTAAAAACCCGCTTGCAACGAAATGACTCCAGAGCACTTAAAAACCTGCTTGAATCGAAATGACTCCAGAGCACTTAAAAACCCGCTTGCAACGAAATGACTCCAGAGCACTTAAAAACACGTTTGCAACGAAATGACTCCAGAGCACTTAAAAACCCGCTTGCAAAGAAATGACTCCAGAGCACTTAAAAACCCGCTTGCAACGAAATGACTCCAGAGCACTTAACAACCCCCTTGCAACGAAATGACTCCAGAGCACTTAAAAACCCGCTTGCAACGAAATGACTCCAGAGCACTTAAAAACCCGCTTGCAACGAAATGACTCCACAGCACTTAAAAACCCGCTTGCAACGAAATGACTCCAGAGCACTTAAAAACCCGCTTGCAACGAAATGACTCCAGAACACGTAAAAACCCGCTTGCAACGAAATGACTCCAGAACACGTAAAAACCCGCTTGCAACAAAATGACTCCAGAGCACTTAAAAACCCGCTTGCAACGAAATGACTCCAGAGCACTTAAAACCCCGCTTGCAACGAAATGACTCCAGAGCACTTAAAAACCCTCTTGCAACGAAATGAATCCAGAGCACTTAAAAACCCGCTTGCATCGAAATGACTCCAGAGCACTTAAAAACCCGCTTGCAACGAAATGACTCCAGAGTACTTAAAAACCCGCTTGCAACGAAATGCCTACAGAGCACTTAAAAAACCCGCTTCCAGTGAAATGTCTGAGAAGTATGTAAAAACCCGCTTGCAACGAAATGACTCCAGAACACGTAAAAACCCGCTTGCAACGAAATGACTCCAGAGCACTTAAAAACCCGCTTACAACGAAATGCCTTCAGAGCACTTAAAAACACGCTTGCAACGAAATGACTCCA
This sequence comes from Meriones unguiculatus, assembly GCF_030254825.1. NCBI lineage: Eukaryota > Metazoa > Chordata > Mammalia > Rodentia > Muridae > Meriones > Meriones unguiculatus. The sequence continues at coordinate 88,270,428 of NC_083350.1, forward strand.
GAGCACTTAAAAACCCGCTTGCAACGAAATGACTCCAGAGCACTTAAAAACCAGCTATGACTCCAGAGCACTTAAAAACCCGCTTGCAACGAAATGACTCCAGAGCACTTAAAAACCCGCTTGCAACGAAATGACTCCAGAGCACTTAAAAACCCGCTTGCAACGAAATTCCTCCAGAGCACTTAAAAACCCGCTTGCAACGAAATGACTCCACAGCACTTAAAAACCCGCTTGCAACGAAATGACTCCACAGCACTTAAAAACCCGCTTGCAACGAAATGCCTCCAGAGCACTTAAAAAACCCGCTTCCAGTGAAATGTCTGAGAAGTATGTAAAAACCCGCTTGCAACGAAATGACTCCAGAACACGTAAAAACCCGCTTGCAACGAAATGACTCCAGAGCACTTAAAAACCCGCTTGCAACGAAATGACTCCAGAGCACTTAAAAACCCGCTTGCAACGAAATGACTCCAGAGCACTTAAAAACCCGCTTGCAACGAAATGACTCCAGAGCACTTAAAAACCCGCTTGCAACGAAATGACTCCAGAGCACTTAAAAACCCGCTTGCAACGAAATGACTCCAGAACACGTAAAAACCCGCTTGCAACGAAATGACTCCAGAACACGTAAAAACCCGCTTGCAACGAAATGACTCCAGAGCACTTAAAAACCCGCTTGCAACGAAATGACTCCAGAGCACTTAAAAACCCGCTTGCAACGAAATGACTCCAGAGCACTTAAAAACCCTCTTGCAACGAAATGAATCCAGAGCACTTAAAAACCCGCTTGCATCGAAATGACTCCAGAGCACTTAAAAACCCGCTTGCAACGAAATGACTCCAGAGTACTTAAAAACCCGCTTGGAACGAAATGCCTACAGAGCACTTAAAAAACCCGCTTCCAGTGAAATGTCTGAGAAGTATGTAAAAACCCGCTTGCAACGAAATGACTCCAGAACACGTAAAAACCCGCTTGCAACGAAATGACTCCAGAGCACTTAAAAACCCGCTTACAACGAAATGCCTTCAGAGCTCTTAAAAACACGCTTGCAACGAAATGACTCCAGAGCACTTAAAAACCCGCTTGCAACGAAATGACTCCAGAGCACTTAAAAACCAGCTATGACTCCAGAGCACTTAAAAACCCGCTTGCAACGAAATGACTGCACAGCACTTAAAAACCCGCTTGCAACGAAATGACTCCAGAGCACTTAAAAACTCGCTTGCAACAAAATGACTCCAGAGCACTTAAAAAACCCGCTTCCAGTGAAATGTCTGAGAAGTATGTAAAAACCCGCTTGCAACGAAATGACTCCAGAAAACGTAAAAACCCGCTTGCAACGAAATGACTCCAGAGCACTTAAAAACCCGCTTGCAACGAAATGACTCCAGAGCACTTAAAAACCCGCTTGCAACGAAATGACTCCAGAGCACTTAAAAACCCGCTTGCAACGAAATGACTCCAGAGCACTTAAAAACCCGCTTGCAACGAAATGACTCCAGAGCACTTAAAAACCCGCTTGCAACGAAATGACTCCAGAGCACTTAAAAACCCGCTTGCAACGAAATGACTCCAGAGCACTTAAAAACCCGCTTGCAACGAAATGACTCCAGAGTACTTAAAAACCCGCTCGCAACGAAATGACTCCAGAGCACTTAAAAAACCCGCTTCCAGTGAAATGTCTGAGAAGTATGTAAAAACCCGCTTGCAATGAAATGACTCCAGAACACGTAAACACCCGCTTGCAACGAAAAGACTCCAGAGCACTTAAAAACCCGCTTACAACGAAATGCCTTCAGAGCACTTAAAAACCCACTTGCAACGAAATGACTCCAGAGCACTTAAAAACCCGCTTGCATCGAAATGACTCCAGAGCACTTAAAAACCCGCTTGCAACGAAATGACTCCAGAGCACTTAAAAACCCGCTTGCAACGAAATGACTCCAGAGCACTTAAAAACCCGCTTGCAACGAAATGACTCCAGAGCACTTAAAAACCCGCTTGCAACGAAATGACTCCAGAGCACTTAAAAACCCGCTTGCAACGAAATTCCTCCAGAGCACTTAAAAACCCGCTTGCAACGAAATGACTCCACAGCACTTAAAAACCCGCTTGCAACGAAATGACTCCACAGCACTTAAAAACCCGCTTGCAACGAAATGCCTCCAGAGCACTTAAAAACCCGCTTGCAACGAAATGACTCCAGAGCACTTAAAAACCCGCTTGCAACGAAATGACTCCACAGCACTTAAAAACCCGCTTGCAACGAAATGACTCCAGAGCACTTAAAAACCCGCTTGCAACGAAATGACTCCAGAGCACTTAAAATACTCGCTTCCAGTTAAATGTCAGAGAAATATGTAAAAACCCGCTTGCAACGAAATGACTCCAGAGCACGTAAAAACCCGCTTGCAACGAAATGACTCCAGAATACTTAAAAACCCGCTTGCAACGAAATGACTCTAGAGCACTTAGAAAAACCGCTTCCAGTGAAATGTCTGAGAAGTATGTAAAAACCAGCTTGCAACGAAATGACTCCAGAACACTTAAACACCCGCTTGCAACGAAATGACTCCAGAGCACTTAAAAACCCGCTTACAACGAAATGCCTTAAGAGCACTTAAAAACCCGCTTGCAACGAAATGACTCCAGAGCACTTAAAAACCCGCTTGCATCGAAATGACTCCAGAGCACTTAAAAACCCGCTTGCAACGAAATGACTCCAGAGCACTTAAAAACCCGCTTGCAACGAAATGACTCCAGAGCACTTAAAAACCCGCTTGCAAAGAAATGACTCCAGAGCACTTAAAAACCCGCTTGCAACGAAATGCCTACAGAGCACTTAAAAAACCCGCTTCCAGTGAAATGTCTGAGAAGTATGTAAAAACCCGCTTGCAACGAAATGACTCCAGAACACGTAAAAACCCGCTTGCAACAAAATGACTCCAGAGCACTTAAAAACCCGCTTACAACGAAATGCCTTCAGAGCACTTAAAAACCCGCTTGCAACGAAATGACTCCAGAGCACTTAAAAACCCGCTTCCAGTGAAATGTCTGAGAAGTATGTAAAAACCCGCTTGCAACGAAATGACTCCAGAACACGTAAAAACCCGCTTGCAACGAAATGACTCCAGAGCACTTAAAAACCTGCTTGCAACGAAATGACTCCAGAGCACTTAAAAACCCGCTTGCAACGAAATGACTCCAGAGCACTTAAAAACCCGCTTGCAACGAAATGACTACAGAGCACATAAAAACCCGCTTGCAACGAAATGACTCCAGAGCACATAAAAACCCGCTTGCAACGAAATGACTCCAGAGTACTTAAAAACCCGCTTGCAACGAAATGACTCCAGAGCACTTAAAAAACCCGCTTCCAGTGAAATGTCTGAGAAGTATGTAAAAAACCGCTTGCAAGGAAATGACTCCAGAGCATGTAAAAACCCGCTTGCAACGAAATGATTCCAGAGCACTTAAAAACCCGCTTGCAACGAAATTCCTCCAGAGCACTTAAAATCCCGCTTGCAACGAAATGACTCCAGAACACTTAAAAACCCGCTTTCAACGGAATTACTCCAGAGCACTTAAAAACCCGCTTGCAACGAAATGACTCCAGAGCACTTAAAAACCCGCTTGCAACGAAATGCCTCCAGAGCACTTAAAAACCCGCTTGCAACGAAATGACTCCAGAGCACTTAAAAAACCGCTTGCAACGAAATGACTCCACAGCACTTAAAAACCCGCTTGCAACGAAATGACTCCAGAGCACTTAAAAACCCGCTTGCAACGAAATGACTCCAGAGCACTTAAAAACCCGCTATGACTCCAGAGCACTCAAAAACCCACTTGCAACGAAATGACTCCAGAGCAGTTAAAAACCCGCTTGCAACGAAATGAATCCAGCGCACTTAAAAACCCGCTTCCATCGAAATGACTCCAGAGCACTTAAAAACCCGCTTGCAACGAAATGACTCCAGAGTACTTAAAAACCCGCTTGCAACGAAATGCCTACAGAGCACTTAAAAAACCCGCTTCCAGTGAAATGTCTGAGAAGTATGTAAAAACCTGCTTGCAACGAAATGACTCCAGAACACGTAAAAACCCGCTTGCAACGAAATGACTCCAGAGCACTTAAAAACCCGCTTGCAACGAAATGACTCCAAAGCACTTAAAAACCCGCTTGCAACGAAATGACTCCAGAGCACTTAAAAACCCGCTTGCAACGAAATGACTGCAGAGCACTTAAAAACCCGCTTGCAACGAAATGACTCCAGAGCACTTAAAAACCCGCTTGCAACGAAATGACTCCAGAGCACTTAAAAACCCGCTTGCAACGAAATGACTCCAGAGCACTTAAAAACCCGCTTGCAACGAAATGACTCCAGAGTATTTAAAAACCCGCTTGCAACGAAATGACTCCAGAGCACTTAAAAAACCCGCTTCCAGTGAAATGTCTGAGAAGTATGTAAAAACCCGCTTGCAATGAAATGACTCCAGAGCATGTAAAAACCCGCTTGCAACGAAATGACTCCAGCGCACTTAAAATACTCGCTTCCAGTTAAATGTCGGAGAAATATGTAAAAACCCGCTTGCAACGAAATGACTCCAGAGCACGTAAAAACCCGCTTGCAACGAAATGACTCCAGAGTACTTAAAAACCCGCTTGCAACGAAAAGACTCTAGAGCACTTAGAAAACCCGCTTCCAGTGAAATGTCTGAGAAGTATGTAAAAACCCGCTTGCAACGAAATGACTCCAGAACACGTAAACACCCGCTTGCAACGAAAAGACTCCAGAGCACTTAAAAACCCGCTTACAACGAAATGCCTTCAGAGCACTTCAAAACCCGCTTGCAACGAAATGACTCCAGAGCACTTAAAAACCTGCTTGCATCGAAATGACTCCAGAGCACTTAAAAACCCGCTTGCAACGAAATGACTCCAGAGCACTTAAAAACCCGCTTGCAACGAAATGACTCCAGAGCACTTACAAACCCGCTTGCAACGAAATTCCTCCAGAGCACTTAAAAACCCGCTTGCAACGAAATGACTCCACAGCACTTAAAAACCCGCTTGCAACGAAATGACTCCACAGCACTTAAAAACCCGCTTGCAACGAAATGCCTCCAGAGCACTTAAAAACCCGCTTGCAACGAAATGACTCCAGAGCACTTAAAAACCCGCTTGCAACGAAATGACTCCACAGCACTTAAAAACCCGCTTGCAACGAAATGACTCCAGAGCACTTAAAAACCCGCTTGCAACGAAATGACTCCAGAGCACTTAAAATACTCGCTTCCAGTTAAATGTCAGAGAAATATGTAAAAACCCGCTTGCAACGAAATGACTCCAGAGCACGTAAAAACCCGCTTGCAACGAAATGACTCCAGAATACTTAAAAACCCGCTTGCAACGAAATGACTCTAGAGCACTTAGAAAAACCGCTTCCAGTGAAATGTCTGAGAAGTATGTAAAAACCAGCTTGCAACGAAATGACTCCAGAACACTTAAACACCCGCTTGCAACGAAATGACTCCAGAGCACTTAAAAACCCGCTTACAACGAAATGCCTTAAGAGCACTTAAAAACCCGCTTGCAACGAAATGACTCCAGAGCACTTAAAAACCCGCTTGCATCGAAATGACTCCAGAGCACTTAAACACCCGCTTGCAACGAAATGACTCCAGAGCACTTAAAAACCCGCTTGCAACGAAATGACTCCAGAGCACTTAAAAACCCGCTTGCAAAGAAATGACTCCAGAGCACTTAAAAACCCGCTTGCAACGAAATGCCTACAGAGCACTTAAAAAACCCGCTTCCAGTGAAATGTCTGAGAAGTATGTAAAAACCCGCTTGCAACGAAATGACTCCAGAACACGTAAAAACCCGCTTGCAAGAAAATGACTCCAGAGCACTTAAAAACCCGCTTACAACGAAATGCCTTCAGAGCACTTAAAAACCCGCTTGCAACGAAATGACTCCAGAGCACTTAAAAACCCGCTTCCAGTGAAATGTCTGAGAAGTATGTAAAAACCCGCTTGCAACGAAATGACTCCAGAACACGTAAAAACCCGCTTGCAAGGAAATGACTCCAGAGCACTTAAAAACCCGCTTGCAAGGAAATGACTCCAGAGCACTTAAAAACCCGCTTGCAACGAAATGACTCCAGAGCACTTAAAAACCCGCTTGCAACGAAATGACTCCAGAGCACTTAAAAACCCGCTTGCAACGAAATGACTCCAGAGCACTTAAAAACCCGCTTGCAACGAAATGACTCCAGAGTATTTAAAAACCCGCTTGCAACGAAATGACTCCAGAGCACTTAAAAAACCCGCTTCCAGTGAAATGTCTGAGAAGTATGTAAAAACCCGCTTGCAATGAAATGACTCCAGAGCATGTAAAAACCCGCTTGCAACGAAATGACTCCAGCGCACTTAAAATACTCGCTTCCAGTTAAATGTCGGAGAAATATGTAAAAACCCGCTTGCAACGAAATGACTCCAGAGCACGTAAAAACCCGCTTGCAACGAAATGACTCCAGAGTACTTAAAAACCCGCTTGCAACGAAAAGACTCTAGAGCACTTAGAAAACCCGCTTCCAGTGAAATGTCTGAGAAGTATGTAAAAACCCGCTTGCAACGAAATGACTCCAGAACACGTAAACACCCGCTTGCAACGAAAAGACTCCAGAGCACTTAAAAACCCGCTTACAACGAAATGCCTTCAGAGCACTTAAAAACCCGCGTGCAACGAAATGACTCCAGAGCACTTAAAAACCTGCTTGCATCGAAATGACTCCAGAGCACTTAAAAACCCGCTTGCAACGAAATGACTCCAGAGCACTTAAAAACACGTTTGCAACGAAATGACTCCAGAGCACTTAAAAACCCGCTTGCAAAGAAATGACTCCAGAGCACTTAAAAACCCGCTTGCAACGAAATGACTCCAGAGCACTTAACAACCCCCTTGCAACGAAATGACTCCAGAGCACTTAAAAACCCGCTTGCAACGAAATGACTCCAGAGCACTTAAAAACCCGCTTGCAACGAAATGACTCCAGAGCACTTAAAAACCCGCTTGCAACGAAATGACTCCAGAGCACTTAAAAACCCGCTTGCAACGAAATGACTCCAGAACACGTAAAAACCCGCTTGCAACGAAATGACTCCAGAACACGTAAAAACCCGCTTGCAACGAAATGACTCCAGAGCACTTAAAAACCCGCTTGCAACGAAATGACTCCAGAGCACTTAAAAACCCGCTTGCAACGAAATGACTCCAGAGCACTTAAAAACCCTCTTGCAACGAAATGAATCCAGAGCACTTAAAAACCCGCTTGCATCGAAATGACTCCACAGCACTTAAAAACCCGCTTGCAACGAAATGACTCCAGAGTACTTAAAAACCCGCTTGGAACGAAATGCCTACAGAGCACTTAAAAAACCCGCTTCCAGTGAAATGTCTGAGAAGTATGTAAAAACCCGCTTGCAACGAAATGACTCCAGAACACGTAAAAACCCGCTTGCAACGAAATGACTCCAGAGCACTTAAAAACCCGCTTACAACGAAATGCCTTCAGAGCACTTAAAAACACGCTTGCAACGAAATGACTCCAGAGCACTTAAAAACCCGCTTGCAACGAAATGACTCCAGAGCACTTAAAAACCAGCTATGACTCCAGAGCACTTAAAAACCCGCTTGCAACGAAATGACTCCACAGCACTTAAAAACCCGCTTGCAACGAAATGACTCCAGAGCACTTAAAAACTCGCTTGCAACAAAATGACTCCAGAGCACTTAAAAAACCCGCTTCCAGTGAAATGTCTGAGAAGTATGTAAAAACCCGCTTGCAACGAAATGACTCCAGAAAACGTAAAAACCCGCTTGCAACGAAATGACTCCAGAGCACTTAAAAACCCGCTTGCAACGAAATGACTCCAGAGCACTTAAAAACCCGCTTGCAACGAAATGACTCCAGAGCACTTAAAAACCCGCTTGCAACGAAATGACTCCAGAGCACTTAAAAACCCGCTTGCAACGAAATGACTCCAGAGCACTTAAAAACCCGCTTGCAACGAAATGACTCCAGAGCACTTAAAAACCCGCTTGCAACGAAATGACTCCAGAGCACTTAAAAACCCGCTTGCAAGGAAATGACTCCAGAGTACTTAAAAACCCGCTCGCAACGAAATGACTCCAGAGCACTTAAAAAACCCGCTTCCAGTGAAATGTCTGAGAAGTATGTAAAAACCCGCTTGCAATGAAATGACTCCAGAACACGTAAACACCCGCTTGCAACGAAAAGACTCCAGAGCACTTAAAAACCCGCTTACAACGAAATGCCTTCAGAGCACTTAAAAACCCACTTGCAACGAAATGACTCCAGAGCACTTAAAAACCCGCTTGCATCGAAATGACTCCAGAGCACTTAAAAACCCGCTTGCAACGAAATGACTCCAGAGCACTTAAAAACCCGCTTGCAACGAAATGACTCCAGAGCACTTAAAAACCCGCTTGCAACGAAATTCCTCCAGAGCACTTAAAAACCCGCTTGCAACGAAATGACTCCACAGCACTTAAAAACCCGCTTGCAACGAAATGACTCCACAGCACTTAAAAACCCGCTTGCAACGAAATGCCTCCAGAGCACTTAAAAACCCGCTTGCAACGAAATGACTCCAGAGCACTTAAAAACCCGCTTGCAACGAAATGACTCCACAGCACTTAAAAACCCGCTTGCAACGAAATGACTCCAGAGCACTTAAAAACCCGCTTGCAACGAAATGACTCCAGAGCACTTAAAATACTCGCTTCCAGTTAAATGTCAGAGAAATATGTAAAAACCCGCTTGCAACGAAATGACTCCAGAGCACGTAAAAACCCGCTTGCAACGAAATGACTCCAGAATACTTAAAAACCCGCTTGCAACGAAATGACTCTAGAGCACTTAGAAAAACCACTTCCAGTGAAATGTCTGAGAAGTATGTAAAAACCAGCTTGCAACGAAATGACTCCAGAACACTTAAACACCCGCTTGCAACGAAATGACTCCAGAGCACTTAAAAACCCGCTTACAACGAAATGCCTTAAGAGCACTTAAAAACCCGCTTGCAACGAAATGACTCCAGAGCACTTAAAAACCCGCTTGCATCGAAATGACTCCAGAGCACTTAAAAACCCGCTTGCAATGAAATGACTCCAGAGCACTTAAAAACCCGCTTGCAACGAAATGACTCCAGAGCACTTAAAAACCCGCTTGCAAAGAAATGACTCCAGAGCACTTAAAAACCCGCTTGCAACGAAATGCCTACAGAGCACTTAAAAAACCCGCTTCCAGTGAAATGTCTGAGAAGTATGTAAAAACCCGCTTGCAACGAAATGACTCCAGAACACGTAAAAACCCGCTTGCAACAAAATGACTCCAGAGCACTTAAAAACCCGCTTACAACGAAATGCCTTCAGAGCACTTAAAAACCCGCTTGCAACGAAATGACTCCAGAGCACTTAAAAACCCGCTTCCAGTGAAATGTCTGAGAAGTATGTAAAAACCCGCTTGCAACGAAATGACTCCAGAACACGTAAAAACCCGCTTGCAACGAAATGACTCCAGAGCACTTAAAAACCCGCTATGACTCCAGAGCACTCAAAAACCCACTTGCAACGAAATGACTCCAGAGCACTTAAAAACCCGCTTGCAACGAAATGACTCCAGAGCACTTAAAAACCCGCTTGCAACGAAATGACTCCAGAGCACTTAAAAACCCACTATGACTCCAGAGCACTCAAAAACCCACTTGCAACGAAATGACTCCAGAGCACTTAAAAACCCGCTTGCAACGAAATGAATCCAGAGCACTTAAAAACCCGCTTGCATCGAAATGACTCCAGAGCACTTAAAAACCCGCTTGCAACGAAATGACTCCAGAGTACTTAAAAACCCGCTTGCAACGAAATGCCTACAGAGCACTTAAAAAACCCGCTTCCAGTGAAATGTCTGAGAAGTATGTAAAAACCCGCTTGCAACGAAATGACTCCAGAACACGTAAAAACCCGCTTGCAACGAAATGACTCCAGAGCACTTAAAAACCCGCTTGCAACGAAATGACTGGAGAGCACTTAAAAACCCGCTTGCAACGAAATGACTCCAGAGCACTTAAAAACCCGCTTGCAACGAAATGACTCCAGAGTACTTAAAAACCCGCTTGCAACGAAATGACTCCAGAGCACTTAAAAAACCCGCTTCCAGTGAAATGTCTGAGAAGTATGTAAAAACCCGCTTGCAATGAAATGACTCCAGAGCATGTAAAAACCCGCTTGCAACGAAATGACTCCAGAGCACTTAAAATACTCGCTTCCAGTTAAATGTCAGAGAAATATGTAAAAACCCGCTTGCAACGAAATGACTCCAGAGCACGTAAAAACCCGCTTGCAACGAAATGACTCCAGAGTACTTAAAAACCCGCTTGCAACGAAATGAATCTAGAGCACTTAGAAAACCCGCTTCCAGTGAAATGTCTGAGAAGTATGTAAAAACCCGCTTGCAACGAAATGACTCCAGAACACGTAAACACCCGCTTGCAACGAAAAGACTCCAGAGCACTTAAAAACCCGCTTACAACGAAATGCCTTCAGAGCACTTAAAAACCCGCTTGCAACGAAATGACTCCAGAGCACTTAAAAACCCGCTTGCATCGAAATGACTCCAGAGCACTTAAAAACCCGCTTGCAACGAAATGACTCCAGAGCACTTAAAAACCCGCTTGCAACGAAATGATTCCAGAGCACTTAAAAACCCGCTTGCAACGAAATTCCTCCAGAGCACTTAAAATCCCGCTTGCAACGAAATGACTCCAGAACACTTAAAAACCCGCTTTCAACGGAATTACTCCAGAGCACTTAAAAACCCGCTTGCAACGAAATGACTCCAGAGCACTTAAAAACCCGCTTGCAACGAAATGCCTCCAGAGCACTTAAAAACCCGCTTGCAACGAAATGACTCCAGAGCACTTAAAAAACCGCTTGCAACGAAATGACTCCACAGCACTTAAAAACCCGCTTGCAACGAAATGACTCCAGAGCACTTAAAAACCCGCTTGCAACGAAATGACTCCAGAGCACTTAAAAACCCGCTATGACTCCAGAGCACTCAAAAACCCACTTGCAACGAAATGACTCCAGAGCAGTTAAAAACCCGCTTGCAACTAAATGAATCCAGCGCACTTAAAAACCCGCTTCCATCGAAATGACTCCAGAGCACTTAAAAACCCGCTTGCAACGAAATGACTCCAGAGTACTTAAAAACCCGCTTGCAACGAAATGCCTACAGAGCACTTAAAAAACCCGCTTCCAGTGAAATGTCTGAGAAGTATGTAAAAACCTGCTTGCAACGAAATGACTCCAGAACACGTAAAAACCCGCTTGCAACGAAATGACTCCAGAGCACTTAAAAACCCGCTTGCAACGAAATGACTCCAAAGCACTTAAAAACCCGCTTGCAACGAAATGACTCCAGAGCACTTAAAAACCCGCTTGCAACGAAATGACTCCAGAGCACTTAAAAACCCGCTTGCAACGAAATGACTCCAGAGCACTTAAAAACCCGCTTGCAACGAAATGACTCCAGAGCACTTAAAAACCCGCTTGCAACGAAATGACTCCAGAGCACTTAAAAACCCGCTTGCAACGAAATGACTCCAGAGTATTTAAAAACCCGCTTGCAACGAAATGACTCCAGAGCACTTAAAAAACCCGCTTCCAGTGAAATGTCTGAGAAGTATGTAAAAACCCGCTTGCAATGAAATGACTCCAGAGCATGTAAAAACCCGCTTGCAACGAAATGACTCCAGCGCACTTAAAATACTCGCTTCCAGTTAAATGTCGGAGAAATATGTAAAAACCCGCTTGCAACGAAATGACTCCAGAGCACTTAAAAACCCGCTTGCAACGAAATGACTCCAGAGTACTTAAAAACCCGCTTGCAACGAAAAGACTCTAGAGCACTTAGAAAACCCGCTTCCAGTGAAATGTCTGAGAAGTATGTAAAAACCCACTTGCAACGAAATGACTCCAGAACACGTAAACACCCGCTTGCAACGAAAAGACTCCAGACCACTTAAAAACCCGCTTACAACGAAATGCCTTCAGAGCACTTAAAAACCCGCTTGCAACGAAATGACTCCAGAGCACTTAAAAACCTGCTTGAATCGAAATGACTCCAGAGCACTTAAAAACCCGCTTGCAACGAAATGACTCCAGAGCACTTAAAAACACGTTTGCAACGAAATGACTCCAGAGCACTTAAAAACCCGCTTGCAAAGAAATGACTCCAGAGCACTTAAAAACCCGCTTGCAACGAAATGACTCCAGAGCACTTAACAACCCCCTTGCAACGAAATGACTCCAGAGCACTTAAAAACCCGCTTGCAACGAAATGACTCCAGAGCACTTAAAAACCCGCTTGCAACGAAATGACTCCACAGCACTTAAAAACCCGCTTGCAACGAAATGACTCCAGAGCACTTAAAAACCCGCTTGCAACGAAATGACTCCAGAACACGTAAAAACCCGCTTGCAACGAAATGACTCCAGAACACGTAAAAACCCGCTTGCAACAAAATGACTCCAGAGCACTTAAAAACCCGCTTGCAACGAAATGACTCCAGAGCACTTAAAACCCCGCTTGCAACGAAATGACTCCAGAGCACTTAAAAACCCTCTTGCAACGAAATGAATCCAGAGCACTTAAAAACCCGCTTGCATCGAAATGACTCCAGAGCACTTAAAAACCCGCTTGCAACGAAATGACTCCAGAGTACTTAAAAACCCGCTTGCAACGAAATGCCTACAGAGCACTTAAAAAACCCGCTTCCAGTGAAATGTCTGAGAAGTATGTAAAAACCCGCTTGCAACGAAATGACTCCAGAACACGTAAAAACCCGCTTGCAACGAAATGACTCCAGAGCACTTAAAAACCCGCTTACAACGAAATGCCTTCAGAGCACTTAAAAACACGCTTGCAACGAAATGACTCCAGAGCACTTAAAAACCCGCTTGCAACGAAATGACTCCAGAGCACTTAAAAACCAGCTATGACTCCAGAGCACTTAAAAACCCGCTTGCAACGAAATGACTCCAGAGCACTTAAAAACCCGCTTGCAACGAAATGACTCCAGAGCACTTAAAAACCCGCTTGCAACGAAATTCCTCCAGAGCACTTAAAAACCCGCTTGCAACGAAATGACTCCACAGCACTTAAAAACCCGCTTGCAACGAAATGACTCCACAGCACTTAAAAACCCGCTTGCAACGAAATGCCTCCAGAGCACTTAAAAAACCCGCTTCCAGTGAAATGTCTGAGAAGTATGTAAAAACCCGCTTGCAACGAAATGACTCCAGAACACGTAAAAACCCGCTTGCAACGAAATGACTCCAGAGCACTTAAAAACCCGCTTGCAACGAAATGACTCCAGAGCACTTAAAAACCCGCTTGCAACGAAATGACTCCAGAGCACTTAAAAACCCGCTTGCAACGAAATGACTCCAGAGCACTTAAAAACCCGCTTGCAACGAAATGACTCCAGAGCACTTAAAAACCCGCTTGCAACGAAATGACTCCAGAACACGTAAAAACCCGCTTGCAACGAAATGACTCCAGAACACGTAAAAACCCGCTTGCAACGAAATGACTCCAGAGCACTTAAAAACCCGCTTGCAACGAAATGACTCCAGAGCACTTAAAAACCCGCTTGCAACGAAATGACTCCAGAGCACTTAAAAACCCTCTTGCAACGAAATGAATCCAGAGCACTTAAAAACCCGCTTGCATCGAAATGACTCCAGAGCACTTAAAAACCCGCTTGCAACGAAATGACTCCAGAGTACTTAAAAACCCGCTTGGAACGAAATGCCTACAGAGCACTTAAAAAACCCGCTTCCAGTGAAATGTCTGAGAAGTATGTAAAAACCCGCTTGCAACGAAATGACTCCAGAACACGTAAAAACCCGCTTGCAACGAAATGACTCCAGAGCACTTAAAAACCCGCTTACAACGAAATGCCTTCAGAGCTCTTAAAAACACGCTTGCAACGAAATGACTCCAGAGCACTTAAAAACCCGCTTGCAACGAAATGACTCCAGAGCACTTAAAAACCAGCTATGACTCCAGAGCACTTAAAAACCCGCTTGCAACGAAATGACTCCACAGCACTTAAAAACCCGCTTGCAACGAAATGACTCCAGAGCACTTAAAAACTCGCTTGCAACAAAATGACTCCAGAGCACTTAAAAAACCCGCTTCCAGTGAAATGTCTGAGAAGTATGTAAAAACCCGCTTGCAACGAAATGACTCCAGAAAACGTAAAAACCCGCTTGCAACGAAATGACTCCAGAGCACTTAAAAACCCGCTTGCAACGAAATGACTCCAGAGCACTTAAAAACCCGCTTGCAACGAAATGACTCCAGAGCACTTAAAAACCCGCTTGCAACGAAATGACTCCAGAGCACTTAAAAACCCGCTTGCAACGAAATGACTCCAGAGCACTTAAAAACCCGCTTGCAACGAAATGACTCCAGAGCACTTAAAAACCCGCTTGCAACGAAATGACTCCAGAGCACTTAAAAACCCGCTTGCAACGAAATGACTCCAGAGTACTTAAAAACCCGCTCGCAACGAAATGACTCCAGAGCACTTAAAAAACCCGCTTCCAGTGAAATGTCTGAGAAGTATGTAAAAACCCGCTTGCAATGAAATGACTCCAGAACACGTAAACACCCGCTTGCAACGAAAAGACTCCAGAGCACTTAAAAACCCGCTTACAACGAAATGCCTTCAGAGCACTTAAAAACCCACTTGCAACGAAATGACTCCAGAGCACTTAAAAACCCGCTTGCATCGAAATGACTCCAGAGCACTTAAAAACCCGCTTGCAACGAAATGACTCCAGAGCACTTAAAAACCCGCTTGCAACGAAATGACTCCAGAGCACTTAAAAACCCGCTTGCAACGAAATGACTCCAGAGCACTTAAAAACCCGCTTGCAACGAAATGACTCCAGAGCACTTAAAAACCCGCTTGCAACGAAATTCCTCCAGAGCACTTAAAAACCCGCTTGCAACGAAATGACTCCACAGCACTTAAAAACCCGCTTGCAACGAAATGACTCCACAGCACTTAAAAACCCGCTTGCAACGAAATGCCTCCAGAGCACTTAAAAACCCGCTTGCAACGAAATGACTCCAGAGCACTTAAAAACCCGCTTGCAACGAAATGACTCCACAGCACTTAAAAACCCGCTTGCAACGAAATGACTCCAGAGCACTTAAAAACCCGCTTGCAACGAAATGACTCCAGAGCACTTAAAATACTCGCTTCCAGTTAAATGTCAGAGAAATATGTAAAAACCCGCTTGCAACGAAATGACTCCAGAGCACGTAAAAACCCGCTTGCAACGAAATGACTCCAGAATACTTAAAAACCCGCTTGCAACGAAATGACTCTAGAGCACTTAGAAAAACCGCTTCCAGTGAAATGTCTGAGAAGTATGTAAAAACCAGCTTGCAACGAAATGACTCCAGAACACTTAAACACCCGCTTGCAACGAAATGACTCCAGAGCACTTAAAAACCCGCTTACAACGAAATGCCTTAAGAGCACTTAAAAACCCGCTTGCAACGAAATGACTCCAGAGCACTTAAAAACCCGCTTGCATCGAAATGACTCCAGAGCACTTAAAAACCCGCTTGCAACGAAATGACTCCAGAGCACTTAAAAACCCGCTTGCAACGAAATGACTCCAGAGCACTTAAAAACCCGCTTGCAAAGAAATGACTCCAGAGCACTTAAAAACCCGCTTGCAACGAAATGCCTACAGAGCACTTAAAAAACCCGCTTCCAGTGAAATGTCTGAGAAGTATGTAAAAACCCGCTTGCAACGAAATGACTCCAGAACACGTAAAAACCCGCTTGCAACAAAATGACTCCAGAGCACTTAAAAACCCGCTTACAACGAAATGCCTTCAGAGCACTTAAAAACCCGCTTGCAACGAAATGACTCCAGAGCACTTAAAAACCCGCTTCCAGTGAAATGTCTGAGAAGTATGTAAAAACCCGCTTGCAACGAAATGACTCCAGAACACGTAAAAACCCGCTTGCAACGAAATGACTCCAGAGCACTTAAAAACCTGCTTGCAACGAAATGACTCCAGAGCACTTAAAAACCCGCTTGCAACGAAATGACTCCAGAGCACTTAAAAACCCGCTTGCAACGAAATGACTACAGAGCACATAAAAACCCGCTTGCAACGAAATGACTCCAGAGCACATAAAAACCCGCTTGCAACGAAATGACTCCAGAGTACTTAAAAACCCGCTTGCAACGAAATGACTCCAGAGCACTTAAAAAACCCGCTTCCAGTGAAATGTCTGAGAAGTATGTAAAAAACCGCTTGCAAGGAAATGACTCCAGAGCATGTAAAAACCCGCTTGCAACGAAATGACTCCAGAGCACTTAAAATACTCGCTTCCAGTTAAATGTCAGAGAAATATGTAAAAACCCGCTTGCAACGAAATGACTCCAGAGCACGTAAAAACCCGCTTGCAACGAAATGACTCCAGAGTACTTAAAAACCCGCTTGCAACGAAATGACTCTAGAGCACTTAGAAAACCCGCTTCCAGTGAAATGTCTGAGAAGTATGTAAAAACCCGCTTGCAACGAAATGACTCCAGAACACGTAAACACCCGCTTGCAACGAAAAGACTCCAGAGCACTTAAAAACCCGCTTACAACGAAATGCCTTCAGAGCACTTAAAAACCCACTTGCAACGAAATGACTCCAGAGCACTTAAAAACCCGCTTGCATCGAAATGACTCCAGAGCACTTAAAAACCCGCTTGCAAAGAAATGACTCCAGAGCACTTAAAAACCCGCTTGCAACGAAATGACTCCAGAGCACTTAAAAACCCGCTTGCAACGAAATTCCTCCAGAGCACTTAAAAACCCGCTTGCAACGAAATGACTCCACAGCACTTAAAAACCCGCTTGCAACGAAATGACTCCACAGCACTTAAAAACCCGCTTGCAACGAAATGCCTCCAGAGCACTTAAAAACCCGCTTGCAACGAAATGACTCCAGAGCACTTAAAAACCCGCTTGCAACGAAATGACTCCACAGCACTTAAAAACCCGCTTGCAACGAAATGACTCCAGAGCACTTAAAAACCCGCTTGCAACGAAATGACTCCAGAGCACTTAAAAACCCGCTTGCAACGAAATGACTCCAGAGCACTTAAAAACCCGCTATGACTCCAGAGCACTCAAAAACCCACTTGCAACGAAATGACTCCAGAGCACTTAAAAACCCGCTTGCAACGAAATGACTCCAGAGCACTTAAAAACCCGCTTGCAACGAAATGACTCCAGAGCACTTAAAAACCCACTATGACTCCAGAGCACTCCAAAACCCACTTGCAACGAAATGACTCCAGAGCACTTAAAAACCCGCTTGCAACGAAATGAATCCAGAGCACTTAAAAACCCGCTTGCATCGAAATGACTCCAGAGCACTTAAAAACCCGCTTGCAAAAATGACTCCAGAGTACTTAAAAACCCGCTTGCAACGAAATGCCTACAGAGCACTTAAAAAACCCGCTTCCAGTGAAATGTCTGAGAAGTATGTAAAAACCCGCTTGCAACGAAATGACTCCAGAACACGTAAAAACCCGCTTGCAACGAAATGACTCCAGAGCACTTAAAAACCCGCTTGCAACGAAATGACTGGAGAGCACTTAAAAACCCGCTTGCAACGAAATGACTCCAGAGCACTTAAAAACCCGCTTGCAACGAAATGACTCCAGAGTACTTAAAAACCCGCTTGCAACGAAATGACTCCAGAGCACTTAAAAAACCCGCTTCCAGTGAAATGTCTGAGAAGTATGTAAAAACCCGCTTGCAATGAAATGACTCCAGAGCATGTAAAAACCCGCTTGCAACGAAATGACTCCAGAGCACTTAAAATACTCGCTTCCAGTTAAATGTCAGAGAAATATGTAAAAACCCGCTTGCAAC
The DNA here is from genome assembly GCF_030254825.1 of Meriones unguiculatus. Lineage (NCBI taxonomy): Eukaryota > Metazoa > Chordata > Mammalia > Rodentia > Muridae > Meriones > Meriones unguiculatus. Next base: position 88,288,491 of record NC_083350.1, read on the forward strand.
GAAATGACTCCAGAGCACGTAAAAACCCGCTTGCAACGAAATGACTCCAGAGTACTTAAAAACCCGCTTGCAACGAAATGAATCTAGAGCACTTAGAAAACCCGCTTCCAGTGAAATGTCTGAGAAGTATGTAAAAACCCGCTTGCAACGAAATGACTCCAGAACACGTAAACACCCGCTTGCAACGAAAAGACTCCAGAGCACTTAAAAACCCGCTTACAACGAAATGCCTTCAGAGCACTTAAAAACCCGCTTGCAACGAAATGACTCCAGAGCACTTAAAAACCCGCTTGCATCGAAATGACTCCAGAGCACTTAAAAACCCGCTTGCAACGAAATGACTCCAGAGCACTTAAAAACCCGCTTGCAACGAAATGATTCCAGAGCACTTAAAAACCCGCTTGCAACGAAATTCCTCCAGAGCACTTAAAATCCCGCTTGCAACGAAATGACTCCAGAACACTTAAAAACCCGCTTTCAACGGAATTACTCCAGAGCACTTAAAAACCCGCTTGCAACGAAATGACTCCAGAGCACTTAAAAACCCGCTTGCAACGAAATGCCTCCAGAGCACTTAAAAACCCGCTTGCAACGAAATGACTCCAGAGCACTTAAAAAACCGCTTGCAACGAAATGACTCCACAGCACTTAAAAACCCGCTTGCAACGAAATGACTCCAGAGCACTTAAAAACCCGCTTGCAACGAAATGACTCCAGAGCACTTAAAAACCCGCTATGACTCCAGAGCACTCAAAAACCCACTTGCAACGAAATGACTCCAGAGCAGTTAAAAACCCGCTTGCAACTAAATGAATCCAGCGCACTTAAAAACCCGCTTCCATCGAAATGACTCCAGAGCACTTAAAAACCCGCTTGCAACGAAATGACTCCAGAGTACTTAAAAACCCGCTTGCAACGAAATGCCTACAGAGCACTTAAAAAACCCGCTTCCAGTGAAATGTCTGAGAAGTATGTAAAAACCCGCTTGCAACGAAATGACTCCAGAACACGTAAAAACCCGCTTGCAACGAAATGACTCCAGAGCACTTAAAAACCCGCTTGCAACGAAATGACTCCAAAGCACTTAAAAACCCGCTTGCAACGAAATGACTCCAGAGCACTTAAAAACCCGCTTGCAACGAAATGACTCCAGAGCACTTAAAAACCCGCTTGCAACGAAATGACTCCAGAGCACTTAAAAACCCGCTTGCAACGAAATGACTCCAGAGCACTTAAAAACCCGCTTGCAACGAAATGACTCCAGAGTATTTAAAAACCCGCTTGCAACGAAATGACTCCAGAGCACTTAAAAAACCCGCTTCCAGTGAAATGTCTGAGAAGTATGTAAAAACCCGCTTGCAATGAAATGACTCCAGAGCATGTAAAAACCCGCTTGCAACGAAATGACTCCAGCGCACTTAAAATACTCGCTTCCAGTTAAATGTCGGAGAAATATGTAAAAACCCGCTTGCAACGAAATGACTCCAGAGCACGTAAAAACCCGCTTGCAACGAAATGACTCCAGAGTACTTAAAAACCCGCTTGCAACGAAAAGACTCTAGAGCACTTAGAAAACCCGCTTCCAGTGAAATGTCTGAGAAGTATGTAAAAACCCACTTGCAACGAAATGACTCCAGAACACGTAAACACCCGCTTGCAACGAAAAGACTCCAGAGCACTTAAAAACCCGCTTACAACGAAATGCCTTCAGAGCACTTAAAAACCCGCTTGCAACGAAATGACTCCAGAGCACTTAAAAATCCGCTTGCAACGAAATGACTCCAGAGCACTTAACAACCCCCTTGCAACGAAATGACTCCAGAGCACTTAAAAACCCGCTTGCAACGAAATGACTCCAGAGCACTTAAAAACCCGCTTGCAACGAAATGACTCCAGAGCACTTAAAAACCCGCTTGCAACGAAATGACTCCAGAGCACTTAAAAACCCGCTTGCAACGAAATGACTCCAGAGCACTTAAAAACCCGCTTGCAACGAAATGACTCCAGAGCACTTAAAAACCCGCTTGCAACGAAATGACTCCAGAGCACTTAAAAACCCTCTTGCAACGAAATGAATCCAGAGCACTTAAAAACCCGCTTGCATCGAAATGACTCCAGAGCACTTAAAAACCCGCTTGCAACGAAATGACTCCAGAGTACTTAAAAACCCGCTTGCAACGAAATGCCTACAGAGCACTTAAAAAACCCGCTTCCAGTGAAATGTCTGAGAAGTATGTAAAAACCCGCTTGCAACGAAATGACTCCAGAACACGTAAAAACCCGCTTGCAACGAAATGACTCCAGAGCACTTAAAAACCCGCTTACAACGAAATGCCTTCAGAGCACTTAAAAACACGCTTGCAACGAAATGACTCCAGAGCACTTAAAAACCCGCTTGCAACGAAATGACTCCAGAGCACTTAAAAACCAGCTATGACTCCAGAGCACTTAAAAACCCGCTTGCAACGAAATGACTCCACAGCACTTAAAAACCCGCTTGCAACGAAATGACTCCAGAGCACTTAAAAACTCGCTTGCAACAAAATGACTCCAGAGCACTTAAATAACCCGCTTCCAGTGAAATGTCTGAGAAGTATGTAAAAACCTGCTTGCAACGAAATGACTCCAGAGCACTTAAAAACCCGCTTACAACGAAATGCCTTCAGAGCACTTAAAAACCCGCTTGCAACGAAATGACTCCAGAGCACTTAAAAACCCGCTTGCAACGAAATGACTCCAGAGCACTTAAAAACCCGCTTGCAACGAAATGACTCCAGAGCACTTAAAAACCCGCTTGCAACGAAATGACTCCAGAGCACTTAAAAACCCGCTTGCAACGACATGACTCCAGAGCACTTAAAAACCCGCTTGCAACGAAATGACTCCAGAGTACTTAAAAACCCGCTTGCAACGAAATGACTCCAGAGCACTTAAAAACCCGCTTGCAACGAAAAGACTCCAGAACACTTAAAAACCCGCTTGCAACGAAATGACTCCAGAGCACTTAACAAACCCCTTGCAACGAAATGACTCCAGAGCACTTAAAAACCCGCTTGCAACGAAATGACTCCAGAGCACTTAACAAACCCGCTTGCAACGAAATGACTCCAGAGCACTTAAAAACCCGCTTGCAACGAAATGACTCCAGAGCACTTAACAACCCCCTTGCAACGAAATGACTCCAGAGCACTTAAAAACCCGCTTGCAACGACATGACTCCAGAGCACTTAAAAACCCGCTTGCAACGAAATGACTCCAGAACACTTAAAAACCCGCTTTCAACGAAATTACTCCAGAGCACTTAAAAACCCGCTTGCAACGAAATGACTCCAGAGCACTTAAAAACCCGCTTGCAACGAAATGACTCCAGAGCACTTAAAAACCCGCTATGACTCCAGAGCACTCAAAAACCCACTTGCAACGAAATGACTCCAGAGCACTTAAAAACCCGCTTGCAACGAAATGACTCCAGAGCACTTAAAAACCCGCTTGCATCGAAATGACTCCAGAGCACTTGAAAACCCGCTTGCAACGAAATGACTCCAGAGTACTTAAAAACCCGCTTGCAACGAAATGCCTACAGAGCACTTAAAAAACCCGCTTCCAGTGAAATGTCTGAGAAGTATGTAAAAACCCGCTTGCAACGAAATGACTCCAGAACACGTAAAAACCCGCTTGCAACGAAATGACTCCAGAGCACTTAAAAACCCGCTTACAACGAAATGCCTTCAGAGCACTTAAAAACCCGCTTGCAACGAAATGACTCCAGAGCACTTAAAAACCCGCTTGCAACGAAATGACTCCAGAGCACTTAAAAACCCGCTTGCAACGAAATGCCTCCAGAGCACTTAAAAACCCGCTTGCAACGAAATGACTCCAGAGCACTTAAAAACCCGCTTGCAACGAAATGACTCCAGAGCACTTAAAAACCGCTTGCAACGAAATGACTCCAGAGCACTTAAAAACCCGCTTGCAACGAAATGACTCCAGAGCACTTAAAAACCCGCTTGCAACGAAATGCCTACAGAGCACTTAAAAAACCCGCTTCCAGTGAAATGTCTGAGAAGTATGTAAAAACCCGCTTGCAACGAAATGACTCCAGAACACGTAAAAACCCGCTTGCAAAGAAATGACTCCAGAGCACTTAAAAACCCGCTTACAACGAAATGCCTTCAGAGCACTTAAAAACCCGCTTGCAACGAAATGACTCCAGAGCACTTAAAAACCCGCTTGCAAGGAAATGACTCCAGAGCACTTAAAAAACCCGCTTCCAGTGAAATGTCTGAGAAGTATGTAAAAACCCGCTTGCAATGAAATGACTCCAGAGCACTTAAAAACCCGCTTGCAACGAAATGACTCCAGAGCACTTAAAATACTCGCTTCCAGTTAAATGTCAGAGAAATATGTAAAAACCCGCTTGCAACGAAATGACTCCAGAGCACGTAAAAACCCGCTTGCAACGAAATGACTCCAGAGTACTTAAAAACCCGCTTGCAACGAAATGACTCTAGAGCACTTAGAAAACCCGCTTCCAGTGAAATGTCTGAGAAGTATGTAAAAACCCGCTTGCAACGAAATGACTCCAGAACACATAAACACCCGCTTGCAACGAAAAGACTCCAGAGCACTTAAAAACCCGCTTACAACGAAATGCCTTCAGAGCACTTAAAAACCCGCTTGCAACAAAATGACTCCAGAGCACTTAAAAACCTGCTTGCATCGAAATGACTCCAGAGCACTTAAAAACCCGCTTGCAACGAAATGACTCCAGAGCACTTAAAAACCCGCTTGCAACGAAATGACTCCAGAGCACTTAAAAACCCGCTTGCAACGAAATTCCTCCAGAGCACTTAAAAACCCGCTTGCAACGAAATGACTCCAGAGCACTTAAAAACCCGCTTGCAACGAAATGACTCCAGAGCACTTAAAAACCCGCTTGCAACGAAATGACTCCAGAGCACTTAAAAACCCGCTTTCAACGAAATTACTCCAGAGCACTTAAAAACCCGCTTGCAACGAAATGACTCCAGAGCACTTAAAAACCCGCTTGCAACGAAATGCCTCCAGAGCACTTAAAAACCCGCTTGCAACGAAATGACTCCAGAGCACTTAAAAACCCGCTTGCAACGAAATGACTCCTCAGCACTTAAAAACCCGCTTGCAACGAAATGACTCCAGAGCACTTAAAAACCCGCTTGCAACGAAATGACTCCAGAGCACTTAAAAACCCGCTTGCAACGAAATGACTCCAGAGCACTTAAAAACCCGCTATGACTCCAGAGCACTCAAAAACCCACTTGCAACGAAATGACTCCAGAGCACTTAAAAACCCGCTTGCAACGAAATGACTCCAGAGCACTTAAAAACCCGCTTGCAACGAAATGCCTCCAGAGCACTTAAAAACCCGCTTGCAACGAAATGACTCCAGAGCACTTAAAAACCCGCTTGCAACGAAATGACTCCACAGCACTTAAAAACCGCTTGCAACGAAATGACTCCAGAGCACTTAAAAACCCGCTTGCAACGAAATGACTCCAGAGCACTTAAAAACCCGCTTGCAACGAAATGCCTACAGAGCACGTAAAAAACCCGCTTCCAGTGAAATGTCTGAGAAGTATGTAAAAACCCGCTTGCAACGAAATGACTCCAGAACACGTAAAAACCCGCTTGCAACGAAATGACTCCAGAGCACTTAAAAACCCGCTTACAACGAAATGCCTTCAGAGCACTTAAAAACCCGCTTGCAACGAAATGACTCCAGAGCACTTAAAAACCCGCTTCAAGTAAATGTCTGAGAAGTATGTAAAAACCCGCTTGCAACAAAATGACTCCAGAACACGTAAAAACCCGCTTGCAACGAAATGACTCCAGAGCACTTAAAAACCCGCTTGCAACGAAATGACTCCAGAGCACTTAAAAACCCGCTTGCAACGAAATGACTCCAGAGCACTTAAAAACCCGCTTGCAAAGAAATGACTCCAGAGCACTTAAAAACCCGCTTGCAACGAAATGACTCCAGAGCACTTAAAAACCCGCTTGCAACGAAATGACTCCAGAGCACTTAAAAACCCGCTTGCAACGAAATGACTCCAGAGCACTTAAAAACCCGCTTGCAACGAAATGACTCCAGAGCACTTAAAAACCCGCTATGACTCCAGAGCACTTAAAAACCCGCTTGCAACGAAATGACTCCAGAGCACTTAAAAACCCGCTATGACTCCAGAGCACGTAAAAACCCGCTTGCAACGAAATGACTCCAGAACACTTAAAAACCCGCTTGCAACGAAATGACTCCAGAGCACTTAAAAACCCGCTTGCAACGAATTGACTCCAGAGCACTTAAAAACCCGCTTGCAACGAAATGACTCCAGAGCACTTAAAAACCCGCTTGCAACGAAATGACTCCAGAGCACTTAAAAACCCGCTTGCAACGAAATGACTCCAGAGCACTTAAAAACAAGCTTGCAACGAAATGACTCCAGAGCACTTAAAAACCCGCTTGCAACGAAATGACTCCAGAGCACTTAAAAACCCGCTTGCAACGAAATGACTCCAGAGCACTTAAAAACCCGCTTGCAACGAAATGACTCCAGAGCACTTAAAAACCCGCTTGCAACGAAATGACTCCAGAGCACTTAAAAACCCGCTTGCAACGAAATGCCTCCAGAGCACTTAAAAACCCGCTTGCAACGAAATGACTCCAGAGCACTTAAAAATCCGCTTGCAACGAAATGACTCCACAGCACTTAAAAACCCGCTTGCAACGAAATGACTCCAGAGCACTTAAAAACCCGCTTGCAACGAAATGACTCCAGAGCACTTAAAAACCCGCTTGCAACGAAATGACTCCAGAGCACTTAAAAACCCGCTATGACTCCAGAGCACTCAAAAACCCACTTGCAACGAAATGACTCCAGAGCACTTAAAAACCCGCTTGCAACGAAATGACTCCAGAGCACTTAAAAACCCGCTTGCATCGAAATGACTCCAGAGCACTTAAAAACCCGCTTGCAACGAAATGACTCCAGAGTACTTAAAAACCCGCTTGCAACGAAATGCTTACAGAGCACTTAAAAAACCCGCTTCCAGTGAAATGTCTGAGAAGTATGTAAAAACCTGCTTGCAACGAAATGACTCCAGAGCACTTAAAAACCCGCTTACAACGAAATGCCTTCAGAGCACTTAAAAACCCGCTTGCAACGAAATGACTCCAGAGCACTTAAAAACCCGCTTGCAACGAAATGACTCCAGAGCACTTAAAAACCCGCTTGCAACGAAATGACTCCAGAGCACTTAAAAACCCGCTTGCAACGAAATGACTCCAGAGCACTTAAAAACCCGCTTGCAACGACATGACTCCAGAGCACTTAAAAACCCGCTTGCAACGAAATGACTCCAGAGTACTTAAAAACCCGCTTGCAACGAAATGACTCCAGAGCACTTAAAAACCCGCTTGCAACGAAAAGACTCCAGAACACTTAAAAACCCGCTTGCAACGAAATGACTCCAGAGCACTTAACAAACCCCTTGCAACGAAATGACTCCAGAGCACTTAAAAACCCGCTTGCAACGAAATGACTCCAGAGCACTTAAAAACCCGCTTGCAACGAAATGACTCCAGAGCACTTAAAAACCCGCTTGCAACGAAATGACTCCAGAGCACTTAACAACCCCCTTGCAACGAAATGACTCCAGAGCACTTAAAAACCCGCTTGCAACGACATGACTCCAGAGCACTTAAAAACCCGCTTGCAACGAAATGACTCCAGAACACTTAAAAACCCGCTTTCAACGAAATTACTCCAGAGCACTTAAAAACCCGCTTGCAACGAAATGACTCCAGAGCACTTAAAAACCCGCTTGCAACGAAATGACTCCAGAGCACTTAAAAACCCGCTTGCAACGAAATGCCTCCAGAGCACTTAAAAACCCGCTTGCAACGAAATGACTCCAGAGCACTTAAAAACCCGCTTGCAACGAAATGATTCCACAGCACTTAAAAACCCGCTTGCAACGAAATGACTCCAGAGCACTTAAAAACCCGCTTGCAACGAAATGACTCCAGAGCACTTAAAAACCCGCTATGACTCCAGAGCACTCAAAAACCCACTTGCAACGAAATGACTCCAGAGCACTTAAAAACCCGCTTGCAACGAAATGACTCCAGAGCACTTAAAAACCCGCTTGCAACGAAATGACTCCAGAGTACTTAAAAACCCGCTTGCAACGAAATGCCTACAGAGCACTTAAAAAACCCGCTTCCAGTGAAATGTCTGAGAAGTATGTAAAAACCCGCTTGCAACGAAATGACTGCAGAACACGTAAAAACCCGCTTGCAACGAAATGACTCCAGAGCACTTAAAAACCCGCTTGCAACGAAAAGACTCCAGAGCACTTAAAAACCCGCTTGCAACGAAATGACTCCAGAGCACTTAAAAACCCGCTATGACTCCAGAGCACTTAAAAACCCGCTTGCAACGAAATGACTCCACAGCACTTAAAAACCCGCTTGCAACGAAATGACTCCAGAGCACTTAAAAAACCCGCTTCCAGTGAAATGTCTGAGAAGTATGTAAAAACCCGCTTGCAATGAAATGACTCCAGAGCATGTAAAAACCCGCTTGCAATGAAATGACTCCAAAGCACTTAAAATACTCGTTTCCAGTTAAATGTCAGAGAAATATGTAAAAACCCGCTTGCAACGAAATGACTCCAGAGCACGTAAAAACCCGCTTGCAACGAAATGACTCCAGAGTACTTAAAAACCCGCTTGCAACGAAATGACTCTAGAGCACTTAGAAAACCCGCTTCCAGTGAAATGTCAGAGAAGTATGTAAAAACCCGCTTGCAACGAAATGACTCCAGAACACGTAAACACCCGCTTGCAACGAAATGACTCCAGAGCACTTAAAAACCCGCTTACAACGAAATGCCTTCAGAGCACTTAAAAACCCGCTTGCAACGAAATGACTCCAGAGCACTTAAAAACCTGCTTGCATCGAAATGACTCCAGAGCACTTAAAAACCCGCTTGCAACGAAATGACTCCAGAGCACTTAAAAACCCGCTTGCAACGAAATGACTCCAGAGCACTTAAAAACCCGCTTGCAACGAAATTCCTCCAGAGCACTTAAAAACCCGCTTGCAACGAAATGACTCCAGAACACTTAAAAACCCGCTTTCAACGAAATTACTCCAGAGCACTTAAAAACCCGCTTGCAACGAAATGACTCCAGAGCACTTAAAAACCCCCTTGCAACGAAATGCCTCCAGAGCACTTAAAAACCCCCTTGCAACGAAATGACTCCAGAGCACTTAAAAACCCGCTTGCAACGAAATGACTCCACAGCACTTAAAAACCCACTTGCAACGAAATGACTCCAGAGCACTTAAAAACCCGCTTGCAACGAAATGACTCCAGAGCACTTAAAAACCCGCTTGCAACGAAATGACTCCAGAGTACTTAAAAACCCGCTATGACTCCAGAGCACTTAAAAACCCACTTGCAACGAAATGACTCCAGAGTACTTAAAAATCCGCTTGCAACGAAATGCCTACAGAGCACTTAAAAAACCCGCTTCCAGTGAAATGTCTGAGAAGTATGTAAAAACCCGCTTGCAACGAAATGACTGCAGAACACGTAAAAACCCGCTTGCAACGAAATGACTCCAGAGCACTTAAAAACCCGCTTGCAACGAAAAGACTCCAGAGCACTTAAAAACCCGCTTGCAACGAAATGACTCCAGAGCACTTAAAAACCCGCTATGACTCCAGAGCACTTAAAAACCCGCTTGCAACGAAATGACTCCACAGCACTTAAAAACCCGCTTGCAACGAAATGACTCCAGAGCACTTAAAAACTCGCTTGCAACGAAATGACTCCAGAGCACTTAAAAACCCGCTTGCAACGAAATGACTCCAGAGTACTTAAAAACCCGCTTGCAACGAAATGCCTACAGAGCACTTAAAAAACCCGCTTCCAGTGAAATGTCTGAGAAGTATGTGAAAACCCGCTTGCAACGAAATGACTCCAGAACACGTAAAAACCCGCTTGCAACGAAATGACTCCAGAGCACTTAAAAACCCGCTTGCAACGAAATGACTCCAGAGCACTTAAAAACCCGCTTGCAACGAAATGACTGCAGAGCACTTAAAAAACCCGCTTCCAGTGAAATGTCTGAGAAGTATGTAAAAACCCGCTTGCAACGAAATGACTCCAGAGCACTTAAAAACCCGCTTGCAACGAAATGACTCCAGAGCACTTAAAAACCCGCTTGCAACGAAATGACTCCAGAGCACTTAAAAACCCGCTTGCAACGAAATGACTCCAGAGCACTTAAAACCCCGCTTGCAACGAAATGACTCCAGAGCACTTAAAAACCCGCTTGCAACGAAATGACTCCAGAGCACTTAAAAACCCGCTTGCAACGAAATGACTCCAGAGTACTTAAAAACCTGCTTTCAACGAAATGACTCCAGAGCACTTAAAAAACCCGCTTCCAGTGAAATGTCTGAGAAGTATGTAAAAACCCGCTTGCAATGAAATGACTCCAGAGCATGTAAAAACCCGCTTGCAACGAAATGACTCCAAAGCACTTAAAATACTCGCTTCCAGTTAAATGTCAGAGAAATATGTAAAAACCCGCTTGCAACGAAATGACTCCAGAGCACGTAAAAACCCGCTTGCAACGAAATGACTCCACAGCACTTAAAAACCCGCTTGCAACGAAATGACTCCAAAGCACTTAAAATACTCGCTTCCAGTTAAATGTCAGAGAAATATGTAAAAACCCGCTTGCAACGAAATGACTCCAGAGCACTTAAAAACCCGCTTGCAACGAAATGACTCCACAGCACTTAAAAACCCGCTTGCAACGAAATGACTCCAGAGCACTTAAAAACTCGCTTGCAACGAAATGACTCCAGAGCACTTAAAAACCCGCTTGCAACGAAATGACTCCAGAGTACTTAAAAACCCGCTTGCAACGAAATGCCTACAGAGCACTTAAAAAACCCGCTTTCAGTGAAATGTCTGAGAAGTATGTAAAAACCCGCTTGCAACGAAATGACTCCAGAACACGTAAAAACCCGCTTGCAACGAAATGACTCCAGAGCACTTAAAAACCCGCTTGCAACGAAATGACTCCAGAGCACTTAAAAACCCGCTTGCAACGAAATGACTCCAGAGCACTTAAAAACCCGCTTGCAACGAAATGACTCCAGAGCACTTAAAAACCCGCTTGCAACGAAATGACTCCAGAGCACTTAAAAACCCGCTTGCAACGAAATGACTCCAGAGCACTTAAAAACCCGCTTGCAATGAAATGACTCCAGAGCACTTAAAAACCCGCTTGCAACGAAATGACTCCAGAGTACTTAAAAACCCGCTTGCAACAAAATGACTCCAGAGCACTTAAAAAACCCGCTTCCAGTGAAATGTCTGAGAAGTATGTAAAAACCCGCTTGCAATGAAATGACTCCAGAGCATGTAAAAACCCGCTTGCAACGAAATGACTCCAGATCACTTAAAATACTCGCTTCCAGTTAAATGTCAGAGAAATATGTAAAAACCCGCTTGCAACGAAATGACTCCAGAGCACGTAAAAACCCGCTTGCAACGAAATGACTCCAGAGTACTTAAAAACCCGCTTGCAACGAAATGACTCTAGAGCACTTAGAAAACCAGCTTCCAGTGAAATGTCTGAGAAGTATGTAAAAACCCGCTTGCAACGAAATGACTCCAGAACACGTAAACACCCGCTTGCAACGAAATGACTCCAGAGCACATAAAAACCCGCTTGCAACGAAATGACTCCAGAGTACTTAAAAACCCGCTTGCAACGAAATGCCTACAGAGCACTTAAAAAACCCGCTTCCAGTGAAATGTCTGAGAAGTATGTGAAAACCCGCTTGCAACGAAATGACTCCAGAACACGTAAAAACCCGCTTGCAACGAAATGACTCCAGAGCACTTAAAAACCCGCTTGCAACGAAATGACTCCAGAGCACTTAAAAACCCGCTTGCAACGAAATGACTGCAGAGCACTTAAAAAACCCGCTTCCAGTGAAATGTCTGAGAAGTATGTAAAAACCCGCTTGCAACGAAATGACTCCAGAGCACTTAAAAACCCGCTTGCAACGAAATGACTCCAGAGCACTTAAAAACCCGCTTGCAACGAAATGACTCCAGAGCACTTAAAAACCCGCTTGCAACGAAATGACTCCAGAGCACTTAAAAACCCGCTTGCAACGAAATGACTCCAGAGCACTTAAAAACCCGCTTGCAACGAAATGACTCCAGAGCACTTAAAAACCCGCTTGCAACGAAATGACTCCAGAGCACTTAAAAACCCGCTTGCAACGAAATGACTCCAGTGTACTTAAAAACCCGCTTTCAACGAAATGACTCCAGAGCACTTAAAAAACCCGCTTCCAGTGAAATGTCTGAGAAGTATGTAAAAACCCGCTTGCAATGAAATGACTCCAGAGCATGTAAAAACCCGCTTGCAACGAAATGACTCCAAAGCACTTAAAATACTCGCTTCCAGTTAAATGTCAGAGAAATATGTAAAAACCCGCTTGCAACGAAATGACTCCAGAGCACGTAAAAACCCGCTTGCAACGAAATGACTCCACAGCACTTAAAAACCCGCTTGCAACGAAATGACTCCAAAGCACTTAAAATACTCGCTTCCAGTTAAATGTCAGAGAAATATGTAAAAACCCGCTTGCAACGAAATGACTCCAGAGCACTTAAAAACCCGCTTGCAACGAAATGACTCCACAGCACTTAAAAACCCGCTTGCAACGAAATGACTCCAGAGCACTTAAAAACTCGCTTGCAACGAAATGACTCCAGAGCACTTAAAAACCCGCTTGCAACGAAATGACTCCAGAGTACTTAAAAACCCGCTTGCAACGAAATGCCTACAGAGCACTTAAAAAACCCGCTTTCAGTGAAATGTCTGAGAAGTATGTAAAAACGCGCTTGCAACGAAATGACTCCAGAACACGTAAAAACCCGCTTGCAACGAAATGACTCCAGAGCACTTAAAAACCCGCTTGCAACGAAATGACTCCAGAGCACTTAAAAACCCGCTTGCAACGAAATGACTCCAGAGCACTTAAAAACCCGCTTGCAACGAAATGACTCCAGAGCACTTAAAAACCCGCTTGCAACGAAATGACTCCAGAGCACTTAAAAACCCGCTTGCAACGAAATGACTCCAGAGCACTTAAAAACCCGCTTGCAATGAAATGACTCCAGAGCACTTAAAAACCCGCTTGCAACGAAATGACTCCAGAGTACTTAAAAACCCGCTTGCAACGAAATGACTCCAGAGCACTTAAAAAACCCGCTTCCAGTGAAATGTCTGAGAAGTATGTAAAAACCCGCTTGCAATGAAATGACTCCAGAGCATGTAAAAACCCGCTTGCAACGAAATGACTCCAGAGCACTTAAGATACTCGCTTCCAGTTAAATGTCAGAGAAATATGTAAAAACCCGCTTGCAACGAAATGACTCCAGAGCACGTAAAAACCCGCTTGCAACGAAATGACTCCAGAGTACTTAAAAACCCGCTTGCAACGAAATGACTCTAGAGCACTTAGAAAACCAGCTTCCATTGAAATGTCTGAGAAGTATGTAAAAACCCGCTTGCAACGAAATGACTCCAGAACACGTAAACACCCGCTTGCAACGAAATGACTCCAGAGCACATAAAAACCCGCTTACAACGAAATGCCTTCAGAGCACTTAAAAACCCGCTTGCAACGAAATGACTCTAGAGCACTTAGAAAACCAGCTTCCAGTGAAAAGTCTGAGAAGTATGTAAAAACCCGCTTGCAACGAAATGACTCCAGAACATGTAAACACCCGCTTGCAACGAAATGACTCCAGAGCACATAAAAACCCGCTTACAACGAAATGACTCCAGAGCACATAAAAACCCGCTTACAACGAAATGACTCCAGAACACTTAAAAACCCGCTTTCAACGAAATTACTCCAGAGCACTTAAAAACCCGCTTGCAACGAAATGACTCCAGAGCACTTAAAAACCCGCTTGCAACGAAATGACTCCAGAGCACTTAAAAACACGCTTGCAACGAAATGACTCCAGAGCACTTAAAAACCCGCTTGCAACGAAATGACTCCAGAGCACTTAAAAACCCGCTTGCAACGAAATGACTCCAGAGCACTTAAAAACCCACTATGACTCCAGAGCACTCAAAAACCCACTTGCAACGAAATGACTCCAGAGCACTTAAAAACCCGCTTGCAACGAAATGACTCCAGAGCACTTAAAAACCCGCTTGCATCGAAATGACTCCAGAGCACTTAAAAACCCGCTTGCAACGAAATGACTCCAGAGTACTTAAAAACCCGCTTGCAACGAAATGCCTACAGAGCACTTAAAAAACCCGCTTCCAGTGAAATGTCTGAGAAGTATGTAAAAACCCGCTTGCAACGAAATGACTCCAGAACACGTAAAAACCCGCTTGCAACGAAATGACTCCAGAGCACTTAAAAACCCGCTTACAACGAAATGCCTTCAGAGCACTTAAAAACCCGCTTGCAACGAAATGACTCCAGAGCACTTAAAAACCCGCTTGCAACGAAATGACTCCAGAGCACTTAAAAACCCGCTTGCAACGAAATGACTCCAGAACACTTAAAAACCCGCTTGCAACGAAATGACTCCAGAGCACTTAAAAACCCGCTTGCAACGAAATGACTCCAGAGCACTTAAAAACCCGCTTGCAACGAAATGACTCCAGAGCACTTAAAAACCCGCTTGCAACGAAATGACTCCAGAGCACTTAAAAACCCGCTTGCAACGAAATGACTCCAGAGCACTTAAAAACCCGCTTGCAACGAAATGACTCCAGAGCACGTAAAAACCCGCTTGCAACGAAATGACTCCAGAACACTTAAAAACCCGCTTGCAACGAAATGACTCCAGAGCACTTAAAAACCCGCTTGCAACGAAATGACTCCACAGCACTTAAAAACCCGCTTGCAACGAAATGACTCCAGAGCACTTAAAAACCCGCTTGCAACGAAATGACTCCAGAGCACTTAAAAACCCGCTTGCAACGAAATGACTCCAGAGCACTTAAAAACCCGCTTGCAACGAAATGACTCCAGAGCACTTAAAAACCCGCTTGCAACGAAATGACTCCAGAGCACTTAAAAACCCGCTATGACTCCAGAGCACTTAAAAACCCGCTTGCAACGAAATGACTCCAGAGCACTTAAAAACCCGCTATGACTCCAGAGCACTTAAAAACCCGCTTGCAACGAAATGACTCCACAGCACTTAAAAACCCGCTTGCAACGAAATGACTCCAGAGCACTTAAAAACTCGCTTGCAACGAAATGACTCCAGAGCACTTAAAAACCCGCTTGCAACGAAATGACTCCAGAGTACTTAAAAACCCGCTTGCAACGAAATGCCTACAGAGCACTTAAAAAACCCGCTTCCAGTGAAATGTCTGAGAAGTATGTGAAAACCCGCTTGCAACGAAATGACTCCAGAACACGTAAAAACCCGCTTGCAACGAAATGTCTCCAGAGCACTTAAAAACCCGCTTGCAACGAAATGACTCCAGAGCACTTAAAAACCCGCTTGCAACGAAATGACTCCAGAGCACTTAAAAACCCGCTTGTAACGAAATGACTCCAGAGCACTTAAAAACCCGCTTGCAACGAAATGACTCCAGAGCACTTAAAAACCCGCTTGCAACGAAATGACTACAGAGCACTTAAAAACCCGCTTGAAACGAAATGACTCCAGAGCACTTAAAAACCCGCTTGCAACGAAATGACTCCAGAGTACTTAAAAACCCGCTTTCAACGAAATGACTCCAGAGCACTTAAAAAACCCGCTTCCAGTGAAATGTCTGAGAAGTATGTAAAAACCCGCTTGCAATGAAATGACTCCAGAGCATGTAAAAACCCGCTTGCAATGAAATGACTCCAAAGCACTTAAAATACTCGTTTCCAGTTAAATGTCAGAGAAATATGTAAAAACCCGCTTGCAACGAAATGACTCCAGAGCACGTAAAAACCCGCTTGCAACGAAATGACTCCAGAGTACTTAAAAACCCGCTTGCAACGAAATGACTCTAGAGCACTTAGAAAACCCGCTTCCAGTGAAATGTCAGAGAAGTATGTAAAAACCCGCTTGCAACGAAATGACTCCAGAACACGTAAACACCCGCTTGCAACGAAATGACTACAGAGCACTTAAAAACCCGCTTACAACGGAATGCCTTCAGAGCACTTAAAAACCCGCTTGCAACGAAATGACTCCAGAGCACTTAAAAACCTGCTTGCATCGAAATGACTCCAGAGCACTTAAAAACCCGCTTGCAACGAAATGACTCCAGAGCACTTAAAAACCCGCTTGCAACGAAATGACTCCAGAGCACTTAAAAACCCGCTTGCAACGAAATTCCTCCAGAGCACTTAAAAACCCGCTTGCAACGAAATGACTCCAGAACACTTAAAAACCCGCTTTCAACGAAATTACTCCAGAGCACTTAAAAACCCGCTTGCAACGAAATGACTCCAGAGCACTTAAAAACCCACTTGCAACGAAATGCCTCCAGAGCACTTAAAAACCCCCTTGCAACGAAATGACTCCAGAGCACTTAAAAACCCGCTTGCAACGAAATGACTCCACAGCACTTAAAAACCCACTTGCAACGAAATGACTCCAGAGCACTTAAAAACCCGCTTGCAACGAAATGACTCCAGAGCACTTAAAAACCCGCTTGCAACGAAATGACTCCAGAGAACTTAAAAACCCGCTATGACTCCAGAGCACTTAAAAACCCACTTGCAACGAAATGACTCCAGAGTACTTAAAAACCCGCTTGCAACGAAATGCCTACAGAGCACTTAAAAAACCCGCTTCCAGTGAAATGTCTGAGAAGTATGTAAAAACCCGCTTGCAACGAAATGACTGCAGAACACGTAAAAACCCGCTTGCAACGAAATGACTCCAGAGCACTTAAAAACCCACTTGCAACGAAAAGACTCCAGAGCACTTAAAAACCCGCTTGCAACGAAATGACTCCAGAGCACTTAAAAACCCGCTATGACTCCAGAGCACTTAAAAACCCGCTTGCAACGAAATGACTCCACAGCACTTAAAAACCCGCTTGCAACGAAATGACTCCAGAGCACTTAAAAACTCGCTTGCAACGAAATGACTCCAGAGCACTTAAAAACCCGCTTGCAACGAAATGACTCCAGAGTACTTAAAAACCCGCTTGCAACGAAATGCCTACAGAGCACTTAAAAAACCCGCTTCCAG
This sequence comes from Meriones unguiculatus, assembly GCF_030254825.1. NCBI lineage: Eukaryota > Metazoa > Chordata > Mammalia > Rodentia > Muridae > Meriones > Meriones unguiculatus. Next base: position 88,305,816 of record NC_083350.1, read on the forward strand.
TGAAATGTCTGAGAAGTATGTGAAAACCCGCTTGCAACGAAATGACTCCAGAACACGTAAAAACCCGCTTGCAACGAAATGACTCCAGAGCACTTAAAAACCCGCTTGCAACGAAATGACTCCAGAGCACTTAAAAACCCGCTTGCAACGAAATGACTCCAGAGCACTTAAAAACCCGCTTGCAACGAAATGACTCCAGAGCACTTAAAAACCCGCTTGCAACGAAATGACTCCAGAGCACTTAAAAACCCGCTTGCAACGAAATGACTCCAGAGCACTTAAAAACCCGCTTGCAACGAAATGACTCCAGAGCACTTAAAAACCCGCTTGCAACGAAATGACTCCAGAGTACTTAAAAACCCGCTTTCAACGAAATGACTCCAGAGCACTTAAAAAACCCGCTTCCAGTGAAATGTCTGAGAAGTATGTAAAAACCCGCTTGCAATGAAATGACTCCAGAACATGTAAAAACCCGCTTGCAACGAAATGACTCCAAAGCACTTAAAATACTCGCTTCCAGTTAAATGTCAGAGAAATATGTAAAAACCCGCTTGCAACGAAATGACTCCAGAGCACGTAAAAACCCGTTTGCAACGAAATGACTCCAGAGTACTTAAAAACCCGCTTGCAACGAAATGACTCTAGAGCACTTAGAAAACCCGCTTCCAGTGAAATGTCAGAGAAGTATGTAAAAACCCGCTTGCAACGAAATGACTCCAGAACACGTAAACACCCGCTTGCAACGAAATGACTCCAGAGCACTTAAAAACCCGCTTACAACGAAATGCCTTCAGAGCACTTAAAAACCCGCTTGCAACGAAATGACTCCAGAACACTTAAAAACCTGCTTGCATCGAAATGACTCCAGAGCACTTAAAAACCCGCTTGCAACGAAATGACTCCAGAGCACTTAAAAACCCGCTTGCAACGAAATGACTCCAGAGTACTTAAAAACCTGCTTTCAACGAAATGACTCCAGAGCACTTAAAAAACCCGCTTCCAGTGAAATGTCTGAGAAGTATGTAAAAACCCGCTTGCAATGAAATGACTCCAGAGCATGTAAAAACCCGCTTGCAACGAAATGACTCCAAAGCACTTAAAATACTCGTTTCCAGTTAAATGTCAGAGAAATATGTAAAAACCCGCTTGCAACGAAATGACTCCAGAGCACGTAAAAACCCGCTTGCAACGAAATGACTCCAGAGTACTTAAAAACCCGCTTGCAACGAAATGACTCTAGAGCACTTAGAAAACCCGCTTCCAGTGAAATGTCAGAGAAGTATGTAAAAACCCGCTTGCAACGAAATGACTCCAGAACACGTAAACACCCGCTTGCAACGAAATGACTCCAGAGCACTTAAAAACCCGCTTACAACGAAATGCCTTCAGAGCACTTAAAAACCCGCTTGCAACGAAATGACTCCAGAGCACTTAAAAACCTGCTTGCATCGAAATGACTCCAGAGCACTTAAAAACCCGCTTGCAACGAAATGACTCCAGAGCACTTAAAAACCTGCTTGCAACGAAATGACTCCAGAGCACTTAAAAACCCGCTTGCAACGAAATTCCTCCAGAGCACTTAAAAACCCGCTTGCAACGAAATGACTCCAGAACACTTAAAAACCCGCTTTCAACGAAATTACTCCAGAGCACTTAAAAACCCGCTTGCAACGAAATGACTCCAGAGCACTTAAAAACCCACTTGCAACGAAATGCCTCCAGAGCACTTAAAAACCCCCTTGCAACGAAATGACTCCAGAGCACTTAAAAACCCGCTTGCAACGAAATGACTCCACAGCACTTAAAAACCCACTTGCAACGAAATGACTCCAGAGCACTTAAAAACCCGCTTGCAACGAAATGACTCCAGAGCACTTAAAAACCCGCTTGCAACGAAATGACTCCAGAGAACTTAAAAACCCGCTATGACTCCAGAGCACTTAAAAACCCACTTGCAACGAAATGACTCCAGAGTACTTAAAAACCCGCTTGCAACGAAATGCCTACAGAGCACTTAAAAAACCCGCTTCCAGTGAAATGTCTGAGAAGTATGTAAAAACCCGCTTGCAACGAAATGACTGCAGAACACGTAAAAACCCGCTTGCAACGAAATGACTCCAGAGCACTTAAAAACCCGCTTGCAACGAAAAGACTCCAGAGCACTTAAAAACCCGCTTGCAACGAAATGACTCCAGAGCACTTAAAAACCCGCTATGACTCCAGAGCACTTAAAAACCCGCTTGCAACGAAATGACTCCACAGCACTTAAAAACCCGCTTGCAACGAAATGACTCCAGAGCACTTAAAAACTCGCTTGCAACGAAATGACTCCAGAGCACTTAAAAACCCGCTTGCAACGAAATGACTCCAGAGTACTTAAAAACCCGCTTGAAACGAAATGCCTACAGAGCACTTAAAAAACCCGCTTCCAGTGAAATGTCTGAGAAGTATGTGAAAACCCGCTTGCAACGAAATGACTCCAGAACACGTAAAAACCCGCTTGCAACGAAATAACTCCAGAGCACTTAAAAACCCGATTGCAACGAAATGACTCCAGAGCACTTAAAAACCCGCTTGCAACGAAATGACTCCAGAGCACTTAAAAACCCGCTTGCAACGAAATGACTCCAGAGCACTTAAAAACCCGCTTGCAACGAAATGACTCCAGAGCACTTAAAAACCCGCTTGCAACGAAATGACTCCAGAGCACTTAAAAACCCGCTTGCAACGAAATGACTCCAGAGCACTTAAAAACCCGCTTGCAACGAAATGACTCCAGAGTACTTAAAAACCCGCTTTCAACGAAATGACTCCAGAGCACTTAAAAAACCCGCTTCCAGTGAAATGTCTGAGAAGTATGTAAAAACCCGCTTGCAATGAAATGACTCCAGAGCATGTAAAAACCCGCTTGCAACGAAATGACTCCAAAGCACTTAAAATACTCGCTTCCAGTTAAATGTCAGAGAAATATGTAAAAACCCGCTTGCAACGAAATGACTCCAGAGCACGTAAAAACCCGTTTGCAACGAAATGACTCCAGAGTACTTAAAAACCCGCTTGCAACGAAATGACTCTAGAGCACTTAGAAAACCCGCTTCCAGTGAAATGTCAGAGAAGTATGTAAAAACCCGCTTGCAACGAAATGACTCCAGAACACGTAAACACCCGCTTGCAACGAAATGACTCCAGAGCACTTAAAAACCCGCTTACAACGAAATGCCTTCAGAGCACTTAAAAACCCGCTTGCAACGAAATGACTCCAGAGCACTTAAAAACCCGCTTGCAACGAAATGACTCCAGAGTACTTAAAAACCCGCTTTCAACGAAATGACTCCAGAGCACTTAAAAAACCCGCTTCCAGTGAAATGTCTGAGAAGTATGTAAAAACCCGCTTGCAATGAAATGACTCCAGAGCATGTAAAAACCCGCTTGCAACGAAATGACTCCAAAGCACTTAAAATACTCGCTTCCAGTTAAATGTCAGAGAAATATGTAAAAACCCGCTTGCAACGAAATGACTCCAGAGCACGTAAAAACCCGTTTGCAACGAAATGACTCCAGAGTACTTAAAAACCCGCTTGCAACGAAATGACTCTAGAGCACTTAGAAAACCCGCTTCCAGTGAAATGTCAGAGAAGTATGTAAAAACCCGCTTGCAACGAAATGACTCCAGAACACGTAAACACCTGCTTGCAAAGAAATGACTCCAGAGCACTTAAAAACCCGCTTACAACGAAATGCCTTCAGAGCACTTAAAAACCCGCTTGCAACGAAATGACTCCAGAGCACTTAAAAACCTGCTTGCATAGAAATGACTCCAGAGCACTTAAAAACCCGCTTGCAACGAAATGACTCCAGAGCACTTAAAAACCCGCTTGCAACGAAATGACTCCAGAGCACTTAAAAACCCGCTTGCAACGAAATTCCTCCAGAGCACTTAAAAACCCGCTTGCAACGAAATGACTCCAGAACACGTAAACACCCGCTTGCAACGAAATGACTCCAGAGCACTTAAAAACCCGCTTACAACGAAATGCCTACAGAGCACTTAAAAAACCCGCTTCCAGTGAAATGTCTGAGAAGTATGTGAAAACCCGCTTGCAACGAAATGACTCCAGAACACGTAAAAACCCGCTTGCAATGAAATGACTCCAGAGCACTTAAAAACCCGCTTGCAACGAAATGACTCCAGAGCACTTAAAAACCCGCTTGCAACGAAATGACTCCAGAGCACTTAAAAACCCGCTTGCAACGAAATGCCTACAGAGCACTTAAAAAACCCGCTTCCAGTGAAATGTCTGAGAAGTATGTAAAAACCCGCTTGCAACGAAATGACTGCAGAACACGTAAAAACCCGCTTGCAACGAAATGACTCCAGAGCACTTAAAAACCCGCTTGCAACGAAAAGACTCCAGAGCACTTAAAAACCCGCTTGCAACGAAATGACTCCAGAGCACTTAAAAACCCGCTATGACTCCAGAGCACTTAAAAACCCGCTTGCAACGAAATGACTCCACAGCACTTAAAAACCCGCTTGCAACGAAATGACTCCAGAGCACTTAAAAACTCGCTTGCAACGAAATGACTCCAGAGCACTTAAAAACCCGCTTGCAACGAAATGACTCCAGAGTACTTAAAAACCCGCTTGCAACGAAATGCCTACAGAGCACTTAAAAAACCCGCTTCCAGTGAAATGTCTGAGAAGTATGTGAAAACCCGCTTGCAACGAAATGACTCCAGAACACGTAAAAACCCGCTTGCAACGAAATAACTCCAGAGCACTTAAAAACCCGATTGCAACGAAATCACTCCAGAGCACTTAAAAACCCGCTTGCAACGAAATGACTCCAGAGCACTTAAAAACCCGCTTGCAACGAAATGACTCCAGAGCACTTAAAAACCCGCTAGCAACGAAATGACTCCAGAGCACTTAAAAACCCGCTTGCAACGAAATGACTCCAGAGCACTTAAAAACCCGCTTGCAACGAAATGACTCCAGAGTACTTAAAAACCCGCTTTCAACGAAATGACTCCAGAGCACTTAAAAAACCCGCTTCCAGTGAAATGTCTGAGAAGTATGTAAAAACCCGCTTGCAATGAAATGACTCCAGAGCATGTAAAAACCCGCTTGCAACGAAATGACTCCAAAGCACTTAAAATACTCGCTTCCAGTTAAATGTCAGAGAAATATGTAAAAACCCGCTTGCAACGAAATGACTCCAGAGCACGTAAAAACCCGTTTGCAACGAAATGACTCCAGAGTACTTAAAAACCCGCTTGCAACGAAATGACTCTAGAGCACTTAGAAAACCCGCTTCCAGTGAAATGTCAGAGAAGTATGTAAAAACCCGCTTGCAACGAAATGACTCCAGAACACGTAAACACCCGCTTGCAACGAAATGACTCCAGAGCACTTAAAAACCCGCTTACAACGAAATGCCTTCAGAGCACTTAAAAACCCGCTTGCAACGAAATGACTCCAGAGCACTTAAAAACCCGCTTGCAACGAAATGACTCCAGAGTACTTAAAAACCCGCTTTCAACGAAATGACTCCAGAGCACTTAAAAAACCCGCTTCCAGTGAAATGTCTGAGAAGTATGTAAAAACCCGCTTGCAATGAAATGACTCCAGAGCATGTAAAAACCCGCTTGCAACGAAATGACTCCAAAGCACTTAAAATACTCGCTTCCAGTTAAATGTCAGAGAAATATGTAAAAACCCGCTTGCAACGAAATGACTCCAGAGCACGTAAAAACCCGTTTGCAACGAAATGACTCCAGAGTACTTAAAAACCCGCTTGCAACGAAATGACTCTAGAGCACTTAGAAAACCCGCTTCCAGTGAAATGTCAGAGAAGTATGTAAAAACCCGCTTGCAACGAAATGACTCCAGAACACGTAAACACCCGCTTGCAACGAAATGACTCCAGAGCACTTAAAAACCCGCTTACAACGAAATGCCTTCAGAGCACTTAAAAACCCGCTTGCAACGAAATGACTCCAGAGCACTTAAAAACCTGCTTGCATCGAAATGACTCCAGAGCACTTAAAAACCCGCTTGCAACGAAATGACTCCAGAGCACTTAAAAACCCGCTTGCAACGAAATGACTCCAGAGCACTTAAAAACCCGCTTGCAACGAAATTCCTCCAGAGCACTTAAAAACCCGCTTGCAACGAAATGACTCCAGAACACGTAAACACCCGCTTGCAACGAAATGACTCCAGAGCACTTAAAAACCCGCTTACAACGAAATGCCTACAGAGCACTTAAAAAACCCGCTTCCAGTGAAATGTCTGAGAAGTATGTGAAAACCCGCTTGCAACGAAATGACTCCAGAACACGTAAAAACCCGCTTGCAACGAAATGACTCCAGAGCACTTAAAAACCCGCTTGCAACGAAATGACTCCAGAGCACTTAAAAACCCGCTTGCAACGAAATGACTCCAGAGCACTTAAAAACCCGCTTGCAACGAAATGACTCCAGAGCACTTAAAAACCCGCTTGCAACGAAAAGACTCCAGAGCACTTAAAAACCCGCTTGCAACGAAATGACTCCAGAGCACTTAAAAACCCGCTATGACTCCAGAGCACTTAAAAACCCGCTTGCAACGAAATGACTCCACAGCACTTAAAAACCCGCTTGCAACGAAATGACTCCAGAGCACTTAAAAACTCGCTTGCAACGAAATGACTCCAGAGCACTTAAAAACCCGCTTGCAACGAAATGACTCCAGAGTACTTAAAAACCCGCTTGCAACGAAATGCCTACAGAGCACTTAAAAAACCCGCTTCCAGTGAAATGTCTGAGAAGTATGTGAAAACCCGCTTGCAACGAAATGACTCCAGAACACGTAAAAACCCGCTTGCAACGAAATGACTCCAGAGCACTTAAAAACCCGCTTGCAACGAAATGACTCCAGAGCACTTAAAAACCCGCTTGCAACGAAATGACTCCAGAGCACTTAAAAACCCGCTTGCAACGAAATGACTCCAGAGCACTTAAAAACCAGCTTGCAACGAAATGACTCCAGAGCACTTAAAAACCCGCTTGCAACGAAATGACTCCAGAGCACTTAAAAACCCGCTTGCAACGAAATGACTCCAGAGCACTTAAAAACCCGCTTGCAACGAAATGACTCCAGAGTACTTAAAAACCCGCTTTCAACGAAATGACTCCAGAGCACTTAAAAAACCCGCTTCCAGTGAAATGTCTGAGAAGTATGTGAAAACCCGCTTGCAACGAAATGACTCCAGAACACGTAAAAACCCGCTTGCAACGAAATGCCTCCAGAGCACTTAAAAACCCGCTTGCAACGAAATGACTCCAGAGCACTTAAAAACCCGCTTGCAACGAAATGACTCCAGAGCACTTAAAAACCCGCTTGCAACGAAATTCCTCCAGAGCACTTAAAAACCCGCTTGCAACGAAATGACTCCAGAACACGTAAACACCCGCTTGCAACGAAATGACTCCAGAGCACTTAAAAACCCGCTTACAACGAAATGCCTACAGAGCACTTAAAAAACCCGCTTCCAGTGAAATGTCTGAGAAGTATGTGAAAACCCGCTTGCAACGAATTGACTCCAGAACACGTAAAAACCCGCTTGCAACGAAATGACTCCAGAGCACTTAAAAACCCGCTTGCAACGAAATGACTCCAGAGAACTTAAAAACCCGCTTGCAACGAAATGACTCCAGAGCACTTAAAAACCCGCTTGCAACGAAATGACTCCAGAGCACTTAAAAACCCGCTTGCAACGAAATGACTCCAGAGCACTTAAAAACCCGCTTGCAACGAAATGACTCCAGAGCACTTAAAAACCCGCTTGCAACGAAATGACTCCAGAGCACTTAAAAACCCGCTTGCAACGAAATGACTCCAGAGTACTTAAAAACCCGCTTTCAACGAAATGACTCCAGAGCACTTAAAAAACCCGCTTCCAGTGAAATGTCTGAGAAGTATGTAAAAACCCGCTTGCAATGAAATGACTCCAGAGCATGTAAAAACCCGCTTGCAACGAAATGACTCCAAAGCACTTAAAATACTCGCTTCCAGTTAAATGTCAGAGAAATATGTAAAAACCCGCTTGCAACGAAATGACTCCAGAGCACGTAAAAACCCGCTTGCAAAGAAATGACTCCAGAGTACTTAAAAACCCGCTTGCAACGAAATGACTCTAGAGCACTTAGAAAACCCGCTTCCAGTGAAATGTCAGAGAAGTATGTAAAAACCCGCTTGCAACGAAATGACTCCAGAACACGTAAACACCCGCTTGCAACGAAATGACTCCAGAGCACTTAAAAACCCGCTTACAACGAAATGCCTTCAGAGCACTTAAAAACCCGCTTGCAACGAAATGACTCCAGAGCACTTAAAAACCCGCTTGCATCGAAATGACTCCAGAGCACTTAAAAACCCGCTTGCAACGAAATGACTCCAGAGCACTTAAAAACCCGCTTGCAACGAAATGACTCCAGAGCACTTAAAAACCCGCTTGCAACGAAATTCCTCCAGAGCACTTAAAAACCCGCTTGCAACGAAATGACTCCAGAACACTTAAAAACCCGCTTTCAACGAAATTACTCCAGAGCACTTAAAAACCCGCTTGCAACGAAATGACTCCAGAGCACTTAAAAACCCACTTGCAACGAAATGCCTCCAGAGCACTTAAAAACCCGCTTGCAACGAAATGACTCCAGAGCACTTAAAAACCCGCTTGCAACGAAATGACTACACAGCACTTAAAAACCCGCTTGCAACGAAATGACTCCAGAGCACTTAAAAACCCGCTTGCAACGAAATGACTCCAGAGCACTTAAAAACCCGCTTGCAACGAAATGACTCCAGAGAACTTAAAAACCCACTATGACTCCAGAGCACTTAAAAACCTACTTGCAACGAAATGACTCCAGAGTACTTAAAAACCCGCTTGCAACGAAATGCCTACAGAGCACTTAAAAAACCCGCTTCCAGTGAAATGTCTGAGAAGTATGTAAAAACCCGCTTGCAACGAAATGACTGCAGAACACGTAAAAACCCGCTTGCAACGAAATGACTCCAGAGCACTTAAAAACCCGCTTGCAACGAAATGACTCCAGAGCACTTAAAAACCCGCTTGCAACGAAATGACTCCAGAGCACTTAAAAACCCGCTTGCAACGAAATGACTCCAGAGCACTTAAAAACCCGCTTGCAACGAAATGACTCCAGAGCACTTAAAAACCCGCTTGCAACGAAATGACTCCAGAGCACTTAAAAACCCGCTTGCAACGAAATGACTCCAGAGCACTTAAAAACCCGCTTGCAACGAAATGACTCCAGAGTACTTAAAAACCCGCTTCCAGTGAAATGTCTGAGAAGTATGTAAAAACCCGCTTGAAATGAAATGACTCCAGAGCATGTAAAAACCCGCTTGCAACGAAATGACTCCAGAGCACTTAAAATACTCGCTTCCAGTTAAATGTCAGAGAAATATGTAAAAACCCGCTTGCAACGAAATGACTCCAGAGCACGTAAAAACCCGCTTGCAACGAAATGACTCCAGAGTACTTAAAAACCCGCTTGCAACGAAATGACACTAGAGCACTTAGAAAACCCGCTTCCAGTGAAATGTCTGAGAAGTATGTAAAAACCCGCTTGCAACGAAATGACTCCAGAACACGTAAACACCCGCTTGCAACGAAATGACTCCAGAGCACTTAAAAACCCGCTTACAACGAAATGCCTTCAGAGCACTTAAAAACCCGCTTTCAACGAAATGACTCCAGAGCACTTAAAAACCTGCTTGCATCGAAATGACTCCAGAGCACTTAAAAACCCGCTTGCAACGAAATGACTCCAGAGCACTTAAAAACCCGCTTGCAACGAAATGACTCCAGAGCACTTAAAAACCCGCTTGCAACGAAATTCCTCCAGAACACGTAAACACCCGCTTGCAACGAAATGACTCCAGAGCACTTAAAAACCCGCTTACAACGAAATGCCTTCAGAGCACTTAAAAACCCGCTTTCAACGAAATGACTCCAGAGCACTTAAAAACCTGCTTGCATCGAAATGACTCCAGAGCACTTAAAAACCCGCTTGCAACGAAATGACTCCAGAGCACTTAAAAACCCGCTTGCAACGAAATGACTCCAGAGCACTTAAAAACCCGCTTGCAACGAAATGACTCCAGAACACTTAAAAACCCGCTTTCAACGAAATTACTCCAGAGCACTTAAAAACCCGCTTGCAACGAAATGACTCCAGAGCACTTAAAAACCCACTTGCAACGAAATGCCTCCAGAGCACTTAAAAACCCCCTTGCAACGAAATGACTCCAGAGCACTTAAAAACCCGCTTGCAACGAAATGACTCCAGAGCACTTAAAAACCCGCTTGCAACGAAATGACTCCAGAGAACTTAAAAACCCGCTATGACTCCAGAGCACTTAAAAACCCACTAGCAACCAAATGACTCCAGAGTACTTAAAAACCCGCTTGCAACGAAATGCCTACAGAGCACTTAAAAAACCCGCTTCCAGTGAAATGTCTGAGAAGTATGTAAAAACCCGCTTGCAACGAAATGACTGCAGAACACGTAAAAACCCGCTTGCAACGAAAAGACTCCAGAGCACTTAAAAACCCGCTTGCAACGAAATGACTCCAGAGCACTTAAAAACCCGCTATGACTCCAGAGCACTTAAAAACCCGCTTGCAACGAAATGACTCCACAGCACTTAAAAACCCGCTTGCAACGAAATGACTCCAGAGCACTTAAAAACTCGCTTGCAACGAAATGACTCCAGAGCACTTAAAAACCCGCTTGCAACGAAATGACTCCAGAGTACTTAAAAACCCGCTTGCAACGAAATGCCTACAGAGCACTTAAAAAACCCGCTTCCAGTGAAATGTCTGAGAAGTATGTGAAAACCCGCTTGCAACGAAATGATTCCAGAACACGTAAAAACCCGCTTGCAACGAAATAACTCCAGAGCACTTAAAAACCCGCTTGCAACGAAATGACTCCAGAGCACTTAAAAACCCGCTTGCAACGAAATGACTCCAGAGCACTTAAAAACCCGCTTGCAACGAAATGACTCCAGAGCACTTAAAAACCCGCTTGCAACGAAATGACTCCAGAGCACTTAAAAACCCGCTTGCAACGAAATGACTCCAGAGCACTTAAAAACCCGCTTGCAACGAAATGACTCCAGAGCACTTAAAAACCCGCTTGCAACGAAATGACTCCAGAGTACTTAAAAACCCGCTTTCAACGAAATGACTCCAGAGCACTTAAAAAACCTGCTTCCAGTGAAATGTCTGAGAAGTATGTAAAAACCCGCTTGCAATGAAATGACTCCAAAGCACTTAAAATACTCGCTTCCAGTTAAATGTCAGAGAAATATGTAAAAACCCGCTTGCAACGAAATGACTCCAGAGCACGTAAAAACCCGTTTGCAACGAAATGACTCCAGAGTACTTAAAAACCCGCTTGCAACGAAATGACTCTAGAGCACTTAGAAAACCCGCTTCCAGTGAAATGTCAGAGAAGTATGTAAAAACCCGCTTGCAACGAAATGACTCCAGAACACGTAAACACCCGCTTGCAACGAAATGACTCCAGAGCACTTAAAAACCCGCTTACAACGAAATGCCTTCAGAGCACTTAAAAACCCGCGTGCAACGAAATGACTCCAGAGCACTTAAAAACCTGCTTGCATCAAAATGACTCCAGAGCACTTAAAAACCCGCTTGCAACGAAATGACTCCAGAGCACTTAAAAACCCGCTTGCAACTAAATGACTCCAGAGCACTTAAAAACCCGCTTGCAACGAAATTCCTCCAGAGCACTTAAAAACCCGCTTGCAACGAAATGACTCCAGAACACGTAAACACCCGCTTGCAACGAAATGACTCCAGAGCAATTAAAAACCCGCTTACAACGAAATGCCTACAGAGCACTTAAAAAACCCGCTTCCAGTGAAATGTCTGAGAAGTATGTGAAAACCCGCTTGCAACGAAATGACTCCAGAACACGTAAAAACCCGCTTGCAACGAAATAACTCCAGAGCACTTAAAAACCCGCTTGCAACGAAATGACTCCAGAGCACTTAAAAACCCGCTTGCAACGAAATGACTCCAGAGCACTTAAAAACCCGCTTGCAACGAAATGACTCCAGAGCACTTAAAAACCCGCTTGCAACGAAATGACTCCAGAGCACTTAAAAACCCGCTTGCAACGAAATGACTCCAGAGCACTTAAAAACCCGCTTGCAACGAAATGACTCCAGAGCACTTAAAAACCCGCTTGCAACGAAATGACTCCAGAGTACTTAAAAACCCGCTTTCAACGAAATGACTCCAGAGCACTTAAAAAACCCGCTTCCAGTGAAATGTCTGAGAAGTATGTAAAAACCCGCTTGTAATGAAATGACTCCAGAGCATGTAAAAACACGCTTGAAACGAAATGACTCCAAAGCACTTAAAATACTCGCTTCCAGTTAAATGTCAGAGAAATATGTAAAAACCCGCTTGCAACGAAATGACTCCAGAGCACGTAAAAACCCGTTTGCAACGAAATGACTCCAGAGTTCTTAAAAACCCGCTTGCAACGAAATGACTCTAGAGCACTTAGAAAACCCGCTTCCAGTGAAATGTCAGAGAAGTATGTAAAAACCCGCTTGCAACGAAATGACTCCAGAACACGTAAACACCCGCTTGCAACGAAATGACTCCAGAGCACTTAAAAACCCGCTTACAACGAAATGCCTTCAGAGCACTTAAAAACCCGCTTGCAAGGAAATGACTCCAGAGCACTTAAAAACCTGCTTGCATCGAAATGACTCCAGAGCACTTAAAAACCCGCTTGCAACGAAATGACTCCAGAGCACTTAAAAACCCGCTTGCAACGAAATGACTCCAGAGCACTTAAAAACCCGCTTGCAACGAAATTCCTCCAGAGCACTTAAAAACCCGCTTGCAACGAAATGACTCCAGAACACGTAAACACCCGCTTGCAACGAAATGACTCCAGAGCACTTAAAAACCCGCTTACAACGAAATGCCTACAGAGCACTTAAAAAACCCGCTTCCAGTGAAATGTCTGAGAAGTATGTGAAAACCCGCTTGCAACGAAATGACTCCAGAACACGTAAAAACCCGCTTGCAACGAAATGACTCCAGAGCACTTAAAAACCCGCTTGCAACGAAATGACTCCAGAGCACTTAAAAACCCGCTTGCAACGAAATGACTCCAGAGCACTTAAAAACCCGCTTGCAACGAAATGACTCCAGAGCACTTAAAAACCCGCTTGCAACGAAATGACTCCAGAGCACTTAAAAACCCGCTTGCAACGAAATGACTCCAGAGCACTTAAAAACCCGCTTGCAACGAAATGACTCCAGAGCACTTAAAAACCCGCTTGCAACGAAATGACTCCAGAGTACTTAAAAACCCGCTTTCAACGAAATGACTCCAGAGCACTTAAAAAACCCGCTTCCAGTGAAATGTCTGAGAAGTATGTAAAAACCCGCTTGCAATGAAATGACTCCAGAGCATGTAAAAACCCGCTTGCAACGAAATGACTCCAAAGCACTTAAAATACTCGCTTCCAGTTAAATGTCAGAGAAATATGTAAAAACCCGCTTGCAAAGAAATGACTCCAGAGCACGTAAAAACCCGCTTGCAAAGAAATGACTCCAGAGTACTTAAAAACCCGCTTGCAACGAAATGACTCTAGAGCACTTAGAAAACCCGCTTCCAGTGAAATGTCAGAGAAGTATGTAAAAACCCGCTTGCAACGAAATGACTCCAGAACACGTAAACACCCGCTTGCAACGAAATGACTCCAGAGCACTTAAAAACCCGCTTACAACGAAATGCCTTCAGAGCACTTAAAAACCCGCTTGCAACGAAATGACTCCAGAGCACTTAAAAACCCGCTTGCATCGAAATGACTCCAGAGCACTTAAAAACCCGCTTGCAACGAAATGACTCCAGAGCACTTAAAAACCCGCTTGCAACGAAATGACTCCAGAGCACTTAAAAACCCGCTTGCAACGAAATTCCTCCAGAGCACTTAAAAACCCGCTTGCAACGAAATGACTCCAGAACACTTAAAAACCTGCTTTCAACGAAATTACTCCAGAGCACTTAAAAACCCGCTTACAACGAAATGACTCCAGAGCACTTAAAAACCCGCTTGCAACGAAATGCCTCCAGAGCACTTAAAAACCCGCTTGCAACGAAATGACTCCAGAGCACTTAAAAACCCGCTTGCAACGAAATGACTCCACAGCACTTAAAAACCCGCTTGCAACGAAATGACTCCAGAGCACTTAAAAACCCGCTTGCAACGAAATGACTCCAGAGCACTTAAAAACCCGCTTGCAACGAAATGACTCCAGAGAACTTAAAAACCCACTATGACTCCAGAGCACTTAAAAACCCACTTGCAACGAAATGACTCCAGAGTACTTAAAAACCCGCTTGCAACGAAATGCCTACAGAGCACTTAAAAACCCGCTTGCAACGAAATGACTCCAGAGAACTTAAAAACCCACTATGACTCCAGAGCACTTAAAAACCCACTTGCAACGAAATGACTCCAGAGCACTTAAAAACCTGCTTGAATCGAAATGACTCCAGAGCACTTAAAAACCCGCTTACAACGAAATGCCTTCAGAGCACTTAAAAACCCGCTTTCAACGAAATGACTCCAGAGCACTTAAAAACCTGCTTGCATCGAAATGACTCCAGAGCACTTAAAAACCCGCTTGCAACGAAATGACTCCAGAGCACTTAAAAACCCGCTTGCAACGAAATGACTCCAGAGCACTTAAAAACCCGCTTGCAACGAAATGACTCCAGAACACTTAAAAACCCGCTTTCAACGAAATTACTCCAGAGCACTTAAAAACCCGCTTGCAACGAAATGACTCCAGAGCACTTAAAAACCCACTTGCAACGAAATGCCTCCAGAGCACTTAAAAACCCCCTTGCAACGAAATGACTCCAGAGCACTTAAAAACCCGCTTGCAACGAAATGACTCCACAGCACTTAAAAACCCACTTGCAACGAAATGACTCCAGAGCACTTAAAAACCCGCTTGCAACGAAATGACTCCAGAGCACTTAAAAACCCGCTTGCAACGAAATGACTCCAGAGAACTTAAAAACCCGCTATGACTCCAGAGCACTTAAAAACCCACTTGCAACCAAATGACTCCAGAGTACTTAAAAACCCGCTTGCAACGAAATGCCTACAGAGCACTTAAAAAACCCGCTTCCAGTGAAATGTCTGAGAAGTATGTAAAAACCCGCTTGCAACGAAATGACTGCAGAACACGTAAAAACCCGCTTGCAACGAAATGACTCCAGAGCACTTAAAAACCCGCTTGCAACGAAAAGACTCCAGAGCACTTAAAAACCCGCTTGCAACGAAATGACTCCAGAGCACTTAAAAACCCGCTATGACTCCAGAGCACTTAAAAACCCGCTTGCAACGAAATGACTCCACAGCACTTAAAAACCCGCTTGCAACGAAATGACTCCAGAGCACTTAAAAACTCGCTTGCAACGAAATGACTCCAGAGCACTTAAAAACCCGCTTGCAACGAAATGACTCCAGAGTACTTAAAAACCCGCTTGCAACGAAATGCCTACAGAGCACTTAAAAAACCCGCTTCCAGTGAAATGTCTGAGAAGTATGTGAAAACCCGCTTGCAACGAAATGACTCCAGAACACGTAAAAACCCGCTTGCAACGAAATAACTCCAGAGCACTTAAAAACCCGCTTGCAACGAAATGACTCCAGAGCACTTAAAAACCCGCTTGCAACGAAATGACTCCAGAGCACTTAAAAACCCGCTTGCAACGAAATGACTCCAGAGCACTTAAAAACCCGCTTGCAACGAAATGACTCCAGAGCACTTAAAAACCCGCTTGCAACGAAATGACTCCAGAGCACTTAAAAACCCGCTTGCAACGAAATGACTCCAGAGCACTTAAAAACCCGCTTGCAACGAAATGACTCCAGAGTACTTAAAAACCCGCTTTCAACGAAATGACTCCAGAGCACTTAAAAAACCTGCTTCCAGTGAAATGTCTGAGAAGTATGTAAAAACCCGCTTGCAACGAAATGACTCCAAAGCACTTAAAATACTCGCTTCCAGTTAAATGTCAGAGAAATATGTAAAAACCCGCTTGCAACGAAATGACTCCAGAGCACGTAAAAACCCGTTTGCAACGAAATGACTCCAGAGTACTTAAAAACCCGCTTGCAACGAAATGACTCTAGAGCACTTAGAAAACCCGCTTCCAGTGAAATGTCAGAGAAGTATGTAAAAACCCGCTTGCAACGAAATGACTCCAGAACACGTAAACACCCGCTTGCAACGAAATGACTCCAGAGCACTTAAAAACCCGCTTACAACGAAATGCCTTCAGAGCACTTAAAAACCCGCTTGCAACGAAATGACTCCAGAGCACTTAAAAACCTGCTTGCATCAAAATGACTCCAGAGCACTTAAAAACCCGCTTGCAACGAAATGACTCCAGAGCACTTAAAAACCCGCTTGCAACGAAATGACTCCAGAGCACTTAAAAACCCGCTTGCAACGAAATTCCTCCAGAGCACTTAAAAACCCGCTTGCAACGAAATGACTCCAGAACACGTAAACACCCGCTTGCAACGAAATGACTCCAGAGCAATTAAAAACCCGCTTACAACGAAATGCCTACAGAGCACTTAAAAAACCCGCTTCCAGTGAAATGTCTGAGAAGTATGTGAAAACCCGCTTGCAACGAAATGACTCCAGAACACGTAAAAACCCGCTTGCAACGAAATAACTCCAGAGCACTTAAAAACCCGCTTGCAACGAAATGACTCCAGAGCACTTAAAAACCCGCTTGCAACGAAATGACTCCAGAGCACTTAAAAACCCGCTTGCAACGAAATGACTCCAGAGCAATTAAAAACCCGCTTGCAACGAAATGACTCCAGAGCACTTAAAAACCCGCTTGCAACGAAATGACTCCAGAGCACTTAAAAACCCGCTTGCAACGAAATGACTCCAGAGCACTTAAAAACCCGCTTGCAACGAAATGACTCCAGAGTACTTAAAAACCCGCTTTCAACGAAATGACTCCAGAGCACTTAAAAAACCCGCTTCCAGTGAAATGTCTGAGAAGTATGTAAAAACCCGCTTGCAATGAAATGACTCCAGAGCATGTAAAAACCCGCTTGCAACGAAATGACTCCAAAGCACTTAAAATACTCGCTTCCAGTTAAATGTCAGAGAAATATGTAAAAACCCGCTTGCAAAGAAATGACTCCAGAGCACGTAAAAACCCGCTTGCAAAGAAATGACTCCAGAGTACTTAAAAACCCGCTTGCAACGAAATGACTCTAGAGCACTTAGAAAACCCGCTTCCAGTGAAATGTCAGAGAAGTATGTAAAAACCCGCTTGCAACGAAATGACTCCAGAACACGTAAACACCCGCTTGCAACGAAATGACTCCAGAGCACTTAAAAACCCGCTTACAACGAAATGCCTTCAGAGCACTTAAAAACCCGCTTGCAACGAAATGACTCCAGAGCACTTAAAAACCCGCTTGCATCGAAATGACTCCAGAGCACTTAAAAACCCGCTTGCAACGAAATGACTCCAGAGCACTTAAAAACCCGCTTGCAACGAAATGACTCCAGAGCACTTAAAAACCCGCTTGCAACGAAATGACTCCACAGCACTTAAAAACCCGCTTGCAACGAAATGACTCCAGAGCACTTAAAAACCCGCTTGCAACGAAATGACTCCAGAGCACTTAAAAACCCGCTTGCAACGAAATGACTCCAGAGAACTTAAAAACCCACTATGACTCCAGAGCACTTAAAAACCCACTTGCAACGAAATGACTCCAGAGTACTTAAAAACCCGCTTGCAACGAAATGCCTACAGAGCACTTAAAAAACCCGCTTCCAGTGAAATGTCTGAGAAGTATGTAAAAACCCGCTTGCAACGAAATGACTGCAGAACACGTAAAAACCCGCTTGCAACGAAATGACTCCAGAGCACTTAAAAACCCGCTTGCAACGAAATGACTCCAGAGCACTTAAAAACCCGCTTGCAACGAAATGACTCCAGAGCACTTAAAAACCCGCTTGCAACGAAATGACTCCAGAGCACTTAAAAACCCGCTTGCAACGAAATGAATCCAGAGTACTTAAAAACCCGCTTTCAACGAAATGACTCCAGAGCACTTAAAAAACCCGCTTCCAGTGAAATGTCTGAGAAGTATGTAAAAACCCGCTTGCAACGAAATGACTCCAGAGCACTTAAAAACCCGCTTACAACGAAATGCCTTCAGAGCACTTAAAAACCCGCTATGACTCCAGAGCACTTAAAAACCCGCTTGCAACGAAATGACTCCACAGCACTTAAAAACCCGCTATGACTCCAGAGCACTTAAAAACCCGCTTGCAACGAAATGACTCCACAGCACTTAAAAACCCGCTTGCAACGAAATGACTCCAGAGCACTTAAAAACTCGGTTGCAACGAAATGACTCCAGAGCACTTAAAAACCCGCTTGCAACGAAATGACTCCAGAGTACTTAAAAACCCGCTTGCAACGAAATGCCTACAGAGCACTTAAAAAACCCGCTTCCAGTGAAATGTCTGAGAA
The DNA here is from genome assembly GCF_030254825.1 of Meriones unguiculatus. NCBI lineage: Eukaryota > Metazoa > Chordata > Mammalia > Rodentia > Muridae > Meriones > Meriones unguiculatus. The sequence goes on from NC_083350.1 coordinate 88,324,485, forward strand.
GTATGTAAAAACCCGCTTGCATCGAAATGACCCGAGGACACGTAAAAACCCGCTTGCAACGAAATGACTCCAGAGCACTTAAAAACCCGCTTGCAACGAAATGACTCCAGAGCACTTAAAAACCCGCTTGCAACGAAATGACTCCAGAGTACTTAAAAACCCGCTTGCAACGAAATGACTCCAGAGCACTTAAAAACCCGCTTGCAACGAAATGACTCCAGAGCACTTAAAAACCCGCTTGCAACGAAATGACTCCAGAGCACTTAAAAACCCGCTTGCAACGAAATGACTCCAGAGTACTTAAAAACCCGCTTGCAACGAAATGACTCCAGAGCACTTAAAAAACCCGCTTCCAGTGAAATGTCTGAGAAGTATGTAAAAACCCGCTTGCAATGAAATGACTCCAGAGCATGTAAAAACCCGCTTGCAACGAAATGACTCCAGAGCACTTAAAATACTCGCTTCCCGTTAAATGTCAGAGAAATATGTAAAAACCCGCTTGCAACGAAATGACTCCAGAGCACGTAAAAACCCGCTTGCAACGAAATGACTCCAGAGTACTTAAAAACCCGCTTGCAACGAAATGACTCTAGAGCACTTAGAAAACCCGCTTCCAGTGAAATGTCTGAGAAGTATGTAAAAACCCGCTTGCAACGAAATGACTCCAGAACACGTAAACACCCGCTTGCAACGAAATGACTCCAGAGCACTTAAAAACCCGCTTACAACGAAATGCCTTCAGAGCACTTAAAAACCCGCTATGACTCCAGAGCACTTAAAAACCCGCTTGCAACGAAATGACTCCAGAGCACTTAAAAACCCGCTATGACTCCAGAGCACTTAAAAACCCGCTTGCAACGAAATGACTCCACAGCACTTAAAAACCCGCTTGCAACGAAATGACTCCAGAGCACTTAAAAACTCGCTTGCAACGAAATGACTCCAGAGCACTTAAAAACCCGCTTGCAACGAAATGACTCCAGAGTACTTAAAAACCCGCTTGCAACGAAATGCCTACAGAGCACTTAAAAAACCCGCTTCCAGTGAAATGTCTGAGAAGTATGTAAAAACCCGCTTGCATCGAAATGACCCGAGGACACGTAAAAACCCGCTTGCAACGAAATGACTCCAGAGCACTTAAAAACCCGCTTGCAACGAAATGACTCCAGAGCACTTAAAAACCCGCTTGCAACGAAATGACTCCAGAGCACTTAAAAACCCGCTTGCAACGAAATGACTCCAGAGCACTTAAAAACCCGCTTGCAACGAAATGACTCCAGAGCACGTAAAAACCCGCTTGCAACGAAATGACTCCAGAGCACTTAAAAACCCGCTTGCAACGAAATGACTCCAGAGCACTTAAAAACCCGCTTGCAACGAAATGACTCCAGAGTACTTAAAAACCCGCTTGCAACGAAATGACTCCAGAGCACTTAAAAAACCCGCTTCCAGTGAAATGTCTGAGAAGTATGTAAAAACCCGCTTGCAATGAAATGACTCCAGAGCATGTAAAAACCCGCTTGCAACGAAATGACTCCAGAGCACTTAAAATACTCGCTTCCAGTTAAATGTCAGAGAAATATGTAAAAACCCGCTTGCAACGAAATGACTCCAGAGCACGTAAAAACCCGCTTGCAACGAAATGACTCCAGAGTACTTAAAAACCCGCTTGCAACGAAATGACTCTAGAGCACTTAGAAAACCCGCTTCCAGTGAAATGTCTGAGAAGTATGTAAAAACCCGCTTGCAACGAAATGACTCCAGAACACGTAAACACCCGCTTGCAAGGAAATGACTCCAGAGCACTTAAAAACCCGCTTACAACGAAATGCCTTCAGAGCACTTAAAAACCCGCTAGCAACGAAATGACTCCAGAGCACTTAAAAACCCGCTTGCATCGAAATGACTCCAGAGCACTTAAAAACCCGCTTGCAACGAAATGACTCCAGAGCATTTAAAAACCCGCTTGCAACGAAATGACTCCAGAGCACTTAAAAACCCGCTTGCAACGAAATGACTCCAGAGCACTTAAAAACCCGCTTGCAACGAAATGACTCCAGAGCACTTAAAAACCCGCTTGCAACGAAATGACTCCAGAGCACTTAAAAACCCGCTTGAAACACAATGACTCCAGAGCACGTAAAAACCCGCTTGCACCGAAATGACTCCAGAGCACTTAAAAACCCGCTTGCAACGAAATGACTCCAGAGCACGTAAAAACCCGCTTGCAACGAAATGACTCCAGAGCACTTAAAAACCCGCTTGCAACGAAATGACTCCAGAGCACTTAAAAACCCGCTTGCAACGAAATGACTCCAGAGCACTTAAAAACCCGCTTGAAACACAATGACTCCAGAGCACGTAAAAACCCGCTTGCAACGAAATGACTCCAGAGCACTTAAAAACCAGCTTGCAAAGAAATGACTCCAGAGCACGTAAAAACCCGCTTGCAACGAAATGACTCCAGAGCATTTAAAAACCCGCTTGCAACGAAATGACTCCAGAGCACTTAAAAACCCGCTTGCAACGAAATGACTCCAGAGCACTTAAAAATCCACTTGGAACAAAATGACTCCAGAGCACTTAAAAACCCGCTTGCAACGAAATGACTCCAGAGCACGTAAAAACGCACTTGCAACGAAATGACTCCAGAGCACTTAAAAAACCCGCTTCCAGTGAAATGTCTGAGAAGTATGTAAAAACCCGCTTGCAACGAAATGACTCCAGAGTACTTAAAAACCCGTTTGCAACGAAATGACTCCAGAGCACTTAAAAACCCGCTTGCAACGAAATGACTCCAGAGCACTTGAAAACCCGCTTGCAACGAAATGACTCCAGAGCACTTAAAAACCCGCTTGCAACGAAATGACTCCAGAGCACTTAAAATCCCGCTTGCAACGAAATGACTCCAGAGTACTTAAAAACCCGCTTGCAACGAAATGACTCCAGAGCACTTAAAAAACCTGCTTCCAGTTAAATTTCAGAGAAGTATGTAAAAACCGACTTGCAACTCTATGACTCCAGAGCACGTAAAAACCCGCTCTCATCGAAATGACTCCAGAGTACTTAAAAACCTGCTGGCAACGAAATGCCTCCAGAGCACTTAAAAAACCCGCTTCCAGTGAAATGTCTGAGAAGTATGTAAAAACCCGCTTGCAACGTAATGAATCCAGAACACGTAAAAACCCGCTTGCAACGAAATGACTCCAGAGCACTTAAAAACCCACTTACAACGAAATGCCTTCAGAGCACTTAAAAACCCGCTTGCAACGAAATGACTCCAGAACACTTAAAAACCCGCTTGCAACGAAAAGACTCCAGAGCACTTAAAAACCCGCTTGCAACGAAATGACTCCAGAGTACTTAAAAACCCGCTTGCAACGAAATGACTCCAGAACACTTAAAAACCCGCTTGCAACGAAATGACTCCAGAGCACTTAAAAACACGCTTGCAACGAAATCACTCCAGAACACTTAAAAACCCGCTTGCAACGAAATGAATCCAGAGCACTTAAAAACCCGCTTGCAACGAAATGACTCCAGAGCACTTAAAAACCCGCTTGCAACGAAATGACTCCAGAACACTTAAAAACCCGCTTGCAACGAAATGACTCCAGAGCACTTAAAAACCCGCTTGCAACGAAATGCCTTCAGAGGACTTAAAAACCCGCTTGCAACGAAATGACTCCAGAACACTTAAAAACCCGCTTGCAACGAAATGACTCCAGAACACTTAAAAACCCGCTTGCAACGAAATGACTCCAGAGCACTTAAAAACCCGCTTGCAACGAAATGACTCCAGAGCACTTAAAAACCCGCTTGCAACGAAATGACTCCAGAGCACTTAAAAACCCCCTTGAAACACAATGACTCCAGAGCACGTAAAAACCCGCTTGCAACGAAATGACTCCAGAGCACTTAAAAACCCGCTTGCAACGAAATGACTCCAGAGCACGTAAAAACCCGCTTGCAACGAAATGACTCCAGAGCACTTAAAAACCCGCTTGCAACGAAATGACTCCAGAGCACTTAATAACCCGCTTGCAACGAAATGACTCCAGAGCACTTAAAAACCCGCTTGAAACACAATGACTCCAGAGCACGTAAAAACCCGCTTGCAATGAAATGACTCCAGAGCACTTAAAAACCCGCTTGCAACGAAATGACTCCACAGCACTTAAAAACCCGCTTGCAACGAAATGACTCCAGAGCACTTAAAAACCCGCTTGCAACGAAATGCCTTCAGAGCACTTAAAAACCCGCTTGCAACGAAATGACTCCAGAACACTTAAAAACCCGCTTGCAACGAAATGACTCCAGAGCACTTAAAAACCCGCTTGCAACGAAATGACTACAGAGCACTTAAAAACCCGCTTGCAACGAAATGCCTCCAGAGCACTTAAAAACCCACTTGCAACGAAATGACTCCAGAACACTTAAAAACCCGCTTGCAACGAAATGACTCCAGAACACTTAAAAACCCGCTTGCAACGAAATGACTCCAGAGCACTTAAAAACCCGCTTGCAACGAAATGACTCCAGAGCACTTAAAATCCCGCTTGCAACGAAATGACTCCAGAGCACTTAAAAACCCGCTTGAAACACAATGACTCCAGAGCACGTAAAAACCCGCTTGCAACTAAATGACTCCAGAGCACTTAAAAACCCGCTTGCAACGAAATGACTCCAGAGCACGTAAAAACCCGCTTGCAACGAAATGACTCCAGAGCACTTAAAAACCCGCTTGCAACGAAATGACTCCAGAGCACTTAAAAACCCGCTTGCAACGAAATGACTTCAGAGCACTTAAAAACCCGCTTGAAACACAATGACTCCAGAGCACGTAAAAACCCGCTTGCAACGAAATGACTCCAGAGCACTTAAAAACCCGCTTGCAACGAAATGACTCCAGAGCACTTAAAAAACCCGCTTCCAGTGAAATGTCTGAGAAGTATGTAAAAACCCGCTTGCAACGAAATGACTCCAGAACACTTAAAAACACGCTTGCAACGAAATCACTCCAGAACACTTAAAAACCCGCTTGCAATGAAATGAATCCAGAGCACTTAAGAACGCGCTTGCAACGAAATGACTCCAGAGCACTTAAAAACCCGCTTGCAACGAAATGACTCCAGAGCACTTAAAAACCCGCTTGCAACGAAATGACTCCAGAGTACTTAAAAACCCGTTTGCAACGAAATGACTCCAGAGCACTTAAAAACCCGCTTGCAACGAAATGACTCCAGAGCACTTGAAAACCCGCTTGCAACGAAATGACTCCAGAGCACTTAAAAACCCGCTTGCAACGAAATGACTCCAGAGTACTTAAAAACCCGCTTGCAACGAAATGACTCCAGAGCACTTAAAAAACCCGCTTCCAGTTAAATTTCAGAGAAGTATGTAAAAACCGACTTGCAACTCTATGACTCCAGAGCACGTAAAAACCCGCTCTCATCGAAATGACTCCAGAGTACTTAAAAACCCGCTGGCAACGAAATGCCCCAGAGCACTTAAAAAACCCGCTTCCAGTGAAATGTCTGAGAAGTATGTAAAAACCCGCTTGCAACGTAATTAATCCAGAACACGTAAAAACCCACTTGCAACGAAAAGACTCCAGAGCACTTAAAAACCCACTTACAACGAAATGCCTTCAGAGCACTTAAAAACCCGCTTGCAACGAAATGACTCCAGAACACTTAAAAACCCGCTTGCAACGAAAAGACTCCAGAGCACTTAAAAACCCGCTTGCAACGAAATGACTCCAGAATACTTAAAAACCCGCTTACAACGAAATGACTCCAGAACACTTAAAAACCCGCTTGCAACGAAATGACTCCAGAGCACTTAAAAACACGCTTGCAACGAAATCACTCCAGAACACTTAAAAACCCGCTTGCAACGAAATGAATCCAGAGCACTTAAAAACCCGCTTGCAACGAAATGACTCCAGAGCACTTAAAAACCCGCTTGAAACGAAATGACTCCAGAACACTTAAAAACCCGCTTGCAACGAAATGACTCCAGAGCACTTAAAAACCCGCTTGCAACGAAATGCCTCCAGAGCACTTAAAAACCCGCTTGCAACGAAATGACTCCAGAACACTTAAAAACCCGCTTGCAACGAAATGACTCCGGAACACTTAAAAACCCGCTTGCAACGAAATGACTCCAGAGCACTTAAAAACCCGCTTGCAACGAAATGACTCCAGAGCACTTAAAAACCCGCTTGCAACGAAATGACTCCAGAGCACTTAAAAACCCGCTTGAAACACAATGACTCCAGAGCACGTAAAAACCCGCTTGCAACGAAATGACTCCAGAGCACTTAAAAACCCGCTTGCAACGAAATGACTCCAGAGCACGTAAAAACCCGCTTGCAAAGAAATGACTCCAGAGCACGTAAAAACCCGCTTGCAACGAAATGACTCCAGAGCACTTAAAAACCCGCTTGCAACGAAATGACTCCAGAGCACTTAAAAACCCGCTTGAAACACAATGACTCCAGAGCACGTAAAAACCCGCTTGCAATGAAATGACTCCAGAGCACTTAAAAACCCGCTTGCAACGAAATGACTCCAGAGCACTTAAAAACCCGCTTGCAACGAAATGACTCCAGAGCACTTAAAAACCCGCTTGCAACGAAATGACTCCAGAGCACTTAAAAACCCGCTTGGAACAAAATGACTCCAGAGCACTTAAAAACCCGCTTGCAACGAAATGACTCCAGAGCACGTAAAAACCCACTTGCAACGAAATGACTCCAGAGCACTTAAAAAACCCGCTTCCAGTGAAATGTCTGAGAAGTATGTAAAAACCCGCTTGCAACGAAATGACTCCAGAACACTTAAAAACACGCTTGCAACGAAATCACTCCAGAACACTTAAAAACCCGCTTGCAACGAAATGAAGCCAGAGCACTTAAGAACCCGCTTGCAACGAAATGACTCCAGAGCACTTAAAAACCCGCTTGCAACGAAATGACTCCAGAGCACTTAAAAACCCGCTTGCAACGAAATGACTCCAGAGTACTTAAAAACCCGTTTGCAACGAAATGACTCCAGAGCACTTAAAAACCCGCTTGCAACGAAATGACTCCAGAGCACTTGAAAACCCGCTTGCAACGAAATGACTCCAGAGCACTTAAAAACCCGCTTGCAACGAAATGACTCCAGAGCACTTAAAATCCCGCTTGCAACGAAATAACTCCAGAGTACTTAAAAACCCGCTTGCAACGAAATGACTCCAGAGCACTTAAAAAACCCGCTTCCAGTTAAATGTCAGAGAAGTATGTAAAAACCGGCTTACAACTAAATGACTCCAGAGCACGTAAAAACCCGCTCTCATCGAAATGACTCCAGAGTACTTAAAAACCCGCTGGCAACGAAATGCCTCCAGAGCACTTAAAAAACCCGCTTACAGTGAAATGTCTGAGAAGTATGTAAAAACCCGCTTGAAACGAAATGACTCCAGAGCACGAAAAAACCCGCTTGCAAAGAAATGACTCCAGAGTACTTAAAAACCCGCTTGCAACGAAATGCCTCTAGAGCACTTAAAAAACCCGCTTCCAGTGAAATGTCTGAGAAGTATGTAAATACCCGCTTGCAACGAAATGACTCCAGAACACTTAAAAACCCACTTGCAACGAAATGACTCCAGAACACTTAAAAACACGCTTGCAACGAAATCACTCCAGAACACTTAAAAACCCGCTTGCAACAAAATGAATCCAGAGCACTTAAAAACCCGCTTGCAACGAAATGACTCCAGAGCACTTAAAAATCCGCTTGCAACGAAATGTCTCCAGAACAATTAAAAACCCGCTTGCAACGAAATGACTCCAGAGCACTTAAAAACCCGCTTGCAACGAAATACCTTCAGAGCACTTCAAAACCCGCTTGCAACGAAATGCCTCCAGAGCACTTAAAAACCCGCTTGCAACGAAATGACTCCAGAACACTTAAAAACCCGCTTGCAACGAAATGACTCCAGAGCACTTAAAAACCCGCTTGCAACGAAATGACTCCAGAGCACTTAAAAACCCGCTTGGAACAAAATGACTCCAGAGCACTTAAAAACCCGCTTGCAACGAAATGACTCCAGAGCACGTAAAAACCCACTTGCAACGAAATGACTCCAGAGCACTTAAAAAACCCGCTTCCAGTGAAATGTCTGAGAAGTATGTAAAAACCCGCTTGCAACGAAATGACTGCAGAACACTTAAAAACACGCTTGCAACGAAATCACTCCAGAACACTTAAAAACCCGCTTGCAACGAAATGAAGCCAGAGCACTTAAGAACCCGCTTGCAACGAAATGACTCCAGAGCACTTAAAAACCCGCTTGCAACGAAATGACTCCAGAGCACTTAAAAACCCGCTTGCAACGAAATGACTCCAGAGTACTTAAAAACCCGTTTGCAACGAAATGACTCCAGAGCACTTAAAAACCCGCTTGCAACGAAATGACTCCAGAGCACTTGAAAACCCGCTTGCAACGAAATGACTCCAGAGCACTTAAAAACCCGCTTGCAACGAAATGACTCCAGAGCACTTAAAATCCCGCTTGCAACGAAATAACTCCAGAGTACTTAAAAACCCGCTTGCAACGAAATGACTCCAGAGCACTTAAAAAACCCGCTTCCAGTTAAATGTCAGAGAAGTATGTAAAAACCGGCTTACAACTAAATGACTCCAGAGCACGTAAAAACCCGCTCTCATCGAAATGACTCCAGAGTACTTAAAAACCCGCTGGCAACGAAATGCCTCCAGAGCACTTAAAAAACCCGCTTACAGTGAAATGTCTGAGAAGTATGTAAAAACCCGCTTGAAACGAAATGACTCCAGAGCACGAAAAAACCCGCTTGCAAAGAAATGACTCCAGAGTACTTAAAAACCCGCTTGCAACGAAATGCCTCTAGAGCACTTAAAAAACCCGCTTCCAGTGAAATGTCTGAGAAGTATGTAAATACCCGCTTGCAACGAAATGACTCCAGAACACTTAAAAACCCGCTTGCAACGAAATGACTCCAGAACACTTAAAAACACGCTTGCAACGAAATCACTCCAGAACACTTAAAAACCCGCTTGCAACAAAATGAATCCAGAGCACTTAAAAACCCGCTTGCAACGAAATGACTCCAGAGCACTTAAAAATCCGCTTGCAACGAAATGTCTCCAGAACAATTAAAAACCCGCTTGCAACGAAATGACTCCAGAGCACTTAAAAACCCGCTTGCAACGAAATACCTTCAGAGCACTTCAAAACCCGCTTGCAACGAAATGACTCCAGAACACTTAAAAACCCGCTTGCAACGAAATGACTCCAGAACACTTAAAAACCCGCTTGCAACGAAATGACTCCAGAGCACTTACAAACCCGCTTGCAATGAAATGACTCCAGAGAACTTAAAAACCCGCTTGCAACGAAATGACTCCAGAACACTTAAAAACCCGCTTGCAACGAAATGACTCCAGAGCACTTAAAAACCCGCTTGCAACGAAATGACTCCAGAGCACGTAAAAACCCGCTTGCAACGAAATGACTCCAGAGCACTTAAAAACCCGCTTGCAACGAAATGACTCCAGAGCACGTAAAAACCCACTTGCAATGAAATGACTCCAGAGCACTTAAAAACCCGCTTGCAATGAAATGACTCCAGAGCACGTAAAAACCCGCTTGCAACGAAATGACTCCAGAGCACGTAAAAACCCGCTTGCATCGAAATGACTCCAGAGCACTTAAAAACCCGCTTGCAACGAAATGGCTCCAGAGCACTTAAAAACCCGCTTGCAACGAAATGACTCCAGAGCACGTAAAAACCCGCTTGCATCGAAATGACTCCAGAGCACTTAAAAACCCGCTTGCAACGAAATGGCTCCAGAGCACTTAAAAACCCGCTTGCAACGAAATGACTCCAGAATACTTAAAAACCCGCTTGCAACGAAATGACTCCAGAGCACTTAAAAACCCGCTTGCAACGAAATGACTCCAGAGCACTTAAAAACCCGCTTGCAACGAAATGACTCCAGAGCACGTAAAAACCCGCTTCTAACGAAATGACTCTAGAGCACTTAAAAAACCCGCTTCCAGTGAAATGTCTGAGAAGTATGTAAAAACCCGCTTGCAACGAAATGACTCCAGAACACTTAAAAACACGCTTGCAACGAAATCACTCCAGAACACTTAAAAACCCTCTTCCAACGAAATGAATCCAGAGCACTTAAAAACCCGCTTGCAACGAAATGACTCCAGAGCACTTAAAAACCCGCTTGCAACGAAATGACTCCAGAGCACTTAAAAACCCGCTTGCAACGAAATGACTCTAGAGCACGTAAAAACCCGCTCTCATCGAAATGACTCCAGAGTACTTAAAAACCCGCTGGCAACGAAATGCCTCCAGAGCACTTAAAAAACCCGCTTCCAGTGAAATGTCTGAGAAGTATGTAAAAACCCGCTTGCAACGTAATGAATCCAGAACACGTAAAAACCCGCTTGCAACGAAATGACTCCAGAGCACTTAAAAACCCACTTACAACGAAATGCCTTCAGAGCACTTAAAAACCCGCTTGCAACGAAATGACTCCAGAACACTTAAAAACCCGCTTGCAACGAAAAGACTCCAGAGCACTTAAAAACCCGCTTGCAACAAAATGACTCCAGAGCACTCAAAAACCCGCTTGCAACAAAATGACTCCAGAGCACTTAAAAACCCGCTTCCAGTGAAATGTCTGAGAAGTATGTAAAAACCGGCTTGCAACGAAATGACTCCAGAGTACTTAAAAACCCGCTTGCAAAGAAATGCCTCCAGAGCACTTAAAAAACCCGCTTCCAGTGAAATGTCTGAGAAGTATGTAAATACCCGCTTGCAACGAAATGACTCCAGAACACTTAAAAACACGCTTGCAAAGAAATGACTCCAGAACACTTAAAAACCCGCTTGCAACGAAATGACTCCAGAGCACGTAAAAACCCGCTTGCAACGAAATGACTCCAGAGCACTTAAAAACCCGCTTGCAACGAAATGACTCCAGAGCACTTAAAAACATGCTTGCAACGAAATGACTCCAGAGCACTTAAAAACCCGCTTGCAACGAAATGACTCCAGAACACTTAAAAACCCGCTTGCAACGAAATGACTCCAGAACACTTAAAAACCCGCTTGCAACGAAATGACTCCAGAGCACTTAAAAACCCGCTTGCAACGAAATGACTCCAGAGCACTTAAAAACCCGCTTGCAACGAAATGACTCCAGAGCACTTAAAAACCCGCTTGCAACGAAATGACTCCAGAACACTTAAAAACCCGCTTGCAACGAAATGACTCCAGAGCACTTAAAAACCCGCTTGCAACGAAATGACTCCAGAGCACTTAAAAAACCCGCTTCCAGTGAAATGTCTGAGAAGTATGTAAAAACCCGCTTGCAACGAAATGACTCCAGAGCACGTAAAAACCCGCTTGCAACGAAATGACTCCAGAGCACTTAAAAAACCCGCTTCCAGTTAAATGTCAGAGAAGTATGTAAAAACCCGCTTGCAACGAAATGACTCCAGAGCACGTAAAAACCCACTTGCAACAAAATGACTCCAGAGTACTTAAAAACCCGCTTGCAACGAAATGCTTCCAGAGCCCTTAAAAAACCCACTTCCAGTGAAATGTCTGAGGAGTATGTAAAAATCCGCTTGCAACGAAATGTCTCCAGAACACGTAAAAACCCGCTTGCAACGAAATGACTCCAGAGCACTTAAAAACCCGCTTACAACGAAATGCCTTCAGAGCACTTAAAAACCTGCATGCAAAGAAATGACTCCAGAACACTTAAAAACCCGCTTGCATCGAAAAGACTCCAGAGCACTTAAAAACCCGCTTGAAACCCAATGACTCCAGAGCACGTAAAAACCCACTTCCAGTGAAATGTCTGAGAAGTATGTAAATACCCGCTTGCAAGGAAATGACTCCAGAACACTTAAAAACACGCTTGCAAAGAAATGACTCCAGAACACTTAAAAACATGCTTGCAACGAAATGACTCCAGAGCACTTAAAAACCCGCTTGCAAAGAAATGACTCCAGAATACTTAAAAACCCGCTTGCAACGAAATGACTCCAGAGCACTTAAAAACCCGCTTGCAACGAAATGACTCCAGAGCACTTAAAAACCCGCTTGCAATTAAATGACTCCAGAGCACTTAAAAATCCAGCTTCCAGTGAAATGTCTGAGAAGTATGTAAAAACCCGCTTGCAAGGAAATGACTCCAGAGCACGTATAAACCCGCTTGCAACGAAATGACTCAAGAACACTTAAAAAACCCGCTTCCAGTTAAATGTCAGAGAAGTATGTAAAAACCCGCTTGCATCGAAATGACTCCAGAGCACGTAAAAACCCGCTTGCAACGAAATGACTCCAGAGTACTTAAAAACCCGCTTGCAACGAAAAGACTCCAGAGCCCTTAAAAACCCGCTTGCAACGAAATGACTCCAGAACACTTAAAAACCCGCTTGCAACGAAATGACTCCAGAGCACTTAAAAACCCGCTTGCAACGAAATGACTCCAGAGTACTTAAAAACCCGCTTGCAACGAAATGACTCCAGAGCACTTAAAAACCCGCTTGCAACGAAATGACTCCAGAGCACTTAAAAACCCGCTTGCAACGTAATGACTCCAGAGTACTTAAAAACCCGCTTGCAACGAAATGACTCCAGAGCACTTAAAAAATCCGCTTCCAGTGAAATGTCTGAGAAGTATGTAAAAACCCGCTTGCAACGAAATGACTCAAGAGCACTAAAACACCGCTTGCAACGAAATGACTCCAGAGCACTTAAAAAACCCGCTTCCAGTTAAATGTCAGAGAAGTATGTAAAAACCGGCTTGCAACCAAATGACTCCAGAGCACGTAAAAACCCGCTTGCAACGAAATGACTCCAGAGTACTTAAAAACCCGCTTGTAACGAAATGCCTCCAGAGCACTTAAAAAACCCGCTTCCAGTGAAATGTCTGAGAAGTATGTAAAAACCCGCTTGCAACGAAATGACTCCAGAACACGTAAAAACCCGCTTGCAACGAAATGACTGCAGAGCACTTAAAAACCCGTTTACAACAAAATGCCTTCAGAGCACTTAAAAACCCGCTTGCAACGAAATGACTCCAGAACACTTAAAAACCCGCTTGCAACGAAAAGACTCCAGAGCACTTAAAAACCCGCTTGCAACGAAATATCTCCAGAGCACCTAAAAACCTGCTTGCAACGAAATGCCTACAGAGCATTTAAAAAACCCGCTTCCAGTGAAATGTCTGAGAAGTATGTAAAAACCCGCTTGCAACGAAATGACTCCAGATCACGTAAAAACCCGCTTGCAACGAAATGACTCCAGAGCACTTAAAAAACCCGCTTCCAGTTAAATGTCAGAGATGTATGTAAAAACCCGCTTGCAACGAAATGACTCCAGAGCACGTAAAAACCCGCTTGCAACGATATGACTCCAGAGTACTTAAAATCCCGCTTGCCACGAAATGCCTCCAGAGCACTTAAAAGACCCGCTTCCAGTGAAATGTCTGAGGAGTATGTAAAAACCCGCTTGCAACGAAATGACTCCAGAGCACTTAAAAACCCGCTTGCAACGAAATGACTCCAGAGCACTTAAAAACCCGCTTACAACGAAATGCCTTCAGAGCACTTAAAAACCCTCTTGCAACGAAATGACTCCAGAGCACTTAAAAACCCGCTTGCAACGAAATGACTCCAGAGCACTTAAAAACCCGCTTGCAACGAAATGACTCCAGGGTACTTAAAAACCCGCTTGCAACGAAATGACTCCAGAGCACTTAAAAAACCCGCTTCCAATGAAATGTCTGAGAAGTATGTAAAAACCCGCTTGCAACGAAATGTCTCCAGAGCACCTAAAAACCCGCTTGCAACGACATGCCTACAGAGCATTTAAAAAACCCGCTTCCAGTGAAATGTCTGAGAAGTATGTAAAAACCCGCTTGCAACGAAATGACTCCAGAGCACGTAAAAACCCGCTTGCAACGAAATGACTCCAGAGCACTTAAAAAACCTGCTTCCAGTTAAATGTCAGAGAAGTATGTAAAAACCCGCTTGCAACGAAATGACTCCAGAGCACGTAAAAACCCGCTTGCAACGAAATGACTCCAGAGTACTTAAAATCCCGCTTGCCACGAAATGCCTCCAGAGCACTTAAAAAACCCGCTTCCAGTGAAATGTCTGAGGAGTATGTAAAAACCCGCTTGCAACTAAATGACTCGAGAACACGTAAAAACCCGCTTGCAACGAAATGACTCCAGAGCACTTAAAAACCCGCTTACAACGAAATGCCTTCAGAGCACTTAAAACCCCGCTTGCAACGAAATGACTCCAGAACACTTAAAAACCCGCTTGCAACGAAATGACTCCAGAACACTTAAAAACCCGCTTGCAACGAAATGACTCCAGAGCACTTAAAAACCCGCTTGCAACGAAATGACTCCAGAGCACTTAAAAACCCGCTTGCAACGAAATGACTCCAGAGCACTTAAAAACCCGCTTGAAACACAATGACTCCAGAGCACGTAAAAACCCGCTTGCAACGAAATGACTCCAGAGCACTTAAAAACCCGCTTGCAACGAAATGACTCCAGAGCACGTAAAAACCCGCTTGCAACGAAATGACTCCAGAGCACTTAAAAACTCGCTTGCAACGAAATGACTACAGAGCACTTAAAAACCCGCTTGCAACGAAATGACTCCAGAATACTTAAAAACCCGCTTGCAACGAAATGACTCCAGAGCACTTAAAAACCCGCTTGCAACGAAATGACTCCAGAGCACTTAAAAACCCGCTTGGAACAAAATGACTCCAGAGCACTTAAAAACCCGCTTGCAACGAAATGACTCCAGAGCACTTAAAAAACCGCTTGCAACGAAATGACTCCAGAGCACTTAAAAAACCCGCTTCCAGTGAAATGTCTGAGAAGTATGTAAAAACCCGCTTGAAACGAAATGACTCCAGAACACATAAAAACCCGCTTGTAACGAAATGACTCCAGAGCACGAAAAAACCCGCTTGCAAAGAAATGACTACAGAGTACTTAAAAACCCGCTTGTAACGAAATGCCTACAGAGCAATTAAAAAACCCGCTTCCAGTGAAATGTCTGAGAAGTATGTAAATACCCGCTTGCAACGAAATGACTCCAGAACACTTAAAAACCCGCTTGCAACGAAATGACTCCAGAACACTTAAAAACACGCTTGCAACGAAATCACTCCAGAACACTTAAAAACCCGCTTGCAACGAAATGAATCCAGAGCACTTAAAAACCCGCTTGCAAAGAAATGACTCCAGAGCACTTAAAAACCCGCTTGCAACGAAAGGACTCCAGAACACTTAAAAACCCGCTTGCAACGAAATGCCTTCAGAGCACTTAAAAACCCGCTTGCAATGAAATGACTCCAGAACACTTAAAAACCCGCTCGCAACACTTGGAACAAAATGACTCCAGAGCACTTAAAAACCCGCTTGCAACGAAATGACTCCAGAGCACGTAAAAACCCGCTTGCAACGAAATGACTCCAGAGCACTTAAAAAACCCGCTTCCAGTGAAATGTCTGAGAAGTATGTAAATACCCGCTTGCAACGAAATGACTCCAGAACACTTAAAAACCCGCTTGCAACGAAATGACTCCAGAACACTTAAAAACCCGCTTGCAACGAAATGACTCCAGAGCACTTAAAAACCCGCTTGCAACGAAATGACTCCAGAGCACTTAAAAACCCGCTTGCAACGAAATGACTCCAGAGCACTTAAAAACCCGCTTGCAACGAAATGACTCCAGAGCACTTAAAAACCCGTTTGCAACGAAATGACTCCAGAGCACTTAAAAACCCGCTTGCAACGAAATGACTCCAGAACACTTAAAAACCCGCTTGCAACGAAATGACTCCAGAGCACTTAAAAACCCGCTTGCAACGTAATGACTTCAGAGCACTTAAAAACTCGCTTGCAACCAAATGACTCCAGAGCACTCAAAAACCCGCTTGCAACAAAATGACTCCAGAGCACTTAAAAACCTGCTTCCAGTGAAATGTCTAAGAAGTATGTAAAAACCCGCTTGCAACGAAATGACTCCAGAGTACTTAAAAACCTGCTTGCAACGAAATGCCTCCAGAGCACTTAAAAAAACCGCTTCCAGTGAAATGTCTGAGAAGTATGTAAATAGCCGCTTGCAACGAAATGACTCCAGAACACTTAAAAACACGCTTGCAAAGAAATGACTCCAGAACACTTAAAAACCCGCTAGCAACGAAATGACTCCAGAGCACGTAAAAACCCGCTTGCAACGAAATGACTCCAGAGCACTTAAAAACCCGCTTGCAAAGAAATGACTCCAGAGCACTTAAAAACCCGCTTGCAACGAAATGACTCCAGAGCACTTAAAAACCCACTTACAACGAAATGCCTTCAGAGCACTTAAAAACCCGCTTGCAATGAAATGACTCCAGAACACTTAAAAACCCGCTTGCAACGAAAAGACTCCAGAGCACTGAAAAACCCGCTTGCAACGAAATGACTCCAGAGTACTTAAAAACCCGCTTGCAACAAAATGATTCCAGAACACTTAAAAACCCGCTTTCAAAGAAATGACTCCAGAGCACTTAAAAACCCGCTTGCAACGTAATGACTTCAGAGCACTTAAAAACTCGCTTGCAACCAAATGACTCCAGAGCACTCAAAAACCCGCTTGCAACAAAATGACTCCAGAGCACTTAAAAACCTGCTTCCAGTGAAATGTCTAAGAAGTATGTAAAAACCCGCTTGCAACGAAATGACTCCAGAGTACTTAAAAACCTGCTTGCAACGAAATGCCTCCAGAGCACTTAAAAAAACCGCTTCCAGTGAAATGTCTGAGAAGTATGTAAATACCCGCTTGCAACGAAATGACTCCAGAACACTTTAAAACACGCTTGCAAAGAAATGACTCCAGAACACTTAAAAACCCGCTAGCAACGAAATGACTCCAGAGCACTTAAAAACCCGCTTGCAACGAAATGACTCCAGGGTACTTAAAAACCCGCTTGCAACGAAATGACTCCAGAGCACTTAAAAAACCCGCTTCCAATGAAATGTCTGAGAAGTATGTAAAAACCCGCTTGCAACGAAATGTCTCCAGAGCACCTAAAAACCCGCTTGCAACGACATGCCTACAGAGCATTTAAAAAACCCGCTTCCAGTGAAATGTCTGAGAAGTATGTAAAAACCCGCTTGCAACGAAATGACTCCAGAGCACGTAAAAACCCGCTTGCAACGAAATGACTCCAGAGCACTTAAAAAACCTGCTTCCAGTTAAATGTCAGAGAAGTATGTAAAAACCCGCTTGCAACGAAATGACTCCAGAGCACGTAAAAACCCGCTTGCAACGAAATGACTCCAGAGTACTTAAAATCCCGCTTGCCACGAAATGCCTCCAGAGCACTTAAAAAACCCGCTTCCAGTGAAATGTCTGAGGAGTATGTAAAAACCCGCTTGCAACTAAATGACTCGAGAACACGTAAAAACCCGCTTGCAACGAAATGACTCCAGAGCACTTAAAAACCCGCTTACAACGAAATGCCTTCAGAGCACTTAAAACCCCGCTTGCAACGAAATGACTCCAGAACACTTAAAAACCCGCTTGCAACGAAATGACTCCAGAACACTTAAAAACCCGCTTGCAACGAAATGACTCCAGAGCACTTAAAAACCCGCTTGCAACGAAATGACTCCAGAGCACTTAAAAACCCGCTTGCAACGAAATGACTCCAGAGCACTTAAAAACCCGCTTGAAACACAATGACTCCAGAGCACGTAAAAACCCGCTTGCAACGAAATGACTCCAGAGCACTTAAAAACCCGCTTGCAACGAAATGACTCCAGAGCACGTAAAAACCCGCTTGCAACGAAATGACTCCAGAGCACTTAAAAACTCGCTTGCAACGAAATGACTACAGAGCACTTAAAAACCCGCTTGCAACGAAATGACTCCAGAATACTTAAAAACCCGCTTGCAACGAAATGACTCCAGAGCACTTAAAAACCCGCTTGCAACGAAATGACTCCAGAGCACTTAAAAACCCGCTTGGAACAAAATGACTCCAGAGCACTTAAAAACCCGCTTGCAACGAAATGACTCCAGAGCACTTAAAAAACCGCTTGCAACGAAATGACTCCAGAGCACTTAAAAAACCCGCTTCCAGTGAAATGTCTGAGAAGTATGTAAAAACCCGCTTGAAACGAAATGACTCCAGAACACATAAAAACCCGCTTGTAACGAAATGACTCCAGAGCACGAAAAAACCCGCTTGCAAAGAAATGACTACAGAGTACTTAAAAACCCGCTTGCAACGAAATGCCTACAGAGCAATTAAAAAACCCGCTTCCAGTGAAATGTCTGAGAAGTATGTAAATACCCGCTTGCAACGAAATGACTCCAGAACACTTAAAAACCCGCTTGCAACGAAATGACTCCAGAACACTTAAAAACACGCTTGCAACGAAATCACTCCAGAACACTTAAAAACCCGCTTGCAACGAAATGAATCCAGAGCACTTAAAAACCCGCTTGCAAAGAAATGACTCCAGAGCACTTAAAAACCCGCTTGCAACGAAAGGACTCCAGAACACTTAAAAACCCGCTTGCAACGAAATGCCTTCAGAGCACTTAAAAACCCGCTTGCAACGAAAGGACTCCAGAGCACTTAAAAACCCGCTTGCAACGTAATGACTTCAGAGCACTTAAAAACTCGCTTGCAACCAAATGACTCCAGAGCACTCAAAAACCCGCTTGCAACAAAATGACTCCAGAGCACTTAAAAACCTGCTTCCAGTGAAATGTCTAAGAAGTATGTAAAAACCCGCTTGCAACGAAATGACTCCAGAGTACTTAAAAACCTGCTTGCAACGAAATGCCTCCAGAGCACTTAAAAAAACCGCTTCCAGTGAAATGTCTGAGAAGTATGTAAATAGCCGCTTGCAACGAAATGACTCCAGAACACTTAAAAACACGCTTGCAAAGAAATGACTCCAGAACACTTAAAAACCCGCTAGCAACGAAATGAATCCAGAGCACGTAAAAACCCGCTTGCAACGAAATGACTCCAGAGCACTTAAAAACCCGCTTGCAAAGAAATGACTCCAGAGCACTTAAAAACCCGCTTGCAACGAAATGACTCCAGAACACTTAAAAACCCGCTTGCAACGAAATGACTCCAGAGCACTTAAAAACCCACTTACAACGAAATGCCTTCAGAGCACTTAAAAACCCGCTTGCAACCAAATGACTCCAGAGCACTCAAAAACCCGCTTGCAACAAAATGACTCCAGAGCACTTAAAAACCTGCTTCCAGTGAAATGTCTAAGAAGTATGTAAAAACCCGCTTGCAACGAAATGACTCCAGAGTACTTAAAAACCTGCTTGCAACGAAATGCCTCCAGAGCACTTAAAAAAACCGCTTCCAGTGAAATGTCTGAGAAGTATGTAAATACCCGCTTGCAACGAAATGACTCCAGAACACTTTAAAACACGCTTGCAAAGAAATGACTCCAGAACACTTAAAAACCCGCTAGCAACGAAATGACTCCAGAGCACGTAAAAACCCGCTTGCAACGAAATGACTCCAGAGCACTTAAAAACCCGCTTGCAACGAAATGAATCCAGAGCACTTAAAAACATGCTTGCAACGAAATGACTCCAGAGCACTTAAAAACCCGCTTGCAACGAAATGACTCCAGAATACTTAAAAACCCGCTTGCAACGAAATGACTCCAGAGCACTTAAAAACCCGCTTGCAACGAAATGACTCCAGAGCACTTAAAAACCCGCTTGCAACGAAATGACTCCAGAGCACTTAAAAACCCGCTTGCAAAGAAATGACTCCAGAATACTTAAAAACCCGCTTGCAACGACATGACTCCAGAGCACTTAAAAAACCCGCTTCCAGTGAAATGTCTGAGAAGTATGTAAAAACCCGCTTGCAACGAAATGACTCCAGAGCACGTAAAAACCCGCTTGCAACGAAATGACTCCAGAGCACTTAAAAACCCGCTTGCAACGAAATGACTCCAGGGTACTCAAAAACCCGCTTGCAACGAAATGACTCCAGAGCACTTAAAAAACCCGCTTCCAGTGAAATGTCTGAGAAGTATGTAAAAACTCGCTTGCAAAGAAATGTCTCCAGAGCACCTAAAAACCCGCTTGCAACGACATGCCTACAGAGCATTTAAAAAACCCGCTTCCAGTGAAATGTCTGAGAAGTATGTAAAAACCCACTTGCAAAGAAATGACTCCAGAGCACGTAAAAACCCGCTTGCAACGAAATGACTCCAGAGTACTTAAAATCCCGCTTGCCACGAAATGCCTCCAGAGCACTTAAAAAACCCGCTTCCAGTGAAATGTCTGAGGAGTATGTAAAAACCCGCTTGCAACTAAATGACTCGAGAACACGTAAAAACCCGCTTGCAACGAAATGACTCCAGAACACTTAAAAACCCGCTTGCAACGAAATGACTCCAGAACACTTAAAAACCCGCTTGCAACGAAATGACTCCAGAGCACTTAAAAACCCGCTTGCAACGAAATGACTCCAGAGCACTTAAAAAACCGCTTGCAACGAAATGACTCCAGAGCACTTAAAAACCCGCTTGAAACACAATGACTCCAGAGCACGTAAAAACCCGCTTGCAACGAAATGACTCCAGAGCACTTAAAAACCCGCTTGCAACGAAATGACTCCAGAACACTTAAAAACCCGCTTACAACGAAATGCCTTCAGAGCACTTAAAACCCCTCTTGCAACGAAATGACTCCAGAACACTTAAAAACCCGCTTGCAACGAAATGACTCCAGAACACTTAAAAACCCGCTTGCATCGAAATGACTCCAGAGCACTTAAAAACCCGCTTGCAACGAAATGACTCCAGAGCACTTAAAAACCCGCTTGCAACGAAATGACTCCAGAGCACTTAAAAACCCGCTTGAAACACAATGACTCCAGAGCACGTAAAAACCCGCTTGCAACGAAATGACTCCAGAACACTTAAAAACCCGCTTGCAACGAAATGACTCCAGAGCACTTAAAAACCCGCTTGCAACGAAATGACTCCAGAGCACTTAAAAACCCGCTTGAAACACAATGACTCCAGAGCACGTAAAAACCCGCTTGCAACGAAATGACTCCAGAGCACTTAAAAACCCGCTTGAAACGAAATGACTCCAGAGCACGTAAAAACCCGCTTGCAACGAAATGACTCCAGAGCACTTAAAAACTCGCTTGCAACGAAATGACTACAGAGCACTTAAAAACCCGCTTGCAACGAAATGACTCCAGAATACTTAAAAACCCGCTTGCAACGAAATGACTCCAGAGCACTTAAAAACCCGCTTGCAACGAAATGACTCCAGAGCACTTAAAAACCCGCTTGGAACAAAATGACTCCAGAGCACTTAAAAACCCGCTTGCAACGAAATGACTCCAGAGCACTTAAAAACCCGCTTGCAACGAAATGACTCCAGAGCACTTAAAAAACGCGCTTCCAGTGAAATGTCTGAGAAGTATGTAAAAACCCGCTTGAAACGAAATGACTCCAGAACACATAAAAACCCGCTTGTAACGAAATGACTCCAGAGCACGAAAAAACCCGCTTGCAAAGAAATGACTACAGAGTACTTAAAAACCCGCTTGCAACGAAATGCCTACAGAGCAATTAAAAAACCCGCTTCCAGTGAAATGTCTGAGAAGTATGTAAATACCCGCTTGCAACGAAATGACTCCAGAACACTTAAAAACCCGCTTGCAACGAAATGACTCCAGAACACTTAAAAACACGCTTGCAACGAAATCACTCCAGAACACTTAAAAACCCGCTTGCAACGAAATGAATCCAGAGCACTTAAAAACCCGCTTGCAAAGAAATGACTCCAGAGCACTTAAAAACCCGCTTGCAACGAAATGACTCCAGAACACTTAAAAACCCGCTTGCAAAGAAATGACTCCAGAGCACTTAAAAACCCGCTTGCAACGAAATGACTCCAGAACACTTAAAAACCCACTTGCAACGAAATGACTCCAGAGAACTTAAAAACCCGCTTGCAACGAAATGCCTTCAGAGCACTTAAAAACCCGCTTGCATCGAAATGACTCCAGAGCACGTAAAAACCCGCTCTCATCGAAATGACTCCAGAGTACTTAAAAACCCGCTGGCAACGAAATGCCTCCAGAGCACTTAAAAAACCCGCTTCCAGTGAAATGTCTGAGAAGTATGTAAAAACCCGCTTGCAACGTAATGAATCCAGAACACGTAAAAACCCGCTTGCAACGTAATGACTTCAGAGCACTTAAAAACTCGCTTGCAACCAAATGACTCCAGAGCACTCAAAAACCCGCTTACAACAAAATGACTCCAGAGCACTTAAAAACCTGCTTCCAGTGAAATGTCTAAGAAGTATGTAAAAACCCGCTTGCAACGAAATGACTCCAGAGTACTTAAAAACCTGCTTGCAACGAAATGCCTCCAGAGCACTTAAAAAAACCGCTTCCAGTGAAATGTCTGAGAAGTATGTAAATACCCGCTTGCAACGAAATGACTCCAGAACACTTAAAAACCCGCTTGCAACGAAATGACTCCAGAACACTTAAAAACACGCTTGCAACGAAATCACTCCAGAACACTTAAAAACCCGCTTGCAACGAAATGAATCCAGAGCACTTAAAAACCCGCTTGCAAAGAAATGACTCCAGAGCACTTAAAAACCCGCTTGCAACGAAATGACTCCAGAACACTTAAAAACCCGCTTGCAACGAAATGACTCCAGAGCACTTAAAAACCCACTTACAACGAAATGCCTTCAGAGCACTTAAAAACCCGCTTGCAATGAAATGACTCCAGAACACTTAAAAACCCGCTTGCAACGAAAAGACTCCAGAGCACTGAAAAACCCGCTTGCAACGAAATGACTCCAGAGTACTTAAAAACCCGCTTGCAACGAAATGACTCCAGAACACTTAAAAACCCGCTTTCAAAGAAATGACTCCAGAGCACTTAAAAACCCGCTTGCAACGTAATGACTTCAGAGCACTTAAAAACTCGCTTGCAACCAAATGACTCCAGAGCACTCAAAAACCCGCTTGCAACAAAATGACTCCAGAGCACTTAAAAACCTGCTTCCAGTGAAATGTCTAAGAAGTATGTAAAAACCCGCTTGCAACGAAATGACTCCAGAGTACTTAAAAACCTGCTTGCAACGAAATGCCTCCAGAGCACTTAAAAAAACCGCTTCCAGTGAAATGTCTGAGAAGTATGTAAATACCCGCTTGCAACGAAATGACTCCAGAACACTTTAAAACACGCTTGCAAAGAAATGACTCCAGAACACTTAAAAACCCGCTAGCAACGAAATGACTCCAGAGCACGTAAAAACCCGCTTGCAACGAAATGACTCCAGAGCACTTAAAAACCCGCTTGCAACGAAATGAATCCAGAGCACTTAAAAACATGCTTGCAACGAAATGACTCCAGAGCACTTAAAAACCCGCTTGCAACGAAATGACTCCAGAATACTTAAAAACCCGCTTGCAACGAAATGACTCCAGAGCACTTAAAAACCCGCTTGCAACGAAATGACTCCAGAGCACTTAAAAACCCGCTTGCAACGAAATGACTCCAGAGCACTTAAAAACCCGCTTGCAAAGAAATGACTCCAGAATACTTAAAAACCCGCTTGCAACGACATGACTCCAGAGCACTTAAAAAACCCGCTTCCAGTGAAATGTCTGAGAAGTATGTAAAAACCCGCTTGCAACGAAATGACTCCAGAGCACGTAAAAACCCGCTTGCAACGAAATGACTCCAGAGCACTTAAAAACCCGCTTGCAACGAAATGACTCCAGGGTACTCAAAAACCCGCTTGCAACGAAATGACTCCAGAGCACTTAAAAAACCCGCTTCCAGTGAAATGTCTGAGAAGTATGTAAAAACTCGCTTGCAACGAAATGTCTCCAGAGCACCTAAAAACCCGCTTGCAACGACATGCCTACAGAGCATTTAAAAAACCCGCTTCCAGTGAAATGTCTGAGAAGTATGTAAAAACCCGCTTGCAACGAAATGACTCCAGAGCACGTAAAAACCCGCTTGCAACGAAATGACTCCAGAGTACTTAAAATCCCGCTTGCCACGAAATGCCTCCAGAGCACTTAAAAAACCCGCTTCCAGTGAAATGTCTGAGGAGTATGTAAAAACCCGCTTGCAACTAAATGACTCGAGAACACGTAAAAACCCGCTTGCAACGAAATGACTCCAGAACACTTAAAAACCCGCTTGCAACGAAATGACTCCAGAACACTTAAAAACCCGCTTGCAACGAAATGACTCCAGAGCACTTAAAAACCCGCTTGCAACGAAATGACTCCAGAGCACTTAAAAAACCGCTTGCAACGAAATGACTCCAGAGCACTTAAAAACCCGCTTGAAACACAATGACTCCAGAGCACGTAAAAACCCGCTTGCAACGAAATGACTCCAGAGCACTTAAAAACCCGCTTGCAACGAAATGACTCCAGAACACTTAAAAACCCGCTTACAACGAAATGCCTTCAGAGCACTTAAAACCCCTCTTGCAACGAAATGACTCCAGAACACTTAAAAACCCGCTTGCAACGAAATGACTCCAGAACACTTAAAAACCCGCTTGCATCGAAATGACTCCAGAGCACTTAAAAACCCGCTTGCAACGAAATGACTCCAGAGCACTTAAAAACCCGCTTGCAACGAAATGACTCCAGAGCACTTAAAAACCCGCTTGAAACACAATGACTCCAGAGCACGTAAAAACCCGCTTGCAACGAAATGACTCCAGAACACTTAAAAACCCGCTTGCAACGAAATGACTCCAGAGCACTTAAAAACCCGCTTGCAACGAAATGACTCCAGAGCACTTAAAAACCCGCTTGAAACACAATGACTCCAGAGCACGTAAAAACCCGCTTGCAACGAAATGACTCCAGAGCACTTAAAAACCCGCTTGAAACGAAATGACTCCAGAGCACGTAAAAACCCGCTTGCAACGAAATGACTCCAGAGCACTTAAAAACTCGCTTGCAACGAAATGACTACAGAGCACTTAAAAACCCGCTTGCAACGAAATGACTCCAGAATACTTAAAAACCCGCTTGCAACGAAATGACTCCAGAGCACTTAAAAACCCGCTTGCAACGAAATGACTCCAGAGCACTTAAAAACCCGCTTGGAACAAAATGACTCCAGAGCACTTAAAAACCCGCTTGCAACGAAATGACTCCAGAGCACTTAAAAACCCGCTTGCAACGAAATGACTCCAGAGCACTTAAAAAACGCGCTTCCAGTGAAATGTCTGAGAAGTATGTAAAAACCCGCTTGAAACGAAATGACTCCAGAACACATAAAAACCCGCTTGTAACGAAATGACTCCAGAGCACGAAAAAAC
Organism: Meriones unguiculatus; assembly: GCF_030254825.1. Taxonomy (NCBI): domain Eukaryota; kingdom Metazoa; phylum Chordata; class Mammalia; order Rodentia; family Muridae; genus Meriones; species Meriones unguiculatus. The sequence continues at coordinate 88,349,971 of NC_083350.1, forward strand.
CCGCTTGCAAAGAAATGACTACAGAGTACTTAAAAACCCGCTTGCAACGAAATGCCTACAGAGCAATTAAAAAACCCGCTTCCAGTGAAATGTCTGAGAAGTATGTAAATACCCGCTTGCAACGAAATGACTCCAGAACACTTAAAAACCCGCTTGCAACGAAATGACTCCAGAACACTTAAAAACACGCTTGCAACGAAATCACTCCAGAACACTTAAAAACCCGCTTGCAACGAAATGAATCCAGAGCACTTAAAAACCCGCTTGCAAAGAAATGACTCCAGAGCACTTAAAAACCCGCTTGCAACGAAATGACTCCAGAACACTTAAAAACCCGCTTGCAAAGAAATGACTCCAGAGCACTTAAAAACCCGCTTGCAACGAAATGACTCCAGAACACTTAAAAACCCACTTGCAACGAAATGACTCCAGAGAACTTAAAAACCCGCTTGCAACGAAATGCCTTCAGAGCACTTAAAAACCCGCTTGCATCGAAATGACTCCAGAGCACGTAAAAACCCGCTCTCATCGAAATGACTCCAGAGTACTTAAAAACCCGCTGGCAACGAAATGCCTCCAGAGCACTTAAAAAACCCGCTTCCAGTGAAATGTCTGAGAAGTATGTAAAAACCCGCTTGCAACGTAATGAATCCAGAACACGTAAAAACCCGCTTGCAACGTAATGACTTCAGAGCACTTAAAAACTCGCTTGCAACCAAATGACTCCAGAGCACTCAAAAACCCGCTTACAACAAAATGACTCCAGAGCACTTAAAAACCTGCTTCCAGTGAAATGTCTAAGAAGTATGTAAAAACCCGCTTGCAACGAAATGACTCCAGAGTACTTAAAAACCTGCTTGCAACGAAATGCCTCCAGAGCACTTAAAAAAACCGCTTCCAGTGAAATGTCTGAGAAGTATGTAAATACCCGCTTGCAACGAAATGACTCCAGAACACTTAAAAACCCGCTTGCAACGAAATGACTCCAGAACACTTAAAAACACGCTTGCAACGAAATCACTCCAGAACACTTAAAAACCCGCTTGCAACGAAATGAATCCAGAGCACTTAAAAACCCGCTTGCAAAGAAATGACTCCAGAACACTTAAAAACCCGCTTGCAACGAAATGACTCCAGAGCACTTAAAAACCCACTTACAACGAAATGCCTTCAGAGCACTTAAAAACCCGCTTGCAATGAAATGACTCCAGAACACTTAAAAACCCGCTTGCAACGAAAAGACTCCAGAGCACTGAAAAACCCGCTTGCAACGAAATGACTCCAGAGTACTTAAAAACCCGCTTGCAACGAAATGACTCCAGAACACTTAAAAACCCGCTTTCAAAGAAATGACTCCAGAGCACTTAAAAACCCGCTTGCAACGTAATGACTTCAGAGCACTTAAAAACTCGCTTGCAACCAAATGACTCCAGAGCACTCAAAAACCCGCTTGCAACAAAATGACTCCAGAGCACTTAAAAACCTGCTTCCAGTGAAATGTCTAAGAAGTATGTAAAAACCCGCTTGCAACGAAATGACTCCAGAGTACTTAAAAACCTGCTTGCAACGAAATGCCTCCAGAGCACTTAAAAAAACCGCTTCCAGTGAAATGTCTGAGAAGTATGTAAATACCCGCTTGCAACGAAATGACTCCAGAACACTTTAAAACACGCTTGCAAAGAAATGACTCCAGAACACTTAAAAACCCGCTAGCAACGAAATGACTCCAGAGCACGTAAAAACCCGCTTGCAACGAAATGACTCCAGAGCACTTAAAAACCCGCTTGCAACGAAATGAATCCAGAGCACTTAAAAACATGCTTGCAACGAAATGACTCCAGAGCACTTAAAAACCCGCTTGCAACGAAATGACTCCAGAATACTTAAAAACCCGCTTGCAACGAAATGACTCCAGAGCACTTAAAAACCCGCTTGCAACGAAATGACTCCAGAGCACTTAAAAACCCGCTTGCAACGAAATGACTCCAGAGCACTTAAAAACCCGCTTGCAAAGAAATGACTCCAGAATACTTAAAAACCCGCTTGCAACGACATGACTCCAGAGCACTTAAAAAACCCGCTTCCAGTGAAATGTCTGAGAAGTATGTAAAAACCCGCTTGCAACGAAATGACTCCAGAGCACGTAAAAACCCGCTTGCAACGAAATGACTCCAGAGCACTTAAAAACCCGCTTGCAACGAAATGACTCCAGGGTACTCAAAAACCCGCTTGCAACGAAATGACTCCAGAGCACTTAAAAAACCCGCTTCCAGTGAAATGTCTGAGAAGTATGTAAAAACTCGCTTGCAACGAAATGTCTCCAGAGCAGCTAAAAACCCGCTTGCAACGACATGCCTACAGAGCATTTAAAAAACCCGCTTCCAGTGAAATGTCTGAGAAGTATGTAAAAACCCGCTTGCAACGAAATGACTCCAGAGCACGTAAAAACCCGCTTCAAACGAAATGACTCCAGAGTACTTAAAATCCCGCTTGCCACGAAATGCCTCCAGAGCACTTAAAAAACCCGCTTCCAGTGAAATGTCTGAGGAGTATGTAAAAACCCGCTTGCAACTAAATGACTCGAGAACACGTAAAAACCCGCTTGCAACGAAATGACTCCAGAACACTTAAAAACCCGCTTGCAACGAAATGACTCCAGAACACTTAAAAACCCGCTTGCAACGAAATGACTCCAGAGCACTTAAAAACCCGCTTGCAACGAAATGACTCCAGAGCACTTAAAAACCCGCTTGCAACGAAATGACTCCAGAGCACTTAAAAACCCGCTTGAAACACAATGACTCCAGAGCACGTAAAAACCCGCTTGCAACGAAATGACTCCAGAGCACTTAAAAACCCGCTTGCAACGAAATGACTCCAGAACACTTAAAAACCCGCTTACAACGAAATGCCTTCAGAGCACTTAAAACCCCTCTTGCAACAAAATGACTCCAGAACACTTAAAAACCCGCTTGCAACGAAATGACTCCAGAACACTTAAAAACCCGCTTGCATCGAAATGACTCCAGAGCACTTAAAAACCCGCTTGCAACGAAATGACTCCAGAGCACTTAAAAACCCGCTTGCAACGAAATGACTCCAGAGCACTTAAAAACCCGCTTGAAACACAATGACTCCAGAGCACGTAAAAACCCGCTTGCAACGAAATGACTCCAGAACACTTAAAAACCCGCTTGCAACGAAATGACTCCAGAGCACTTAAAAACCCGCTTGCAACGAAATGACTCCAGAGCACTTAAAAACCCGCTTGCAAGGAAATGACTCCAGAGCACTTAAAAACCCGCTTGAAACACAATGACTCCAGAGCACGTAAAAACCCGCTTGCAACGAAATGACTCCAGAGCACTTAAAAACCCGCTTGAAACGAAATGACTCCAGAGCACGTAAAAACCCGCTTGCAACGAAATGACTCCAGAGCACTTAAAAACTCGCTTGCAACGAAATGACTACAGAGCACTTAAAAACCCGCTTGCAACGAAATGACTCCAGAATACTTAAAAACCCGCTTACAACGAAATGACTCCAGAGCACTTAAAAACCCGCTTGCAACGAAATGACTCCAGAGCACTTAAAAACCCGCTTGGAACAAAATGACTCCAGAGCACTTAAAAACCCGCTTGCAACGAAATGACTCCAGAGCACTTAAAAACCCGCTTGCAACGAAATGACTCCAGAGCACTTAAAAAACCCGCTTCCAGTGAAATGTCTGAGAAGTATGTAAAAACCCGCTTGAAACGAAATGACTCCAGAACACATAAAAACCCGCTTGTAACGAAATGACTCCAGAGCACGAAAAAACCCGCTTGCAAAGAAATGACTACAGAGTACTTAAAAACCCGCTTGCAACGAAATGCCTACAGAGCAATTAAAAAACCCGCTTCCAGTGAAATGTCTGAGAAGTATGTAAATACCCGCTTGCAACGAAATGACTCCAGAACACTTAAAAACCCGCTTGCAACGAAATGACTCCAGAACACTTAAAAACACGCTTGCAACGAAATCACTCCAGAACACTTAAAAACCCGCTTGCAACGAAATGAATCCAGAGCACTTAAAAACCCGCTTGCAAAGAAATGACTCCAGAGCACTTAAAAACCCGCTTGCAACGAAATGACTCCAGAACACTTAAAAACCCGCTTGCAACGAAATCACTCCAGAGAACTTAAAAACCCGCTTGCAACGAAATGCCTTCAGAGCACTTAAAAACCCGCTTGCATCGAAATGACTCCAGAGCACGTAAAAACCCGCTCTCATCGAAATGACTCCAGAGTACTTAAAAACCCGCTGGCAACGAAATGCCTCCAGAGCACTTAAAAAACCCGCTTCCAGTGAAATGTCTGAGAAGTATGTAAAAACCCGCTTGCAACGTAATGAATCCAGAACACGTAAAAACCCGCGTGCAACGAAATGACTCCAGAGCACTTAAAAACCCACTTACAACGAAATGCCTTCAGAGCACTTAAAAACCCGCTTGCAATGAAATGACTCCAGAACACTTAAAAACCCGCTTGCAACGAAAAGACTCCAGAGCACAAAAAACCCGCTTGCAACGAAATGACTCCAGAGTACTTAAAAACCCGCTTGCAACAAAATGACTCCAGAACACTTAAAAACCCGCTTGCAAAGAAATGACTCCAGAGCACTTAAAAACCCGCTTGCAACGTAATGACTTCAGAGCACTTAAAAACTCGCTTGCAACCAAATGACTCCAGAGCACTCAAAAACCCGCTTACAACAAAATGACTCCAGAGCACTTAAAAACCTGCTTCCAGTGAAATGTCTAAGAAGTATGTAAAAACCCGCTTGCAACGAAATGACTCCAGAGTACTTAAAAACCTGCTTGCAACGAAATGCCTCCAGAGCACTTAAAAAAACCGCTTCCAGTGAAATGTCTGAGAAGTATGTAAATACCCGCTTGCAAAGAAATGACTCCAGAACACTTTAAAACACGCTTGCAAACAAATGACTCCAGAACACTTAAAAACCCGCTTGCAACGACATGACTCCAGAGCACTTAAAAAACCCGCTTCCAGTGAAATGTCTGAGAAGTATGTAAAAACCCGCTTGCAACGAAATGACTCCAGAGCACGTAAAAACCCGCTTGCAACGAAATGACTCCAGAGCACTTAAAAACCCGCTTGCAACGAAATGACTCCAGGGTACTCAAAAACCCGCTTGCAACGAAATGACTCCAGAGCACTTAAAAAACCCGCTTCCAGTGAAATGTCTGAGAAGTATGTAAAAACTCGCTTGCAACGAAATGTCTCCAGAGCACCTAAAAACCCGCTTGCAACGACATGCCTACAGAGCATTTAAAAAACCCGCTTCCAGTGAAATGTCTGAGAAGTATGTAAAAACCCGCTTGCAACGAAATGACTCCAGAGCACGTAAAAACCCGCTTGCAACGAAATGACTCCAGAGTACTTAAAATCCCGCTTGCCACGAAATGCCTCCAGAGCACTTAAAAAACCCGCTTCCAGTGAAATGTCTGAGGAGTATGTAAAAACCCGCTTGCAACTAAATGACTCGAGAACACGTAAAAACCCGCTTGCAACGAAATGACTCCAGAACACTTAAAAACCCGCTTGCAACGAAATGACTCCAGAACACTTAAAAACCCGCTTGCAACGAAATGACTCCAGAGCCCTTAAAAACCCGCTTGCAACGAAATGACTCCAGAGCACTTAAAAACCCGCTTGCAACGAAATGACTCCAGAGCACTTAAAAACCCGCTTGAAACACAATGACTCCAGAGCACGTAAAAACCCGCTTGCAACGAAATGACTCCAGAGCACTTAAAAACCCGCTTGCAACGAAATGACTCCAGAACACTTAAAAACCCGCTTACAACGAAATGCCTTCAGAGCACTTAAAACCCCTCTTGCAACGAAATGACTCCAGAACACTTAAAAACCCGCTTGCAACGAAATGACTCCAGAACACTTAAAAACCCGCTTGCATCGAAATGACTCCAGAGCACTTAAAAACCCGCTTGCAACGAAATGACTCCAGAGCACTTAAAAACCCGCTTGCAACGAAATGACTCCAGAGCACTTAAAAACCCGCTTGAAACACAATGACTCCAGAGCACGTAAAAACCCGCTTGCAACGAAATGACTCCAGAGCACTTAAAAACCCGCTTGCAACGAAATGACTCCAGAGCACGTAAAAACCCGCTTGCAACGAAATGACTCCAGAGCACTTAAAAACTCGCTTGCAACGAAATGAGTACAGAGCACTTAAAAACCCGCTTGCAACGAAATGACTCCAGAATACTTAAAAACCCGCTTGCAACGAAATGACTCCAGAGCACTTAAAAACCCGCTTGCAACGAAATGACTCCAGAGCACTTAAAAACCCGCTTGGAACAAAATGACTCCAGAGCACTTAAAAACCCGTTTGCAACGAAATGACTCCAGAGCACTTACAAATCCGCTTGCAACGAAATGACTCCAGAGCACTTAAAAAACCCGCTTCCAGTGAAATGTCTGAGAAGTATGTAAAAACCCGCTTGAAACGAAATGACTCCAGAACACATAAAAACCCGCTTGTAACGAAATGACTCCAGAGCACGAAAAAACCCGCTTGCAAAGAAATGACTACAGAGTACTTAAAAACCCGCTTGCAACGAAATGCCTACAGAGCAATTAAAAAACCCGCTTCCAGTGAAATGTCTGAGAAGTATGTAAATACCCGCTTGCAACGAAATGACTCCAGAACACTTAAAAACCCGCTTACAACGAAATGACTCCAGAACACTTAAAAACACGCTTGCAACGAAATCACTCCAGAACACTTAAAAACCCGCTTGCAACGAAATGAATCCAGAGCACTTAAAAACCCGCTTGCAAAGAAATGACTCCAGAGCACTTAAAAACCCGCTTGCAACGAAATGACTCCAGAACACTTAAAAACCCGCTTGCAACGAAATGACTCCAGAGAACTTAAAAACCCGCTTGCAACGAAATGCCTTCAGAGCACTTAAAAACCCGCTTGCATCGAAATGACTCCAGAGCATGTAAAAACCCGCTCTCATCGAAATGACTCCAGAGTACTTAAAAACCCGCTGGCAACGAAATGCCTCCAGAGCACTTAAAAAACCCGCTTCCAGTGAAATGTCTGAGAAGTATGTAAAAACCCGCTTGCAACGTAATGAATCCAGAACACATAAAAACCCGCGTGCAACGAAATGACTCCAGAGCACTTAAAAACCCACTTACAACGAAATGCCTTCAGAGCACTTAAAAACCCGCTTGCAATGAAATGACTCCAGAACACTTAAAAACCCGCTTGCAACGAAAAGACTCCAGAGCACTGAAAAACCCGCTTGCAACGAAATGACTCCAGAGTACTTAAAAACCCGCTTGCAACGAAATGACTCCAGAACACTTAAAAACCCGCTTGCAACGAAATGAATCCAGAGCACTTAAAAACCCGCTTGCAACGTAATGACTTCAGAGCACTTAAAAACTCGCTTGCAACCAAATGACTCCAGAGCACTCAAAAACCCGCTTGCAACAAAATGACTCCAGAGCACTTAAAAACCTGCTTCCAGTGAAATGTCTAAGAAGTATGTAAAAACCCGCTTGCAACGAAATGACTCCAGAGTACTTAAAAACCTGCTTGCAACGAAATGCCTCCAGAGCACTTAAAAAAACCGCTTCCAGTGAAATGTCTGAGAAGTATGTAAATACCCGCTTGCAACGAAATGACTCCAGAACACTTAAAAACACGCTTGCAAAGAAATGACTCCAGAACACTTAAAAACCCGCTAGCAACGAAATGACTCCAGAGCACGTAAAAACCCGCTTGCAACGAAATGACTCCAGAGCACTTAAAAACCCGCTTGCAACGAAATGACTCCAGAGCACTTAAAAACATGCTTGCAACGAAATGACTCCAGAGCACTTAAAAACCTGCTTGCAACGAAATGACTCCAGAATACTTAAAAACCCGCTTGCAACGAAATGACTCCAGAGCACTTAAAAACCCGCTTGCAACGAAATGACTCCAGAGCACTTAAAAACTCGCTTGCAACGAAATGACTCCAGAGCACTTAAAAACCCGCTTGCAATGAAATGACTCCAGAATACTTAAAAACCCGCTTGCAACGACATGACTCCAGAGCACTTAAAAAACCCGCTTCCAGTGAAATGTCTGAGAAGTATGTAAAAACCCGCTTGCAACGAAATGACTCCAGAGCACGTAAAAACCCGCTTGCAACGAAATGACTCCAGAGCACTTAAAAACCCGCTTGCAACGAAATGACTCCAGGGTACTTAAAAACCCGCTTGCAACGAAATGACTCCAGAGCACTTAAAAAACCCGCTTCCAGTGAAATGTCTGAGAAGTATGTAAAAACCCGCTTGCAACGAAATGTCTCCAGAGCACCTAAAAACCCGCTTGCAACGACATGCCTACAGAGCATTTAAAAAACCCGCTTCCAGTGATATGTCTGAGAAGTATGTAAAAACCCGCTTGCAACGAAATGACTCCAGAGCACGTAAAAACCCGCTTGCAACGAAATGACTCCAGAGCACGTAAAAACCCGCTTGCAACGAAATGACTCCAGAGCACTTAAAAAACCCGCTTCCAGTTAAATGTCAGAGAAGTATGTAAAAACCCGCTTGCAACGAAATGACTCCAGAGCACGTAAAAACCCGCTTGCAACGAAATGACTCCAGAGTACTTAAAATCCCGCTTGCCACGAAATGCCTCCAGAGCACTTAAAAAACCCGCTTCCAGTGAAATGTCTGAGGAGTATGTAAAAACCCGCTTGCAACTAAATGACTCGAGAACACGTAAAAACCCGCTTGCAACGAAATGACTCCAGAGCACTTAAAAACCCGCTTACAACGAAATGCCTTCGGAGCACTTAAAACCCCGCTTGCAACGAAATGACTCCAGAACACTTAAAAACCCGCTTGCAACGAAATGACTCCAGAACACTTAAAAACCCGCTTGCAACGAAATGACTCCAGAGCACTTAAAAACCCGCTTGCAACGAAATGACTCCAGAGCACTTAAAAACCCGCTTGCAACGAAATGACTCCAGAGCACTTAAAAACCCGCTTGAAACACAATGACTCCAGAGCACGTAAAAACCCGCTTGCAATGAAATGACTCCAGAGCACTTAAAAACCCGCTTGCAACGAAATGACTCCAGAGCACGTAAAAACCCGCTTGCAACGAAATGACTCCAGAGCACTTAAAAACTCGCTTGCAACGAAATGACTACAGAGCACTTAAAAACCCGCTTGCTACGAAATGACTCCAGAATACTTAAAAACCCGCTTGCAACGAAATGACTCCAGAGCACTTAAAAACCCGCTTGCAACGAAATGACTCCAGAGCACTTAAAAACCCGCTTGGAACAAAATGACTCCAGAGCACTTAAAAACCCGCTTGCAACGAAATGACTCCAGAGCACTTAAAAAACCGCTTGCAACGAAATGACTCCAGAGCACTTAAAAAACCCGCTTCCAGTGAAATGTCTGAGAAGTATGTAAAAACCCGCTTGAAACGAAATGACTCCAGAACACATAAAAACCCGCTTGTAACGAAATGACTCCAGAGCACGAAAAAACCCGCTTGCAAAGAAATGACTACAGAGTACTTAAAAACCCGCTTGCAACGAAATGCCTACAGAGCAATTAAAAAACCCGCTTCCAGTGAAATGTCTGAGAAGTATGTAAATACCCGCTTGCAACGAAATGACTCCAGAACACTTAAAAACCCGCTTGCAACGAAATGACTCCAGAACACTTAAAAACACGCTTGCAACGAAATCACTCCAGAACACTTAAAAACACGCTTGCAACGAAATCACTCCAGAGCACTTAAAAACCCGCTTGCAACGAAATGAATCCAGAGCACTTAAGAACCCACTTACAACGAAATGCCTTCAGAGCACTTAAAAACCCGCTTGCAACGAAATGACTCCAGAACAATTAAAAACCCGCTTGCAACGAAAAGACTCCAGAGCACTTAAAAACCCGCTTGCAACGAAATGACTCCAGAACAATTAAAAACCCGCTTGCAACGAAAAGACTCCAGAGCACTTAAAAACCCGCTTGCAACGAAATGACTCCAGAGTACTTAAAAACCCGCTCTCAACGAAATGACTCCAGAACACTTAAAAACCCGCTTGCAACGAAATGACTCCAGAGCACTTAAAAACCCGCTTGCAACAAAATGACTCCAGAGTACTTAAAAACCCGCTTGCAACAAAATGACTCCAGAGCACTTAAAAACCCGCTTGCAACGAAATGACTCCAGAGCACTTAAAAAACCCGCTTCCAGTGAAATGTCTGAGAAGTATGTAAAAACCCGCTTGCAACGAAATGAATCCAGAGCACTTAAGAACCCGCTTGCAATGAAATGACTCCAGAGCACTTAAAAACCCGCTTGCAACGAAATGACTCCAGAGCACTTAAAAACCCGCTTGCAACGAAATGACTCCAGAGCACTTAAAATCCCGCTTGCAACGAAATGACTCCAGAGTACTTAAAAACCCACTTGCAACGAAATGACTCCAGAGCACTTAAAAAACCCTCTTCCAGTTAAATGTCAGAGAAGTATGTAAAAACCGGCTTGCAACGAAATGAATCCAGAGCACTTAAAAACCCGCTTGCAACGAAATGACTCCAGAGCACTTAAAAACCCGCTTGCAATGAAATGACTCCAGAGCACTTAAAAACCCGCTTGCAACTTAATGACTCCAGAGTACTTAAAAACCCGTTTGCAACGAAATGACTCCAGAGCACTTAAAAACCCGCTTGCAACGAAATGACTCCAGAGCACTTAAAAACCCGCTTGCAACGAAATGACTCCAGAGCACTTAAAATCCCACTTGCAACGAAATGACTCCAGAGTACTTAAAAACCCGCTTGCAACGAAATGACTCCAGAGCACTTAAAAAACCCGCTTCCAGTTAAATGTCAGAGAAGTATGTAAAAACCGGCTAGCAACTAAATGACTCCAGAGCACGTAAAAATCCGCTCTCATCGAAATGACTCCAGAGTACTTAAAAACCCGCTGGCAACGAAATGACTCCAGAGCACTTAAAAACCCGCTTGCAACGAAATGACTCCAGAATACTTAAAACCCGCTTGCAACGAAATGACTCCAGAGCACTTAAAAACCCGCTTGCAACGAAATGACTCCAGATCACTTAAAAACCCGCTTGGAACAAAATGACTCCAGATCACTTAAAAACCCGCTTGGAACAAAATGACTCCAGAGCACTTAAAAACCCGCTTGCAACGAAATGACTCCAGAGCACGTAAAAACCCGCTTGCAACGAAATGATTCCAGAGCACTTAAAAAACCGCTTGCAACGAAATGACTCCAGAGCACGAAAAAACCCGCTTGCAACGAAATGACTCCAGAGTACTTAAAAACCCGCTTGCAACGAAATGCCTCCAGAGCACTTAAAAAACCCGCTTCCAATGAAATGTCTGAGAAGTATGTAAATAACCGCTTGCAATGAAATGACTCCAGAACACTTAAAAACCCGCTTGCAACGAAATGACTCCAGAACACTTAAAAACACGCTTGCAACGAAATCACTCCAGAACACTTAAAAACCCGCTTGCAACGAAATGAATCCAGAGCACTTAAAAACCCGCTTGCAACGAAATGACTCCAGAGCACTTAAAAACCCGCTTGCAACGAAATGACTCCAGAACACTTAAAAACCCGCTTGCAACGAAATGACTCCAGAGCACTTAAAAACCCGCTTGCAACGAAATGCCTTCAGAGCACTTAAAAACCCGCTTGCAACGAAATGACTCCAGAACACTTAAAAACCCGCTTGCAACGAAATGACTCCAGAGCACTTAAAAACCCGCTTGCAACGAAATGACTCCAGAACACTTAAAAACCCGCTTGCAACGAAATGACTCCAGAGCACTTAAAAACCCGCTTGCAACGAAATGCCTTCAGAGCACTTAAAAACCCGCTTGCAACGAAATGACTCCAGAGCACTTAAAAACCTGCTTGAAACACAATGACTCCAGAGCACGTAAAAACCCGCTTGCAACGAAATGACTCCAGAGCACTTAAAAACCCGCTTGCAACGAAATGACTCCAGAGCACGTAAAAACCCGATTGCAACAAAATGACTCCAGAGCACGTAAAAACCCGCTTGCAACGAAATGACTCCAGAGCACTTAAAAACCCGCTTGCAACAAAATGACTCCAGAGCACTTAAAAACCCGCTTGAAACACAATGACTCCAGAGCACGTAAAAACCCGCTTGCAACGAAATGACTCCAGAGCACTTAAAAACCCGCTTGCAACGAAATGACTCCAGAGCACTTAAGAACCCGCTTGAAACACAATGACTCCAGAGCACGTAAAAACCCGCTTGCAACGAAATGACTCCAGAGCACTTAAAAACCCGCTTGCATCGAAATGACTCCAGAGCACGTAAAAACCCGCTTGCAACGAAATGACTCCAGAGCACTTGAAAACCCGCTTGCAACAAAATGACTCCAGAGCACTTAAAAACCCGCTTGCAACGAAATGACTCCAGAACACTTAAAATCCCACTTGCAACGAAATGACTCCAGAGTACTTAAAAACCCGCTTGCAACGAAATGACTCCAGAGCACTTAAAAAACCCGCTTCCAGTTAAATGTCATAGAAGTATGTAAAAACCGGCTAGCAACTAAATGAATCCAGAGCACGTAAAAACCCGCTCTCATCGAAATGACTCCAGAGTACTTAAAAACCCGCTGGCAACGAAATGCCTCCAGAGCACTTAAAAAACCCGCTTCCAGTGAAATGTCTGAGAAGTATGTAAAAACCCGCTTGCAACGAAATGACTCCAGAACACTTAAAAACACGCTTGCAACGAAATCACTCCAGAACACTTAAAAACCCGCTTGCAACGAAATGACTCCAGAATACTTAAAAACCCGCTTGCAACGAAATGACTCCAGAGCACTTCAAAACCCGCTTGCAACGAAATGACTCCAGAGCACTTAAAAACCCGCTTGGAACAAAATGACTCCAGAGCACATAAAAACCCGCTTGCAACGAAATGACTCCAGAGCACGTAAAAACCCGCTTGCAACGAAATGACTCCAGAGCACTTAAAAAACCCGCTTCCAGTGAAATGTCTGAGAAGTATGTAAAAACCCGCTTGCAACGTAATGAATCCAGAACACGTAAAAACCCGCTTGCAACGAAATGACTCCAGAGCACTTAAAAACCCACTTACAACGAAATGCCTTCAGAGCACTTAAAAACCCGCTTGCAACGAAATGACTCCAGAACACTTAAAAACCCGCTTGCAACGAAAAGACTCCAGAGCACTTAAAAACCCGCTTGCAACGAAATGACTCCAGAGTACTTAAAAACCCGCTCTCAACGAAATGACTCCAGAACACTTAAAAACCCGCTTGCAACGAAATGAATCCAGAGCACTTAAAAACCCGCTTGCAACAAAATGACTCCAGAGTACTTAAAAACCCGCTTGCAACAAAATGACTCCAGAGCACTTAAAAACCCGCTTGCAACGAAATGACTCCAGAGCACTTAAAAAACCCGCTTCCAGTGAAATGTCTGAGAAGTATGTAAAAACCCGCTTGCAACGAAATGAATCCAGAGCACTTAAGAACCCGCTTGCAACGAAATGACTCCAGAGCACTTAAAAACCCGCTTGCAACGAAATGACTCCAGAGCACTTAAAAACCCGCTTGCAACTAAATGACTCCAGAGCACTTAAAATCCCGCTTGCAACGAAATGACTCCAGAGTACTTAAAAACCCGCTTGCAACGAAATGACTCCAGAGCACTTAAAAAACCCTCTTCCAGTTAAATGTCAGAGAAGTATGTAAAAACCGGCTTGCAACTAAATGACTCCAGAGCACGTAAAAACCCGCTTGCAACGAAATGACTCCAGAGCACTTAAAAACCCGCTTGCATCGAAATGACTCCAGAGCACGTAAAAACCCGCTTGCAACGAAATGACTCCAGAGCACTTAAAAACCCGCTTGCAACGAAATGACTCCAGAGCACTTAAAAACCCGCTTGCAACGAAATGACTCCAGAATACTTAAAAACCCGCTTGCAACGAAATGACTCCAGAGCACTTCAAAACCCGCTTGCAACGAAATGACTCCAGAGCACTTAAAAACCCGCTTGGAACAAAATGACTCCAGAGCACATAAAAACCCGCTTGCAACGAAATGACTCCAGAGCACGTAAAAACCCGCTTGCAACGAAATGACTCCAGAGCACTTAAAAAACCCGCTTCCAGTGAAATGTCTGAGAAGTATGTAAAAACCCGCTTGCAACGAAATGACTCCAGAACACTTAAAAACACGCTTGCAACGAAATCACTCCAGAACACTTAAAAACCCGCTTGCAACGAAATGAATCCAGAGCACTTAAGAACCCGCTTGCAACGAAATGACTCCAGAGCACTTAAAAACCCGCTTGCAACGAAATGACTCCAGAGCACTTAACAACCCGCTTGCAACGAAATGACTCCAGAGTACTTAAAAACCCGTTTGCAATGAAATGACTCCAGAGCACTTAAAAACCCGCTTGCAACGAAATGACTCCAGAGCACTTGAAAACCCGCTTGCAACGAAATGACTCCAGAGCACTTAAAAACCCGCTTGCAACGAAATGACTCCAGAGCACTTAAAATCCCGCTTGCAACGAAATGACTCCAGAGTACTTAAAAACCCGCTTGCAACGAAATGACTCCAGAGCACTTAAAAAACCCTCTTCCAGTTAAATGTCAGAGAAGTATGTAAAAACCGGCTTGCAACTAAATGACTCCAGAGCACGTAAAAACCCGCTCTCATCGAAATGACTCCAGAGTACTTAAAAACCCGCTGGCAACGAAATGCCTCCAGAGCACTTAAAAAAACCGCTTCCAGTGAAATGTCTGAGAAGTATGTAAAAACCCGCTTGCAACGTAATGAATCCAGAACACGTAAAAACCCGCTTCCAACGAAATGACTCCAGAGCACTTAAAAACCCACTTACAACGAAATGCCTTCAGAGCACTTAAAAACCCGCTTGCAACGAAATGACTCCAGAACACTTAAAAACCCGCTTGCAACGAAATGACTCCAGAGTACTTAAAAACCCGCTTGCAACGAAATGACTCCAGAACACTTAAAAACCCGCTTGCAACGAAATGACTCCAGAGCACTTAATAACCCGCTTGCAACGAAATGCCTCCAGAGTACTTAAAAACCCGCTTGCAACGAAATGACTCCAGAACACTTAAAAACCCGCTTGCAACGAAAAGACTCCAGAGCACTTAAAAACCCGCTTGCAACGAAATGACTCCAGAGTACTTAAAAACCCACTTGCAACGAAATGACTCCAGAACACTTAAAAACCCGCTTGCAACGAAATGACTCCAGAGCACTTAAAAACCCGCTTGCAACGAAATGCCTCCAGAACACTTAAAAAACCCGCTTCCAAGGAAATGTCTGAGAAGTATGTAAATAACCGCTTGCAACGAAATGACTCCAGAACACTTAAAAACCCGCTTGCAACGAAATGACTCCAGAACACTTAAAAACACGCTTGCAACGAAATCACTCCAGAACACTTAAAAACCCGCTTGCAACGAAATGAATCCAGAGCACTTAAAAACCCGCTTGCAACGAAATGACTCCAGAGCACTTAAAAACCCGCTTGCAACGAAATGACTCCAGAACACTTAAAAAGCCGCTTGCAACGAAATGACTCCAGAGCACGTAAAAACCCGCTCTCATCGAAATGACTCCAGAGTACTTAAAAACCCGCTGGCAACGAAATGCCTCCAGAGCACTTAAAAAAACCGCTTCCAGTGAAATGTCTGAGAAGTATGTAAAAACCCGCTTGCAACGTAATGAATCCAGAACACGTAAAAACCCGCTTCCAACGAAATGACTCCAGAGCACTTAAAAACCCACTTACAACGAAATGCCTTCAGAGCACTTAAAAACCCGCTTGCAACGAAATGACTCCAGAACACTTAAAAACCCGCTTGCAACGAAAAGACTCCAGAGCACTTAAAAACCCGCTTGCAACGAAATGACTCCAGAGTACTTAAAAACCCGCTTGCAACGAAATGACTCCAGAACACTTAAAAACCCGCTTGCAACGAAATGACTCCAGAGCACTTAATAACCCGCTTGCAACGAAATGCCTCCAGAGTACTTAAAAACCCGCTTGCAACGAAATGACTCCAGAACACTTAAAACCCGCTTGCAACGAAAAGACTCCAGAGCACTTAAAAACCCGCTTGCAACGAAATGACTCCAGAGTACTTAAAAACCCACTTGCAACGAAATGACTCCAGAACACTTAAAAACCCGCTTGCAACGAAATGACTCCAGAGCACTTAAAAACCCGCTTGCAACGAAATGCCTCCAGAACACTTAAAAAACCCGCTTCCAATGAAATGTCTGAGAAGTA
The DNA here is from genome assembly GCF_030254825.1 of Meriones unguiculatus. Taxonomy (NCBI): domain Eukaryota; kingdom Metazoa; phylum Chordata; class Mammalia; order Rodentia; family Muridae; genus Meriones; species Meriones unguiculatus. The sequence goes on from NC_083350.1 coordinate 88,366,429, forward strand.
TGTAAATAACCGCTTGCAACGAAATGACTCCAGAACACTTAAAAACCCGCTTGCAACGAAATGACTCCAGAACACTTAAAAACACGCTTGCAACGAAATCACTCCAGAACACTTAAAAACCCGCTTGCAACGAAATGAATCTAGAGCACTTAAAAACCCGCTTGCAACGAAATGACTCCAGAGCACTTAAAAACCCGCTTGCAACGAAATGACTCCAGAACACTTAAAAAGCCGCTTGCAACGAAATGACTCCAGAGCACTTAAAAACCCGCTTGCAACGAAATGCCTTCAGAGCACTTAAAAACCCGCTTGCAACGAAATGACTCCAGAACACTTAAAAACCCGCTTGCAACGAAATGACTCCAGAACACTTAAAAACCCGCTTGTAACGAAATGACTCCAGAGCACTTAAAAACCCGCTTGCAACGAAATGACTCCAGAGCACTTAAAAACCCGCTTGCAACGAAATGACTCCAGAGCACTTAAAAACCCGCTTGAAACACAATGACTCCAGAGCACGTAAAAACCCGCTTGCAACGAAATGACTCCAGAGCACTTAAAAACCCGCTTGCAACGAAATGACTCCAGAGCACGTAAAAACCCGGTTGCAACGAAATGACTCCAGAGCACGTAAAAACCCGCTTGCAACGAAATGACTCCAGAGCACTTAAAAACCCGCTTGCAACGAAATGACTCCAGAGCACTTAAAAACCCGCTTGAAACACAATGACTCCAGAGCACGTAAAAACCCGCTTGCAACGAAATGACTCCAGAGCACTTAAAAACCCGCTTGCAACGAAATGACTCCAGAGCACGTAAAAACCCGCTTGCAACGAAATGACTCCAGAGCACGTAAAAACCCGCTTGCAACGAAATGACTCCAGAGCACTTAAAAACCCGCTTGCAACGAAATGACTCCAGAGCACTTAAAAACCCGCTTGAAACACAATGACTCCAGAGCACGTAAAAACCCGCTTGCAACGAAATGACTCCAGAGCACTTAAAAACCCGCTTGCATCGAAATGACTCCAGAGCACGTAAAAACCCGCTTGCAACGAAATGACTCCAGAGCACTTAAAAACCCGCTTGCAACGAAATGACTCCAGAGCACTTAAAAACCCGCTTGCAACGAAATGACTCCAGAATACTTAAAAACCCGCTTGCAACGAAATGACTCCAGAACACTTAAAATCCCACTTGCAACGAAATGACTCCAGAGTACTTAAAAACCCGCTTGCAACGAAATGACTCCAGAGCACTTAAAAAACCCGCTTCCAGTTAAATGTCATAGAAGTATGTAAAAACCGGCTAGCAACTAAATGAATCCAGAGCACGTAAAAACCCGCTCTCATCGAAATGACTCCAGAGTACTTAAAAACCCGCTGGCAACAAAATGCCTCCAGAGCACTTAAAAAACCCGCTTCCAGTGAAATGTCTGAGAAGTATGTAAAAACCCGCTTGCAACGAAATGACTCCAGAACACTTAAAAACATGCTTCCAGTTAAATGTCATAGAAGTATGTAAAAACCGGCTAGCAACTAAATGAATCCAGAGCACGTAAAAACCCGCTCTCATCGAAATGACTCCAGAGTACTTAAAAACCCGCTGGCAACGAAATGCCTCCAGAGCACTTAAAAAACCCGCTTCCAGTGAAATGTCTGAGAAGTATGTAAAAACCCGCTTGCAACGAAATGACTCCAGAACACTTAAAAACACGCTTGCAACGAAATCACTCCAGAGCACTTCAAAACCCGCTTGCAACGAAATGACTCCAGAGCACTTAAAAACCCGCTTGGAACAAAATGACTCCAGAGCACATAAAAACCCGCTTGCAACGAAATGACTCCAGAGCACGTAAAAACCCGCTTGCAACGAAATGACTCCAGAGCACTTAAAAAACCCGCTTCCAGTGAAATGTCTGAGAAGTATGTAAAAACCCGCTTGCAACGAAATGACTCCAGAACACTTAAAAACACGCTTGCAACGAAATCACTCCAGAACACTTAAAAACCCGCTTGCAACGAAATGAATCCAGAGCACTTAAGAACCCGCTTGCAACGAAATGACTCCAGAGCACTTAAAAACCCGCTTGCAACGAAATGACTCCAGAGCACTTAACAACCCGCTTGCAACGAAATGACTCCAGAGTACTTAAAAACCCATTTGCAATGAAATGACTCCAGAGCACTTAAAAACCCGCTTGCAACGAAATGACTCCAGAGCACTTGAAAACCCGCTTGCAACGAAATGACTCCAGAGCACTTAAAAACCCGCTTGCAACGAAATGACTCCAGAGCACTTAAAATCCCGCTTGCAACGAAATGACTCCAGAGTACTTAAAAACCCGCTTGCAACGAAATGACTCCAGAGCACTTAAAAAACCCTCTTCCAGTTAAATGTCAGAGAAGTATGTAAAAACCGGCTTGCAACTAAATGACTCCAGAGCACGTAAAAACCCGCTCTCATCGAAATGACTCCAGAGTACTTAAAAACCCGCTGGCAACGAAATGCCTCCAGAGCACTTAAAAAAACCGCTTCCAGTGAAATGTCTGAGAAGTATGTAAAAACCCGCTTGCAACGTAATGAATCCAGAACACGTAAAAACCCGCTTCCAACGAAATGACTCCAGAGCACTTAAAAACCCACTTACAACGAAATGCCTTCAGAGCACTTAAAAACCCGCTTGCAACGAAATGACTCCAGAACACTTAAAAACCCGCTTGCAACGAAATGACTCCAGAGTACTTAAAAACCCGCTTGCAACGAAATGACTCCAGAACACTTAAAAACCCGCTTGCAACGAAATGACTCCAGAGCACTTAATAACCCGCTTGCAACGAAATGCCTCCAGAGTACTTAAAAACCCGCTTGCAACGAAATGACTCCAGAACACTTAAAAACCCGCTTGCAACGAAAAGACTCCAGAGCACTTAAAAACCCGCTTGCAACGAAATGACTCCAGAGTACTTAAAAACCCACTTGCAACGAAATGACTCCAGAACACTTAAAAACCCGCTTGCAACGAAATGACTCCAGAGCACTTAAAAACCCGCTTGCAACGAAATGCCTCCAGAACACTTAAAAAACCCGCTTCCAAGGAAATGTCTGAGAAGTATGTAAATAACCGCTTGCAACGAAATGACTCCAGAACACTTAAAAACCCGCTTGCAACGAAATGACTCCAGAACACTTAAAAACACGCTTGCAACGAAATCACTCCAGAACACTTAAAAACCCGCTTGCAACGAAATGAATCCAGAGCACTTAAAAACCCGCTTGCAACGAAATGACTCCAGAGCACTTAAAAACCCGCTTGCAACGAAATGACTCCAGAACACTTAAAAAGCCGCTTGCAACGAAATGACTCCAGAGCACGTAAAAACCCGCTCTCATCGAAATGACTCCAGAGTACTTAAAAACCCGCTGGCAACGAAATGCCTCCAGAGCACTTAAAAAAACCGCTTCCAGTGAAATGTCTGAGAAGTATGTAAAAACCCGCTTGCAACGTAATGAATCCAGAACACGTAAAAACCCGCTTCCAACGAAATGACTCCAGAGCACTTAAAAACCCACTTACAACGAAATGCCTTCAGAGCACTTAAAAACCCGCTTGCAACGAAATGACTCCAGAACACTTAAAAACCCGCTTGCAACGAAAAGACTCCAGAGCACTTAAAAACCCGCTTGCAACGAAATGACTCCAGAGTACTTAAAAACCCGCTTGCAACGAAATGACTCCAGAACACTTAAAAACCCGCTTGCAACGAAATGACTCCAGAGCACTTAATAACCCGCTTGCAACGAAATGCCTCCAGAGTACTTAAAAACCCGCTTGCAACGAAATGACTCCAGAACACTTAAAACCCGCTTGCAACGAAAAGACTCCAGAGCACTTAAAAACCCGCTTGCAACGAAATGACTCCAGAGTACTTAAAAACCCACTTGCAACGAAATGACTCCAGAACACTTAAAAACCCGCTTGCAACGAAATGACTCCAGAGCACTTAAAAACCCGCTTGCAACGAAATGCCTCCAGAACACTTAAAAAACCCGCTTCCAATGAAATGTCTGAGAAGTATGTAAATAACCGCTTGCAACGAAATGACTCCAGAACACTTAAAAACCCGCTTGCAACGAAATGACTCCAGAACACTTAAAAACACGCTTGCAACGAAATCACTCCAGAACACTTAAAAACCCGCTTGCAACGAAATGAATCTAGAGCACTTAAAAACCCGCTTGCAACGAAATGACTCCAGAGCACTTAAAAACCCGCTTGCAACGAAATGACTCCAGAACACTTAAAAAGCCGCTTGCAACGAAATGACTCCAGAGCACTTAAAAACCCGCTTGCAACGAAATGCCTTCAGAGCACTTAAAAACCCGCTTGCAACGAAATGACTCCAGAACACTTAAAAACCCGCTTGCAACGAAATGACTCCAGAACACTTAAAAACCCGCTTGTAACGAAATGACTCCAGAGCACTTAAAAACCCGCTTGCAACGAAATGACTCCAGAGCACTTAAAAACCCGCTTGCAACGAAATGACTCCAGAGCACTTAAAAACCCGCTTGAAACACAATGACTCCAGAGCACGTAAAAACCCGCTTGCAACGAAATGACTCCAGAGCACTTAAAAACCCGCTTGCAACGAAATGACTCCAGAGCACGTAAAAACCCGGTTGCAACGAAATGACTCCAGAGCACGTAAAAACCCGCTTGCAACGAAATGACTCCAGAGCACTTAAAAACCCGCTTGCAACGAAATGACTCCAGAGCACTTAAAAACCCGCTTGAAACACAATGACTCCAGAGCACGTAAAAACCCGCTTGCAACGAAATGACTCCAGAGCACTTAAAAACCCGCTTGCATCGAAATGACTCCAGAGCACGTAAAAACCCGCTTGCAACGAAATGACTCCAGAGCACTTAAAAACCCGCTTGCAACGAAATGACTCCAGAGCACTTAAAAACCCGCTTGCAACGAAATGACTCCAGAATACTTAAAAACCCGCTTGCAACGAAATGACTCCAGAACACTTAAAATCCCACTTGCAACGAAATGACTCCAGAGTACTTAAAAACCCGCTTGCAACGAAATGACTCCAGAGCACTTAAAAAACCCGCTTCCAGTTAAATGTCATAGAAGTATGTAAAAACCGGCTAGCAACTAAATGAATCCAGAGCACGTAAAAACCCGCTCTCATCGAAATGACTCCAGAGTACTTAAAAACCCGCTGGCAACAAAATGCCTCCAGAGCACTTAAAAAACCCGCTTCCAGTGAAATGTCTGAGAAGTATGTAAAAACCCGCTTGCAACGAAATGACTCCAGAACACTTAAAAACATGCTTCCAGTTAAATGTCATAGAAGTATGTAAAAACCGGCTAGCAACTAAATGAATCCAGAGCACGTAAAAACCCGCTCTCATCGAAATGACTCCAGAGTACTTAAAAACCCGCTGGCAACGAAATGCCTCCAGAGCACTTAAAAAACCCGCTTCCAGTGAAATGTCTGAGAAGTATGTAAAAACCCGCTTGCAACGAAATGACTCCAGAACACTTAAAAACACGCTTGCAACGAAATCACTCCAGAACACTTAAAAACCCGCTTGCAACGAAATGAATCCAGAGCACTTAAAAACCCGCTTGCAACGAAATGACTCCAGAGCACTTAAAAACCCGCTTGCAATGAAATGACTCCAGAGCACTTAAAAACCCGCTTGCAACGAAATGACTCCAGAGTACTTAAAAACCCGTTTGCAACGAAATGACTCCAGAGCACTTAAAAACCCGCTTGCAACGAAATGACTCCAGAGCACTTGAAAACCCGCTTGCAACAAAATGACTCCAGAGCACTTAAAAACCCGCTTGCAACGAAATGACTCCAGAGCACTTAAAATCCCACTTGCAACGAAATGACTCCAGAGTACTTAAAAACCCGCTTGCAACGAAATGACTCCAGAGCACTTAAAAAACCCGCTTCCAGTTAAATGTCAGAGAAGTATGTAAAAACCGGCTAGCAACTAAATGACTCCAGAGCACGTAAAAACCCGCTCTCATCGAAATGACTCCAGAGTACTTAAAAACCCGCTGGCAACGAAATGACTCCAGAGCACTTAAAAACCCGCTTGCAACGAAATGACTCCAGAGCACTTAAAAAACCCACTTCCAATGAAATGTCTGAGAAGTATGTAAATAACCGCTTGCAATGAAATGACTCCAGAACACTTAAAAACCCGCTTGCAACGAAATGACTCCAGAACACTTAAAAACACGCTTGCAACGAAATCACTCCAGAACACTTAAAAACCCGCTTGCAACGAAATGAATCCAGAGCACTTAAAAACCCGCTTGCAACGAAATGACTCCAGAGCACTTAAAAACCCGCTTGCAACGAAATGACTCCAGAACACTTAAAAACCCGCTTGCAACGAAAGGACTCCAGAGCACTTAAAAACCCGCTTGCAACGAAATGCCTTCAGAGCACTTAAAAACCCGCTTGCAACGAAATGACTCCAGAACACTTAAAAACCCGCTTGCAACGAAATGACTCCAGAGCACTTAAAAACCCGCTTGCAACGAAATGACTCCAGAACACTTAAAAACCCGCTTGCAACGAAATGACTCCAGAGCACTTAAAAACCCGCTTGCAACGAAATGCCTTCAGAGCACTTAAAAACCCGCTTGCAACGAAATGACTCCAGAGCACTTAAAAACCTGCTTGAAACACAATGACTCCAGAGCACGTAAAAACCCGCTTGCAACGAAATGACTCCAGAGCACTTAAAAACCCGCTTGCAACGAAATGACTCCAGAGCACGTAAAAACCCGATTGCAACAAAATGACTCCAGAGCACGTAAAAACCCGCTTGCAACGAAATGACTCCAGAGCACTTAAAAACCCGCTTGCAACGAAATGACTCCAGAGCACTTAAAAACCCGCTTGAAACACAATGACTCCAGAGCACGTAAAAACCCGATTGCAACGAAATGACTCCAGAGCACTTAAAAACCCGCTTGCAACGAAATGACTCCAGAGCACTTAAAAACCCGCTTGAAACACAATGACTCCAGAGCACGTAAAAACCCGCTTGCAACGAAATGACTCCAGAGCACTTAAAAACCCGCTTGCATCGAAATGACTCCAGAGCACGTAAAAACCCGCTTGCAACGAAATGACTCCAGAGCACTTAAAAACCCGCTTGCAACGAAATGACTCCAGAGCACTTAAAAACCCGCTTGCAACGAAATGACTCCAGAATACTTAAAAACCCGCTTGCAACGAAATGACTCCAGAGCACTTCAAAACCCGCTTGCCACGAAATGACTCCAGAGTACTTAAAAACCCGCTTGGAACAAAATGACTCCAGAGCACATAAAAACCCGCTTGCAACGAAATGACTCCAGAGCACGTAAAAACCCGCTTGCAACGAAATGACTCCAGAGCACTTAAAAAACCCGCTTCCAGTGAAATGTCTGAGAAGTATGTAAAAAACCGCTTGCAACGAAATGACTCCAGAACACTTAAAAACACGCTTGCAACGAAATCACTCCAGAACACTTAAAAACCCGCTTGCAACGAAATGAATCCAGAGCACTTAAGAACCCGCTTGCAACGAAATGACTCCAGAGCACTTAAAAACCCGCTTGCAACGAAATGACTCCAGAGCACGTAACAACCCGCATGCAACGAAATGACTCCAGAGTACTTAAAAACCCGTTTGCAATGAAATGACTCCAGAGCACTTAAAAACCCGCTTGCAACGAAATGACTCCAGAGCACTTGAAAACCCGCTTGCAACGAAATGACTCCAGAGCACTTAAAAACCCGCTTGCAACGAAATGACTCCAGAGCACTTAAAATCCCTCTTGCAACGAAATGACTCCAGAGTACTTAAAAACCCGCTTGCAACGAAATGACTACAGAGCACTTAAAAAAACCGCTTCCAGTGAAATGTCTGAGAAGTATGTAAAAACCCGCTTGCAACGTAATGAATCCAGAACACGTAAAAACCCGCTTGCAACGAAATGACTCCAGAGCACTTAAAAACCCACTTACAACGAAATGCCTTCAGAGCACTTAAAAACCCGCTTGCAACGAAATGACTCCAGAACACTTAAAAACCCGCTTGCAACGAAAAGACTCCAGAGCACTTAAAAACCCGCTTGCAACGAAATGACTCCAGAGTACTTAAAAACCCGCTCTCAACGAAATGACTACAGAACACTTTAAAACCCGCTTGCAACGAAATGACTCCAGAGCACTTAAAAACCCGCTTGCAACAAAATGACTCCAGAGTACTTAAAAACCCGCTTGCAACAAAATGACTCCAGAGCACTTAAAAACCCGCTTGCAACGAAATGACTCCAGAGCACTTAAAAAACCCGCTTCCAGTGAAATGTCTGAGAAGTATGTAAAAACCCGCTTGCAACGAAATGAATCCAGAGCACTTAAGAACCCGCTTGCAACGAAATGACTCCAGAGCACTTAAAAACCCGCTTGCAACGAAATGACTCCAGAGCACTTAAAAACCCGCTTGCAACGAAATGACTCCAGAGCACTTAAAATCCCGCTTGCAACGAAATGACTCCAGAGTACTTAAAAACCCACTTGCAACGAAATGACTCCAGAGCACTTAAAAAACCCTCTTCCAGTTAAATGTCAGAGAAGTATGTAAAAACCGGCTTGCAACTAAATGACTCCAGAGCACTTAAAAACCCGCTTGCAACGAAATGACTCCAGAACACTTAAAAAGCCGCTTGCAACGAAATGACTCCAGAGCACTTAAAAACCCGCTTGCAACGAAATGCCTTCAGAGCACTTAAAAACCCGCTTGCAACGAAATGACTCCAGAACACTTAAAAACCCGCTTGCAACGAAATGACTCCAGAACACTTAAAAACCCGCTTGTAACGAAATGACTCCAGAGCACTTAAAAACCCGCTTGCAACGAAATGACTCCAGAGCACTTAAAAACCCGCTTGCAACGAAATGACTCCAGAGCACTTAAAAACCCGCTTGAAACACAATGACTCCAGAGCACGTAAAAACCCGCTTGCAACGAAATGACTCCAGAGCACTTAAAAACCCGCTTGCAACGAAATGACTCCAGAGCACGTAAAAACCCGGTTGCAACGAAATGACTCCCGAGCACGTAAAAACCCGCTTGCAACGAAATGACTCCAGAGCATTTAAAAACCCGCTTGCAACGAAATGACTCCAGAGCACTTAAAAACCCGCTTGAAACACAATGACTCCAGAGCACGTAAAAACCCGCTTGCAACGAAATGACTCCAGAGCACTTAAAAACCCGCTTGCATCGAAATGACTCCAGAGCACGTAAAAACCCGCTTGCAACGAAATGACTCCAGAGCACTTAAAAACCCGCTTGCAACGAAATGACTCCAGAGCACTTAAAAACCCGCTTGCAACGAAATGACTCCAGAATACTTAAAAACCCGCTTGCAACGAAATGACTCCAGAGCACTTAAAAACCCGCTTGCAACGAAATGACTCCAGAGCACTTAAAAACCCGCTTGGAACAAAATGACTCCAGAGCACTTAAAAACCCGCTTGCAACGAAATGACTCCAGAGCACGTAAAAACCCGCTTGCAACGAAATGACTCCAGAACACTTAAAATCCCACTTGCAACGAAATGACTCCAGAGTACTTAAAAACCCGCTTGCAACGAAATGACTCCAGAGCACTTAAAAAACCCGCTTCCAGTTAAATGTCATAGAAGTATGTAAAAACCGGCTAGCAACTAAATGAATCCAGAGCACGTAAAAACCCGCTCTCATCGAAATGACTCCAGAGTACTTAAAAACCCGCTGGCAACGAAATGCCTCCAGAGCACTTAAAAAACCCGCTTCCAGTGAAATGTCTGAGAAGTATGTAAAAACCCGCTTGCAACGTAATGAATCCAGAACACGTAAAACCCGATTGCAACGAAATGACTCCAGAGCACTTAAAAACCCACTTACAACGAAATGCCTTCAGAGCACTTAAAAACCCGCTTGCAACGAAATGACTCCAGAACACTTAAAAACCCGCTTGCAACGAAAAGACTCCAGAGCACTTAAAAACCCGCTTGCAACGAAATGACTCCAGAGTACTTAAAAACCCGCTTGCAACGAAATGACTCCAGAACACTTAAAAACCCGCTTGCAACGAAATGACTCCAGAGCACTTAAAAACACGCTTGCAACGAAATCACTCCAGAAGACTTAAAAACCCGCTTGCAACGAAATGACTCCAGAGCACTTAAAAACCCGCTTGCAACGAAATGACTCCAGAGCACTTAAAAACCCGCTTGCAACGAAATGACTCCAGAACACTTAAAATCCCGCTTGCAACGAAATGACTCCAGAGCACTTAAAAACCCGCTTGCAACGAAATGCCTTCAGAGCACTTAAAAACCCGCTTGCAACGAAATGACTCCAGAACACTTAAAAACCCGCTTGCAACGAAATGACTCCAGAACACTTAAAAACCCGCTTGCAACGAAATGACTCCAGAGCACGTAAAAACCCGCTCTCATCGAAATGACTCCAGAGTACTTAAAAACCCGCTGGCAACGAAATGCCTCCAGAGCACTTAAAAAACCCGCTTCCAGTGAAATGTCTGAGAAGTATGTAAAAACCCGCTTGCAACGTAATGAATCCAGAACACGTAAATACCCGCTTGCAACGAAATGACTCCAGAGCACTTAAAAACCCGCTTGCAACGAAATGACTCCAGAGTACTTAAAAACCCGCTTGCAACGAAATGACTCCAGAACACTTAAAAACCCGCTTGCAACGAAATGACTCCAGAGCACTTAAAAACACGCTTGCAACGAAATCACTCCAGAGCACTTAAATACTCGCTTGCAACGAAATGACTCCAGAACACTTAAAAACCCGCTTGCAACGAAATGACTCCAGAGCACTTAAAAACCCGCTTGCAACGAAATGCCTTCAGAGCACTTAAAAACCCGCTTGCAACGAAATGACACCAGAACACTTAAAAACCCGCTTGCAACGAAATGACTCCAGAACACTTAAAAACCCGCTTGCAACGAAATGACTCCAGAGCACTTAAAAACCCGCTTGCAACGAAATGACTCCAGAGCACTTAACAACCCCCTTGCAACGAAATGACTCCAGAGCACTTAAAAACCCGCTTGAAACACAATGACTCCAGAGCACGTAAAAACCCGCTTGCAACGAAATGACTCCAGAGCACTTAAAAACCCGCTTGCAACGAAATGACTCCAGAGCACGTAAAAACCCGCTTGCAACGAAATGACTCCAGAGCACTTAAAAACCCGCTTGCAACGAAATGACTCCAGAGCACTTAAAAACCCGCTTGCAACGAAATGACTCCAGAGCACTTAAAAACCCGCTTGAAACACAATGACTCCAGAGCACGTAAAAACCCGCTTGCAATGAAATGACTCCAGAGCACTTAAAAACCCGCTTGCAACGAAATGACTCCAGAGCACTTAAAAACCCGCTTGCAACGAAATGCCTTCAGAGCACTTAAAAATCCGCTTGCAACGAAATGACTCCAGAACACTTAAAAACCCGCTTGCAACGAAATGACTCCAGAGCACTTAAAAACCCGCTTGCAACGAAATGACTCCAGAGCACTTAAAAACCCGCTTGCAACGAAATGCCTCCAGAGCACTTAAAAACCCGCTTGCAAAGAAATGACTCCAGAACACTTAAAAACCCGCTTGCAAAGAAATGACTCCAGAGCACTTAAAAACCCGCTTGCAACGAAATGCCTTCAGAGCACTTAAAAACCCGCTTGCAACGAAATGACTCCAGAACACTTAAAAATCCGCTTGCAACGAAATGACTCCAGAACACTTAAAAACCCGCTTGCAACGAAATGACTCCAGAGCACTTAAAAACCCGCTTGCAACGAAATGACTCCAGAGCACTTAAAAACCCGCTTGCAACGAAATGACTCCAGAGCACTTAAAAACCCGCTTGAAACACAATGACTCCAGAGCACGTAAAAACCCGCTTGCACCGAAATGACTCCAGAGCACTTAAAAACCCGCTTGCAACGAAATGACTCCAGAGCACGTAAAAACCCGCTTGCAACGAAATGACTCCAGAGCACTTAAAAACCCGCTTGCAACGAAATGACTCCAGAGCACTTAAAAACCCGCTTGCAACGAAATGACTCCAGAGCACTTAAAAACCCGCTTGAAACACAATGACTCCAGAGCACGTAAAAACCCGCTTGCAACGAAATGACTCCAGAGCACTTAAAAACCAGCTTGCAACGAAATGACTCCAGAGCACGTAAAAACCCGCTTGCAACGAAATGACTCCAGAGCATTTAAAAACCCGCTTGCAACGAAATGACTCCAGAGCACTTAAAAACCCGCTTGCAACGAAATGACTCCAGAGCACTTAAAAATCCACTTGGAACAAAATGACTCCAGAGCACTTAAAAACCCGCTTGCAACGAAATGACTCCAGAGCACGTAAAAACGCACTTGCAACGAAATGACTCCAGAGCACTTAAAAAACCCGCTTCCAGTGAAATGTCTGAGAAGTATGTAAAAACCCGCTTGCAACGAAATGACTCCAGAGTACTTAAAAACCCGTTTGCAACGAAATGACTCCAGAGCACTTAAAAACCCGCTTTCAACGAAATGACTCCAGATCACTTGAAAACCCGCTTGCAACGAAATGACTCCAGAGCACTTAAAAACCCGCTTGCAACGAAATGACTCCAGAGCACTTAAAATCCCGCTTGCAACGAAATGACTCCAGAGTACTTAAAAACCCGCTTGCAACGAAATGACTCCAGAGCACTTAAAAAACCTGCTTCCAGTTAAATTTCAGAGAAGTATGTAAAAACCGACTTGCAACTCTATGACTCCAGAGCACGTAAAAACCCGCTCTCATCGAAATGACTCCAGAGTACTTAAAAACCTGCTGGCAACGAAATGCCTCCAGAGCACTTAAAAAACTCGCTTCCAGTGAAATGTCTGAGAAGTATGTAAAAACCCGCTTGCAACGTAATGAATCCAGAACACGTAAAAACCCGCTTGCAACGAAATGACTCCAGAGCACTTAAAAACCCACTTACAACGAAATGCCTTCAGAGCACTTAAAAACCCGCTTGCAACGAAATGACTCCAGAACACTTAAAAACCCGCTTGCAACGAAAAGACTCCAGAGCACTTAAAAACCCGCTTGCAACGAAATGACTCCAGAGTACTTAAAAACCCGCTTGCAACGAAATGACTCCAGAACACTTAAAAACCCGCTTGCAACGAAATGACTCCAGAGCACTTAAAAACACGCTTGCAACGAAATCACTCCAGAACACTTAAAAACCCGCTTGCAACGAAATGAATCCAGAGCACTTAAAAACCCGCTTGCAACGAAATGACTCCAGAGCACTTAAAAACCCGCTTGCAACGAAATGACTCCAGAACACTTAAAAACCCGCTTGCAACGAAATGACTCCAGAGCACTTAAAAACCCGCTTGCAACGAAATGCCTTCAGAGGACTTAAAAACCCGCTTGCAACGAAATGACTCCAGAACACTTAAAAACCCGCTTGCAACGAAATGACTCCAGAACACTTAAAAACCCGCTTGCAACGAAATGACTCCAGAGCACTTAAAAACCCGCTTGCAACGAAATGACTCCAGAGCACTTAAAAACCCGCTTGCAACGAAATGACTCCAGAGCACTTAAAAACCCCCTTGAAACACAATGACTCCAGAGCACGTAAAAACCCGCTTGCAACGAAATGACTCCAGAGCACTTAAAAACCCGCTTGCAACGAAATGACTCCAGAGCACGTAAAAACCCGCTTGCAACGAAATGACTCCAGAGCACTTAAAAACCCGCTTGCAACGAAATGACTCCAGAGCACTTAAAAACCCGCTTGCAACGAAATGACTCCAGAGCACTTAAAAACCCGCTTGAAACACAATGACTCCAGAGCACGTAAAAACCCGCTTGCAATGAAATGACTCCAGAGCACTTAAAAACCCGCTTGCAACGAAATGACTCCACAGCACTTAAAAACCCGCTTGCAACGAAATGACTCCAGAGCACTTAAAAACCCGCTTGCAACGAAATGCCTTCAGAGCACTTAAAAACCCGCTTGCAACGAAATGACTCCAGAACACTTAAAAACCCGCTTACAACGAAATGACTCCAGAGCACTTAAAAACCCGCTTGCAACGAAATGACTCCAGAGCACTTAAAAACCCGCTTGCAACGAAATGCCTCCAGAGCACTTAAAAACCCGCTTGCAACGAAATGACTCCAGAGCACTTAAAAACCCGCTTGCAACGAAATGACTCCAGAACACTTAAAAACCCGCTTGCAACGAAATGACTCCAGAGCACTTAAAAACCCGCTTGCAACGAAATGACTCCAGAGCACTTAAAATCCCGCTTGCAACGAAATGACTCCAGAGCACTTAAAAACCCGCTTGAAACACAATGACTCCAGAGCACGTAAAAACCCGCTTGCAACTAAATGACTCCAGAGCACTTAAAAACCCGCTTGCAACGAAATGACTCCAGAGCACGTAAAAACCCGCTTGCAACGAAATGACTCCAGAGCACTTAAAAACCCGCTTGCAACGAAATGACTCCAGAGCACTTAAAAACCCGCTTGCAACGAAATGACTTCAGAGCACTTAAAAACCCGCTTGAAACACAATGACTCCAGAGCACGTAAAAACCCGCTTGCAACGAAATGACTCCAGAGCACTTAAAAACCCGCTTGCAACGAAATGACTCCAGAGCACGTAAAAACCCGCTTGCAACGAAATGACTCCAGAGCACTTAAAAACCCGCTTGCAACGAAATGACTCCAGAGCACTTAAAAACCCGCTTGCAACGAAATGACTCCAGAGCACTTAAAAATCCGCTTGGAACAAAATGACTCCAGAGCACTTAAAAACCCGCTTGCAACGAAATGACTCCAGAGCACGTAAAAACGCACTTGCAACGAAATGACTCCAGAGCACTTAAAAAACCCGCTTCCAGTGAAATGTCTGAGAAGTATGTAAAAACCCGCTTGCAACGAAATGACTCCAGAACACTTAAAAACACGCTTGCAACGAAATCACTCCAGAACACTTAAAAACCCGCTTGCAATGAAATGAATCCAGAGCACTTAAGAACCCGCTTGCAACGAAATGACTCCAGAGCACTTAAAAACCCGCTTGCAACGAAATGACTCCAGAGCACTTAAAAACCCGCTTGCAACGAAATGACTCCAGAGTACTTAAAAACCCGTTTGCAACGAAATGACTCCAGAGCACTTAAAAACCCGCTGGCAACGAAATGACTCCAGAGCACTTGAAAACCCGCTTGCAACGAAATGACTCCAGAGCACTTAAAAACCCGCATGCAACGAAATGACTCCAGAGTACTTAAAAACCCGCTTGCAACGAAATGACTCCAGAGCACTTAAAAAACCCGCTTCCAGTTAAATTTCAGAGAAGTATGTAAAAACCGACTTGCAACTCTATGACTCCAGAGCACGTAAAAACCCGCTCTCATCGAAATGACTCCAGAGTACTTAAAAACCCGCTGGCAACGAAATGCCTCCAGAGCACTTAAAAAACCCGCTTCCAGTGAAATGTCTGAGAAGTATGTAAAAACCCGCTTGCAACGTAATTAATCCAGAACACGTAAAAACCCACTTGCAACGAAATGACTCCAGAGCACTTAAAAACCCACTTACAACGAAATGCCTTCAGAGCACTTAAAAACCCGCTTGCAACAAAATGACTCCAGAACACTTAAAAACCCGCTTGCAACGAAAAGACTCCAGAGCACTTAAAAACCCGCTTGCAACGAAATGACTCCAGAATACTTAAAAACCCGCTTACAACGAAATGACTCCAGAACACTTAAAAACCCGCTTGCAACGAAATGACTCCAGAGCACTTAAAAACACGCTTGCAACGAAATCACTCCAGAACACTTAAAAACCCGCTTGCAACGAAATGACTCCAGAGCACTTAAAAACCCGCTTGCAACGAAATGACTCCAGAGCACGTAAAAACCCGCTTGCAACGAAATGACTCCAGAGCACTTAAAAACCCGCTTGCAACGAAATGACTCCAGAGCACTTAAAAATCCGCTTGCAACGAAATGACTCCAGAGCACTTAAAAACCCGCTTGAAAAACAATGACTCCAGAGCACGTAAAAACCCGCTTGCAATGAAATGACTCCAGAGCACTTAAAAACCCGCTTGCAACGAAATGACTCCACAGCACTTAAAAACCTGCTTGCAACGAAATGACTCCAGAGCACTTAAAAACCCGCTTGCAACGAAATGCCTTCAGAGCACTTAAAAACCCGCTTGCAACGAAATGACTCCAGAACACTTAAAAACCCGCTTGCAACGAAATGACTCCAGAGCACTTAAAAACCCGCTTGCAACGAAATGACTCCAGAGCACTTAAAAACCCGCTTGCAACGAAATGCCTCCAGAGCACTTAAAAACCCGCTTGCAAAGAAATGACTCCAGAACACTTAAAAACCCGCTTGCAAAGAAATGACTCCAGAGCACTTAAAAACCCGCTTGCAACGAAATGCCTTCAGAGCACTTAAAAACCCGCTTGCAACGAAATGACTCCAGAACAATTAAAAACCCGCTTGCAACGAAATGACTCCAGAACACTTAAAAACCCGCTTGCAACGAAATGACTCCAGAGCACTTAAAAACCCGCTTGCAACGAAATGACTCCAGAGCACTTAAAATCCCGCTTGCAACGAAATGACTCCAGAGCACTTAAAAACCCGCTTGAAACACAATGACTCCAGAGCACGTAAAAACCCGCTTGCAACGAAATGACTCCAGAGCACTTAAAAACCCGCTTGCAACGAAATGACTCCAGAGCACGTAAAAACCCGCTTGCAACGAAATGACTCCAGAGCACTTAAAAACCCGCTTACAACGAAATGACTCCAGAGCACTTAAAAACCCGCTTGAAACACAATGACTCCAGAGCACGTAAAAACCCGCTTGCAACGAAATGACTCCAGAGCACTTAAAAACCCGCTTGCAACGAAATGACTCCAGAGCACGTAAAAACCCGCTTGCAACGAAATGACTCCAGAGCACTTAAAAACCCGCTTGCAACGAAATGACTCCAGAGCACTTAAAAACCCGCTTGCAACGAAATGACTCCAGAGCACTTAAAAATCCGCTTGGAACAAAATGACTCCAGAGCACTTAAAAACCCGCTTGCAACGAAATGACTCCAGAGCACGTAAAAACGCACTTGCAACGAAATGACTCCAGAGCACTTAAAAAACCCGCTTCCAGTGAAATGTCTGAGAAGTATGTAAAAACCCGCTTGCAACGAAATGACTCCAGAACACTTAAAAACACGCTTGCAACGAAATCACTCCAGAACACTTAAAAACCCGCTTGCAATGAAATGAATCCAGAGCACTTAAGAACGCGCTTGCAACGAAATGACTCCAGAGCACTTAAAAACCCGCTTGCAACGAAATGACTCCAGAGCACTTAAAAACCCGCTTGCAACGAAATGACTCCAGAGTACTTAAAAACCCGTTTGCAACGAAATGACTCCAGAGCACTTAAAAACCCGCTTGCAACGAAATGACTCCAGAGCACTTGAAAACCCGCTTGCAACGAAATGACTCCAGAGCACTTAAAAACCCGCTTGCAACGAAATGACTCCAGAGTACTTAAAAACCCGCTTGCAACGAAATGACTCCAGAGCACTTAAAAAACCCGCTTCCAGTTAAATTTCAGAGAAGTATGTAAAAACCGACTTGCAACTCTATGACTCCAGAGCACGTAAAAACCCGCTCTCATCGAAATGACTCCAGAGTACTTAAAAACCCGCTGGCAACGAAATGCCCCAGAGCACTTAAAAAACCCGCTTCCAGTGAAATGTCTGAGAAGTATGTAAAAACCCGCTTGCAACGTAATTAATCCAGAACACGTAAAAACCCACTTGCAACGAAAAGACTCCAGAGCACTTAAAAACCCACTTACAACGAAATGCCTTCAGAGCACTTAAAAACCCGCTTGCAACGAAATGACTCCAGAACACTTAAAAACCCGCTTGCAACGAAAAGACTCCAGAGCACTTAAAAACCCGCTTGCAACGAAATGACTCCAGAATACTTAAAAACCCGCTTACAACGAAATGACTCCAGAACACTTAAAAACCCGCTTGCAACGAAATGACTCCAGAGCACTTAAAAACACGCTTGCAACGAAATCACTCCAGAACACTTAAAAACCCGCTTGCAACGAAATGAATCCAGAGCACTTAAAAACCCGCTTGCAACGAAATGACTCCAGAGCACTTAAAAACCCGCTTGAAACGAAATGACTCCAGAACACTTAAAAACCCGCTTGCAACGAAATGACTCCAGAGCACTTAAAAACCCGCTTGCAACGAAATGCCTCCAGAGCACTTAAAAACCCGCTTGCAACGAAATGACTCCAGAACACTTAAAAACCCGCTTGGAACAAAATGACTCCAGAGCACTTAAAAACCCGCTTGCAACGAAATGACTCCAGAGCACGTAAAAACGCACTTGCAACGAAATGACTCCAGAGCACTTAAAAAACCCGCTTCCAGTGAAATGTCTGAGAAGTATGTAAAAACCCGCTTGCAACGAAATGACTCCAGAACACTTAAAAACACGCTTGCAACGAAATCACTCCAGAACACTTAAAAACTCGCTTGCAATGAAATGAATCCAGAGCACTTAAGAACGCGCTTGCAACGAAATGACTCCAGAGCACTTAAAAACCCGCTTGCAACGAAATGACTCCAGAGCACTTAAAAACCCGCTTGCAACGAAATGACTCCAGAGTACTTAAAAACCCGTTTGCAACGAAATGACTCCAGAGCACTTAAAAACCCGCTTGCAACGAAATGACTCCAGAGCACTTGAAAACCCGCTTGCAACGAAATGACTCCAGAGCACTTAAAAACCCGCTTGCAACGAAATGACTCCAGAGTACTTAAAAACCCGCTTGCAACGAAATGACTCCAGAGCACTTAAAAAACCCGCTTCCAGTTAAATTTCAGAGAAGTATGTAAAAACCGACTTGCAACTCTATGACTCCAGAGCACGTAAAAACCCGCTCTCATCGAAATGACTCCAGAGTACTTAAAAACCCGCTGGCAACGAAATGCCCCAGAGCACTTAAAAAACCCGCTTCCAGTGAAATGTCTGAGAAGTATGTAAAAACCCGCTTGCAACGTAATTAATCCAGAACACGTAAAAACCCACTTGCAACGAAAAGACTCCAGAGCACTTAAAAACCCACTTACAACGAAATGCCTTCAGAGCACTTAAAAACCCGCTTGCAACGAAATGACTCCAGAACACTTAAAAACCCGCTTGCAACGAAAAGACTCCAGAGCACTTAAAAACCCGCTTGCAACGAAATGACTCCAGAATACTTAAAAACCCGCTTACAACGAAATGACTCCAGAACACTTAAAAACCCGCTTGCAACGAAATGACTCCAGAGCACTTAAAAACACGCTTGCAACGAAATCACTCCAGAACACTTAAAAACCCGCTTGCAACGAAATGAATCCAGAGCACTTAAAAACCCGCTTGCAACGAAATGACTCCAGAGCACTTAAAAACCCGCTTGAAACGAAATGACTCCAGAACACTTAAAAACCCGCTTGCAACGAAATGACTCCAGAGCACTTAAAAACCCGCTTGCAACGAAATGCCTCCAGAGCACTTAAAAACCCGCTTGCAACGAAATGACTCCAGAACACTTAAAAACCCGCTTGCAACGAAATGACTCCGGAACACTTAAAAACCCGCTTGCAACGAAATGACTCCAGAGCACTTAAAAACCCGCTTGCAACGAAATGACTCCAGAGCACTTAAAAACCCGCTTGCAACGAAATGACTCCAGAGCACTTAAAAACCCGCTTGAAACACAATGACTCCAGAGCACGTAAAAACCCGCTTGCAACGAAATGACTCCAGAGCACTTAAAAACCCGCTTGCAACGAAATGACTCCAGAGCACGTAAAAACCCGCTTGCAACGAAATGACTCCAGAGCACGTAAAAATCCGCTTGCAACGAAATGACTCCAGAGCACTTAAAAACCCGCTTGCAACGAAATGACTCCAGAGCACTTAAAAACCCGCTTGAAACACAATGACTCCAGAGCACGTAAAAACCCGCTTGCAATGAAATGACTCCAGAGCACTTAAAAACCCGCTTGCAACGAAATGACTCCAGAGCACTTAAAAACCCGCTTGCAACGAAATGACTCCAGAGCACTTAAAAACCCGCTTGCAACGAAATGACTCCAGAGCACTTAAAAACCCGCTTGGAACAAAATGACTCCAGAGCACTTAAAAACCCGCTTGCAACGAAATGACTCCAGAGCACGTAAAAACCCACTTGCAACGAAATGACTCCAGAGCACTTAAAAAACCCGCTTCCAGTGAAATGTCTGAGAAGTATGTAAAAACCCGCTTGCAACGAAATGACTCCAGAACACTTAAAAACACGCTTGCAACGAAATCACTCCAGAACACTTAAAAACCCGCTTGCAACGAAATGAAGCCAGAGCACTTAAGAACCCGCTTGCAACGAAATGACTCCAGAGCACTTAAAAACCCGCTTGCAACGAAATGACTCCAGAGCACTTAAAAACCCGCTTGCAACGAAATGACTCCAGAGTACTTAAAAACCCGTTTGCAACGAAATGACTCCAGAGCACTTAAAAACCCGCTTGCAACGAAATGACTCCAGAGCACTTGAAAACCCGCTTGCAACGAAATGACTCCAGAGCACTTAAAAACCCGCTTGCAACGAAATGACTCCAGAGCACTTAAAATCCCGCTTGCAACGAAATAACTCCAGAGTACTTAAAAACCCGCTTGCAACGAAATGACTCCAGAGCACTTAAAAAACCCGCTTCCAGTTAAATGTCAGAGAAGTATGTAAAAACCGGCTTACAACTAAATGACTCCAGAGCACGTAAAAACCCGCTCTCATCGAAATGACTCCAGAGTACTTAAAAACCCGCTTGCAACGAAATGCCTCTAGAGCACTTAAAAAACCCGCTTCCAGTGAAATGTCTGAGAAGTATGTAAATACCCGCTTGCAACGAAATGACTCCAGAACACTTAAAAACCCGCTTGCAACGAAATGACTCCAGAACACTTAAAAACACGCTTGCAACGAAATCACTCCAGAACACTTAAAAACCCGCTTGCAACAAAATGAATCCAGAGCACTTAAAAACCCGCTTGCAACGAAATGACTCCAGAGCACTTAAAAATCCGCTTGCAACGAAATGTCTCCAGAACAATTAAAAACCCGCTTGCAACGAAATGACTCCAGAGCACTTAAAAACCCGCTTGCAACGAAATACCTTCAGAGCACTTAAAAACCCGCTTGCAACGAAATGACTCCAGAACACTTAAAAACCCGCTTGCAACGAAATGACTCCAGAACACTTAAAAACCCGCTTGCAACGAAATGACTCCAGAGCACTTACAAACCCGCTTGCAATGAAATGACTCCAGAGAACTTAAAAACCCGCTTGCAACGAAATGACTCCAGAACACTTAAAAACCCGCTTGCAACGAAATGACTCCAGAGCACTTAAAAACCCGCTTGCAACGAAATGACTCCAGAGCACGTAAAAACCCGCTTGCAACGAAATGACTCCAGAGCACTTAAAAACCCGCTTGCAACGAAATGACTCCAGAGCACGTAAAAACCCACTTGCAATGAAATGACTCCAGAGCACTTAAAAACCCGCTTGCAATGAAATGACTCCAGAGCACGTAAAAACCCGCTTGCAACGAAATGACTCCAGAGCACGTAAAAACCCGCTTGCAACGAAATGACTCCAGAGCACTTAAAAACCCGCTTGCAACGAAATGACTCCAGAGCACTTGAAAACCCGCTTGCAACGAAATGACTCCAGAGCACTTAAAAACCCGCTTGCAACGAAATGACTCCAGAGCACTTAAAATCCCGCTTGCAACGAAATAACTCCAGAGTACTTAAAAACCCGCTTGCAACGAAATGACTCCAGAGCACTTAAAAAACCCGCTTCCAGTTAAATGTCAGAGAAGTATGTAAAAACCGGCTTACAACTAAATGACTCCAGAGCACGTAAAAACCCGCTCTCATCGAAATGACTCCAGAGTACTTAAAAACCCGCTGGCAACGAAATGCCTCCAGAGCACTTAAAAAACCCGCTTACAGTGAAATGTCTGAGAAGTATGTAAAAACCCGCTTGAAACGAAATGACTCCAGAGCACGAAAAAACCCGCTTGCAAAGAAATGACTCCAGAGTACTTAAAAACCCGCTTGCAACGAAATGCCTCTAGAGCACTTAAAAAACCCGCTTCCAGTGAAATGTCTGAGAAGTATGTAAATACCCGCTTGCAACGAAATGACTCCAGAACACTTAAAAACCCGCTTGCAACGAAATGACTCCAGAACACTTAAAAACACGCTTGCAACGAAATCACTCCAGAACACTTAAAAACCCGCTTGCAACAAAATGAATCCAGAGCACTTAAAAACCCGCTTGCAACGAAATGACTCCAGAGCACTTAAAAATCCGCTTGCAACGAAATGTCTCCAGAACAATTAAAAACCCGCTTGCAACGAAATGACTCCAGAGCACTTAAAAACCCGCTTGCAACGAAATACCTTCAGAGCACTTAAAAACCCGCTTGCAACGAAATGACTCCAGAACACTTAAAAACCCGCTTGCAACGAAATGACTCCAGAACACTTAAAAACCCGCTTGCAACGAAATGACTCCAGAGCACTTACAAACCCGCTTGCAATGAAATGACTCCAGAGAACTTAAAAACCCGCTTGCAACGAAATGACTCCAGAACACTTAAAAACCCGCTTGCAACGAAATAACTCCAGAGCACTTGAAAACCCGCTTGCAACGAAATGACTCCAGAGCACTTAAAAACCCGCTTGCAACGAAATGACTCCAGAGCACTTAAAATCCCGCTTGCAACGAAATAACTCCAGAGTACTTAAAAACCCGCTTGCAACGAAATGACTCCAGAGCACTTAAAAAACCCGCTTCCAGTTAAATGTCAGAGAAGTATGTAAAAACCGGCTTACAACTAAATGACTCCAGAGCACGTAAAAACCCGCTCTCATCGAAATGACTCCAGAGTACTTAAAAACCCGCTGGCAACGAAATGCCTCCAGAGCACTTAAAAAACCCGCTTACAGTGAAATGTCTGAGAAGTATGTAAAAACCCGCTTGAAACGAAATGACTCCAGAGCACGAAAAAACCCGCTTGCAAAGAAATGACTCCAGAGTACTTAAAAACCCGCTTGCAACGAAATGCCTCTAGAGCACTTAAAAAACCCGCTTCCAGTGAAATGTCTGAGAAGTATGTAAATACCCGCTTGCAACGAAATGACTCCAGAACACTTAAAAACCCGCTTGCAACGAAATGACTCCAGAACACTTAAAAACACGCTTGCAACGAAATCACTCCAGAACACTTAAAAACCCGCTTGCAACAAAATGAATCCAGAGCACTTAAAAACCCGCTTGCAACGAAATGACTCCAGAGCACTTAAAAATCCGCTTGCAACGAAATGTCTCCAGAACAATTAAAAACCCGCTTGCAACGAAATGACTCCAGAGCACTTAAAAACCCGCTTGCAACGAAATACCTTCAGAGCACTTAAAAACCCGCTTGCAACGAAATGACTCCAGAACACTTAAAAACCCGCTTGCAACGAAATGACTCCAGAACACTTAAAAACCCGCTTGCAACGAAATGACTCCAGAGCACTTACAAACCCGCTTGCAATGAAATGACTCCAGAGAACTTAAAAACCCGCTTGCAACGAAATGACTCCAGAACACTTAAAAACCCGCTTGCAACGAAATGACTCCAGAGCACTTAAAAACCCGCTTGCAACGAAATGACTCCAGAGCACGTAAAAACCCGCTTGCAACGAAATGACTCCAGAGCACTTAAAAACCCGCTTGCAACGAAATGACTCCAGAGCACGTAAAAACCCACTTGCAATGAAATGACTCCAGAGCACTTAAAAACCCGCTTGCAATGAAATGACTCCAGAGCACGTAAAAACCCGCTTGCAACGAAATGACTCCAGAGCACGTAAAAACCCGCTTGCAACGAAATGACTCCAGAGCACTTAAAAACCCGCTTGCAACGAAATGACTCCAGAGCACTTGAAAACCCGCTTGCAACGAAATGACTCCAGAGCACTTAAAAACCCGCTTGCAACGAAATGACTCCAGAGCACTTAAAATCCCGCTTGCAACGAAATAACTCCAGAGTACTTAAAAACCCGCTTGCAACGAAATGACTCCAGAGCACTTAAAAAACCCGCTTCCAGTTAAATGTCAGAGAAGTATGTAAAAACCGGCTTACAACTAAATGACTCCAGAGCACGTAAAAACCCGCTCTCATCGAAATGACTCCAGAGTACTTAAAAACCCGCTGGCAACGAAATGCCTCCAGAGCACTTAAAAAACCCGCTTACAGTGAAATGTCTGAGAAGTATGTAAAAACCCGCTTGAAACGAAATGACTCCAGAGCACGAAAAAACCCGCTTGCAAAGAAATGACTCCAGAGTACTTAAAAACCCGCTTGCAACGAAATGCCTGTAGAGCACTTAAAAAACCCGCTTCCAGTGAAATGTCTGAGAAGTATGTAAATACCCGCTTGCAACGAAATGACTCCAGAACACTTAAAAACCCGCTTGCAACGAAATGACTCCAGAACACTTAAAAACACGCTTGCAACGAAATCACTCCAGAACACTTAAAAACCCGCTTGCAACAAAATGAATCCAGAGCACTTAAAAACCCGCTTGCAACGAAATGACTCCAGAGCACTTAAAAATCCGCTTGCAACGAAATGTCTCCAGAACAATTAAAAACCCACTTGCAACGAAATGACTCCAGAGCACTTAAAAACCCGCTTGCAACGAAATACCTTCAGAGCACTTAAAAACCCGCTTGCAACGAAATGACTCCAGAACACTTAAAAACCCGCTTGCAACGAAATGACTCCAGAACACTTAAAAACCCGCTTGCAACGAAATGACTCCAGAGCACTTACAAACCCGCTTGCAATGAAATGACTCCAGAGAACTTAAAAACCCGCTTGCAACGAAATGACTCCAGAACACTTAAAAACCCGCTTGCAACGAAATGACTCCAGAGCACTTAAAAACCCGCTTGCAACGAAATGACTCCAGAGCACGTAAAAACCCACTTGCAATGAAATGACTCCAGAGCACTTAAAAACCCGCTTGCAATGAAATGACTCCAGAGCACGTAAAAACCCGCTTGCAACGAAATGACTCCAGAGCACGTAAAAACCCGCTTGCAACGAAATGACTCCAGAGCACTTAAAAACCCGCTTGCAACGAAATGACTCCAGAGCACTTAAAAACCCGCTTGAAACACAATGACTCCAGAGCACGTAAAAACCCGCTTGCAACGAAATGACTCCAGAGCACTTAAAAACCCGCTTGCAACGAAATGACTCCAGAGCACGTAAAAACCCGCTTGCATCGAAATGACTCCAGAGCACTTAAAAACCCGCTTGCAACGAAATGGCTCCAGAGCACTTAAAAACCCGCTTGCAACGAAATGACTCCAGAATACTTAAAAACCCGCTTGCAACGAAATGACTCCAGAGCACTTAAAAACCCGCTTGCAACGAAATGACTCCAGAGCACTTAAAAACCCGCTTGCAACGAAATGACTCCAGAGCACGTAAAAACCCGCTTCTAACGAAATGACTCTAGAGCACTTAAAAAACCCGCTTCCAGTGAAATGTCTGAGAAGTATGTAAAAACCCGCTTGCAACGAAATGACTCCAGAACACTTAAAAACACGCTTGCAACGAAATCACTCCAGAACACTTAAAAACCCTCTTGCAACGAAATGAATCCAGAGCACTTAAAAACCCGCTTGCAACGAAATGACTCCAGAGCACTTAAAAACCCGCTTGCAACGAAATGACTCCAGAGCACTTAAAAACCCGCTTGCAACGAAATGACTCTAGAGCACGTAAAAACCCGCTCTCATCGAAATGACTCCAGAGTACTTAAAAACCCGCTGGCAACGAAATGCCTCCAGAGCACTTAAAAAACCCGCTTCCAGTGAAATGTCTGAGAAGTATGTAAAAACCCGCTTGCAACGTAATGAATCCAGAACACGTAAAAACCCGCTTGCAACGAAATGACTCCAGAGCACTTAAAAACCCACTTACAACGAAATGCCTTCAGAGCACTTAAAAACCCGCTTGCAACGAAATGACTCCAGAACACTTAAAAACCCGCTTGCAACGAAAAGACTCCAGAGCACTTAAAAACCCGCTTGCAACAAAATGACTCCAGAGCACTCAAAAACCCGCTTGCAACAAAATGACTCCAGAGCACTTAAAAACCCGCTTCCAGTGAAATGTCTGAGAAGTATGTAAAAACCCGCTTGCAACGAAATGACTCCAGAGTACTTAAAAACCCGCTTGCAAAGAAATGCCTCCAGAGCACTTAAAAAACCCGCTTCCAGTGAAATGTCTGAGAAGTATGTAAATACCCGCTTGCAACGAAATGACTCCAGAACACTTAAAAACACGCTTGCAAAGAAATGACTCCAGAACACTTAAAAACCCGCTTGCAACGAAATGACTCCAGAGCACGTAAAAACCCGCTTGCAACGAAATGACTCCAGAGCACTTAAAAACCCGCTTGCAACGAAATGACTCCAGAGCACTTAAAAACATGCTTGCAACGAAATGACTCCAGAGCACTTAAAAACCCGCTTGCAACGAAATGACTCCAGAACACTTAAAAACCCGCTTGCAACGAAATGACTCCAGAACACTTAAAAACCCGCTTGCAACGAAATGACTCCAGAGCACTTAAAAACCCGCTTGCAACGAAATGACTCCAGAGCACTTAAAAACCCGCTTGCAACGAAATGACTCCAGAGCACTTAAAAACCCGCTTGCAACGAAATGACTCCAGAACACTTAAAAACCCGCTTGCAACGAAATGACTCCAGAGCACTTAAAAACCCGCTTGCAACGAAATGACTCCAGAGCACTTAAAAAACCCGCTTCCAGTGAAATGTCTGAGAAGTATGTAAAAACCCGCTTGCAACGAAATGACTCCAGAGCACGTAAAAACCCGCTTGCAACGAAATGCTTCCAGAGCCCTTAAAAAACCCACTTCCAGTGAAATGTCTGAGGAGTATGTAAAAATCCGCTTGCAACGAAATGTCTCCAGAACACGTAAAAACCCGCTTGCAACGAAATGACTCCAGAGCACTTAAAAACCCGCTTACAACGAAATGCCTTCAGAGCACTTAAAAACCTGCATGCAAAGAAATGACTCCAGAACACTTAAAAACCCGCTTGCATCGAAAAGACTCCAGAGCACTTAAAAACCCGCTTGAAACCCAATGACTCCAGAGCACGTAAAAACCCACTTCCAGTGAAATGTCTGAGAAGTATGTAAATACCCGCTTGCAAGGAAATGACTCCAGAACACTTAAAAACACGCTTGCAAAGAAATGACTCCAGAACACTTAAAAACATGCTTGCAACGAAATGACTCCAGAGCACTTAAAAACCCGCTTGCAAAGAAATGACTCCAGAATACTTAAAAACCCGCTTGCAACGAAATGACTCCAGAGCACTTAAAAACCCACTTGCAACGAAATGACTCCAGAGCACTTAAAAACCCGCTTGCAATTAAATGACTCCAGAGCACTTAAAAATCCAGCTTCCAGTGAAATGTCTGAGAAGTATGTAAAAACCCGCTTGCAAGGAAATGACTCCAGAGCACGTATAAACCCGCTTGCAACGAAATGACTCAAGAACACTTAAAAAACCCGCTTCCAGTTAAATGTCAGAGAAGTATGTAAAAACCCGCTTGCATCGAAATGACTCCAGAGCACGTAAAAACCCGCTTGCAACGAAATGACTCCAGAGTACTTAAAAACCCGCTTGCAACGAAAAGACTCCAGAGCCCTTAAAAACCCGCTTGCAACGAAATGACTCCAGAACACTTAAAAACCCGCTTGCAACGAAATGACTCCAGAGCACTTAAAAACCCGCTTGCAACGAAATGACTCCAGAGTACTTAAAAACCCGCTTGCAACGAAATGACTCCAGAGCACTTAAAAACCCGCTTGCAACGAAATGACTCCAGAGCACTTAAAAACCCGCTTGCAACGTAATGACTCCAGAGTACTTAAAAACCCGCTTGCAACGAAATGACTCCAGAGCACTTAAAAAATCCGCTTCCAGTGAAATGTCTGAGAAGTATGTAAAAACCCGCTTGCAACGAAATGACTCAAGAGCACTAAAACACCGCTTGCAACGAAATGACTCCAGAGCACTTAAAAAACCCGCTTCCAGTTAAATGTCAGAGAAGTATGTAAAAACCGGCTTGCAACCAAATGACTCCAGAGCACGTAAAAACCCGCTTGCAACGAAAAGACTCCAGAGCACTGAAAAACCCGCTTGCAACGAAATGACTCCAGAGCACTTAAAAACATGCTTGCAACGAAATGACTCCAGATCACTTAAAAACCCGCTTGCAACGAAATGACTCCAGAATACTTAAAAACACGCTTGCAACGACATGACTCCAGAGCACTTAAAAAACCCGCTTCCAGTGAAATGTCTGAGAAGTATGTAAAAACCCGCTTGCAACGAAATGACTCCAGAGCACGTAAAAACCCGCTTGCAACGAAATGACTCCAGAGCACTTAAAAACCCGCTTGCAACGAAATGACTCCAGGGTACTTAAAAACCCGCTTGCAACGAAATGACTCCAGAGCACTTAAAAAACCTGCTTCCAGTGAAATGTCTGAGAAGTATGTAAAAACCCGCTTGCAACGAAATGTCTCCAGAGCACCTAAAAACCCGCTTGCAACGACATGCCTACAGAGCATTTAAAAAACCCGCTTCCAGTGAAATGTCTGAGAAGTATGTAAAAACCTGCTTGCAACGAAATGACTGCAGAGCACGTAAAAACCCACTTGCAACGAAATGACTCCAGAGCACTTAAAAAACCTGCTTCCAGTTAAATGTCAGAGAAGTATGTAAAAACCCGCTTGCAACGAAATGACTCCAGAGCACGTAAAAACCCGCTTGCAACGAAATGACTCCAGAGTACTTAAAATCCCGCTTGCCACGAAATGCCTCCAGAGCACTTAAAAAACCCGCTTCCAGTGAAATGTCTGAGGAGTATGTAAAAACCCGCTTGCAACTAAATGACTCGAGAACACGTAAAAACCCGCTTGCAACGAAATGACTCCAGAACACTTAAAAACCCGCTTGCAACGAAATGACTCCAGAGCACTTAAAAACCCGCTTGCAACGAAATGACTCCAGAGCACTTAAAAACCCGCTTGCAACGAAATGACTCCAGAGCACTTAAAAACCCGCTTGAAACACAATGACTCCAGAGCACGTAAAAACCCGCTTGCAACGAAATGACTCCAGAGCACTTAAAAACCCGCTTGCAACGAAATGACTCCAGAGCACGTAAAAACCCGCTTGCAACGAAATGACTCCAGAGCACTTAAAAACTCGCTTGCAACGAAATGACTACAGAGCACTTAAAAACCCGCTTGCAACGAAATGACTCCAGAATACTTAAAAACCCGCTTGCAACGAAATGACTCCAGAGCACTTAAAAACCCGCTTGCAACGAAATGACTCCAGAGCACTTAAAAACCCGCTTGGAACTAAATGACTCCAGAGCACTTAAAAACCCGCTTGCAACGAAATGACTCCAGAGCACTTAAAAACCCGCTTGCAACGAAATGACTCCAGAGCACTTAAAAAACCCGCTTCCAGTGAAATGTCTGAGAAGTATGTAAAAACCCGCTTGAAACGAAATGACTCCAGAACACATAAAAACCCGCTTGTAACGAAATGACTCCAGAGCACGAAAAAACCCGCTTGCAAAGAAATGACTACAGAGTACTTAAAAACCCGCTTGCAACGAAATGCCTACAGAGCAATTAAAAAACCCGCTTCCAGTGAAATGTCTGAGAAGTATGTAAATACCCGCTTGCAACGAAATGACTCCAGAACACTTAAAAACCCGCTTGCAACAAAATGACTCCAGAACACTTAAAAACCCGCTTTCAAAGAAATGACTCCAGAGCACTTAAAAACCCGCTTGCAACGTAATGACTTCAGAGCACTTAAAAACTCGCTTGCAACCAAATGACTCCAGAGCACTCAAAAACCCGCTTGCAACAAAATGACTCCAGAGCACTTAAAAACCTGCTTCCAGAGAAATGTCTAAGAAGTATGTAAAAACCCGCTTGCAACGAAATGACTCCAGAGTACTTAAAAACCTGCTTGCAACGAAATGCCTCCAGAGCACTTAAAAAAACCGCTTCCAGTGAAATGTCTGAGAAGTATGTAAATACCCGCTTGCAACGAAATGACTCCAGAACACTTTAAAACACGCTTGCAAAGAAATGACTCCAGAACACTTAAAAACCCGCTAGCAACGAAATGACTCCAGAGCACGTAAAAACCCGCTTGCAACGAAATGACTCCAGAGCACTTAAAAACCCGCTTGCAACGAAATGAATCCAGAGCACTTAAAAACATGCTTGCAACGAAATGACTCCAGAGCACTTAAAAACCCGCTTGCAACGAAATGACTCCAGAATACTTAAAAACCCGCTTGCAACGAAATGACTCCAGAGCACTTAAAAACCCGCTTGCAACGAAAAGACTCCAGAGCACTTAAAAACCCGCTTGCAACGAAATGACTCCAGAGCACTTAAAAACCCGCTTGCAAAGAAATGACTCCAGAATACTTAAAAACCCGCTTGCAACGACATGACTCCAGAGCACTTAAAAAACCGCTTCCAGTGAAATGTCGGAGAAGTATGTAAAAACCCGCTTGCAACGAAATGACTCCAGAGCACGTAAAAACCCACTTGCAACGAAATGACTCCAGAGCACTTAAAAACCCGCTTGCAACGAAATGACTCCAGGGTACTCAAAAACCCGCTTGCAACGAAATGACTCCAGAGCACTTAAAAAACCCGCTTCCAGTGAAATGTCTGAGAAGTATGTAAAAACTCGCTTGCAACGAAATGTCTCCAGAGCACCTAAAAACCCGCTTGCAACGACATGCCTACAGAGCATTTAAAAAACCCGCTTCCAGTGAAATGTCTGAGAAGTATGTAAAAACCCGCTTGCAACGAAATGACTCCAGAGCACGTAAAAACCCGCTTGCAACGAAATGACTCCAGAGTACTTAAAATCCCGCTTGCCACGAAATGCCTCCAGAGCACTTAAAAAACCCGCTTCCAGTGAAATGTCTGAGGAGTATGTAAAAACCCGCTTGCAACTAAATGACTCGAGAACACGTAAAAACCCGCTTGCAATGAAATGACTCCAGAACACTTAAAAACCCGCTTGCAACGAAATGACTCCAGAACACTTAAAAACCCGCATGCAACGAAATGACTCCAGAGCACTTAAAAACCCGCTTGCAACGAAATGACTCCAGAGCACTTAAAAACCCGCTTGCAACGAAATGACTCCAGAGCACTTAAAAACCCGCTTGAAACACAATGACTCCAGAGCACGTAAAAACCCGCTTGCAACGAAATGACTCCAGAGCACTTAAAAACCCGCTTGCAACGAAATGACTCCAGAACACTTAAAAACCCGCTTACAACGAAATGCCTTCAGAGCACTTAAAACCCCTCTTGCAACGAAATGACTCCAGAACACTTAAAAACCCGCTTGCAACGAAATGACTCCAGAACACTTAAAAACCCGCTTGCATCGAAATGACTCCAGAGCACTTAAAAACCCGCTTGCAACGAAATGACTCCAGAGCACTTAAAAACCCGCTTGCAACGAAATGACTCCAGAGCACTTAAAAACCCGCTTGAAACACAATGACTCCAGAGCACGTAAAAACCCGCTTGCAACGAAATGACTCCAGAACACTTAAAAACCCGCTTGCAACGAAATGACTCCAGAGCACTTAAAAACCCGCTTGCAACGAAATGACTCCAGAGCACTTAAAAACCCGCTTGAAACACAATGACTCCAGAGCACGTAAAAACCCGCTTGCAACGAAATGACTCCAGAGCACTTAAAAACCCGCTTGAAACGAAATGACTCCAGAGCACGTAAAAACCCGCTTGCAACGAAATGACTCCAGAGCACTTAAAAACTCGCTTGCAACGAAATGACTACAGAGCACTTAAAAACCCGCTTGCAACGAAATGACTCCAGAATACTTAAAAACCCGCTTGCAACGAAATGACTCCAGAGCACTTAAAAACCCGCTTGGAACAAAATGACTCCAGAGCACTTAAAAACCCGCTTGCAACGAAATGACTCCAGAGCACTTAAAAACCCGCTTGCAACGAAATGACTCCAGAGCACTTAAAAAACGCGCTTCCAGTGAAATGTCTGAGAAGTATGTAAAAACCCGCTTGAAACGAAATGACTCCAGAACACATAAAAACCCGCTTGTAACGAAATGACTCCAGAGCACGAAAAAACCCGCTTGCAAAGAAATGACTACAGAGTACTTAAAAACCCGCTTGCAACGAAATGCCTACAGAGCAATTAAAAAACCCGCTTCCAGTGAAATGTCTGAGAAGTATGTAAATACCCGCTTGCAACGAAATGACTCCAGAACACTTAAAAACCCGCTTGCAACGAAATGACTCCAGAACACTTAAAAACACGCTTGCAACGAAATCACTCCAGAACACTTAAAAACCCGCTTGCAACGAAATGAATCCAGAGCACTTAAAAACCCGCTTGCAAAGAAATGACTCCAGAGCACTTAAAAACCCGCTTGCAACGAAATGACTCCAGAACACTTAAAAACCCACTTGCAACGAAATGACTCCAGAGAACTTAAAAACCCGCTTGCAACGAAATGCCTTCAGAGCACTTAAAAACCCGCTTGCATCGAAATGACTCCAGAGCACGTAAAAACCCGCTCTCATCGAAATGACTCCAGAGTACTTAAAAACCCGCTGGCAACGAAATGCCTCCAGAGCACTTAAAAAACCCGCTTCCAGTGAAATGTCTGAGAAGTATGTAAAAACCCGCTTGCAACGTAATGAATCCAGAACACGTAAAAACCCGCTTGCAACGTAATGACTTCAGAGCACTTAAAAACTCGCTTGCAACCAAATGACTCCAGAGCACTCAAAAACCCGCTTACAACAAAATGACTCCAGAGCACTTAAAAACCTGCTTCCAGTGAAATGTCTAAGAAGTATGTAAAAACCCGCTTGCAACGAAATGACTCCAGAGTACTTAAAAACCTGCTTGCAACGAAATGCCTCCAGAGCACTTAAAAAAACCGCTTCCAGTGAAATGTCTGAGAAGTATGTAAATACCCGCTTGCAACGAAATGACTCCAGAACACTTAAAAACCCGCTTGCAACGAAATGACTCCAGAACACTTAAAAACACGCTTGCAACGAAATCACTCCAGAACACTTAAAAACCCGCTTGCAACGAAATGAATCCAGAGCACTTAAAAACCCGCTTGCAAAGAAATGACTCCAGAGCACTTAAAAACCCGCTTGCAACGAAATGACTCCAGAACACTTAAAAACCCGCTTGCAACGAAATGACTCCAGAGCACTTAAAAACCCGCTTGCAATGAAATGACTCCAGAACACTTAAAAACCCGCTTGCAACGAAAAGACTCCAGAGCACTGAAAAACCCGCTTGCAACGAAATGACTCCAGAGTACTTAAAAACCCGCTTGCAACGAAATGACTCCAGAACACTTAAAAACCCGCTTTCAAAGAAATGACTCCAGAGCACTTAAAAACCCGCTTGCAACGTAATGACTTCAGAGCACTTAAAAACTCGCTTGCAACCAAATGACTCCAGAGCACTCAAAAACCCGCTTGCAACAAAATGACTCCAGAGCACTTAAAAACCTGCTTCCAGTGAAATGTCTAAGAAGTATGTAAAAACCCGCTTGCAACGAAATGACTCCAGAGTACTTAAAAACCTGCTTGCAACGAAATGCCTCCAGAGCACTTAAAAAAACCGCTTCCAGTGAAATGTCTGAGAAGTATGTAAATACCCGCTTGCAACGAAATGACTCCAGAACACTTTAAAACACGCTTGCAAAGAAATGACTCCAGAACACTTAAAAACCCGCTAGCAACGAAATGACTCCAGAGCACGTAAAAACCCGCTTGCAACGAAATGACTCCAGAGCACTTAAAAACCCGCTTGCAACGAAATGAATCCAGAGCACTTAAAAACATGCTTGCAACGAAATGACTCCAGAGCACTTAAAAACCCGCTTGCAACGAAATGACTCCAGAATACTTAAAAACCCGCTTGCAACGAAATGACTCCAGAGCACTTAAAAACCCGCTTGCAACGAAATGACTCCAGAGCACTTAAAAACCCGCTTGCAACGAAATGACTCCAGAGCACTTAAAAACCCGCTTGCAAAGAAATGACTCCAGAATACTTAAAAACCCGCTTGCAACGACATGACTCCAGAGCACTTAAAAAACCCGCTTCCAGTGAAATGTCTGAGAAGTATGTAAAAACCCGCTTGCAACGAAATGACTCCAGAGCACGTAAAAACCCGCTTGCAACGAAATGACTCCAGAGCACTTAAAAACCCGCTTGCAACGAAATGACTCCAGGGTACTCAAAAACCCGCTTGCAACGAAATGACTCCAGAGCACTTAAAAAACCCGCTTCCAGTGAAATGTCTGAGAAGTATGTAAAAACTCGCTTGCAACGAAATGTCTCCAGAGCACCTAAAAACCCGCTTGCAACGACATGCCTACAGAGCATTTAAAAAACCCGCTTCCAGTGAAATGTCTGAGAAGTATGTAAAAACCCGCTTGCAACGAAATGACTCCAGAGCACGTAAAAACCCGCTTCAAACGAAATGACTCCAGAGTACTTAAAATCCCGCTTGCCACGAAATGCCTCCAGAGCACTTAAAAAACCCGCTTCCAGTGAAATGTCTGAGGAGTATGTAAAAACCCGCTTGCAACTAAATGACTCGAGAACACGTAAAAACCCGCTTGCAACGAAATGACTCCAGAACACTTAAAAACCCGCTTGCAACGAAATGACTCCAGAACACTTAAAAACCCGCTTGCAACGAAATGACTCCAGAGCACTTAAAAACCCGCTTGCAACGAAATGACTCCAGAGCACTTAAAAACCCGCTTGCAACGAAATGACTCCAGAGCACTTAAAAACCCGCTTGAAACACAATGACTCCAGAGCACGTAAAAACCCGCTTGCAACGAAAATACTCCAGAGCACTTAAAAACCCGCTTGAAACGAAATGACTCCAGAGCACGTAAAAACCCGCTTGCAACGAAATGACTCCAGAGCACTTAAAAACTCGCTTGCAACGAAATGACTACAGAGCACTTAAAAACCCGCTTGCAACGAAATGACTCCAGAATACTTAAAAACCCGCTTACAACGAAATGACTCCAGAGCACTTAAAAACTCGCTTGCAAAGAAATGACTACAGAGTACTTAAAAACCCGCTTGCAACGAAATGCCTACAGAGCAATTAAAAAACCCGCTTCCAGTGAAATGTCTGAGAAGTATGTAAATACCCGCTTGCAACGAAATGACTCCAGAACACTTAAAAACCCGCTTGCAACGAAATGACTCCAGAACACTTAAAAACACGCTTGCAACGAAATCACTCCAGAACACTTAAAAACCCGCTTGCAACGAAATGAATCCAGAGCACTTAAAAACCCGCTTGCAAAGAAATGACTCCAGAGCACTTAAAAACCCGCTTGCAACGAAATGACTCCAGAACACTTAAAAACCCGCTTGCAACGAAATGACTCCAGAGAACTTAAAAACCCGCTTGCAACGAAATGCCTTCAGAGCACTTAAAAACCCGCTTGCATCGAAATGACTCCAGAGCACGTAAAAACCCGCTCTCATCGAAATGACTCCAGAGTACTTAAAAACCCGCTGGCAACGAAATGCCTCCAGAGCACTTAAAAAACCCGCTTCCAGTGAAATGTCTGAGAAGTATGTAAAAACCCGCTTGCAACGTAATGAATCCAGAACACGTAAAAACCCGCGTGCAACGAAATGACTCCAGAGCACTTAAAAACCCACTTACAACGAAATGCCTTCAGAGCACTTAAAAACCCGCTTGCAATGAAATGACTCCAGAACACTTAAAAACCCGCTTGCAACGAAAAGACTCCAGAGCACTGAAAAACCCGCTTGCAACGAAATGACTCCAGAGCACTAAAAACCCGCTTACAACGAAATGACTCCAGAGCACTTAAAAACCCGCTTGAAACACAATGACTCCAGAGCACTTAAAAACCCGCTTGAAACACAATGACTCCAGAGCACTTAAAAACCCGCTTGGAACAAAATGACTCCAGAGCACTTAAAAACCCGCTTGCAACGAAATGACTCCAGAGCACTTAAAAACCCGCTTGCAACGAAATGACTCCAGAGCACTTAAAAAACCCGCTTCCAGTGAAATGTCTGAGAAGTATGTAAAAACCCGCTTGAAACGAAATGACTCCAGAACACATAAAAACCCGCTTGTAACGAAATGACTCCAGAGCACGAAAAAACCCGCTTGCAAAGAAATGACTACAGAGTACTTAAAAACCCGCTTGCAACGAAATGCCTACAGAGCAATTAAAAAACCCGCTTCCAGTGAAATGTCTGAGAAGTATGTAAATACCCGCTTGCAACGAAATGACTCCAGAACACTTAAAAACCCGCTTGCAACGAAATGACTCCAGAACACTTAAAAACACGCTTGCAACGAAATCACTCCAGAACACTTAAAAACCCGCTTGCAACGAAATGAATCCAGAGCACTTAAAAACCCGCTTGCAAAGAAATGACTCCAGAGCACTTAAAAACCCGCTTGCAACGAAATGACTCCAGAACACTTAAAAACCCGCTTGCAACGAAATGACTCCAGAGAACTTAAAAACCCGCTTGCAACGAAATGCCTTCAGAGCACTTAAAAACCCGCTTGCATCGAAATGACTCCAGAGCACGTAAAAACCCGCTCTCATCGAAATGACTCCAGAGTACTTAAAAACCCGCTGGCAACGAAATGCCTCCAGAGCACTTAAAAAACCCGCTTCCAGTGAAATGTCTGAGGAGTATGTAAAAACCCGCTTGCAACTAAATGACTCGAGAACACGTAAAAACCCGCTTGCAACGAAATGACTCCAGAACACTTAAAAACCCGCTTGCAACGAAATGACTCCAGAACACTTAAAAACCCGCTTGCAACGAAATGACTCCAGAGCACTTAAAAACCCGCTTGCAACGAAATGACTCCAGAGCACTTAAAAACCCGCTTGCAACGAAATGACTCCAGAGCACTTAAAAACCCGCTTGAAACACAATGACTCCAGAGCACGTAAAAACCCGCTTGCAACGAAATGACTCCAGAGCACTTAAAAACCCGCTTGCAACGAAATGACTCCAGAACACTTAAAAACCCGCTTACAACGAAATGCCTTCAGAGCACTTAAAACCCCTCTTGCAACGAAATGACTCCAGAACACTTAAAAACCCGCTTGCAACGAAATGACTCCAGAACACTTAAAAACCCGCTTGCATCGAAATGACTCCAGAGCACTTAAAAACCCGCTTGCAACGAAATGACTCCAGAGCACTTAAAAACCCGCTTGCAACGAAATGACTCCAGAGCACTTAAAAACCCGCTTGAAACACAATGACTCCAGAGCACGTAAAAACCCGCTTGCAACGAAATGACTCCAGAACACTTAAAAACCCGCTTGCAACGAAATGACTCCAGAGCACTTAAAAACCCGCTTGCAACGAAATGACTCCAGAGCACTTAAAAACCCGCTTGCAAGGAAATGACTCCAGAGCACTTAAAAACCCGCTTGAAACACAATGACTCCAGAGCACGTAAAAACCCGCTTGCAACGAAAATACTCCAGAGCACTTAAAAACCCGCTTGAAACGAAATGACTCCAGAGCACGTAAAAACCCGCTTGCAACGAAATGACTCCAGAGCACTTAAAAACTCGCTTGCAACGAAATGACTACAGAGCACTTAAAAACCCGCTTGCAACGAAATGACTCCAGAATACTTAAAAACCCGCTTACAACGAAATGACTCCAGAGCACTTAAAAACTCGCTTGCAAAGAAATGACTACAGAGTACTTAAAAACCCGCTTGCAACGAAATGCCTACAGAGCAATTAAAAAACCCGCTTCCAGTGAAATGTCTGAGAAGTATGTAAATACCCGCTTGCAACGAAATGACTCCAGAACACTTAAAAACCCGCTTGCAACGAAATGACTCCAGAACACTTAAAAACACGCTTGCAACGAAATCACTCCAGAACACTTAAAAACCCGCTTGCAACGAAATGAATCCAGAGCACTTAA
Organism: Meriones unguiculatus; assembly: GCF_030254825.1. Lineage (NCBI taxonomy): Eukaryota > Metazoa > Chordata > Mammalia > Rodentia > Muridae > Meriones > Meriones unguiculatus. The sequence continues at coordinate 88,404,914 of NC_083350.1, forward strand.
AAACCCGCTTGCAAAGAAATGACTCCAGAGCACTTAAAAACCCGCTTGCAACGAAATGACTCCAGAACACTTAAAAACCCGCTTGCAACGAAATGACTCCAGAGAACTTAAAAACCCGCTTGCAACGAAATGCCTTCAGAGCACTTAAAAACCCGCTTGCATCGAAATGACTCCAGAGCACGTAAAAACCCGCTCTCATCGAAATGACTCCAGAGTACTTAAAAACCCGCTGGCAACGAAATGCCTCCAGAGCACTTAAAAAACCCGCTTCCAGTGAAATGTCTGAGAAGTATGTAAAAACCCGCTTGCAACGTAATGAATCCAGAACACGTAAAAACCCGCGTGCAACGAAATGACTCCAGAGCACTTAAAAACCCACTTACAACGAAATGCCTTCAGAGCACTTAAAAACCCGCTTGCAATGAAATGACTCCAGAACACTTAAAAACCCGCTTGCAACGAAAAGACTCCAGAGCACTGAAAAACCCGCTTGCAACGAAATGACTCCAGAGCACTTAAAAACCCGCTTACAACGAAATGACTCCAGAGCACTTAAAAACCCGCTTGAAACACAATGACTCCAGAGCACTTAAAAACCCGCTTGAAACACAATGACTCCAGAGCACTTAAAAACCCGCTTGGAACAAAATGACTCCAGAGCACTTAAAAACCCGCTTGCAACGAAATGACTCCAGAGCACTTAAAAACCCGCTTGCAACGAAATGACTCCAGAGCACTTAAAAAACCCGCTTCCAGTGAAATGTCTGAGAAGTATGTAAAAACCCACTTGAAACGAAATGACTCCAGAACACATAAAAACCCGCTTGTAACGAAATGACTCCAGAGCACGAAAAAACCCGCTTGCAAAGAAATGACTACAGAGTACTTAAAAACCCGCTTGCAACAAAATGCCTACAGAGCAATTAAAAAACCCGCTTCCAGTGAAATGTCTGAGAAGTATGTAAATACCCGCTTGCAACGAAATGACTCCAGAACACTTAAAAACCCGCTTGCAACGAAATGACTCCAGAACACTTAAAAACACGCTTGCAACGAAATCACTCCAGAACACTTAAAAACCCGCTTGCAACGAAATGAATCCAGAGCACTTAAAAACCCGCTTGCAAAGAAATGACTCCAGAGCACTTAAAAACCCGCTTGCAACGAAATGACTCCAGAACACTTAAAAACCCGCTTGCAACGAAATGACTCCAGAGAACTTAAAAACCCGCTTGCAACGAAATGCCTTCAGAGCACTTAAAAACCCGCTTGCATCGAAATGACTCCAGAGCACGTAAAAACCCGCTCTCATCGAAATGACTCCAGAGTACTTAAAAACCCGCTGGCAACGAAATGCCTCCAGAGCACTTAAAAAACCCGCTTCCAGTGAAATGTCTGAGAAGTATGTAAAAACCCGCTTGCAACGTAATGAATCCAGAACACGTAAAAACCCGCGTGCAACGAAATGACTCCAGAGCACTTAAAAACCCACTTACAACGAAATGCCTTCAGAGCACTTAAAAACCCGCTTGCAATGAAATGACTCCAGAACACTTAAAAACCCGCTTGCAACGAAAAGACTCCAGAGCACTGAAAAACCCGCTTGCAACGAAATGACTCCAGAGCACTTAAAAATCCGCTTGCAACGAAATGACTCCAGAGCACTTAAAAAACCCGCTTCCAGTGAAATGTCTGAGAAGTATGTAAAAACCCGCTTGAAACGAAATGACTCCAGAACACATAAAAACCCGCTTGTAACGAAATGACTCCAGAGCACGAAAAAACCCGCTTGCAAAGAAATGACTACAGAGTACTTAAAAACCCGCTTGCAACGAAATGCCTACAGAGCAATTAAAAAACCCGCTTCCAGTGAAATGTCTGAGAAGTATGTAAATACCTGCTTGCAACGAAATGACTCCAGAACACTTAAAAACCCGCTTACAACGAAATGACTCCAGAACACTTAAAAACACGCTTGCAACGAAATCACTCCAGAACACTTAAAAACCCGCTTGCAACGAAATGAATCCAGAGCACTTAAAAACCTGCTTGCAAAGAAATGACTCCAGAGCACTTAAAAACCCGCTTGCAACGAAATGACTCCAGAACACTTAAAAACCCGCTTGCAACGAAATGACTCCAGAGAACTTAAAAACCCGCTTGCAACGAAATGCCTTCAGAGCACTTAAAAACCCGCTTGCATCGAAATGACTCCAGAGCATGTAAAAACCCGCTCTCATCGAAATGACTCCAGAGTACTTAAAAACCCGCTTGCAATGAAATGACTCCAGAACACTTAAAAACCCGCTTGCAACGAAAAGACTCCAGAGCACTGAAAAACCCGCTTGCAACGAAATGACTCCAGAGTACTTAAAAACCCGCTTGCAACGAAATGACTCCAGAACACTTAAAAACCCGCTTGCAACGAAATGAATCCAGAGCACTTAAAAACCCGCTTGCAACGTAATGACTTCAGAGCACTTAAAAACTCGCTTGCAACCAAATGACTCCAGAGCACTCAAAAACCCGCTTGCAACAAAATGACTCCAGAGCACTTAAAAACCTGCTTCCAGTGAAATGTCTAAGAAGTATGTAAAAACCCGCTTGCAACGAAATGACTCCAGAGTACTTAAAAACCTGCTTGCAACGAAATGCCTCCAGAGCACTTAAAAAAACCGCTTCCAGTGAAATGTCTGAGAAGTATGTAAATACCCGCTTGCAACGAAATGACTCCAGAACACTTAAAAACACGCTTGCAAAGAAATGACTCCAGAACACTTAAAAACCCGCTAGCAACGAAATGACTCCAGAGCACGTAAAAACCCGCTTGCAACGAAATGACTCCAGAGCACTTAAAAACCCGCTTGCAACGAAATGACTCCAGAGCACTTAAAAACATGCTTGCAACGAAATGACTCCAGAGCACTTAAAAACCTGCTTGCAACGAAATGACTCCAGAATACTTAAAAACCCGCTTGCAACGAAATGACTCCAGAGCACTTAAAAACCCGCTTGCAACGAAATGACTCCAGAGCACTTAAAAACTCGCTTGCAACGAAATGACTCCAGAGCACTTAAAAACCCGCTTGCAATGAAATGACTCCAGAATACTTAAAAACCCGCTTGCAACGACATGACTCCAGAGCACTTAAAAAACCCGCTTCCAGTGAAATGACTGAGAAGTATGTAAAAACTCGCTTGCAACGAAATGTCTCCAGAGCACCTAAAAACCCGCTTGCAACGACATGCCTACAGAGCATTTAAAAAACCCGCTTCCAGTGAAATGTCTGAGAAGTATGTAAAAACCCGCTTGCAACGAAATGACTCCAGAGCACGTAAAAACCCGCTTGCAACGAAATGACTCCAGAGTACTTAAAATCCCGCTTGCCACGAAATGCCTCCAGAGCACTTAAAAAACCCGCTTCCAGTGAAATGTCTGAGGAGTATGTAAAAACCCGCTTGCAACTAAATGACTCGAGAACACGTAAAAACCCGCTTGCAATGAAATGACTCCAGAACACTTAAAAACCCGCTTGCAACGAAATGACTCCAGAACACTTAAAAACCCGCATGCAACGAAATGACTCCAGAGCACTTAAAAACCCGCTTGCAACGAAATGACTCCAGAGCACTTAAAAACCCGCTTGCAACGAAATGACTCCAGAGCACTTAAAAACCCGCTTGAAACACAATGACTCCAGAGCACGTAAAAACCCGCTTGCAACGAAATGACTCCAGAGCACTTAAAAACCCGCTTGCAACGAAATGACTCCAGAACACTTAAAAACCCGCTTACAACGAAATGCCTTCAGAGCACTTAAAACCCCTCTTGCAACGAAATGACTCCAGAACACTTAAAAACCCGCTTGCAACGAAATGACTCCAGAACACTTAAAAACCCGCTTGCATCGAAATGACTCCAGAGCACTTAAAAACCCGCTTGCAACGAAATGACTCCAGAGCACTTAAAAACCCGCTTGCAACGAAATGACTCCAGAGCACTTAAAAACCCGCTTGAAACACAATGACTCCAGAGCACGTAAAAACCCGCTTGCAACGAAATGACTCCAGAACACTTAAAAACCCGCTTGCAACGAAATGACTCCAGAGCACTTAAAAACCCGCTTGCAACGAAATGACTCCAGAGCACTTAAAAACCCGCTTGAAACACAATGACTCCAGAGCACGTAAAAACCCGCTTGCAACGAAATGACTCCAGAGCACTTAAAAACCCGCTTGAAACGAAATGACTCCAGAGCACGTAAAAACCCGCTTGCAACGAAATGACTCCAGAGCACTTAAAAACTCGCTTGCAACGAAATGACTACAGAGCACTTAAAAACCCGCTTGCAACGAAATGACTCCAGAATACTTAAAAACCCGCTTGCAACGAAATGACTCCAGAGCACTTAAAAACCCGCTTGCAACGAAATGACTCCAGAGCACTTAAAAACCCGCTTGGAACAAAATGACTCCAGAGCACTTAAAAACCCGCTTGCAACGAAATGACTCCAGAGCACTTAAAAACCCGCTTGCAACGAAATGACTCCAGAGCACTTAAAAAACGCGCTTCCAGTGAAATGTCTGAGAAGTATGTAAAAACCCGCTTGAAACGAAATGACTCCAGAACACATAAAAACCCGCTTGTAACGAAATGACTCCAGAGCACGAAAAAACCCGCTTGCAAAGAAATGACTACAGAGTACTTAAAAACCCGCTTGCAACGAAATGCCTACAGAGCAATTAAAAAACCCGCTTCCAGTGAAATGTCTGAGAAGTATGTAAATACCCGCTTGCAACGAAATGACTCCAGAACACTTAAAAACCCGCTTGCAACGAAATGACTCCAGAACACTTAAAAACACGCTTGCAACGAAATCACTCCAGAACACTTAAAAACCCGCTTGCAACGAAATGAATCCAGAGCACTTAAAAACCCGCTTGCAAAGAAATGACTCCAGAGCACTTAAAAACCCGCTTGCAACGAAATGACTCCAGAACACTTAAAAACCCACTTGCAACGAAATGACTCCAGAGAACTTAAAAACCCGCTTGCAACGAAATGCCTTCAGAGCACTTAAAAACCCGCTTGCATCGAAATGACTCCAGAGCACGTAAAAACCCGCTCTCATCGAAATGACTCCAGAGTACTTAAAAACCCGCTGGCAACGAAATGCCTCCAGAGCACTTAAAAAACCCGCTTCCAGTGAAATGTCTGAGAAGTATGTAAAAACCCGCTTGCAACGTAATGAATCCAGAACACGTAAAAACCCGCTTGCAACGTAATGACTTCAGAGCACTTAAAAACTCGCTTGCAACCAAATGACTCCAGAGCACTCAAAAACCCGCTTACAACAAAATGACTCCAGAGCACTTAAAAACCTGCTTCCAGTGAAATGTCTAAGAAGTATGTAAAAACCCGCTTGCAACGAAATGACTCCAGAGTACTTAAAAACCTGCTTGCAACGAAATGCCTCCAGAGCACTTAAAAAAACCGCTTCCAGTGAAATGTCTGAGAAGTATGTAAATACCCGCTTGCAACGAAATGACTCCAGAACACTTAAAAACCCGCTTGCAACGAAATGACTCCAGAACACTTAAAAACACGCTTGCAACGAAATCACTCCAGAACACTTAAAAACCCGCTTGCAACGAAATGAATCCAGAGCACTTAAAAACCCGCTTGCAAAGAAATGACTCCAGAGCACTTAAAAACCCGCTTGCAACGAAATGACTCCAGAACACTTAAAAACCCGCTTGCAACGAAATGACTCCAGAGCACTTAAAAACCCACTTACAACGAAATGCCTTCAGAGCACTTAAAAACCCGCTTGCAATGAAATGACTCCAGAACACTTAAAAACCCGCTTGCAACGAAAAGACTCCAGAGCACTGAAAAACCCGCTTGCAACGAAATGACTCCAGAGTACTTAAAAACCCGCTTGCAACGAAATGACTCCAGAACACTTAAAAACCCGCTTTCAAAGAAATGACTCCAGAGCACTTAAAAACCCGCTTGCAACGTAATGACTTCAGAGCACTTAAAAACTCGCTTGCAACCAAATGACTCCAGAGCACTCAAAAACCCGCTTGCAACAAAATGACTCCAGAGCACTTAAAAACCTGCTTCCAGTGAAATGTCTAAGAAGTATGTAAAAACCCGCTTGCAACGAAATGACTCCAGAGTACTTAAAAACCTGCTTGCAACGAAATGCCTCCAGAGCACTTAAAAAAACCGCTTCCAGTGAAATGTCTGAGAAGTATGTAAATACCCGCTTGCAACGAAATGACTCCAGAACACTTTAAAACACGCTTGCAAAGAAATGACTCCAGAACACTTAAAAACCCGCTAGCAACGAAATGACTCCAGAGCACGTAAAAACCCGCTTGCAACGAAATGACTCCAGAGCACTTAAAAACCCGCTTGCAACGAAATGAATCCAGAGCACTTAAAAACATGCTTGCAACGAAATGACTCCAGAGCACTTAAAAACCCGCTTGCAACGAAATGACTCCAGAATACTTAAAAACCCGCTTGCAACGAAATGACTCCAGAGCACTTAAAAACCCGCTTGCAACGAAATGACTCCAGAGCACTTAAAAACCCGCTTGCAACGAAATGACTCCAGAGCACTTAAAAACCCGCTTGCAAAGAAATGACTCCAGAATACTTAAAAACCCGCTTGCAACGACATGACTCCAGAGCACTTAAAAAACCCGCTTCCAGTGAAATGTCTGAGAAGTATGTAAAAACCCGCTTGCAACGAAATGACTCCAGAGCACGTAAAAACCCGCTTGCAACGAAATGACTCCAGAGCACTTAAAAACCCGCTTGCAACGAAATGACTCCAGGGTACTCAAAAACCCGCTTGCAACGAAATGACTCCAGAACACTTAAAAACCCGCTTGCAACGAAATGACTCCAGAGAACTTAAAAACCCGCTTGCAACGAAATGCCTTCAGAGCACTTAAAAACCCGCTTGCATCGAAATGACTCCAGAGCATGTAAAAACCCGCTCTCATCGAAATGACTCCAGAGTACTTAAAAACCCGCTTGCAATGAAATGACTCCAGAACACTTAAAAACCCGCTTGCAACGAAAAGACTCCAGAGCACTGAAAAACCCGCTTGCAACGAAATGACTCCAGAGTACTTAAAAACCCGCTTGCAACGAAATGACTCCAGAACACTTAAAAACCCGCTTGCAACGAAATGAATCCAGAGCACTTAAAAACCCGCTTGCAACGTAATGACTTCAGAGCACTTAAAAACTCGCTTGCAACCAAATGACTCCAGAGCACTCAAAAACCCGCTTGCAACAAAATGACTCCAGAGCACTTAAAAACCTGCTTCCAGTGAAATGTCTAAGAAGTATGTAAAAACCCGCTTGCAACGAAATGACTCCAGAGTACTTAAAAACCTGCTTGCAACGAAATGCCTCCAGAGCACTTAAAAAAACCGCTTCCAGTGAAATGTCTGAGAAGTATGTAAATACCCGCTTGCAACGAAATGACTCCAGAACACTTAAAAACACGCTTGCAAAGAAATGACTCCAGAACACTTAAAAACCCGCTAGCAACGAAATGACTCCAGAGCACGTAAAAACCCGCTTGCAACGAAATGACTCCAGAGCACTTAAAAACCCGCTTGCAACGAAATGACTCCAGAGCACTTAAAAACATGCTTGCAACGAAATGACTCCAGAGCACTTAAAAACCTGCTTGCAACGAAATGACTCCAGAATACTTAAAAACCCGCTTGCAACGAAATGACTCCAGAGCACTTAAAAACCCGCTTGCAACGAAATGACTCCAGAGCACTTAAAAACTCGCTTGCAACGAAATGACTCCAGAGCACTTAAAAACCCGCTTGCAATGAAATGACTCCAGAATACTTAAAAACCCGCTTGCAACGACATGACTCCAGAGCACTTAAAAAACCCGCTTCCAGTGAAATGACTGAGAAGTATGTAAAAACTCGCTTGCAACGAAATGTCTCCAGAGCACCTAAAAACCCGCTTGCAACGACATGCCTACAGAGCATTTAAAAAACCCGCTTCCAGTGAAATGTCTGAGAAGTATGTAAAAACCCGCTTGCAACGAAATGACTCCAGAGCACGTAAAAACCCGCTTGCAACGAAATGACTCCAGAGTACTTAAAATCCCGCTTGCCACGAAATGCCTCCAGAGCACTTAAAAAACCCGCTTCCAGTGAAATGTCTGAGGAGTATGTAAAAACCCGCTTGCAACTAAATGACTCGAGAACACGTAAAAACCCGCTTGCAATGAAATGACTCCAGAACACTTAAAAACCCGCTTGCAACGAAATGACTCCAGAACACTTAAAAACCCGCATGCAACGAAATGACTCCAGAGCACTTAAAAACCCGCTTGCAACGAAATGACTCCAGAGCACTTAAAAACCCGCTTGCAACGAAATGACTCCAGAGCACTTAAAAACCCGCTTGAAACACAATGACTCCAGAGCACGTAAAAACCCGCTTGCAACGAAATGACTCCAGAGCACTTAAAAACCCGCTTGCAACGAAATGACTCCAGAACACTTAAAAACCCGCTTACAACGAAATGCCTTCAGAGCACTTAAAACCCCTCTTGCAACGAAATGACTCCAGAACACTTAAAAACCCGCTTGCAACGAAATGACTCCAGAACACTTAAAAACCCGCTTGCATCGAAATGACTCCAGAGCACTTAAAAACCCGCTTGCAACGAAATGACTCCAGAGCACTTAAAAACCCGCTTGCAACGAAATGACTCCAGAGCACTTAAAAACCCGCTTGAAACACAATGACTCCAGAGCACGTAAAAACCCGCTTGCAACGAAATGACTCCAGAACACTTAAAAACCCGCTTGCAACGAAATGACTCCAGAGCACTTAAAAACCCGCTTGCAACGAAATGACTCCAGAGCACTTAAAAACCCGCTTGAAACACAATGACTCCAGAGCACGTAAAAACCCGCTTGCAACGAAATGACTCCAGAGCACTTAAAAACCCGCTTGAAACGAAATGACTCCAGAGCACGTAAAAACCCGCTTGCAACGAAATGACTCCAGAGCACTTAAAAACTCGCTTGCAACGAAATGACTACAGAGCACTTAAAAACCCGCTTGCAACGAAATGACTCCAGAATACTTAAAAACCCGCTTGCAACGAAATGACTCCAGAGCACTTAAAAACCCGCTTGCAACGAAATGACTCCAGAGCACTTAAAAACCCGCTTGGAACAAAATGACTCCAGAGCACTTAAAAACCCGCTTGCAACGAAATGACTCCAGAGCACTTAAAAACCCGCTTGCAACGAAATGACTCCAGAGCACTTAAAAAACGCGCTTCCAGTGAAATGTCTGAGAAGTATGTAAAAACCCGCTTGAAACGAAATGACTCCAGAAGACATAAAAACCCGCTTGTAACGAAATGACTCCAGAGCACGAAAAAACCCGCTTGCAAAGAAATGACTACAGAGTACTTAAAAACCCGCTTGCAACGAAATGCCTACAGAGCAATTAAAAAACCCGCTTCCAGTGAAATGTCTGAGAAGTATGTAAATACCCGCTTGCAACGAAATGACTCCAGAACACTTAAAAACCCGCTTGCAACGAAATGACTCCAGAACACTTAAAAACACGCTTGCAACGAAATCACTCCAGAACACTTAAAAACCCGCTTGCAACGAAATGAATCCAGAGCACTTAAAAACCCGCTTGCAAAGAAATGACTCCAGAGCACTTAAAAACCCGCTTGCAACGAAATGACTCCAGAACACTTAAAAACCCACTTGCAACGAAATGACTCCAGAGAACTTAAAAACCCGCTTGCAACGAAATGCCTTCAGAGCACTTAAAAACCCGCTTGCATCGAAATGACTCCAGAGCACGTAAAAACCCGCTCTCATCGAAATGACTCCAGAGTACTTAAAAACCCGCTGGCAACGAAATGCCTCCAGAGCACTTAAAAAACCCGCTTCCAGTGAAATGTCTGAGAAGTATGTAAAAACCCGCTTGCAACGTAATGAATCCAGAACACGTAAAAACCCGCTTGCAACGTAATGACTTCAGAGCACTTAAAAACTCGCTTGCAACCAAATGACTCCAGAGCACTTAAAAACCTGCTTCCAGTGAAATGTCTAAGAAGTATGTAAAAACCCGCTTGCAACGAAATGACTCCAGAGTACTTAAAAACCTGCTTGCAACGAAATGCCTCCAGAGCACTTAAAAAAACCGCTTCCAGTGAAATGTCTGAGAAGTATGTAAATACCCGCTTGCAACGAAATGACTCCAGAACACTTAAAAACCCGCTTGCAACGAAATGACTCCAGAACACTTAAAAACACGCTTGCAACGAAATCACTCCAGAACACTTAAAAACCCGCTTGCAACGAAATGAATCCAGAGCACTTAAAAACCCGCTTGCAAAGAAATGACTCCAGAGCACTTAAAAACCCGCTTGCAACGAAATGACTCCAGAACACTTAAAAACCCGCTTGCAACGAAATGACTCCAGAGCACTTAAAAACCCACTTACAACGAAATGCCTTCAGAGCACTTAAAAACCCGCTTGCAATGAAATGACTCCAGAACACTTAAAAACCCGCTTGCAACGAAAAGACTCCAGAGCACTGAAAAACCCGCTTGCAACGAAATGACTCCAGAGTACTTAAAAACCCGCTTGCAACGAAATGACTCCAGAACACTTAAAAACCCGCTTTCAAAGAAATGACTCCAGAGCACTTAAAAACCCGCTTGCAACGTAATGACTTCAGAGCACTTAAAAACTCGCTTGCAACCAAATGACTCCAGAGCACTCAAAAACCCGCTTGCAACAAAATGACTCCAGAGCACTTAAAAACCTGCTTCCAGTGAAATGTCTAAGAAGTATGTAAAAACCCGCTTGCAACGAAATGACTCCAGAGTACTTAAAAACCTGCTTGCAACGAAATGCCTCCAGAGCACTTAAAAAAACCGCTTCCAGTGAAATGTCTGAGAAGTATGTAAATACCCGCTTGCAACGAAATGACTCCAGAACACTTTAAAACACGCTTGCAAAGAAATGACTCCAGAACACTTAAAAACCCGCTAGCAACGAAATGACTCCAGAGCACGTAAAAACCCGCTTGCAACGAAATGACTCCAGAGCACTTAAAAACCCGCTTGCAACGAAATGAATCCAGAGCACTTAAAAACATGCTTGCAACGAAATGACTCCAGAGCACTTAAAAACCCGCTTGCAACGAAATGACTCCAGAATACTTAAAAACCCGCTTGCAACGAAATGACTCCAGAGCACTTAAAAACCCGCTTGCAACGAAATGACTCCAGAGCACTTAAAAACCCGCTTGCAACGAAATGACTCCAGAGCACTTAAAAACCCGCTTGCAAAGAAATGACTCCAGAATACTTAAAAACCCGCTTGCAACGACATGACTCCAGAGCACTTAAAAAACCCGCTTCCAGTGAAATGTCTGAGAAGTATGTAAAAACCCGCTTGCAACGAAATGACTCCAGAGCACGTAAAAACCCGCTTGCAACGAAATGACTCCAGAGCACTTAAAAACCCGCTTGCAACGAAATGACTCCAGGGTACTCAAAAACCCGCTTGCAACGAAATGACTCCAGAGCACTTAAAAAACCCGCTTCCAGTGAAATGTCTGAGAAGTATGTAAAAACTCGCTTGCAACGAAATGTCTCCAGAGCACCTAAAAACCCGCTTGCAACGACATGCCTACAGAGCATTTAAAAAACCCGCTTCCAGTGAAATGTCTGAGAAGTATGTAAAAACCCGCTTGCAACGAAATGACTCCAGAGCACGTAAAAACCCGCTTCAAACGAAATGACTCCAGAGTACTTAAAATCCCGCTTGCCACGAAATGCCTCCAGAGCACTTAAAAAACCCGCTTCCAGTGAAATGTCTGAGGAGTATGTAAAAACCCGCTTGCAACTAAATGACTCGAGAACACGTAAAAACCCGCTTGCAACGAAATGACTCCAGAACACTTAAAAACCCGCTTGCAACGAAATGACTCCAGAACACTTAAAAACCCGCTTGCAACGAAATGACTCCAGAGCACTTAAAAACCCGCTTGCAACGAAATGACTCCAGAGCACTTAAAAACCCGCTTGCAACGAAATGACTCCAGAGCACTTAAAAACCCGCTTGAAACACAATGACTCCAGAGCACGTAAAAACCCGCTTGCAACGAAATGACTCCAGAGCACTTAAAAACCCGCTTGCAACGAAATGACTCCAGAACACTAAAAAACCCGCTTACAACGAAATGCCTTCAGAGCACTTAAAACCCCTCTTGCAACGAAATGACTCCAGAACACTTAAAAACCCGCTTGCAACGAAATGACTCCAGAACACTTAAAAACCCGCTTGCATCGAAATGACTCCAGAGCACTTAAAAACCCGCTTGCAACGAAATGACTCCAGAGCACTTAAAAACCCGCTTGCAACGAAATGACTCCAGAGCACTTAAAAACCCGTTTGAAACACAATGACTCCAGAGCACGTAAAAACCCGCTTGCAACGAAATGACTCCAGAACACTTAAAAACCCGCTTGCAACGAAATGACTCCAGAGCACTTAAAAACCCGCTTGCAACGAAATGACTCCAGAGCACTTAAAAACCCGCTTGCAAGGAAATGACTCCAGAGCACTTAAAAACCCACTTGAAACACAATGACTCCAGAGCACGTAAAAACCCGCTTGCAACGAAATGACTCCAGAGCACTTAAAAACCCGCTTGAAACGAAATGACTCCAGAGCACGTAAAAACCCGCTTGCAACGAAATGACTCCAGAGCACTTAAAAACTCGCTTGCAACGAAATGACTACAGAGCACTTAAAAACCCGCTTGCAACGAAATGACTCCAGAATACTTAAAAACCCGCTTACAACGAAATGACTCCAGAGCACTTAAAAACGCGCTTGCAACGAAATGACTCCAGAGCACTTAAAAACCCGCTTGGAACAAAATGACTCCAGAGCACTTAAAAACCCGCTTGCAACGAAATGACTCCAGAGCACTTAAAAACCCGCTTGCAACGAAATGACTCCAGAGCACTTAAAAAACCCGCTTCCAGTGAAATGTCTGAGAAGTATGTAAAAACCCGCTTGAAACGAAATGACTCCAGAACACATAAAAACCCGCTTGTAACGAAATGACTCCAGAGCACGAAAAAACCCGCTTGCAAAGAAATGACTACAGAGTACTTAAAAACCCGCTTGCAACGAAATGCCTACAGAGCAATTAAAAAACCCGCTTCCAGTGAAATGTCTGAGAAGTATGTAAATACCCGCTTGCAACGAAATGACTCCAGAACACTTAAAAACCCGCTTGCAACGAAATGACTCCAGAACACTTAAAAACACGCTTGCAACGAAATCACTCCAGAACACTTAAAAACCCGCTTGCAACGAAATGAATCCAGAGCACTTAAAAACCCGCTTGCAAAGAAATGACTCCAGAGCACTTAAAAACCCGCTTGCAACGAAATGACTCCAGAACACTTAAAAACCCGCTTGCAACGAAATGACTCCAGAGAACTTAAAAACCCGCTTGCAACGAAATGCCTTCAGAGCACTTAAAAACCCGCTTGCATCGAAATGACTCCAGAGCACGTAAAAACCCGCTCTCATCGAAATGACTCCAGAGTACTTAAAAACCCGCTGGCAACGAAATGCCTCCAGAGCACTTAAAAAACCCGCTTCCAGTGAAATGTCTGAGAAGTATGTAAAAACCCGCTTGCAACGTAATGAATCCAGAACACGTAAAAACCCGCGTGCAACGAAATGACTCCAGAGCACTTAAAAACCCACTTACAACGAAATGCCTTCAGAGCACTTAAAAACCCGCTTGCAATGAAATGACTCCAGAACACTTAAAAACCCGCTTGCAACGAAAAGACTCCAGAGCACTGAAAAACCCGCTTGCAACGAAATGACTCCAGAGCACTTAAAAATCCGCTTGCAACGAAATGACTCCAGAGCACTTAAAAAACCCGCTTCCAGTGAAATGTCTGAGAAGTATGTAAAAACCCGCTTGAAACGAAATGACTCCAGAACACATAAAAACCCGCTTGTAACGAAATGACTCCAGAGCACGAAAAAACCCGCTTGCAAAGAAATGACTACAGAGTACTTAAAAACCCGCTTGCAACGAAATGCCTACAGAGCAATTAAAAAACCCGCTTCCAGTGAAATGTCTGAGAAGTATGTAAATACCCGCTTGCAACGAAATGACTCCAGAACACTTAAAAACCCGCTTACAACGAAATGACTCCAGAACACTTAAAAACACGCTTGCAACGAAATCACTCCAGAACACTTAAAAACCCGCTTGCAACGAAATGAATCCAGAGCACTTAAAAACCTGCTTGCAAAGAAATGACTCCAGAGCACTTAAAAACCCGCTTGCAACGAAATGACTCCAGAACACTTAAAAACCCGCTTGCAACGAAATGACTCCAGAGAACTTAAAAACCCGCTTGCAACGAAATGCCTTCAGAGCACTTAAAAACCCGCTTGCATCGAAATGACTCCAGAGCATGTAAAAACCCGCTCTCATCGAAATGACTCCAGAGTACTTAAAAACCCGCTGGCAACGAAATGCCTCCAGAGCACTTAAAAAACCCGCTTCCAGTGAAATGTCTGAGAAGTATGTAAAAACCCGCTTGCAACGTAATGAATCCAGAACACATAAAAACCCGCGTGCAACGAAATGACTCCAGAGCACTTAAAAACCCACTTACAACGAAATGCCTTCAGAGCACTTAAAAACCCGCTTGCAATGAAATGACTCCAGAACACTTAAAAACCCGCTTGCAACGAAAAGACTCCAGAGCACTGAAAAACCCGCTTGCAACGAAATGACTCCAGAGTACTTAAAAACCCGCTTGCAACGAAATGACTCCAGAACACTTAAAAACCCGCTTGCAACGAAATGAATCCAGAGCACTTAAAAACCCGCTTGCAACGTAATGACTTCAGAGCACTTAAAAACTCGCTTGCAACCAAATGACTCCAGAGCACTCAAAAACCCGCTTGCAACAAAATGACTCCAGAGCACTTAAAAACCTGCTTCCAGTGAAATGTCTAAGAAGTATGTAAAAACCCGCTTGCAACGAAATGACTCCAGAGTACTTAAAAACCTGCTTGCAACGAAATGCCTCCAGAGCACTTAAAAAAACCGCTTCCAGTGAAATGTCTGAGAAGTATGTAAATACCCGCTTGCAACGAAATGACTCCAGAACACTTAAAAACACGCTTGCAAAGAAATGACTCCAGAACACTTAAAACCCCGCTAGCAACGAAATGACTCCAGAGCACGTAAAAACCCGCTTGCAACGAAATGACTCCAGAGCACTTAAAAACCCGCTTGCAACGAAATGACTCCAGAGCACTTAAAAACATGCTTGCAACGAAATGACTCCAGAGCACTTAAAAACCTGCTTGCAACGAAATGACTCCAGAATACTTAAAAACCCGCTTGCAACGAAATGACTCCAGAGCACTTAAAAACCCGCTTGCAACGAAATGACTCCAGAGCACTTAAAAACTCGCTTGCAACGAAATGACTCCAGAGCACTTAAAAACCCGCTTGCAATGAAATGACTCCAGAATACTTAAAAACCCGCTTGCAACGACATGACTCCAGAGCACTTAAAAAACCCGCTTCCAGTGAAATGTCTGAGAAGTATGTAAAAACCCGCTTGCAACGAAATGACTCCAGAGCACGTAAAAACCCGCTTGCAACGAAATGACTCCAGAGCACTTAAAAACCCGCTTGCAACGAAATGACTCCAGGGTCCTTAAAAACCCGCTTGCAACGAAATGACTCCAGAGCACTTAAAAAACCCGCTTCCAGTGAAATGTCTGAGAAGTATGTAAAAACCCGCTTGCAACGAAATGTCTCCAGAGCACCTAAAAACCCGCTTGCAACGACATGCCTACAGAGCATTTAAAAAACCCGCTTCCAGTGAAATGTCTGAGAAGTATGTAAAAACCCGCTTGCAACGAAATGACTCCAGAGCACGTAAAAACCCGCTTGCAACGAAATGACTCCAGAGCACTTAAAAAACCCGCTTCCAGTTAAATGTCAGAGAAGTATGTAAAAACCCGCTTGCAACGAAATGACTCCAGAGCACGTAAAAACCTGCTTGCAACGAAATGACTCCAGAGTACTTAAAATCCCGCCTGCCACGAAATGCCTCCAGAGCACTTAAAAAACCCGCTTCCAGTGAAATGTCTGAGGAGTATGTAAAAACCCGCTTGCAACTAAATGACTCGAGAACACGTAAAAACCCGCTTGCAACGAAATGACTCCAGAGCACTTAAAAACCCGCTTACAACGAAATGCCTTCAGAGCACTTAAAACCCCGCTTGCAACGAAATGACTCCAGAACACTTAAAAACCCGCTTGCAACGAAATGACTCCAGAACACTTAAAAACCCGCTTGCAACGAAATGACTCCAGAGCACTTAAAAACCCGCTTGCAACGAAATGACTCCAGAGCACTTAAAAACCCGCTTGCAACGAAATGACTCCAGAGCACTTAAAAACCCGCTTGAAACACAATGACTCCAGAGCACGTAAAAACCCGCTTGCAATGAAATGACTCCAGAGCACTTAAAAACCCGCTTGCAACGAAATGACTCCAGAGCACGTAAAAACCCGCTTGCAACGAAATGACTCCAGAGCACTTAAAAACTCGCTTGCAACGAAATGACTACAGAGCACTTAAAAACCCGCTTGCTACGAAATGACTCCAGAATACTTAAAAACCCGCTTGCAACGAAATGACTCCAGAGCACTTAAAAACCCGCTTGCAACGAAATGACTCCAGAGCACTTAAAAACCCGCTTGGAACAAAATGACTCCAGAGCACTTAAAAACCCGCTTGCAACGAAATGACTCCAGAGCACTTAAAAAACCGCTTGCAACGAAATGACTCCAGAGCACTTAAAAAACCCGCTTCCAGTCAAATGTCTGAGAAGTATGTAAAAACCCGCTTGAAACGAAATGACTCCAGAACACATAAAAACCCGCTTGTAACGAAATGACTCCAGAGCACGAAAAAACCCGCTTGCAAAGAAATGACTACAGAGTACTTAAAAACCCGCTTGCAACGAAATGCCTACAGAGCAATTAAAAAACCCGCTTCCAGTGAAATGTCTGAGAAGTATGTAAATACCCGCTTGCAACGAAATGACTCCAGAACACTTAAAAACCCGCTTGCAACGAAATGACTCCAGAACACTTAAAAACACGCTTGCAACGAAATCACTCCAGAACACTTAAAAACCCGCTTGCAACGAAATGAATCCAGAGCACTTAAAAACCCGCTTGCAAAGAAATGACTCCAGAGCACTTAAAAACCCGCTTGCAACGAAATGACTCCAGAACACTTAAAAACCCGCTTGCAACGTAATGACTTCAGAGCACTTAAAAACTCGCTTGCAACCAAATGACTCCAGAGCACTCAAAAACCCGCTTGCAACAAAATGACTCCAGAGCACTTAAAAACCTGCTTCCAGTGAAATGTCTAAGAAGTATATAAAAACCCGCTTGCAACGAAATGACTCCAGAGTACTTAAAAACCTGCTTGCAACGAAATGCCTCCAGAGCACTTAAAAAAACCGCTTCCAGTGAAATGTCTGAGAAGTATGTAAATACCCGCTTGCAACGAAATGACTCCAGAACACTTTAAAACACGCTTGCAAAGAAATGACTCCAGAACACTTAAAAACCCGCTAGCAACGAAATGACTCCAGAGCACGTAAAAACCCGCTTGCAACGAAATGACTCCAGAGCACTTAAAAACCCGCTTGCAACGAAATGAATCCAGAGCACTTAAAAACATGCTTGCAACGAAATGACTCCAGAGCACTTAAAAACCCGCTTGCAACGAAATGACTCCAGAATACTTAAAAACCCGCTTGCAACGAAATGACTCCAGAGCACTTAAAAACCCGCTTGCAACGAAATGACTCCAGAGCACTTAAAAACCCGCTTGCAACGAAATGACTCCAGAGCACTTAAAAACCCGCTTGCAAAGAAATGACTCCAGAATACTTAAAAACCCGCTTGCAACGACATGACTCCAGAGCACTTAAAAAACCCGCTTCCAGTGAAATGTCTGAGAAGTATGTAAAAACCCGCTTGCAACGAAATGACTCCAGAGCACGTAAAAACCCGCTTGCAACGAAATGACTCCAGAGCACTTAAAAACCCGCTTGCAACGAAATGACTCCAGGGTACTCAAAAACCCGCTTGCAACGAAATGACTCCAGAGCACTTAAAAAACCCGCTTCCAGTGAAATGTCTGAGAAGTATGTAAAAACTCGCTTGCAACGAAATGTCTCCAGAGCACCTAAAAACCCGCTTGCAACGACATGCCTACAGAGCATTTAAAAAACCCGCTTCCAGTGAAATGTCTGAGAAGTATGTAAAAACCCGCTTGCAACGAAATGACTCCAGAGCACGTAAAAACCCGCTTCAAACGAAATGACTCCAGAGTACTTAAAATCCCGCTTGCCACGAAATGCCTCCAGAGCACTTAAAAAACCCGCTTCCAGTGAAATGTCTGAGGAGTATGTAAAAACCCGCTTGCAACTAAATGACTCGAGAACACGTAAAAACCCGCTTGCAACGAAATGACTCCAGAACACTTAAAAACCCGCTTGCAACGAAATGACTCCAGAACACTTAAAAACCCGCTTGCAACGAAATGACTCCAGAGCACTTAAAAACCCGCTTGCAACGAAATGACTCCAGAGCACTTAAAAACCCGCTTGCAACGAAATGACTCCAGAGCACTTAAAAACCCGCTTGAAACACAATGACTCCAGAGCACGTAAAAACCCGCTTGCAACGAAATGACTCCAGAGCACTTAAAAACCCGCTTGCAACGAAATGACTCCAGAACACTTAAAAACCCGCTTACAACGAAATGCCTTCAGAGCACTTAAAACCCCTCTTGCAACGAAATGACTCCAGAACACTTAAAAACCCGCTTGCAACGAAATGACTCCAGAACACTTAAAAACCCGCTTGCATCGAAATGACTCCAGAGCACTTAAAAACCCGCTTGCAACGAAATGACTCCAGAGCACTTAAAAACCCGCTTGCAACGAAATGACTCCAGAGCACTTAAAAACCCGTTTGAAACACAATGACTCCAGAGCACGTAAAAACCCGCTTGCAACGAAATGACTCCAGAACACTTAAAAACCCGCTTGCAACGAAATGACTCCAGAGCACTTAAAAACCCGCTTGCAACGAAATGACTCCAGAGCACTTAAAAACCCGCTTGCAAGGAAATGACTCCAGAGCACTTAAAAACCCACTTGAAACACAATGACTCCAGAGCACGTAAAAACCCGCTTGCAACGAAATGACTCCAGAGCACTTAAAAACCCGCTTGAAACGAAATGACTCCAGAGCACGTAAAAACCCGCTTGCAACGAAATGACTCCAGAGCACTTAAAAACTCGCTTGCAACGAAATGACTACAGAGCACTTAAAAACCCGCTTGCAACGAAATGACTCCAGAATACTTAAAAACCCGCTTACAACGAAATGACTCCAGAGCACTTAAAAACGCGCTTGCAACGAAATGACTCCAGAGCACTTAAAAACCCGCTTGGAACAAAATGACTCCAGAGCACTTAAAAACCCGCTTGCAACGAAATGACTCCAGAGCACTTAAAAACCCGCTTGCAACGAAATGACTCCAGAGCACTTAAAAAACCCGCTTCCAGTGAAATGTCTGAGAAGTATGTAAAAACCCGCTTGAAACGAAATGACTCCAGAACACATAAAAACCCGCTTGTAACGAAATGACTCCAGAGCACGAAAAAACCCGCTTGCAAAGAAATGACTACAGAGTACTTAAAAACCCGCTTGCAACGAAATGCCTACAGAGCAATTAAAAAACCCGCTTCCAGTGAAATGTCTGAGAAGTATGTAAATACCCGCTTGCAACGAAATGACTCCAGAACACTTAAAAACCCGCTTGCAACGAAATGACTCCAGAACACTTAAAAACACGCTTGCAACGAAATCACTCCAGAACACTTAAAAACCCGCTTGCAACGAAATGAATCCAGAGCACTTAAAAACCCGCTTGCAAAGAAATGACTCCAGAGCACTTAAAAACCCGCTTGCAACGAAATGACTCCAGAACACTTAAAAACCCGCTTGCAACGAAATGACTCCAGAGAACTTAAAAACCCGCTTGCAACGAAATGCCTTCAGAGCACTTAAAAACCCGCTTGCATCGAAATGACTCCAGAGCACGTAAAAACCCGCTCTCATCGAAATGACTCCAGAGTACTTAAAAACCCGCTGGCAACGAAATGCCTCCAGAGCACTTAAAAAACCGGCTTCCAGTGAAATGTCTGAGAAGTATGTAAAAACCCGCTTGCAACGTAATGAATCCAGAACACGTAAAAACCCGCGTGCAACGAAATGACTCCAGAGCACTTAAAAACCCACTTACAACGAAATGCCTTCAGAGCACTTAAAAACCCGCTTGCAATGAAATGACTCCAGAACACTTAAAAACCCGCTTGCAACGAAAAGACTCCAGAGCACTGAAAAACCCGCTTGCAACGAAATGACTCCAGAGCACTTAAAAATCCGCTTGCAACGAAATGACTCCAGAGCACTTAAAAAACCCGCTTCCAGTGAAATGTCTGAGAAGTATGTAAAAACCCGCTTGAAACGAAATGACTCCAGAACACATAAAAACCCGCTTGTAACGAAATGACTCCAGAGCACGAAAAAACCCGCTTGCAAAGAAATGACTACAGAGTACTTAAAAACCCGCTTGCAACGAAATGCCTACAGAGCAATTAAAAAACCCGCTTCCAGTGAAATGTCTGAGAAGTATGTAAATACCCGCTTGCAACGAAATGACTCCAGAACACTTAAAAACCCGCTTACAACGAAATGACTCCAGAACACTTAAAAACACGCTTGCAACGAAATCACTCCAGAACACTTAAAAACCCGCTTGCAACGAAATGAATCCAGAGCACTTAAAAACCTGCTTGCAAAGAAATGACTCCAGAGCACTTAAAAACCCGCTTGCAACGAAATGACTCCAGAACACTTAAAAACCCGCTTGCAACGAAATGACTCCAGAGAACTTAAAAACCCGCTTGCAACGAAATGCCTTCAGAGCACTTAAAAACCCGCTTGCATCGAAATGACTCCAGAGCATGTAAAAACCCGCTCTCATCGAAATGACTCCAGAGTACTTAAAAACCCGCTGGCAACGAAATGCCTCCAGAGCACTTAAAAAACCCGCTTCCAGTGAAATGTCTGAGAAGTATGTAAAAACCCGCTTGCAACGTAATGAATCCAGAACACATAAAAACCCGCGTGCAACGAAATGACTCCAGAGCACTTAAAAACCCACTTACAACGAAATGCCTTCAGAGCACTTAAAAACCCGCTTGCAATGAAATGACTCCAGAACACTTAAAAACCCGCTTGCAACGAAAAGACTCCAGAGCACTGAAAAACCCGCTTGCAACGAAATGACTCCAGAGTACTTAAAAACCCGCTTGCAACGAAATGACTCCAGAACACTTAAAAACCCGCTTGCAACGAAATGAATCCAGAGCACTTAAAAACCCGCTTGCAACGTAATGACTTCAGAGCACTTAAAAACTCGCTTGCAACCAAATGACTCCAGAGCACTCAAAAACCCGCTTGCAACAAAATGACTCCAGAGCACTTAAAAACCTGCTTCCAGTGAAATGTCTAAGAAGTATGTAAAAACCCGCTTGCAACGAAATGACTCCAGAGTACTTAAAAACCTGCTTGCAACGAAATGCCTCCAGAGCACTTAAAAAAACCGCTTCCAGTGAAATGTCTGAGAAGTATGTAAATACCCGCTTGCAACGAAATGACTCCAGAACACTTAAAAACACGCTTGCAAAGAAATGACTCCAGAACACTTAAAACCCCGCTAGCAACGAAATGACTCCAGAGCACGTAAAAACCCGCTTGCAACGAAATGACTCCAGAGCACTTAAAAACCCGCTTGCAACGAAATGACTCCAGAGCACTTAAAAACATGCTTGCAACGAAATGACTCCAGAGCACTTAAAAACCTGCTTGCAACGAAATGACTCCAGAATACTTAAAAACCCGCTTGCAACGAAATGACTCCAGAGCACTTAAAAACCCGCTTGCAACGAAAT
The DNA here is from genome assembly GCF_030254825.1 of Meriones unguiculatus. Classification (NCBI taxonomy): domain Eukaryota; kingdom Metazoa; phylum Chordata; class Mammalia; order Rodentia; family Muridae; genus Meriones; species Meriones unguiculatus. The sequence continues at coordinate 88,427,152 of NC_083350.1, forward strand.
GACTCCAGAGCACTTAAAAACTCGCTTGCAACGAAATGACTCCAGAGCACTTAAAAACCCGCTTGCAACGAAATGACTCCAGAGCACTTAAAAACTCGCTTGCAACGAAATGACTCCAGAGCACTTAAAAACCCGCTTGCAATGAAATGACTCCAGAATACTTAAAAACCCGCTTGCAACGACATGACTCCAGAGCACTTAAAAAACCCGCTTCCAGTGAAATGTCTGAGAAGTATGTAAAAACCCGCTTGCAACGAAATGACTCCAGAGCACGTAAAAACCCGCTTGCAACGAAATGACTCCAGAGCACTTAAAAACCCGCTTGCAACGAAATGACTCCAGGGTACTTAAAAACCCGCTTGCAACGAAATGACTCCAGAGCACTTAAAAAACCCGCTTCCAGTGAAATGTCTGAGAAGTATGTAAAAACCCGCTTGCAACGAAATGTCTCCAGAGCACCTAAAAACCCGCTTGCAACGACATGCCTACAGAGCATTTAAAAAACCCGCTTCCAGTGAAATGTCTGAGAAGTATGTAAAAACCCGCTTGCAACGAAATGACTCCAGAGCACGTAAAAACCCGCTTGCAACGAAATGACTCCAGAGCACTTAAAAAACCCGCTTCCAGTTAAATGTCAGAGAAGTATGTAAAAACCCGCTTGCAACGAAATGACTCCAGAGCACGTAAAAACCTGCTTGCAACGAAATGACTCCAGAGTACTTAAAATCCCGCCTGCCACGAAATGCCTCCAGAGCACTTAAAAAACCCGCTTCCAGTGAAATGTCTGAGGAGTATGTAAAAACCCGCTTGCAACTAAATGACTCGAGAACACGTAAAAACCCGCTTGCAACGAAATGACTCCAGAGCACTTAAAAACCCGCTTACAACGAAATGCCTTCAGAGCACTTAAAACCCCGCTTGCAACGAAATGACTCCAGAACACTTAAAAACCCGCTTGCAACGAAATGACTCCAGAACACTTAAAAACCCGCTTGCAACGAAATGACTCCAGAGCACTTAAAAACCCGCTTGCAACGAAATGACTCCAGAGCACTTAAAAACCCGCTTGCAACGAAATGACTCCAGAGCACTTAAAAACCCGCTTGAAACACAATGACTCCAGAGCACGTAAAAACCCGCTTGCAATGAAATGACTCCAGAGCACTTAAAAACCCGCTTGCAACGAAATGACTCCAGAGCACGTAAAAACCCGCTTGCAACGAAATGACTCCAGAGCACTTAAAAACTCGCTTGCAACGAAATGACTACAGAGCACTTAAAAACCCGCTTGCTACGAAATGACTCCAGAATACTTAAAAACCCGCTTGCAACGAAATGACTCCAGAGCACTTAAAAACCCGCTTGCAACGAAATGACTCCAGAGCACTTAAAAACCCGCTTGGAACAAAATGACTCCAGAGCACTTAAAAACCCGCTTGCAACGAAATGACTCCAGAGCACTTAAAAAACCGCTTGCAACGAAATGACTCCAGAGCACTTAAAAAACCCGCTTCCAGTGAAATGTCTGAGAAGTATGTAAAAACCCGCTTGAAACGAAATGACTCCAGAACACATAAAAACCCGCTTGTAACGAAATGACTCCAGAGCACGAAAAAACCCGCTTGCAAAGAAATGACTACAGAGTACTTAAAAACCCGCTTGCAACGAAATGCCTACAGAGCAATTAAAAAACCCGCTTCCAGTGAAATGTCTGAGAAGTATGTAAATACCCGCTTGCAACGAAATGACTCCAGAACACTTAAAAACCCGCTTGCAACGAAATGACTCCAGAACACTTAAAAACACGCTTGCAACGAAATCACTCCAGAACACTTAAAAACCCGCTTGCAACGAAATGAATCCAGAGCACTTAAAAACCCGCTTGCAAAGAAATGACTCCAGAGCACTTAAAAACCCGCTTGCAACGAAATGACTCCAGAACACTTAAAAACCCGCTTGCAACGAAATGACTCCAGAGAACTTAAAAACCCGCTTGCAACGAAATGCCTTCAGAGCACTTAAAAACCCGCTTGCAATGAAATGACTCCAGAACACTTAAAAACCCGCTCGCAACGAAATGACTCCAGAACACTTAAAAACCCGCTTGCAACGAAATGACTCCAGAGCACTTAAAAACCCGCTTGCAACGAAATGACTCCAGAGCACTTAAAAACCCGCTTGCAACGAAATGACTCCAGAGCACGTAAAAACCCGCTTGCAACGAAATGACTCCAGAGCACTTAAAAACCCGTTTGCAACGAAATGACTCCAGAGCACTTAAAAACCCGCTTGCAACGAAATGACTCCAGAACACTTAAAAACCCGCTTGCAACGAAATGACTCCAGAGCACTTAAAAACCCGCTTGCAACGAAATGACTCCAGAGCACTTAAAAACCCGCTTGGAACGAAATGACTCCAGAGCACTTAAAAACCCGCTTGCAACGAAATGACTCCAGAACACTTAAAAACCGGCTTGCAACGAAAAGACTCCAGAGCACTTAAAAACCCGCTTGCAAAGAAATGACTCCAGAACACTTAAAAACCCGCTTGCAACGAAATGACTCCAGAGCACTTAAAAACCCGCTTGCAACGAAATGACTCCAGAACACTTTAAAACCCGCTTGCAACGAAATGACTCCAGAGCACTTAAAAACCCGCTTGCAACGAAATGACTCCAGAGCACTTAAAAACCCGCTTGCAACGAAATGACTCCAGAGCACTTAAAAACCCGCTTGCAACGAAATGACTCCAGAGCACTTAAAAACCCGCTTGCAACGAAATGACTCCAGAGTACTTAAAAACCCGTTTGCAACGAAATGACTCCAGAGCACTTAAAAACCGGCTTGCAACGAAATGACTCCAGAGCACTTGAAAACCCGCTTGCAACGAAATGACTCCAGAGCACTTAAAAACCCGCCTGCAACGAAATGACTCCAGAGCACTTAAAATCCCGCTTGCAACGAAATGACTCCAGAGCACTTAAAAAACCCGCTTCCAGTTAAATGTCAGAGAAGTATGTAAAAACCGGCTTGCAACTAAATGACTCCAGAGCACGTAAAAACCCGCTCTCATCGAAATGACTCCAGAGTACTTAAAAACCCGCTGGCAATGAAATGCCTCCAGAGCACTTAAAAAACCCGCTTCCAGTGAAATGTCTGAGAAGTATGTAAAAACCCGCTTGCAACGTAATGAATCCAGAACACGTAAAAACCCGCGTGCAACGAAATGACTCCAGAGCACTTAAAAACCCACTTACAACGAAATGCATTCAGAGCACTTAAAAACCCGCTTGCAATGAAATGACTCCAGAACACTTAAAAACCCGCTTGCAACGAAAAGACTCCAGAGCACTGAAAAACCCGCTTGCAACGAAATGACTCCAGAGTACTTAAAAACCCGCCTGCAACGAAATGACTCCAGAACACTTAAAAACCCGCTTGCAACGAAATGACTCCAGAGCACTTAAAAAACCGCTTGCAACGAAATGACTCCAGAGCACTTAAAAAACCCGCTTCCAGTGAAATGTCTGAGAAGTATGTAAAAACCCGCTTGAAACGAAATGACTCCAGAACACATAAAAACCCGCTTGTAACGAAATGACTCCAGAGCACGAAAAAACCCGCTTGCAAAGAAATGACTACAGAGTACTTAAAAACCCGCTTGCAACGAAATGCCTACAGAGCAATTAAAAAACCCGCTTCCAGTGAAATGTCTGAGAAGTATGTAAATACCCGCTTGCAACGAAATGACTCCAGAACACTTAAAAACCCGCTTGCAACGAAATGACTCCAGAACACTTAAAAACACGCTTGCAACGAAATCACTCCAGAACACTTAAAAACCCGCTTGCAACGAAATGAATCCAGAGCACTTAAAAACCCGCTTGCAAAGAAATGACTCCAGAGCACTTAAAAACCCGCTTGCAACGAAATGACTCCAGAACACTTAAAAACCCGCTTGCAACGAAATGACTCCAGAGAACTTAAAAACCCGCTTGCAACGAAATGCCTTCAGAGCACTTAAAAACCCGCTTGCAATGAAATGACTCCAGAACACTTAAAAACCCGCTCGCAACGAAATGACTCCAGAACACTTAAAAACCCGCTTGCAACGAAATGACTCCAGAGCACTTAAAAACCCGCTTGCAACGAAATGACTCCAGAGCACTTAAAAACCCGCTTGCAACGAAATGACTCCAGAGCACTTAAAAACCCGCTTGAAACACAATGACTCCAGAGCACGTAAAAACCCGCTTGCAACGAAATGACTCCAGAGCACTTAAAAACCCGCTTGCAACGAAATGACTCCAGAGCACGTAAAAACCCGCTTGCAACGAAATGACTCCAGAGCACTTAAAAACCCGTTTGCAACGAAATGACTCCAGAGCACATAAAAACCCGCTTGCAACGAAATGACTCCAGAACACTTACAAACCCGCTTGGAACGAAATGACTCCAGAGCACTTAAAAACCCGCTTGCAACGAAATGACTCCAGAGCACGTAAAAACCCGCTTGCAACGAAATGACTCCAGAGCACTTAAAAAACCCGCTTCCAGTGAAATGTCTGAGAAGTATGTAAATACCCGCTTGCAACGAAATGACTCCAGAACACTTAAAAACCCGCTTGCAACGAAATGACTCCAGAGCACTTAAAAACCCGCTTGCAACGAAATGACTCCAGAGCACTTAAAAACCCGCTTGCAACGAAATGACTCCAGAGTACTTAAAAACCCGTTTGCAACGAAATGACTCCAGAGCACTTAAAAACCGGCTTGCAACGAAATGACTCCAGAGCACTTGAAAACCCGCTTGCAACGAAATGACTCCAGAGCACTTAAAAAACCCGCTTCCAGTTAAATGTCAGAGAAGTATGTAAAAACCGGCTTGCAACTAAATGACTCCAGAGCACGTAAAAACCCGCTTGCAACGAAATGACTCCAGAGTACTTAAAATCCCGCTTGCCACGAAATGCCTCCAGAGTACTTAAAAAACCCGCTTCCAGTGAAATGTCTGAGGAGTATGTAAAAACCCGCTTGCAACTAAATGACTCGAGAACACGTAAAAACCCGCTTGCAACGAAATGACTCCAGAGCACTTAAAAACCCGCTTACAACGAAATGCCTTCAGAGCACTTAAAACCCCGCTTGCAACGAAATGACTCCAGAACACTTAAAAACCCGCTTGCAACGAAATGACTCCAGAACACTTAAAAACCCGCTTGCAACGAAATGACTCCAGAGCACTTAAAAACCCGCTTGCAACGAAATGACTCCAGAGCACTTAAAAACCCGCTTGCAACGAAATGACTCCAGAGCACTTAAAAACCCGCTTGAAACACAATGACTCCAGAGCACGTAAAAACCCGCTTGCAATGAAATGACTCCAGAGCACTTAAAAACCCGCTTGCAACGAAATGACTCCAGAGCACGTAAAAACCCGCTTGCAACGAAATGACTCCAGAGCACTTAAAAACTCGCTTGCAACGAAATGACTACAGAGCACTTAAAAACCCGCTTGCTACGAAATGACTCCAGAATACTTAAAAACCCGCTTGCAACGAAATGACTCCAGAGCACTTAAAAACCCGCTTGCAACGAAATGACTCCAGAGCACTTAAAAACCCGATTGGAACAAAATGACTCCAGAGCACTTAAAAACCCGCTTGCAACGAAATGACTCCAGAGCACTTAAAAAACCGCTTGCAACGAAATGACTCCAGAGCACTTAAAAAACCCGCTTCCAGTGAAATGTCTGAGAAGTATGTAAAAACCCGCTTGAAACGAAATGACTCCAGAACACATAAAAACCCGCTTGTAACGAAATGACTCCAGAGCACGAAAAAACCCGCTTGCAAAGAAATGACTACAGAGTACTTAAAAACCCGCTTGCAACGAAATGCCTACAGAGCAATTAAAAAACCCGCTTCCAGTGAAATGTCTGAGAAGTATGTAAATACCCGCTTGCAACGAAATGACTCCAGAACACTTAAAAACCCGCTTGCAACGAAATGACTCCAGAACACTTAAAAACACGCTTGCAACGAAATCACTCCAGAACACTTAAAAACCCGCTTGCAACGAAATGAATCCAGAGCACTTAAAAACCCGCTTGCAAAGAAATGACTCCAGAGCACTTAAAAACCCGCTTGCAACGAAATGACTCCAGAACACTTAAAAACCCGCTTGCAACGAAATGACTCCAGAGAACTTAAAAACCCGCTTGCAACGAAATGCCTTCAGAGCACTTAAAAACCCGCTTGCAATGAAATGACTCCAGAACACTTAAAAACCCGCTCGCAACGAAATGACTCCAGAACACTTAAAAACCCGCTTGCAACGAAATGACTCCAGAGCACTTAAAAACCCGCTTGCAACGAAATGACTCCAGAGCACTTAAAAACCCGCTTGCAACGAAATGACTCCAGAGCACGTAAAAACCCGCTTGCAACGAAATGACTCCAGAGCACTTAAAAACCCGTTTGCAACGAAATGACTCCAGAGCACTTAAAAACCCGCTTGCAACGAAATGACTCCAGAACACTTAAAAACCCGCTTGCAACGAAATGACTCCAGAGCACTTAAAAACCCGCTTGCAACGAAATGACTCCAGAGCACTTAAAAACCCGCTTGGAACGAAATGACTCCAGAGCACTTAAAAACCCGCTTGCAACGAAATGACTCCAGAACACTTAAAAACCGGCTTGCAACGAAAAGACTCCAGAGCACTTAAAAACCCGCTTGCAAAGAAATGACTCCAGAACACTTAAAAACCCGCTTGCAACGAAATGACTCCAGAGCACTTAAAAACCCGCTTGCAACGAAATGACTCCAGAACACTTAAAAACCCGCTTGCAACGAAATGACTCCAGAGCACTTAAAAACCCGCTTGCAACGAAATGACTCCAGAGCACTTAAAAACCCGCTTGCAACGAAATGACTCCAGAGCACTTAAAAACCCGCTTGCAACGAAATGACTCCAGAGCACTTAAAAACCCGCTTGCAACGAAATGACTCCAGAGTACTTAAAAACCCGTTTGCAACGAAATGACTCCAGAGCACTTAAAAACCGGCTTGCAACGAAATGACTCCAGAGCACTTGAAAACCCGCTTGCAACGAAATGACTCCAGAGCACTTAAAAACCCGCCTGCAACGAAATGACTCCAGAGCACTTAAAATCCCGCTTGCAACGAAATGACTCCAGAGCACTTAAAAAACCCGCTTCCAGTTAAATGTCAGAGAAGTATGTAAAAACCGGCTTGCAACTAAATGACTCCAGAGCACGTAAAAACCCGCTCTCATCGAAATGACTCCAGAGTACTTAAAAACCCGCTGGCAATGAAATGCCTCCAGAGCACTTAAAAAACCCGCTTCCAGTGAAATGTCTGAGAAGTATGTAAAAACCCGCTTGCAACGTAATGAATCCAGAACACGTAAAAACCCGCGTGCAACGAAATGACTCCAGAGCACTTAAAAACCCACTTACAACGAAATGCCTTCAGAGCACTTAAAAACCCGCTTGCAATGAAATGACTCCAGAACACTTAAAAACCCGCTTGCAACGAAAAGACTCCAGAGCACTGAAAAACCCGCTTGCAACGAAATGACTCCAGAGTACTTAAAAACCCGCCTGCAACGAAATGACTCCAGAACACTTAAAAACCCGCTTGCAACGAAATGACTCCAGAGCACTTAAAAAACCGCTTGCAACGAAATGACTCCAGAGCACTTAAAAAACCCGCTTCCAGTGAAATGTCTGAGAAGTATGTAAAAACCCGCTTGAAACGAAATGACTCCAGAACACATAAAAACCCGCTTGTAACGAAATGACTCCAGAGCACGAAAAAACCCGCTTGCAAAGAAATGACTACAGAGTACTTAAAAACCCGCTTGCAATGAAATGACTCCAGAACACTTAAAAACCCGCTCGCAACGAAATGACTCCAGAACACTTAAAAACCCGCTTGCAACGAAATGACTCCAGAGCACTTAAAAACCCGCTTGCAACGAAATGACTCCAGAGCACTTAAAAACCCGCTTGCAACGAAATGACTCCAGAGCACTTAAAAACCCGCTTGAAACACAATGACTCCAGAGCACGTAAAAACCCGCTTGCAACGAAATGACTCCAGAGCACTTAAAAACCCGCTTGCAACGAAATGACTCCAGAGCACGTAAAAACCCGCTTGCAACGAAATGACTCCAGAGCACTTAAAAACCCGTTTGCAACGAAATGACTCCAGAGCACATAAAAACCCGCTTGCAACGAAATGACTCCAGAACACTTAAAAACCCGCTTGGAACGAAATGACTCCAGAGCACTTAAAAACCCGCTTGCAACGAAATGACTCCAGAGCACGTAAAAACCCGCTTGCAACGAAATGACTCCAGAGCACTTAAAAAACCCGCTTCCAGTGAAATGTCTGAGAAGTATGTAAATACCCGCTTGCAACGAAATGACTCCAGAACACTTAAAAACCCGCTTGCAACGAAATGACTCCAGAACACTTAAAAACCCGCTTGCAACGAAATGACTCCAGAGCACTTAAAAACCCGCTTGCAACGAAATGACTCCAGAGCACTTAAAAACCCGCTTGCAACGAAATGACTCCAGAGCACTTAAAAACCCGCTTGCAACGAAATGACTCCAGAGCACTTAAAAACCCGCTTGCAAAGAAATGACTCCAGAGTACTTAAAAACCCGTTTGCAACGAAATGACTCCAGAGCACTTAAAAACCGGCTTGCAACGAAATGACTCCAGAGCACTTGAAAACCCGCTTGCAACGAAATGACTCCAGAGCACTTAAAAAACCCGCTTCCAGTTAAATGTCAGAGAAGTATGTAAAAACCGGCTTGCAACTAAATGACTCCAGAGCACGTAAAAACCCGCTCTCATCGAAATGACTCCAGAGTACTTAAAAACCCGCTGGCAATGAAATGCCTCCAGAGCACTTAAAAAACCCGCTTCCAGTGAAATGTCTGAGAAGTATGTAAAAACCCGCTTGCAACGTAATGAATCCAGAACACGTAAAAACCCGCGTGCAACGAAATGACTCCAGAGCACTTAAAAACCCACTTACAACGAAATGCCTTCAGAGCACTTAAAAACCCGCTTGCAATGAAATGACTCCAGAACACTTAAAAACCCGCTTGCAACGAAAAGACTCCAGAGCACTGAAAAACCCGCTTGCAACGAAATGACTCCAGAGTACTTAAAAACCCGCCTGCAACGAAATGACTCCAGAACACTTAAAAACCCGCTTGCAACGAAATGACTCCAGAGCACTTAAAAACCCGCTTGCAACGTAATGACTTCAGAGCACTTAAAAACTCGCTTGCAACCAAATGACTCCAAGGCACTCAAAAACCCGCTTGCAACAAAATGACTCCAGAGCACTTAAAAACCTGCTTCCAGTGAAATGTCTAAGAAGTATGTAAAAACCCACTTGCAACGAAATGACTCCAGAGTACTTAAAAACCTGCTTGCAACGAAATGCCTCCAGAGCACTTAAAAAAACCGCTTCCAGTGAAATGTCTGAGAAGTATGTAAATACCCGCTTGCAACGAAATGACTCCAGAACACTTAAAAACACGCTTGCAAAGAAATGACTCCAGAACACTGAAAAACCCGCTAGCAACGAAATGACTCCAGAGCACGTAAAAACCTGCTTGCAACGAAATGACTCCAGAGCACTTAAAAACCCGCTTGCAACGAAATGACTCCAGAGCACTTAAAAACATGCTTGCAACGAAATGACTCCAGAGCACTTAAAAACCCGCTTGCAACAAAATGACTCCAGAATACTTAAAAACCCGCTTGCAACGAAATGACTCCAGAGCACTTAAAAACCCGCTTGCAACGAAATGACTCCAGAGCACTTAAAAACCCGCTTGCAACGAAATGACTCCAGAGCACTTAAAAACCCGCTTGCAAAGAAATGACTCCAGAATACTTAAAAACCCGCTTGCAACGACATGACTCCAGAGCACTTAAAAAACCCGCTTCCAGTGAAATGTCTGAGAAGTATGTAAAAACCCGCTTGCAACGAAATGACTCCAGAGCACGTAAAAACCCGCTTGCAACGAAATGACTCCAGAGCACTTAAAAAACCCGCTTCCAGTTAAATGTCAGAGAAGTATGTAAAAACTCGCTTGCAACGAAATGACTCCAGAGCACGTAAAAACCCGCTTGCAACAAAATGACTCTAGAGTACTTAAAAACCCGCTTGCAACGAAATGCCTCCAGAGTACTTAAAAAACCCACTTCCAGTGAAATGTCTGAGGAGTATGTAAAAATCCGCTTTCAACGAAAGGTCTCCAGAACACGTAAAAACCCGCTTGCAAAGAAATGACTCCAGAGCACTTAAAAACCCGCTTACAACGAAATGCCTTCAGAGCACTTAAAAACCTGCATGCAAAGAAATGACTCCAGAACACTTAAAAACCCGCTTGCAACGAAAAGACTCCAGAGCACTTAAAAACCCGCTTGCAACGAAATGACTCCAGAGCACTTAAAAACCCGCTTGCAACGAAATGACTCCAGAGCACTTAAAAACCCGCTTGAAACCCAATGACTCCAGAGCACTTAAAAACCCGCTTGCAACGAAATGACTCCAGAGCACTTAAAAACCCGCTTGGAACAAAATGACTCCAGAGCACTTAAAAACCCGCTTGCAACGAAATGACTCCAGAGCACTTAAAAAACCGCTTGCAACGAAATGACTCCAGAGCACTTAAAAAACCCGCTTCCAGTGAAATGTCTGAGAAGTATGTAAAAACCCGCTTGAAACGAAATGACTCCAGAACACATAAAAACCCGCTTGTAACGAAATGACTCCAGAGCACGAAAAAACCCGCTTGCAAAGAAATGACTACAGAGTACTTAAAAACCCGCTTGCAAAGAAATGCCTACAGAGCAATTAAAAAACCCGCTTCCAGTGAAATGTCTGAGAAGTATGTAAATACCCGCTTGCAACGAAATGACTCCAGAACACTTAAAAACCCGCTTGCAACGAAATGACTCCAGAACACTTAAAAACACGCTTGCAACGAAATCACTCCAGAACACTTAAAAACCCGCTTGAAACGAAATGAATCCAGAGCACTTAAAAACCCGCTTGCAAAGAAATGACTCCAGAGCACTTAAAAACCCGCTTGCAACGAAATGACTCCAGAACACTTAAAAACCCGCTTGCAACGAAATGACTCCAGAGAACTTAAAAACCCGCTTGCAACGAAATGCCTGCAGAGCACTTAAAAACCCGCTTGCAATGAAATGACTCCAGAACACTTAAAAACCCGCTCGCAACAAAATGACTCCAGAACACTTAAAAACCCGCTTGCAACGAAATGACTCCAGAGCACTTAAAAACCCGCTTGCAACGAAATGACTCCAGAGCACTTAAAAACCCGCTTGCAACGAAATGACTCCAGAGCACTTAAAAACCCGCTTGAAACACAATGACTCCAGAGCACGTAAAAACCCGCTTGCAACGAAATGACTCCAGAGCACTTAAAAACCCGCTTGCAACAAAATGACTCCAGAGCACGTAAAAACCCGCTTGCAACGAAATGACTCCAGAGCACTTAAAAACCCGTTTGCAACGAAATGACTCCAGGGAACTTAAAAACCCACTTGCAACAAAATGACTCCAGAACACTTAAAAACCCGCTTGCAACGAAATGACTCCAGAGCACTTAAAAACCCGCTTGCAACGAAATGACTCCAGAGCACGTAAAAACCCGCTTGCAACGAAATGACTCAGGAGCACTTAAAAAACCCGCTTCCAGTGAAATGTCTGAGAAGTATGTAAATACCCGCTTGCAACGAAATGACTCCAGAACACTTAAAAACCCGCTTGCAACGAAATGACTCCAGAACACTTAAAAACCCGCTTGCAACGAAATGACTCCAGAACACTTAAAAACCCGCTTGCAACGAAATGACTCCAGAGCACTTAAAAACCCGCTTGCAACGAAATGACTCCAGAGCACTTGAAAACCCGCTTGCAACGAAATGACTCCAGAGCACTTAAAAACCCGCTTGCAACGAAATGACTCCAGAGCACTTAAAAACCGGCTTGCAACGAAATGACTCCAGAGCACTTAAAAACCCGCCTGCAACGAAATGACTCCAGAGCACTTAAAATCCCGCTTGCAACGAAATGACTCCAGAGCACTTAAAAAACCCGCTTCCAGTTAAATGTCAGAGAAGTATGTAAAAACCGGCTTGCAACTAAATGACTCCAGAGCACGTAAAAACCCGCTCTCATCGAAATGACTCCAGAGTACTTAAAAACCCGCTGGCAATGAAATGCCTCCAGAGCACTTAAAAAACCCGCTTCCAGTGAAATGTCTGAGAAGTATGTAAAAACCCGCTTGCAACGTAATGAATCCAGAACACGTAAAAACCCGCGTGCAACGAAATGACTCCAGAGCACTTAAAAACCCACTTACAATGAAATGCCTTCAGAGCACTTAAAAACCCGCTTGCAATGAAATGACTCCAGAACACTTAAAAACCCGCTTGCAACGAAAAGACTCCAGAGCACTGAAAAACCCGCTTGCAACGAAATGACTCCAGAGTACTTAAAAACCCGCCTGCAACGAAATGACTCCAGAACACTTAAAAACCCGCTTGCAACGAAATGACTCCAGAGCACTTAAAAACCCGCTTGCAACGTAATGACTTCAGAGCACTTAAAAACTCGCTTGCAACCAAATGACTCCAAGGCACTCAAAAACCCGCTTGCAAAGAAATGACTACAGAATACTTAAAAACCTGCTTCCAGTGAAATGTCTAAGAAGTATGTAAAAACCCACTTGCAACGAAATGACTCCAGAGTACTTAAAAACCTGCTTGCAACGAAATGCCTCCAGAGCACTTAAAAAAACCGCTTCCAGTGAAATGTCTGAGAAGTATGTAAATACCCGCTTGCAACGAAATGACTCCAGAACACTTAAAAACACGCTTGCAACGACATGACTCCAGAGCACTTAAAAAACCCGCTTCCAGTGAAATGTCTGAGAAGTATGTAAAAACCCGCTTGCAACGAAATGACTCCAGAGCACGTAAAAACCCGCTTGCAACGAAATGACTCCAGAGCACTTAAAAACCCGCTTGCAACGAAATGACTCCAGAGCACTTAAAAAACCCGCTTCCAGTTAAATGTCAGAGAAGTATGTAAAAACTCGCTTGCAACGAAATGACTCCAGAGCACGTAAAAACCCGCTTGCAACAAAATGACTCTAGAGTACTTAAAAACCCGCTTGCAACGAAATGCCTCCAGAGTACTTAAAAAACCCACTTCCAGTGAAATGTCTGAGGAGTATGTAAAAATCCGCTTTCAACGAAAGGTCTCCAGAACACGTAAAACCCCGCTTGCAACGAAATGACTCCAGAGCACTTAAAAACCCGCTTACAACGAAATGCATTCAGAGCACTTAAAAACCTGCATGCAAAGAAATGACTCCAGAACACTTAAAAACCCGCTTGCAACGAAATAACTCCAGAGCACTTAAAAACCAGCTTACAACGAAATGCCTTCAGAGCACTTAAAAACCTGCTTGCAACGAAATGACTCCAGAACACTTAAAAACCCACTTGCAACGAAAAGACTCCAGAGCACTTAAAAACCCGTTTGCAACGAAATGACTCCAGAGCACTTAAAAACCCGCTTGCAACGAAATGACTCCAGAGCACTTAAAAACCCGCGTGCAACGAAATGACTCCAGAGCACTTAAAAACCCGCTTGCAACGAAATGACTCCAGAGCACTTAAAAACCCGCTTGCAACGAAATGACTCCAGAGCACTTAAAAACCCGCTTGCAACGAAATGACTCCAGAGCACTTAAAAACCCGCTTGCAACGAAATGACTCCAGAGTACTTAAAAACCCGCTTGCAACGAAATGAATCCAGAGCACTTAAAAAACCCGCTTCCAGTGAAATGTCTGAGAAGTATGTAAAAACCAACTTGCAACGAAATGACTCCAGAGCACTTAAAAAACCCGCTTCCAGTTAAATGTCAGAGAAGTATGTAAAAACCCGCTTGCAACGAAATGACTCCAGAGCACGTAAAAACCCGCTTGCAACGAAATGACTCCAGAGCACTTAAAAAACCCGCTTCCAGTTAAATGTCAGAGAAGTATGTAAAAACCCGCTTGCAACGAAATGACTCCAGAGCACGTAAAAACCCGCTCTCAACGAAAAGACTCCAGAGTACTTAAAAACCCGCTCTCAACGAAATGCCTCCAGAGCACTTAAAAAACCCGCTTCCAGTGAAATGTCTGAGAAGTATGTAAAAACCCGCTTGCAACGAAATGACTCCAAAGCACTTAAAAACCCGCTTGCAACGAAATAAATCCAGAACACTTAAAAACCCGCTTGCAACGAAATGACTCCAGAGCACTTAAAAACCCGCTTGCAACGAAATGACTCCAGAGCACTTAAAAACCCGCTTGCAACGAAATGAATCCAGAACACTTAAAAACCCGCTTGCAACGAAATGACTCCAGAGCACTTAAAAACCCGCTTGCAACGAAATGACTCCAGAGTATTTAAAAACCCGCTTGCAACGAAATGACTCCAGAGCACTTAAAAAACCCGCTTCCAGTGAAATGTCTGAGAAGTATGTAAAAACCCGCTTGCAACGAAATGACTCCAGAGCACGTAAAAACCCGCTTGCAACGAAATGACTCCAGAGCACTTAAAAACCCGCTTGCAACGAAATGACTCCAGAGCACTTGAAAACCCGCTTGCAACGAAATGACTCCAGAGCACTTAAAAACCCGCTTTCAACGAAATGACTCCAGAGCACTTAAAAACCGGCTTGCAACGAAATGACTCCAGAGCACTTAAAAACCCGCCTGCAACGAAATGACTCCAGAGCACTTAAAATCCCGCTTGCAACGAAATGACTCCAGAGCACTTAAAAAACCCGCTTCCAGTTAAATGTCAGAGAAGTATGTAAAAACCGGCTTGCAACTAAATGACTCCAGAGCACGTAAAAACCCGCTCTCATCGAAATGACTCCAGAGTACTTAAAAACCCGCTGGCAATGAAATGCCTCCAGAGCACTTAAAAAACCCGCTTCCAGTGAAATGTCTGAGAAGTATGTAAAAACCCGCTTGCAACGTAATGAATCCAGAACACGTAAAAACCCGCGTGCAACGAAATGACTCCAGAGCACTTAAAAACCCACTTACAATGAAATGCCTTCAGAGCACTTAAAAACCCGCTTGCAATGAAATGACTCCAGAACACTTAAAAACCCGCTTGCAACGAAAAGACTCCAGAGCACTGAAAAACCCGCTTGCAACGAAATGACTCCAGAGTACTTAAAAACCCGCCTGCAACGAAATGACTCCAGAACACTTAAAAACCCGCTTGCAACGAAATGACTCCAGAGCACTTAAAAACCCGCTTGCAACGTAATGACTTCAGAGCACTTAAAAACTCGCTTGCAACCAAATGACTCCAAGGCACTCAAAAACCCGCTTGCAAAGAAATGACTACAGAATACTTAAAAACCTGCTTCCAGTGAAATGTCTAAGAAGTATGTAAAAACCCACTTGCAACGAAATGACTCCAGAGTACTTAAAAACCTGCTTGCAACGAAATGCCTCCAGAGCACTTAAAAAAACCGCTTCCAGTGAAATGTCTGAGAAGTATGTAAATACCCGCTTGCAACGAAATGACTCCAGAACACTTAAAAACACGCTTGCAACGACATGACTCCAGAGCACTTAAAAAACCCGCTTCCAGTGAAATGTCTGAGAAGTATGTAAAAACCCGCTTGCAACGAAATGACTCCAGAGCACGTAAAAACCCGCTTGCAACGAAATGACTCCAGAGCACTTAAAAACCCGCTTGCAACGAAATGACTCCAGAGCACTTAAAAAACCCGCTTCCAGTTAAATGTCAGAGAAGTATGTAAAAACTCGCTTGCAACGAAATGACTCCAGAGCACGTAAAAACCCGCTTGCAACAAAATGACTCTAGAGTACTTAAAAACCCGCTTGCAACGAAATGCCTCCAGAGTACTTAAAAAACCCACTTCCAGTGAAATGTCTGAGGAGTATGTAAAAATCCGCTTTCAACGAAAGGTCTCCAGAACACGTAAAACCCCGCTTGCAACGAAATGACTCCAGAGCACTTAAAAACCCGCTTACAACGAAATGCATTCAGAGCACTTAAAAACCTGCATGCAAAGAAATGACTCCAGAACACTTAAAAACCCGCTTGCAACGAAATAACTCCAGAGCACTTAAAAACCAGCTTACAACGAAATGCCTTCAGAGCACTTAAAAACCTGCTTGCAACGAAATGACTCCAGAACACTTAAAAACCCACTTGCAACGAAAAGACTCCAGAGCACTTAAAAACCCGTTTGCAACGAAATGACTCCAGAGCACTTAAAAACCCGCTTGCAACGAAATGACTCCAGAGCACTTAAAAACCCGCGTGCAACGAAATGACTCCAGAGCACTTAAAAACCCGCTTGCAACGAAATGACTCCAGAGCACTTAAAAACCCGCTTGCAACGAAATGACTCCAGAGCACTTAAAAACCCGCTTGCAACGAAATGACTCCAGAGCACTTAAAAACCCGCTTGCAACGAAATGACTCCAGAGTACTTAAAAACCCGCTTGCAACGAAATGAATCCAGAGCACTTAAAAAACCCGCTTCCAGTGAAATGTCTGAGAAGTATGTAAAAACCAACTTGCAACGAAATGACTCCAGAGCACTTAAAAAACCCGCTTCCAGTTAAATGTCAGAGAAGTATGTAAAAACCCGCTTGCAACGAAATGACTCCAGAGCACGTAAAAACCCGCTTGCAACGAAATGACTCCAGAGCACTTAAAAAACCCGCTTCCAGTTAAATGTCAGAGAAGTATGTAAAAACCCGCTTGCAACGAAATGACTCCAGAGCACGTAAAAACCCGCTCTCAACGAAAAGACTCCAGAGTACTTAAAAACCCGCTCTCAACGAAATGCCTCCAGAGCACTTAAAAAACCCGCTTCCAGTGAAATGTCTGAGAAGTATGTAAAAACCCGCTTGCAACGAAATGACTCCAAAGCACTTAAAAACCCGCTTGCAACGAAATAAATCCAGAACACTTAAAAACCCGCTTGCAACGAAATGACTCCAGAGCACTTAAAAACCCGCTTGCAACGAAATGACTCCAGAGCACTTAAAAACCCGCTTGCAACGAAATGAATCCAGAACACTTAAAAACCCGCTTGCAACGAAATGACTCCAGAGCACTTAAAAACCCGCTTGCAACGAAATGACTCCAGAGTATTTAAAAACCCGCTTGCAACGAAATGACTCCAGAGCACTTAAAAAACCCGCTTCCAGTGAAATGTCGGCGATGTATGTAAAAACCCGCTTGCAACGAAATGACTCCAGAGCACGTAAAAACCTGCTTGCAACGAAATGACTCCAGAGCACTTAAAAAACTCGCTTCCAGTTAAATGTCAGAGAAGTATGTAAAAACCCGCTTGCAACGAAATGACTCCAGAGCACGTAAAAACCCGCTTGCAACGAAATGACTCCAGAGTACTTAAAAACCCGCTAGCAACGAAATGCCTACAGAGCATTTAAAAAACCCGCTTCCAGTGAAATGTCTGAGAAGTATGTAAAAACCCGCTTGCAACGAAATGACTCCAGAGCACGTAAAAACCCGCTTGCAACGAAATGACTCCAGAGCACTTAAAAAACCCGCTTCCAGTTAAATGTCAGAGAAGTATGTAAAAACCCGCTTGCTACGAAATGACTCCAGAGCACGTAAAAATCCGCTTGCAACGAAATGACTCCAGAGTACTTAAAAACCCGCTTGCAACGAAATGCCTTCAGAGCACTTAAAAACCCGCTTGCAACGAAATGACTCCAGAACACTTAAAAACCCGCTTGCAACGAAAAGACTCCAGAGCACTTAAAAACCCGCTTGCAATGAAATGACTCCAGAGTACTTAAAAACCCGCTTGCAACGAAAAGCCTTCAGAGCACTTAAAAACCCGCTTGCAACGAAATGACTCCAGAACACTTAAAAACCCGCTTGCAACGAAATGACTCCAGAGCACTTAAAAACCCGCTTACAACGAAATGACTCCAGAGCACTTAAAAACCCGCTTGCAACGAAATGACTCCAGAGCACTTAAAAACCCGCTTGCAACGAAATGACTCCAGAGTACTTAAAAACCCGCTTGCAACGAAATGACTCCAGAGCACTTAAAAAACCCACTTCCAGTGAAATGTCTGAGAATTATGTAAAAACCCACTTGCAACGAAATGACTCCAGAGCACTTAAAAACCCGCTTGCAAAGAAATGACTCCAGAGCACTTAAAAAACCCGCTTCCAATTAAATGTCAGAGAAGTATGTAAAAACCGGCTTGCAACGAAATGACTCCAGAGCACGTAAAACCCGCTCTCAACGAAATGACTCCAGAGTACTTAAAAACCCGCTGTCAACGAAATGCCTCCAGAGCACTTAAAAACCCGCTTACAACGAAATGACTCCAGAGCACTTAAAAAACCGTTTGCAACGAAATGACTCCAGAGCACTTAAAAACCCGCTTGCAACGAAATGACTCCAGAGCACTTAAAAACCCGCTTGCAACGAAATGACTCCAGAACACTTAAAAACCCGCTTGCAACGAAATGACTCTAGAACACTTAAAAACCCGCTTGCAACGAAATGACTCCAGAGCACGTAAAAACCCGCTTGCAACGAAATGACTCCAGAGCACTTAAAAAACCCGCTTCCAGTTAAATGTCAGAGAAGTATTTAAAAACCCGCTTGCAACGAAATGACTCCAGAACCCGTAAAAACCCGCTTGCAACGAAATGACTCCAGAACCCGTAAAAACCCGCTTGCAACGAAATGACTCCAGAGCACTTAAATACCCGCTTACAACGAAATGCCTTCAGAGCACTTAATAACCCGCTTGCAACGAAATGACTCCAGAACACTTAAAAACCAGCTTGCAACGAAATGACTCCAGAGCACTTAAAAACCCGCTTACAACGAAATGACTTCAGAGCACTTAAAAAACCGCTTGCAACGAAATGACTCCAGAGCACTTAAAAACCCGCTTGCAACGAAATGACTCCCGAGCACTTAAAAACCCGCTTGGAACAAAATGATTCCAGAGCACTTAAAAACCCGCTTTCAACGAAATGACTCCAGAACAATTAAAAACCTGCTTGCAACGAAATTACTCCAGAGTACTTAAAAAACCGATTGCAACGAAATGAATCCAGAGCACTTAAAAAAACCGCTTCCAGTGAAATGTCTGAGAAGTATGTAAAAACCCGCTTGCAACGAAATGACTCCAGAGCACGTAAAAACCCGCTTGCAACGAAATGATTCCAGAGCACTTAAAAACCCGCGTGCAAAGAAATGACTCCAGAGCACTTAAAAACCCGCTTGCAACGAAATGACTCCAGAGCACTTAAAAACCCGCTTGCAACGAAATGACTCCAGAGTATTTAAAAACCCGCTTGCAACGAAATGACTCCAGAACACTTAAAAAACCCGCTTCCAATGAAATGTCGGAGAAGTATGTAAAAACCCGCTTGCAACGAAATGACTCCAGAGCTCTTAAAAAACCCGCTTCCAGTTAAATGTCAGAGAAGTATGTAAAAACCCGCTTGCAACGAAATGACTCCAGAGCACGTAAAAACCCGCATGCAACGAAATGACTCCAGAACACGTAAAAACCCGCTTGCAACGAAATGACTCCAGAACACTTAAAAACCCGCTTACAACGAAATGCCTTCAGAGCACTTAAAAACCCGCTTGCAACGAAATGACTCCAGAACAATTAAAAACCCGCTTGCAACGAAAAGACTCCAGAGCACTTAAAAACCCGCTTGCAAAGAAATGACTACAGAACACTTAAAAACCCGCTTGCAACGAAATGACTCCAGAGCACTTAAAAACCCGCTTACAACGAAATGACTCCAGAGCACTTAAAAAACCGCTTGCAACGAAATGACTCCAGAGCACTTAAAAACCCGCTTGCAACGAAATGACTCCAGAGCACTTAAAAACCCGCTTGCAACGAAATGACTCCAGAACACTTAAAAACCCCCTTGCAATGAAATTACTCCAGAGTATTTAAAAACCCGCTTGCAACGAAATGACTCCAGAGCACTTAAAAAACCCGCTTCCAGTGAAATGTCTGAGAAGTATGTAAAAACCCGCTTGCAACGAAATGACTCCAGAGCACGTAAAAACCCGCTTGCAACGAAATGACTCCAGAGCACTTAAAAAACCCACTTCAAATTAAATGTCAGAGAAGTATGTAAAAACCGGCTTGCAACGAAATGACTCCAGAGCACGTAAAAACCCGCTCTCAACAAAATGACTCCAGAGTACTTAAAAAACCGCTCTCAACGAAATGCCTCCAGAGCACTTAAAAACCCCGCTTCCAGTCAAATTTCTGAGAAGTATGTAAAAAGCCGCTTGCAACGAAATGACTCCAGAACACTTAAAAACCCGCTTGCAACGAAATGACTCCAGAGCACTTAAAAAACCGCTTGCAACGAAATGACTCCAGATCACTTAAAAACCCGCTTACAACGAAATGACTCCAGAGCACTTAAAAAACCCGCTTCCAATTAAATGTCAGAGAAGTATGTAAAAACCGGCTTGCAACGAAATGACTCCAGAACACTTAAAAACCCGCTTGCAACGAAATGACTCCAGAGCACTTAAAAACCCGCTTGCAACGAAATGACTCCAGAACACTTAAAAACCCGCTTACAACGAAATGACTCCAGAGCACTTAAAAAACCGCTTGCAACAAAATGACTCCAGAGCACTTAAAAACCCGCTTGCAACGAAAGGACTCCAGAGCACTTAAAAACCCGCTTGCAATGAAATGACTTTAGAACACTTAAAAACCCGCTTGCAACGAAATGACTCCAGAACACTTAAAAACCCCCTTGCAACGAAATGACTCCAGAGCACTTAAAAACCTGCTTGCAACGAAATGACTCCAGAGTATTTAAAAACCCGCTTGCAACGAAATGACTCCAGAGCACTTAAAAACCTGCTTGCAACGAAATGACTCCAGAGCACTTAAAAAACTCGCTTCCAGTTAAATGTCAGAGAAGTATGTAAAAACCGGCTTGCAACGAAATGACTCCAGAGCACGTAAAAACCCGCTTGCAACGAAATGACTCCAGAGTACTTAAAAACCCGCTTGCAACGAAATGCCTACAGAGCATTTAAAAAACCCGCTTCCAGTGAAATGTCTGAGAATTATGTAAAAACCCGCTTGCAACGAAATGCCTCCAGAGCACGTAAAAACCCGCTTGCAACGAAATGACTCCAGAGCCCTTAAAAAACCCGCTTCCAGTTAAATGTCAGAGATGTAAAAACCCGCTTGCAACGAAATGACTCCAGAGCACGTAAAAACCCGCTTGCAACGAAATGACTCCAGAGTACTTAAAAACCTGCTTGCAACGAAATGCCTCCAGAGCACTTAAAAAACCCGCTTCCAGTGAAATGTCTGAGGAGTATGTAAAAACCCGCTTGCAACGAAATGACTCCAGAATACGTAAAAACCCGCTTGCAACGAAATGACTCTAGAGCACTTAAAAACCCGCTTACAACGAAATGCCTTCAGAGCACTTAAAAACCCGCTTGCAACGAAAGGACTCCAGAGCACTTAAAAACCCGCTTGCAATGAAATGACTTTAGAACACTTAAAAACCCGCTTGCAACGAAATGACTCCAGAACACTTAAAAACCCGCTTGCAACGAAATGACTCCAGAGCACTTAAAAACCTGCTTGCAACAAAATGACTCCAGAGTATTTAAAAACCCGCTTGCAATGAAATGACTCCAGAACACTTAAAAACCCGCTTGCAACGAAATGACTCTAGAGCACTTAAAAACCCGCTTACAACGAAATGCCTTCAGAGCACTTAAAAACCCGCTTGCATCGAAATGACTCCAGAACACTTAAAAACCCGCTTGCAACGAAAAGACTCCAGAACACTTAAAAACCCGCTTGCAACGAAATGACTCCAGAGCACTTAAAAACCCGCTTACAACGAAATGACTCCAGAGCACTTAAAAAACCGCTTGCAACGAAATGACTCCAGAGCACTTAAAAACCCGCTTGCAACGAAATGACTCCAGAGCACTTAAAAACCCGCTTGCAACGAAATGACTCCAGAACACTTAAAAACCCGCTTGCAACGAAATTACTCCAGAGTATTTAAAAACCCGCTTGCAATGAAATGACTCCAGAGCACTTAAAAAACCAGCTTCCAGTGAAATGTCTGAGAAGTATGTAAAAACCCGCTTGCAACGAAATAACTCCAGAGCACGTAAAAACCCGCTTGCAACGAAATGACTCCAGAGCACTTAAAAAACCCACTTCAAATTAAAAGTCAGAGAAGTATGTAAAAACCGGCTTGCAACGAAATGACTCCAGAGCACGTAAAAACCCGCTTGCAACGAAATGACTCCAGAGTACTTAAAAACCCGCTTGCAACGAAATGCCTCCAGAGCACTTAAAAAACCCGCTTCCAGTGAAATGTCTGAGGAGTATGTAAAAACCCGCTTGCAACGAAATGACTCCAGAATACGTAAAATCCCGCTTGCAACGAAATGACTCTAGAGCACTTAAAAACCCGCTTACAACGAAATGCCTTCAGAGCACTTAAAAACCCGCTTGCAACGAAATGACTCCAGAACACTTAAAAACCCGCTTGCAACGAAATGACTCTAGAGCACTTTAAAACCCGCTTACAACGAAATGCCTTCAGAGCACTTAAAAACCCGCTTGCAACGAAATGACTCCAGAACACTTAAAAACCCGCTTGCAACGAAAAGACTCCAGAGCACTTAAAAAACCCACTTCAAATTAAATGTCAGAGAAGTATGTAAAAACCGGCTTGCAACGAAATGACTCCAGAGCACGTAAAAACCCGCTCTCAACGAAATGACTCCAGAGTACTTAAAAAACCGCTCTCAACGAAATGCCTCCAGAGCACTTAAAAACCCCGCATCCAGTGAAATGTCTGAGAAGTATGTAAAAACCCGCTTGCAACGAAATGACTCCAGAACACTTTAAAACCCGCTTGCAACGAAATGACTCCAGAGCACTTAAAAACCCGCTTACAACGAAATACCTTCAGAGCACTTAAAAACCCGCTTGCAACGAAATGACTCCAGAGCACTTAAAAACCCGCTTGCAACGAAAAGACTCCAGAGCACTTAAAAACCCGCTTGCAACGAAATGACTCCAGAGCACTTAAATACCCGCTTGCAACGAAATGACTCCAGAGCACGTAAAAACCCGCTTGCAACGAAATGACTCCAGAGCACTTAAAAACCTGCGTGCAACGAAATGACTCCAGAGCACTTAAAAACCCGCTTGCAACGAAATGACTCCAGAGCACTTAAAAACCCGCTTGCAACGAAATGACTCCAGAGCACTTAAAAACCCGCTTGCAACGAAATGACTCCAGAGCACTTAAAAACCCGCTTGCAACGAAATGACTCCAGAACACTTAAAAACCTGCTTGCAACGAAATGACTCCAGAGCTTTTAAAAACCCGCATGCAACGAAATGACTCCAGAGTACTTAAAAACCCGCTTGCAACGAAATGACTCCAGAGCATTAAAAAACCCGCTTCCAGTGAAATGTCTGAGAAGTATGTAAAAACCCACTTGCAACGAAATGATTCCAGAGCACTTAAAAACCCGCTTGCAACGAAATGACTCCAGAGCACGTAAAAACCCGATCTCAACGAAATGACTCCAGAGTACTTAAAAACCTGCTCTCAACGAAATGCCTCCAGAGCACTTAAAAAACCCACTTCCAGTGAAATGTCTGAGAAGTATGTAAAAACCCGCTTGCAACGAAATGACTCCAGAGCACTTAAAAACCCGCTTGCAACGAAATGACTCCAGAACACTTAAAAACCCGCTTACAACGAAATGACTCAAGAGCACTTAAAAAACCGCTTGCAACAAAATGACTCCAGAGCACTTAAAAACCCGCTTGCAATGAAAGGACTCCAGAGCACTTAAAAACCCGCTTGCAATGAAATGACTCCAGAGCACTTAAAAACCTGCTTGCAACGAAATGACTCCAGAACACTTAAAAACCCGCTTGCAACGAAAAGACTCCAGAGCACTTAAAAAACCCACTTCAAATTAAATGTCAGAGAAGTATGTAAAAACCGGCTTGCAACGAAATGACTCCAGAGCACGTAAAAACCCGCTCTCAACGAAATGACTCCAGAGTACTTAAAAAACCGCTCTCAACGAAATGCCTCCAGAGCACTTAAAAACCCCGCAT
Organism: Meriones unguiculatus; assembly: GCF_030254825.1. Taxonomy (NCBI): domain Eukaryota; kingdom Metazoa; phylum Chordata; class Mammalia; order Rodentia; family Muridae; genus Meriones; species Meriones unguiculatus. The sequence continues at coordinate 88,451,485 of NC_083350.1, forward strand.
CCAGTGAAATGTCTGAGAAGTATGTAAAAACCCGCTTGCAACGAAATGACTCCAGAAGACTTTAAAACCCGCTTGCAACGAAATGACTCCAGAGCACTTAAAAACCCGCTTACAACGAAATACCTTCAGAGCACTTAAAAACCCGCTTGCAACGAAATGACTCCAGAGCACTTAAAAACCCGCTTGCAACGAAAAGACTCCAGAGCACTTAAAAACCCGCTTGCAACGAAATGACTCCAGAGCACTTAAAAACCCGCTTGCAACGAAATGACTCCAGAGCACGTAAAAACCCGCTTGCAACGAAATGACTCCAGAGCACTTAAAAACCTGCGTGCAACGAAATGACTCCAGAGCACTTAAAAACCCGCTTGCAACGAAATGACTCCAGAGCACTTAAAAACCCGCTTGCAACGAAATGACTCCAGAGCACTTAAAAACCCGCTTGCAACGAAATGACTCCAGAGCACTTAAAAACCTGCTTGCAACGAAATGACTCCAGAGCTTTTAAAAACCCGCATGCAACGAAATGACTCCAGAGTACTTAAAAACCCGCTTGCAACGAAATGATTCCAGAGCATTAAAAAACCCGCTTCCAGTGAAATATCTGAGAAGTATGTAAAAACCCACTTGCAACGAAATGATTCCAGAGCACTTAAAAACCCGCTTGCAACGAAATGACTCCAGAGCACGTAAAAACCCGATCTCAACGAAATGACTCCAGAGTACTTAAAAACCTGCTCTCAACGAAATGCCTCCAGAGCACTTAAAAAACCCACTTCCAGTGAAATGTCTGAGAAGTATGTAAAAACCCGCTTGCAACGAAATGACTCCAGAGCACTTAAAAACCCGCTTGCAACGAAATGACTCCAGAACACTTAAAAACCCGCTTACAACGAAATGACTCAAGAGCACTTAAAAAACCGCTTGCAACAAAATGACTCCAGAGCACTTAAAAACCAGCTTGCAACGAAAGGACTCCAGAGCACTTAAAAACCCGCTTGCAATGAAATGACTTTAGAACACTTAAAAACCCGCTTGCAACGAAATGACTCCAGAACACTTAAAAACCCGCTTGCAACGAAATGACTCCAGAGCACTTAAAAACCTGCTTGCAACGAAATGACTCCAGAGTATTTAAAAACCCGCTTGCAACGAAATGACTCCAGAGCACTTAAAAACCTGCTTGCAACGAAATGACTCCAGAGCACTTAAAAAACTCGCTTCCAGTTAAATGTCAGAGAAGTATGTAAAAACCGGCTTGCAACGAAATGACTCCAGAGCACGTAAAAACCTGCTTGCAACTAAATGACTCCAGAGTACTTAAAAACCCGCTTGCAACGAAATGCCTACAGAGCATTTAAAAAACCCGCTTCCAGTGAAATGTCTGAGAAGTATGTAAAAACCCGCTTGCAACGAAATGCCTCCAGAGCACCTAAAAACCCACTTGCAACGATATGACTCCAGAGCCCTTAAAAAACCCGCTTCCAGTTAAATGTCAGAGATGTAAAAACCCACTTGCAACGAAATGACTCCAGAGCACGTAAAAACACGCTTGCAACGAAATGACTCCAGAGTACTTAAAAACCCGCTTGCAACGAAATGCCTCCAGAGCACTTAAAAAACCCGCTTCCAGTGAAATGTCTGAAGAGTATGTAAAAACCCGCTTGCAAAGAAATGACTCCAGAATACGTAAAAACCCGCTTGCAACGAAATGACTCTAGAGCACTTAAAAACCCGCTTACAACGAAATGCCTTCAGAGCACTTAAAAACCCGCTTGCAACGAAAGGACTCCAGAGCACTTAAAAACCCGCTTGCAATGAAATGACTTTAGAACACTTAAAAATCCGCTTGCAACGAAATGACTCCAGAACACTTAAAAACCCGCTTGCAACGAAATGACTCCAGAGCACTTAAAAACCTGCTTGCAACGAAATGACTCCAGAATATTTAAAAACCCGCTTACAACGAAATGACTCCAGAGCACTTAAAAACCTGCTTGCAACGAAATGACTCCAGAGCACTTAAAAACCTCGCTTCCAGTTAAAAGTCAGAGAAGTATGTAAAAACCAGCTTGCAACGAAATGACTCCAGAGTACGTAAAAACCCGCTTGCAACGAAATGACTCCAGAGTACTTAAAAACCCGCTTGCAACAAAATGACTCCAGAGCACTTAAAAAACCCGCTTCCAGTGAAATGTCTGAGAAGTATGTAAAAACCCGCTTGCAACGAAATGCCTCCAGAGCCCTTAAAAAACCCGCTTCCAGTTAAATGTCAGAGAAGTATGTAAAAACCCGCATGCAACGAAATGACTCCAGAGCACGTAAAAACCCGCTTGCAACGAAATGACTCCAGAGTACTTAAAAACCCGCTTGCAACGAAATGCCTCCAGAGCACTTAAAAAACCCGCTTCCAGTGAAATGTCTGAGGAGTATGTAAAAACCCGCTTTCAACGAAATGACTCCAGAATACGTAAAAACCCGCTTGCAACGAAATGACTCTAGAGCACTTAAAAACCCGCTTACAACGAAATGCCTTCAGAGCACTTAAAAACCCGCTTGCAACAAAATGACTCCAGAACACTTAAAAACCGGCTTGCAACGAAAAGACTCCAGAGCACTTAAAAACCCGCTTGCAAAGAAATGACTCCAGAACACTTAAAAACCCGCTTTCAACGAAATGACTCCAGAGCACTTAAAAACCCGCTTACAACGAAATGACTCCAGAGCACTTAAAAAACCGCTTGCAACGAAATGACTCCAGAGCACTTAAAAACCCGCTTGCAACGAAATGACTCCAGAGCACTTAAAAACCCCCTTGGAACAAAATGACTCCAGAGCACTTAAAAACCCGCTTGCAACGAAATGACTCCAGAACACTTAAAAACCCGCTTGCAAGGAAATTACTCCAGAGTATTTAAAAACCCGCTTGCAACGAAATGACCTCAGAGCACTTAAAAAACCCGCTTCCAGTGAAATGTCTGAGAAGTATGTAAAAACCCGCTTGCAACGAAATGACTCCAGAGCACGTAAAAACCCGCTTGCAACGAAATGACTCCAGAGCACTTAAAAAACCCGCTTCCAATTAAATGTCAGAGAAGTATGTAAAAACCGGCTCTCAACGAAATGACTCCAGAGTACTTAAAAACCTGCTCTCAACGAAATGCCTCCAGAGCACTTAAAAACCCCGCTTCCAGTGAAATGTCTGAGAAGTATGTAAAACCCGCTTGCAACGAAATGACTCCAGAGCACTTAAAAAACCGCTTGCAACGAAATGACTCCAGAGCACTTAAAAACCCGCTTGCAATGAAATGACTCCAGAGCACTTAAAAACCCGCTTACAACGAAATGCCTTCAGAGCACTTAAAAACCCGCTTGCAACGAAATGACTCCAGAACACTTAAAAACCCGCTTGCAACGAAAAGACTCCAGAGCACTTAAAAACCCGCTTGCAACGAAATGACTCCAGAGCACTTAAAAACCCGCTTGCAACGAAATGACTCCAGAGCCCTTAAAAACCCGCGTGCAACGAAATGACTCCAGAGCACTTAAAAACCCGCTTGCAACGAAATGACTCCAGAGCACTTAAAAACCCGCTTGCAACGAAATGACTCCAGAGCACTTAAAAAACCCGCTTTCAGTGAAATGTCTGAGAAGTATGTAAAAACCCACTTGCAACGAAATGAATCCAGAGCACTTAAAAACCCGCTTGCAACGAAATGACTCCAGAGCAATTAAAAAACCCGCTTCCATTAAATGTCAGAGAAGTATGTAAAAACCGGCTTGCAACGAAATGACTCCAGAGCACGTAAAAACCCGCTCTCAACGAAATGCCTCCAGAGCACTTAAAAAACCCGCTTCCAGTGAAATGTCTGAGAAGTATGTAAAAACCCACTTGCAACGAAATGAATCCAGAGCACTTAAAAACCCGCTTGCAACGAAATGACTCCAGAGCAATTAAAAAACCTGCTTCCATTAAATGTCAGAGAAGTATGTAAAAACCGGCTTGCAACGAAATGACTCCAGAGCACTTAAAAACCCGCTTACAACGAAATGACTCCAGAGCTCTTAAAAAACCGCTTGCAACGAAATGACTTCAGAGCACTTAAAAACCCGCTTGCAACGAAATGACTCCAGAGTACTTAAAAGCTTGCTTGTAACGAAATGACTCCAGAACATTTAAAAACCCGCTTGCAACGAAATGACTCCAGAGCACTTAAAAACCAGCTTGCAACGAAATGACTCCAGAGCACTTAAAAAACCCGCTTCCAATTAAATGTCAGAGAAGTATGTAAAAACCGGCTTGCAACGAAATGACTCCAGAGCACGTAAAAACCCGCTCTCAACGAAATGACTCCAGAGTACTTAAAAACCCACTCTCAGCGAAATGCCTCCAGAGCACTTAAAAAACCCGCTTCCAGTGAAATGTCTGAGAAGTATGTAAAAACCCGCTTGCAACGAAATGACTCCAGAACACTTAAAAACCCGCTTGCAACGAAATGACTCCAGAGTACTTAAAAACCCGCTTGCAACGAAATGACTCCAGAGCATCAAAAAACCCGCTTCCAGTGAAATGTCTGAGAAGTATGTAAAAACCCACTTGCAACGAAATAATTCCAGAGCACTTAAAAACCCGCTTGCAACGAAATGACTCCAGAGCACTTAAAAAAACCCGCTTCCAATTAAATGTCAGAGAAGTATGTAAAAACCCGCTTGCAACGAAATGACTCCAGAGCACTTAAAAACCCGCTTGCAACGAAATGACTCCAGAACACTTAAAAACCCGCTTACAACGAAATGACTCCAGAGCACTTAAAAAACCGCTTGCAACAAAATGACTCCAGAGCACTTAAAAACCCGCTTGCAAGGAAAGGACTCCAGAGCACTTAAAATCCCGCTTGCAATGAAATGACTTTAGAACACTTAAAAACCCGCTTGCAACGAAATGACTCCAGAACACTTAAAAACCCGCTTGCAACGAAATGACTCCAGAGCACTTAAAAACCTGCTTGCAACGAAATGACTCCAGAGTATTTAAAAACCCGCTTGCAACGAAATGACTCCAGAGCACGTAAAAACCTGCTTGCAACGAAATGACTCCAGAGCACTTAAAAAACTCGCTTCCAGTTAAATGTCAGAGAAGTATGTAAAAACCGGCTTAAAACGAAATGACTCCAGAGCACGTAAAAACCCGCTTGCAACGAAATGACTCCAGAGTACTTAAAAACCCGCTTGCAACGAAATGACTCCAGAGCACTTAAAAAACCAGCTTCCAGTGAAATGTCTGAGAAGTATGTAAAAACCAGCTTGCAACGAAATGACTCTAGAGCACGTAAAAACCCGCTTGCAACGAAATGACTCCAGAGCACTTAAGAAACCCACTTCAAATTAAATGTCAGAGAAGTATGTAAAAACCGGCTTGCAACGAAATGACTCCAGAGCACTTAAAAAACCAGCTTCCAGTGAAATGTCTGAGGAGTATGTAAAAACCCGCTTGCAACGAAATGACTCCAGAATACGTAAAAACCCGCTTGCAAAGAAATGACTCTAGAGCACTTAAAAACCCGCTTACAACGAAATGCCTTCAGAGCACTTAAAAACCCGCTTGCAACGAAATGACTCCAGAACACTTAAAAACCCGCTTGCAACGAAATGACTCTAGAGCACTTAAAAACCCGCTAACAACGAAATGCCTTCAGAGCACTTAAAAACCCGCTTGCAAAGAAATGACTCCAGAACACTTAAAAACCCGCTTGCAACGAAAAGACTCCAGAACACTTAAAAAACCCACTTCAAATTAAATGTCAGAGAAGTATGTAAAAACCGGCTTGCAACGAAATGACTCCAGAGCACGTAAAAACCCGCTTGCAACGAAATGACTCCAGAGTATTTAAAAACCCGCTTGCAAAGAAATGACTCCAGAGCACTTAAAAAACCCGCTTCCAGTGAAATGTCGGAGAAGTATGTAAAAACCCGCTTGCAACGAAATGACTCCAGAGCACGTAAAAACCTGCTTGCAACGAAATGACTCCAGAGCACTTAAAAAACTCACTTCCAGTTAAATGTCAGAGAAGTATGTAAAAACCCGCTCTCAACGAAATGACTCCAGAGCACTTAAAAAACTGCTCTCAACGAAATGCCTCCAGAGCACTTAAAAACCCCGCTTCCAGTGAAATGTCTGAGAAGTATGTAAAAACCCGCTTGCAACGAAATGACTCCAGAACACTTAAAAACCCGCTTGCAACGAAATGACTCCAGAGCACTTAAAAACCCGCTTACAACGAAATACCTTCAGAGCACTTAAAAACCCGCTTGCAACGAAATGACTCCAGAACACTTAAAAACCCGCTTGCAACGAAAAGACTCCAGAGCACTTAAAAACCCGCTTGCAACGAAATGACTCCAGAGCACTTAAAAACCCGCTTGCAACGAAATGACTCCAGAGCACGTAAAAACCCGCTTGCAACGAAATGACTCCAGAGCACTTAAAAACCTGCGTGCAACGAAATGACTCCAGAGCACTTAAAAACCCGCTTGCAACGAAATGACTCCAGAGCACGTAAAAACCCGCTTGCAACGAAATGACTCCAGAGCACTTAAAAACCTGCGTGCAACGAAATGACTCCAGAGCACTTAAAAACCTGCTTGCAACGAAATGACTCCAGAGCACTTAAAAACACGCTTGCAACGAAATGACTCCAGAGCACTTAAAAACCCGCTTGCAACGAAATGACTCCAGAGTACTTAAAAACCCGCTTGCAACGAAATGACTCCAGAGCATTAAAAAACCCGCTTCCAGTGAAATGTCTGAGAAGTATGTAAAAACCCACTTGCAACGAAATGATTCCAGATCGCTTAAAAACCCGCTTGCAACGAAATGACTCCAGAGCACTTAAAAAATCCGCTTCCAATTAAATGTCAGAGAAGTATGTAAAAACCGGCTTGCAACGAAATGACTCCAGAGCACGTAAAAACCCGCTCTCAAGGAAATGACTCCAGAGTACTTAAAAACCCGCTCTCAACGAAATGCCTCCAGAGCACTTAAAAAACCCACTTCCAGTGAAATGTCTGAGAAGTATGTAAAAACCCGCTTGCAACGAAATGACTCCAGAACACTTAAAAACCCGCTTGCAACGAAATGACTCCAGAGCACTTAAAAACCCGCTTGCAACGAAATGACTCCAAAACACTTAAAAACCCGCTTACAACGAAATGACTCAAGAGCACTTAAAAAACCTCTTGCAACAAAATGACTCCAGAGCACTTAAAAACCCGCTTGCAACGAAAGGACTCCAGAGCACTTAAAAACCCGCTTGCAATGAAATGACTTTAGAACACTTAAAAACCCGCTTGCAACGAAATGACTCCAGAACACTTAAAAACCCGCTTGCAACGAAATGACTCCAGAGCACTTAAAAACCTGCTTGCAACGAAATGACCCCAGAGTATTTAAAAACCCGCTTGCAACGAAATGACTCCAGAGCACTTAAAAAACTCGCTTCCAGTTAAATGTCAGAGAAGTATGTAAAAACCGGCTTGCAACGAAATGACTCCAGAGCACGTAAAAACCCGCTTGCAACGAAATGACTCCAGAGTACTTAAAAACCCGCTTGCAACGAAATGACTCCAGAGCACTTAAAAAACCAGCTTCCAGTGAAATGTCTGAGAAGTATGTAAAAACCCGCTTGCAACGAAATGACTCCAGAGCACGTAAAAACCCGCTTGCAACGAAATGACTCCAGAGCACTTAAAAAACCCACTTCAAATTAAATTTCAGAGAAGTATGTAAAAACCGGCTTGCAACGAAATGACTCCAGAGCACTTAAAAAACCAGCTTCCAGTGAAATGTCTGAGGAGTATGTAAAAACCCGCTTGCAACGAAATGACTCCAGAATACGTAAAAACCCGCTTGCAACGAAATGACTCTAGAGCACTTAAAAACCTGCTTACAACGAAATGCCTTCAGAGCACTTAAAAACCCGCTTGCAACGAAATGACTCCAGAACACTTAAAAACCCGCTTGCAACGAAATGACTCTAGAGCACTTAAAAACCCGCTTACAACGAAATGCCTTCAGAGCACTTAAAAACCCGCTTGCAACGAAATGACTCCAGAACACTTAAAAACCCGCTTGCAACGAAAAGACTACAGAACACTTAAAAACCCGCTTGCAACGAAATGACTCCAGAGCACTTAAAAACCTGCTTGCAACGAAATGACTCCAGAGCACGTAAAAATCCGCTTGCAACGAAATGACTCCAGAGCACTTAAAAACCCGCGTGCAACGAAATGACTCCAGAGCAATTAAAAACCCGCTTGCAACGAAATGACTCCAGAGCACTTAAAAACCCGCTTGCAACGAAATGACTCCAGAGCACTTAAAAAACCCGCTTCCAGTGAAATGTCTGAGAAGTATGTAAAAACCCACTTGCAACGAAATGAATCCAGAGCACTTAAAAACCCGTTTGCAACAAAATGACTCCAGAGCAATTAAAAAACCCGCTTCCATTAAATGTCAGAGAAGTATGTAAAAACCGGCTTGCAACGAAATGACTCCAGAGCACGTAAAAACCCGCTCTCAACGAAATGCCTCCAGAGCACTTAAAAAACCCGCTTCCAGTGAAATGTCTGAGAAGTATGTAAAAACCCGCTTTCAACGAAATGACTCCAGAACACTTAAAAACCCGCTTGCAACGAAATGACTCCAGAGCACTTAAAAACCCGCTTGCAACGAAATGACTCCAGAACACTTAAAAACCCGCTTGCAAAGAAATGACTCCAGAGCACTTAAAAACCCGCTTACAACGAAATGACTCCAGAGCTCTTAAAAAACCGCTTGCAACGAAATGACTCCAGAGCACTTAAAAACCCGCTTGCAACGAAATGAGTCCAGAGTACTTAAAAGCTTGCTTGTAACGAAATGACTCCAGAACATTTAAAAACCCGCTTGCAACGAAATGACTCCAGAGCACTTAAAAACCAGCTTGCAACGAAATGACTCCAGAGCACTTAAAAAACCCGCTTCCAATTAAATGTCAGAGAAGTATGTAAAAACCGGCTTGCAACGAAATGACTCCAGAGCACGTAAAAACCCGCTCTCAACGAAATGACTCCAGAGTACTTAAAAACCCGCTCTCAGCGAAATGCCTCCAGAGCACTTAAAAAACCCGCTTCCAGTGAAATGTCTGAGAAGTATGTAAAAACCCGCTTGCAACGAAATGACTCCAGAACACTTAAAAACCCGTTTGCAACGACAAGACTCTAGAGCACTTAAAAACCCGCTTGCAACGAAATGACTCCAGAGTACTTAAAAACCCGCTTGCAACGAAATGACTCCAGAGCATTAAAAAACCCGCTTCCAGTGAAATGTCTGAGAAGTATGTAAAAACCCACTTGCAACGAAATGATTCCAGATCACTTAAAAACCCGCTTGCATCGAAATGACTCCAGAGCACTTAAAAAAACCCGCTTCCAATTAAATGTCAGAGAAGTATGTAAAAACCGGCTTGCAACAAAATGACTTCAGAGCACGTAAAAACCCGCTCTCAACGAAATGACTCCAGAGTACTTAAAAACCCGCTCTCAACGAAATGCCTCCAGAGCACTTAAAAAACCCACTTCCAGTGAAATGTCTGAGAAGTATGTAAAAACCCGCTTGCAACGAAATGACTCCAGAGCACTTAAAAACCCGCTTGCAACGAAATGACTCCAGAACACTTAAAAACCTGCTTACAACGAAATGACTCCAGAGCACTTAAAAAACCGCTTGCAACAAAATGACTCCAGAGCACTTAAAAACCCGCTTGCAAGGAAAGGACTCCAGAGCACTTAAAATCCCGCTTGCAATGAAATGACTTTAGAACACTTAAAAACCCGCTTGCAACGAAATGACTCCAGAACACTTAAAAACCCGCTTGCAACGAAATGACTCCAGAGCACTTAAAAACCTGCTTGCAACGAAATGACTCCAGAGTATTTAAAAACCCGCTTGCAACGAAATGACTCCAGAGCACTTAAAATACTCGCTTCCAGTTAAATGTCAGAGAAGTATGTAAAAACCGGCTTAAAACGAAATGACTCCAGAGCACGTAAAAACCCGCTTGAAACGAAATGACTCCAGAGTACTTAAAAACCCGCTTGCAACGAAATGACTCCAGAGCACTTAAAAAACCAGCTTCCAGTGAAATGTCTGAGAAGTATGTAAAAACCCGCTTGCAACGAAATGACTCCAGAGCACGTAAAAACCCGCTTGCAACGAAATGACTCCAGAGCACTTAAGAAACCCACTTCAAATTGAATGTCAGAGAAGTATGTAAAAACCGGCTTGCAACGAAATGACTCCAGAGCACTTAAAAAACCAGCTTCCAGTGAAATGTCTGAGGAGTATGTAAAAACCCGCTTGCAACGAAATGACTCCAGAATACGTAAAAACCCGCTTGCAAAGAAATGACTCTAGAGCACTTAAAAACCCGCTTACAACGAAATGCCTTCAGAGCACTTAAAAACCCGCTTGCAACGAAATGACTCCAGAACACTTAAAAACCCGCTTGCAACGAAAAGACTCCAGAACACTTAAAAACCCGCTTGCAACGAAATGTCTCCAGAGCACGTAAAAACCCGCTTGCAACGAAATGACTCCAGAGAACTTAAAAAACCCACTACAAATTAAATGTCAGAGAAGTATGTAAAAACCGGCTTGCAACGAAATGACTCCAGAGCACGTAAAAACCCGCTTGCAACGAAATGACTCCAGAGTATTTAAAAACCCGCTTGCAAAGAAATGACTCCAGAGCACTTAAAAAACCCGCTTCCAGTGAAATGTCGGAGAAGTATGTAAAAACCCGCTTGCAACGAAATGACTCCAGAGCACGTAAAAACCTGCTTGCAACGAAATGACTCCAGAGCACTTAAAAAACTCACTTCCAGTTAAATGTCAGAGAAGTATGTAAAAACCCGCTCTCAACGAAATGACTCCAGAGTACTTAAAAAACCGCTCTCAACGAAATGCCTCCAGAGCACTTAAAAACCCCGCTTCCAGTGAAATGTCTGAGAAGTATGTAAAAACCAGCTTGCAACGAAATGACTCCAGAACACTTAAAAACCCGCTTGCAACGAAATGACTCCAGAGCACTTAAAAACCCGCTTACAACGAAATACCTTCAGAGCACTTAAAAACCCGCTTGCAACGAAATGACTCCAGAACACTTAAAAACCCGCTTGCAACGAAAAGACTCCAGAGCACTTAAAAACCCGCTTGCAACGAAATGACTCCAGAGCACTTAAAAACCCGCTTGCAACGAAATGACTCCAGAGCACGTAAAAACCCGCTTGCAACGAAATGACTCCAGAGCACTTAAAAACCTGCGTGCAACGAAATGACTCCAGAGCACTTAAAAACCCGCTTGCAACGAAATGACTCCAGAGCACTTAAAAACCCGCTTGCAACGAAATGACTCCAGAGCACTTAAAAACCCGCTTGCAACGAAATGACTCCAGAGCACTTAAAAACCTGCTTGCAACGAAATGACTCCAGAGCTTTTAAAAACCCGCTTGCAACGAAATAACTCCAGAGTACTTAAAAACCCGCTTGCAACGAAATGACTCCAGAGCATTAAAAAACCCGCTTCCAGTGAAATGTCTGAGAAGTATGTAAAAACCCACTTGCAACGAAATGATTCCAGATCACTTAAAAACCCGCTTGCAACGAAATGACTCCAGAGCACTTAAAAAATCCGCTTCCAATTAAATGTCAGAGAAGTATGTAAAAACCGGCTTGCAACGAAATGACTCCAGAGCACGTAAAAACCCGCTCTCAACGAAATGACTCCAGAGTACTTAAAAACCCGCTCTCAACGAAATGCCTCCAGAGCACTTAAAAAACCCACTTCCAGTGAAATGTCTGAGAAGTATGTAAAAACCCGCTTGCAACGAAATGACTCCAGAACACTTAAAAACCCGCTTGCAACGAAATGACTCCAGAGCACTTAAAAACCCGCTTGCAACGAAATGACTCCAGAACACTTAAAAACCCGCTTACAACGAAATGACTCAAGAGCACTTAAAAAACCTCTTGCAACAAAATGACTCCAGAGCACTTAAAAACCCGCTTGCAACGAAAGGACTCCAGAGCACTTAAAAACCCGCTTGCAATGAAATGACTTTAGAACACTTAAAAACCCGCTTGCAACGAAATGACTCCAGAACACTTAAAAACCCGCTTGCAACGAAATGACTCCAGAGCACTTAAAAACCTGCTTGCAACGAAATGACTCTAGAGTATTTAAAAACCCGCTTGCAACGAAATGACTCCAGAGCACTTAAAAAACTCGCTTCCAGTTAAATGTCAGAGAAGTATGTAAAAACCGGCTTCCAACGAAATGACTCCAGAGCACGTAAAAACCCGCTAGCAACGAAATGACTCCAGAGTACTTAAAAACCCGCTTGCAACGAAATGACTCCAGAGCACTTAAAAAACCAGCTTCCAGTGAAATGTCTGAGAAGTATGTAAAAACCCGCTTGCAACGAAATGACTCCAGAGCACGTAAAAACCCGCTTGCAACGAAATGACTCCAGAGCACTTAAAAAACCCACTTCAAATTAAATGTCAGAGAAGTATGTAAAAACCGGCTTGCAACGAAATGACTCCAGAGCACTTAAAAAACCAGCTTCCAGTGAAATGTCTGAGGAGTATGTAAAAACCCGCTTGCAACGAAATGACTCTAGAGCACTTAAAAACCTGCTTACAACGAAATGCCTTCAGAGCACTTAAAAACCCGCTTGCAACGAAATGACTCCAGAACACTTAAAAACCCGCTTGCAACGAAATGACTCTAGAGCACTTAAAAACCCGCTTACAACGAAATGCCTTCAGAGCACTTAAAAACCCGCTTGCAACAAAATGACTCCAGAACACTTAAAAACCCGCTTGAAACGAAAAGACTCCAGAACGCTTAAAAACCCGCTTGCAATGAAATGACTCCAGAGCACGTAAAAACCCGCTTGCAACAAAATGACTCCAGAGCACTTAAAAAACCCACTTCAAATTAAATGTCAGAGAAGTATGTAAAAACCGGCTTTCAACGAAATGACTCCAGAGCACGTAAAAACCCGCTCTCAACGAAATGACTCCAGAGTACTTAAAAAACCGCTCTCAACGAAATGCCTCCAGAGCACTTAAAAACCCCGCTTCCAGTGAAATGTCTGAGAAGTATGTAAAAACCCGCTTGCAACGAAATGACTCCAGAACACTTAAAAACCCGCTTGCAACGAAATGACTCCAGAGCACTTAAAAACCCGCTTACAACGAAATACCTTCAGAGCACTTAAAAACCCGCTTGCAACGAAATGACTCCAGAGCACTTAAAAACCCGCTTGCAATGAAAAGACTCCAGAGCACTTAAAAACCCGCTTGCAACGAAATGACTCCAGAGCACTTAAAAACCCGCTTGCAACGAAAAGACTCCAGAGCACTTAAAAACCCGCTTGCAACGAAATGACTCCAGAGCACTTAAAAACCCGCTTGCATCGAAATGACTCCAGAGCACTTAAAAACCCGCTTGCAACGAAATGGCTCCAGAGCACTTAAAAACCCGCTTGCAACGAAATGACTCCAGAGCACTTAAAAACCTGCTTGCAACGAAATGACTCCAGAGCTTTTAAAAACCGGCTTGCAACGAAATGACTCCAGAGTACTTAAAAACCCGCTTGCAACGAAATGACTCCAGAGCATTAAAAAACCCGCTTCCAGTGAAATGTCTGAGAAGTATGTAAAAACCCACTTGCAACGAAATGATTCCAGATCACTTAAAAACCCGCTTGCAACGAAATGACTCCAGAGCACTTAAAAAATCCGCTTCCAATTAAATGTCAGAGAAGTATGTAAAAACCGGCTTGCAACGAAATGACTCCAGAGCACGTAAAAACCCGCTCTCAACGAAATGACTCCAGAGTACTTAAAAACCCGCTCTCAACGAAATGCCTCTAGAGCACTTAAAAAACCCACTTCCAGTGAAATGTCTGAGAAGTATGTAAAAACCCGCTTGCAACGAAATGACTCCAGAACACTTAAAAACCCGCTTGCAACGAAATGACTCCAGAGCACTTAAAAACCCGCTTGCAACGAAATGACTCCAGAACACTTAAAAACCCGCTTGCAACGAAATGACTCCAGAGCACTTAAAAACCCGCTTGCAACGAAATGACTCCAGAACACTTAAAAACCCGCTTGCAACGAAATGACTCCAGAGCACTTAAAAACCTGCTTGCAACGAAATGACTCCAGAGCACTTAAAAAACTCGCTTCCAGTTAAATGTCAGAGAAGTATGTAAAAACCGGCTTGCAACGAAATGACTCCAGAGCACGTAAAAACCCGCTTGCAACGAAATGACTCCAGAGTACTTAAAAACCCGCTTGCAACGAAATGACTCCAGAGCATTAAAAAACCCGCTTCCAGTGAAATGTCTGAGAAGTATGTAAAAACCCACTTGCAACGAAATGATTCCAGATCACTTAAAAACCCGCTTGCAACGAAATGACTCCAGAGCACTTAAAAAATCCGCTTCCAATTAAATGTCAGAGAAGTATGTAAAAACCGGCTTGCAACGAAATGACTCCAGAGCACGTAAAAACCCGCTCTCAACGAAATGACTCCAGAGTACTTAAAAACCCGCTCTCAACGAAATGCCTCCAGAGCACTTAAAAAACCCACTTCCAGTGAAATGTCTGAGAAGTATGTAAAAACCCGCTTGCAACGAAATGACTCCAGAACACTTAAAAACCCGCTTGCAACGAAATGACTCCAGAGCACTTAAAAACCCGCTTGCAACGAAATGACTCCAGAACACTTAAAAACCCGCTTGCAACGAAATGACTCCAGAGCACTTAAAAACCCGCTTGCAACGAAATGACTCCAGAACACTTAAAAACCCGCTTACAACGAAATGACTCAAGAGCACTTAAAAAACCTCTTGCAACAAAATGACTCCAGAGCACTTAAAAACCCGCTTGCAACGAAAGGACTCCAGAGCACTTAAAAACCCGCTTGCAATGAAATGACTTTAGAACACTTAAAAACCTGCTTGCAACGAAATGACTCCAGAACACTTAAAAACCCGCTTGCAACGAAATGACTCCAGAGCACTTAAAAACCTGCTTGCAACGAAATGACTCCAGAGTATTTAAAAACCCGCTTGCAACGAAATGACTCCAGAGCACTTAAAAAACTCGCTTCCAGTTAAATGTCAGAGAAGTATGTAAAAACCGGCTTGCAACGAAATGACTCCAGAGCACGTAAAAACCCGCTTGCAACGAAATGACTCCAGAGTACTTAAAAACCCGCTTGCAACGAAATGACTCCAGAGCACTTAAAAAACCAGCTTCCAGTGAAATGTCTGAGAAGTATGTAAAAACCCGCTTGCAACGAAATGACTCCAGAGCACGTAAAAACCCGCTTGCAACGAAATGACTCCAGAGCACTTAAAAAACCCACTTCAAATTAAATGTCAGAGAAGTATGTAAAAACCGGCTTGCAACGAAATGACTCCAGAGCACTTAAAAAACCAGCTTCCAGTGAAATGTCTGAGGAGTATGTAAAAACCCGCTTGCAACGAAATGACTCCAGAATACGTAAAAACCCGCTTGCAACGAAATGACTCTAGAGCACTTAAAAACCTGCTTACAACGAAATGCCTTCAGAGCACTTAAAAACCCGCTTGCAACGAAATGACTCCAGAACACTTAAAAACCCGCTTGCAACGAAATGACTCTAGAGCACTTAAAAACCCGCTTACAACGAAATGCCTTCAGAGCACTTAAAAACCCGCTTGCAACGAAATGACTCCAGAACACTTAAAAACCCGCTTGAAACGAAAAGACTCCAGAACACTTAAAAACCCGCTTGCAATGAAATGACTCCAGAGCACGTAAAAACCCGCTTGCAACAAAATGACTCCAGAGCACTTAAAAAACCCACTTCAAATTAAATGTCAGAGAAGTATGTAAAAACCGGCTTGCAACGAAATGACTCCAGAGCACGTAAAAACCCGCTCTCAACGAAATGACTCCAGAGTACTTAAAAAACCGCTCTCAACGAAATGCCTCCAGAGCACTTAAAAACCCCGCTTCCAGTGAAATGTCTGAGAAGTATGTAAAAACCCGCTTGCAACGAAATGACTCCAGAACACTTAAAAACCCGCTTGCAACGAAATGACTCCAGAGCACTTAAAAACCCGCTTACAACGAAATACCTTCAGAGCACTTAAAAACCCGCTTGCAACGAAATGACTCCAGAGCACTTAAAAACCCGCTTGCAATGAAAAGACTCCAGAGCACTTAAAAACCCGCTTGCAACGAAATGACTCCAGAGCACTTAAAAACCCGCTTGCAACGAAAAGACTCCAGAGCACTTAAAAACCCACTTGCAACGAAATGACTCCAGAGCACTTAAAAACCCGCTTGCATCGAAATGACTCCAGAGCACTTAAAAACCCGCTTGCAACGTAATGGCTCCAGAGCACTTAAAAACCCGCTTGCAACGAAATGACTCCAGAGCACTTAAAAACCTGCTTGCAACGAAATGACTCCAGAGCTTTTAAAAACCCGCTTGCAACGAAATGACTCCAGAGTACTTAAAAACCCGCTTGCAACGAAATGACTCCAGAGCATTAAAAAACCCGCTTCCAGTGAAATGTCTGAGAAGTATGTAAAAACCCACTTGCAACGAAATGATTCCAGATCACTTAAAAACCCGCTTGCAACGAAATGACTCCAGAGCACTTAAAAAATCCGCTTCCAATTAAATGTCAGAGAAGTATGTAAAAACCGGCTTGCAACGAAATGACTCCAGAGCACGTAAAAACCCGCTCTCAACGAAATGACTCCAGAGTACTTAAAAACCCGCTCTCAACGAAATGCCTCCAGAGCACTTAAAAAACCCACTTCCAGTGAAATGTCTGAGAAGTATGTAAAAACCCGCTTGCAACGAAATGACTCCAGAACACTTAAAAACCCGCTTGCAACGAAATGACTCCAGAGCACTTAAAAACCCGCTTGCAACGAAATGACTCCAGAACACTTAAAAACCCGCTTACAACGAAATGACTCAAGAGCACTTAAAAAACCTCTTGCAACAAAATGACTCCAGAGCACTTAAAAACCCGCTTGCAACGAAAGGACTCCAGAGCACTTAAAAACCCGCTTGCAATGAAATGACTTTAGAACACTTAAAAACCCGCTTGCAACGAAATGACTCCAGAACACTTAAAAACCCGCTTGCAACGAAATGACTCCAGAGCACTTAAAAACCTGCTTGCAACGAAATGACTCCAGAGTATTTAAAAACCCGCTTGCAACGAAATGACTCCAGAGCACTTAAAAAACTCGCTTCCAGTTAAATGTCAGAGAAGTATGTAAAAACCGGCTTGCAACGAAATGACTCCAGAGCACGTAAAAACCCGCTTGCAACGAAATGACTCCAGAGTACTTAAAAACCCGCTTGCAACGAAATGACTCCAGAGCACTTAAAAAACCAGCTTCCAGTGAAATGTCTGAGAAGTATGTAAAAACCCGCTTGCAACGAAATAACTCCAGAGCACGTAAAAACCCGCTTGCAACGAAATGACTCCAGAGCACTTAAAAAACCCACTTCAAATTAAATGTCAGAGAAGTATGTAAAAACCGGCTTGCAACGAAATGACTCCAGAGCACTTAAAAAACCAGCTTCCAGTGAAATGTCGGAGAAGTATGTAAAAACCCGCTTGCAACGAAATGACTCCAGAATACGTAAAAACCCGCTTGCAACGAAATGACTCTAGAGCACTTAAAAACCTGCTTACAACGAAATGCCTTCAGAGCACTTAAAAACCCGCTTGCAACGAAATGACTCCAGAACACTTAAAAACCCGCTTGCAACGAAATGACTCTAGAGCACTTAAAAACCCGCTTACAACGAAATGCCTTCAGAGCACTTAAAAACCCGCTTGCAACGAAATGACTCCAGAACACTTAAAAACCCGCTTGAAACGAAAAGACTCCAGAACACTTAAAAACCCGCTTGCAATGAAATGACTCCAGAGCACGTAAAAACCCGCTTGCAACAAAATGACTCCAGAGCACTTAAAAAACCCACTTCAAATTAAATGTCAGAGAAGTATGTAAAAACCGGCTTGCAACGAAATGACTCCAGAGCACGTAAAAACCCGCTCTCAACGAAATGACTCCAGAGTACTTAAAAAACCGCTCTCAACGAAATGCCTCCAGAGCACTTAAAAACCCCGCTTCCAGTGAAATGTCTGAGAAGTATGTAAAAACCCGCTTGCAACGAAATGACTCCAGAGCACTTAAAAACCCGCTTGCAACGAAAGGACTCCAGAGCACTTAAAAACCCGCTTGCAATGAAATGACTTTAGAACACTTAAAAACCCGCTTGCAACGAAATGACTCCAGAACACTTAAAAACCCCCTTGCAACGAAATGACTCCAGAGCACTTAAAAACCTGCTTGCAATGAAATGACTCCAGAGTATTTAAAAACCCGCTTGCAACGAAATGACTCCAGAGCACGTAAAAACCTGCTTGCAACTAAATGACTCCAGAGTACTTAAAAACCCGCTTGCAACGAAATGCCTACAGAGCATTTAAAAAACCCGCTTCCAGTGAAATGTCTGAGAAGTATGTAAAAACCAGCTTGCAACGAAATGCCTCCAGAGCACGTAAAAACCCACTTGCAACGATATGACTCCAGAGCCCTTAAAAAACCCGCTTCCAGTTAAATGTCAGAGATGTAAAAACCCGCTTGCAACGAAATGACTCCAGAGCACGTAAAAACCCGCTTGCAACGAAATGACTCCAGAGTACTTAAAAACCCGCTTGCAACGAAATGCCTCCAGAGCACTTAAAAAACACGCTTCCAGTGAAATGTCTGAGGAGTATGTAAAAACCCGCTTGCAACGAAATGACTCCAGAATACGTAAAAACCCGCTTGCAACGAAATGACTCTAGAGCACTTAAAAACCCGCTTACAACGAAATGCCTTCAGAGCACTTAAAAACCCGCTTGCAACGAAAGGACTCCAGAGCACTTAAAAACCCGCTTGCAATGAAATGACTTTAGAACACTTAAAAACCCGCTTGCAACGAAATGACTCCAGAACACTTAAAAACCCGCTTGCAACGAAATGACTCCAGAGCACTTAAAAACCTGCTTGCAACGAAATGACTCCAGAGTATTTAAAAACCCGCTTGCAACGAAATGACTCCAGAGCACTTAAAAACCTGCTTGCAACGAAATGACTCCAGAGCACTTAAAAAACTCGCTTCCAGTTAAATGTCAGAGAAGTATGTAAAAACCAGCTTGCAACGAAATGACTTCAGAGCACGTAAAAACCCGCTTGCAACGAAATGACTCCAGAGCACTTAAGAAACCCACTTCAAATTAAATGTCAGAGAAGTATGTAAAAACCGGCTTGCAACGAAATGACTCCAGAGCACTTAAAAAACCAGCTTCCAGTGAAATGTCTGAGGAGTATGTAAAAACCCGCTTGCAACGAAATGACTCCAGAATACGTAAAAACCCGCTTGCAAAGAAATGACTCTAGAGCACTTAAAAACCCGCTTACAACGAAATGCCTTCAGAGCACTTAAAAACCCGCTTGCAACGAAATGACTCCAGAACACTTAAAAACCCGCTTGCAACGAAATGACTCTTGAGCACTTAAAAACCCGCTTACAACGAAATGCCTTCAGAGCACTTTAAAACCCGCTTGCAACGAAATGACTCCAGAACACTTAAAAACCCGCTTGCAACGAAAAGACTCCAGAACACTTAAAAACCCGCTTGCAACGAAATGTCTCCAGAGCACGTAAAAACCCGCTTGCAACGAAATGACTCCAGAGCACTTAAAAAACCCACTTCAAATTAAATGTCAGAGAAGTATGTAAAAACCGGCTTGCAACAAAATGACTCCAGAGCACGTAAAAACCCGCTTGCAACGAAATGACTCCAGAGTATTTAAAAACCCGCTTGCAAAGAAATGACTCCAGAGCACTTAAAAAACCCGCTTCCAGTGAAATGTCGGAGAAGTATGTAAAAACCCGCTTGCAACGAAATGACTCCAGAGCACGTAAAAACCTGCTTGCAACGAAATGACTCCAGAGCACTTAAAAAACTCACTTCCAGTTAAATGTCAGAGAAGTATGTAAAAACCCGCTCTCAACGAAATGACTCCAGAACACTTAAAAACCCACTTGCAACGAAATGACTCCAGAGAACTTAAAAACCCGCTTGCAACGAAATGCCTTCAGAGCACTTAAAAACCCGCTTGCATCGAAATGACTCCAGAGCACGTAAAAACCCGCTCTCATCGAAATGACTCCAGAGTACTTAAAAACCCGCTGGCAACGAAATGCCTCCAGAGCACTTAAAAAACCCGCTTCCAGTGAAATGTCTGAGAAGTATGTAAAAACCCGCTTGCAACGTAATGAATCCAGAACACGTAAAAACCCGCTTGCAACGAAATGACTCCAGAGCACTTAAAAACCCGCTTACAACGAAATACCTTCAGAGCACTTAAAAACCCGCTTGCAACGAAATGACTCCAGAACACTTAAAAACCCGCTTGCAACGAAAAGACTCCAGAGCACTTAAAAACCCGCTTACAACGCAATGACTCAAGAGCACTTAAAAAACCGCTTGCAACAAAATGACTCCAGAGCACTTAAAAACCCGCTTGCAACGAAAAGACTCCAGAACACTTAAAAACCCGCTTGCAATGAAATGACTTTAGAACACTTAAAAACCCGCTTTCAACGAAATGACTCCAGAACACTTAAAAACCCCCTTGCAACGAAATGACTCCAGAGCACTTAAAAACCTGCTTGCAATGAAATGACTCCAGAGTATTTAAAAACCCGCTTGCAACGAAATGACTCCAGAGCACGTAAAAACCTGCTTGCAACTAAATGACTCCAGAGTACTTAAAAACCCGCTTGCAACGAAATGCCTACAGAGCATTTAAAAAACCCGCTTCCAGTGAAATGTCTGAGAAGTATGTAAAAACCAGCTTGCAACGAAATGCCTCCAGAGCACGTAAAAACCCACTTGCAACGATATGACTCCAGAGCCCTTAAAAAACCCGCTTCCAGTTAAATGTCAGAGATGTAAAAACCCGCTTGCAACGAAATGACTGCAGAGCACGTAAAAACCCGCTTGCAACGAAATGACTCCAGAGTACTTAAAAACCCGCTTGCAACGAAATGCCTCCAGAGCACTTAAAAAACCCGCTTCCAGTGAAATGTCTGAGGAGTATGTAAAAACCCGCTTGCAACGAAATGACTCCAGAATACGTAAAAACCCGCTTGCAACGAAATGACTCTAGAGCACTTAAAAACCCGCTTACAACGAAATGCCTTCAGAGCACTTAAAAACCCGCTTGCAACGAAAGGACTCCAGAGCACTTAAAAACCCGCTTGCAATGAAATGACTTTAGAACACTTAAAAACCCGCTTGCAACGAAATGACTCCAGAACACTTAAAAACCCGCTTGCAACGAAATGACTCCAGAGCACTTAAAAACCTGCTTGCAACGAAATGACTCCAGAGTATTTAAAAACCCGCTTGCAACGAAATGACTCCAGAGCACTTAAAAACCTGCTTGCAACGAAATGACTCCAGAGCACTTAAAAAACTCGCTTCCAGTTAAATGTCAGAGAAGTATGTAAAAACCAGCTTGCAACGAAATGACTTCAGAGCACGTAAAAACCCGCTTGCAACGAAATGACTCCAGAGCACTTAAGAAACCCACTTCAAATTAAATGTCAGAGAAGTATGTAAAAACCGGCTTGCAACAAAATGACTCCAGAGCACTTAAAAAACCAGCTTCCAGTGAAATGTCTGAGGAGTATGTAAAAACCCGCTTGCAACGAAATGACTCCAGAATACGTAAAAACCCGCTTGCAAAGAAATGACTCTAGAGCACTTAAAAACCCGCTTACAACAAAATGCCTTCAGAGCACTTAAAAACCCGCTTGCAACGAAATGACTCCAGAACACTTAAAAACCCGCTTGCAACGAAATGACTCTTGAGCACTTAAAAACCCGCTTACAACGAAATGCCTTCAGAGCACTTAAAAACCCGCTTGCAACGAAATGACTCCAGAACACTTAAAAACCCGCTTGCAACGAAAAGACTCCAGAACACTTAAAAACCCGCTTGCAACGAAATGTCTCCAGAGCACGTAAAAACCCGCTTGCAACGAAATGACTCCAGAGCATTTAAAAAACCCACTTCAAATTAAATGTCAGAGAAGTATGTAAAAACCGGCTTGCAACGAAATGACTCCAGAGCACGTAAAAACCCGCTTGCAACGAAATGACTCCAGAGTATTTAAAAACCCGCTTGCAAAGAAATGACTCCAGAGCACTTAAAAAACCCGCTTCCAGTGAAATGTCGGAGAAGTATTTAAAAACCCGCTTGCAACGAAATGACTCCAGAGCACGTAAAAACCTGCTTGCAACGAAATGACTCCAGAGCACTTAAAAAACTCACTTCCAGTTAAATGTCAGAGAAGTATGTAAAAACCCGCTCTCAACGAAATGACTCCAGAGTACTTAAAAAACCGCTCTCAACGAAATGCCTCCAGAGCACTTAAAAACCCCGCTTCCAGTGAAATGTCTGAGAAGTATGTAAAAACCCGCTTGCAACGAAATGACTCCAGAACACTTAAAAACCCGCTTGCAACGAAATGACTCCAGAGCACTTAAAAACCCGCTTACAACGAAATACCTTCAGAGCACTTAAAAACCCGCTTGCAACGAAATGACTCCAGAACACTTAAAAACCCGCTTGCAACGAAAAGACTCCAGAGCACTTAAAAATCCGCTTGCAACGAAATGACTCCAGAGCACGTAAAAACCCGCTTGCAACGAAATGACTCCAGAGCACTTAAAAACCTGCGTGCAACGAAATGACTCCAGAGCACTTAAAAACCCGCTTGCAACGAAATGACTCCAGAGCACTTAAAAACCCGCTTGCAACGAAATGACTCCAGAGCACTTAAAAACCCGCTTGCAACGAAATGACTCCAGAGCACTTAAAAACCTGCTTGCAACGAAATGACTCCAGAGCTTTTAAAAACCCGCTTGCAACGAAATGACTCCAGAGTACTTAAAAACCCGCTTGCAACGAAATGACTCCAGAGCATTAAAAAACCCGCTTCCAGTGAAATGTCTGAGAAGTATGTAAAAACCCACTTGCAACGAAATGATTCCAGATCACTTAAAAACCCGCTTGCAACGAAATGACTCCAGAGCACTTAAAAAATCCGCTTCCAATTAAATGTCAGAGAAGTATGTAAAAACCGGCTTGCAACGAAATGACTCCAGAGCACGTAAAAACCCGCTCTCAACGAAATGACTCCAGAGTACTTAAAAACCCGCTCTCAACGAAATGCCTCCAGAGCACTTAAAAAACCCACTTCCAGTGAAATGTCTGAGAAGTATGTAAAAACCCGCTTGCAACGAAATGACTCCAGAACACTTAAAAACCCGCTTGCAACGAAATGACTCCAGAGCACTTAAAAACCGCTTGCAACGAAATGACTCCAGAACACTTAAAAACCCGCTTACAACGAAATGACTCAAGAGCACTTAAAAAACCTCATGCAACAAAATGACTCCAGAGCACTTAAAAACCCGCTTGCAACGAAAGGACTCCAGAGCACTTAAAAACCCGCTTGCAACGAAATGACTCCAGAACACTTAAAAACCCGCTTGCAACGAAATGACTCCAGAGCACTTAAAAACCTGCTTGCAACGAAATGACTCCAGAGTATTTAAAAACCCGCTTGCAACGAAATGACTCCAGAGCACTTAAAAAACTCGCTTCCAGTTAAATGTCAGAGAAGTATGTAAAAACCGGCTTGCAACGAAATGACTCCAGAGCACGTAAAAACCCGCTTGCAACGAAATGACTCCAGAGTACTTAAAAACCCGCTTGCAACGAAATGACTCCAGAGCACTTAAAAAACCAGCTTCCAGTGAAAGGTCTGAGAAGTATGTAAAAACCCGCTTGCAACGAAATGACTCCAGAGCACGTAAAAACCCGCTTGCAACGAAATGACTCCAGAGCACTTAAAAAACCCACTTCAAATTAAATGTCAGAGAAGTATGTAAAAACCGGCTTGCAACGAAATGACTCCAGAGCACTTAAAAAACCAGCTTCCAGTGAAATGTCTGAGGAGTATGTAAAAACCCGCTTGCAACGAAATGACTCCAGAATACGTAAAAACCCGCTTGCAACGAAATGACTCTAGAGCACTTAAAAACCTGCTTACAACGAAATGCCTTCAGAGCACTTAAAAACCCGCTTGCAACGAAATGACTCCAGAACATTTAAAAACCCGCTTGCAACGAAATGACTCTAGAGCACTTAAAAACCCGCTTACAACGAAATGCCTTCAGAGCACTTAAAAACCCGCTTGCAACGAAATGACTCCAGAACACTTAAAAACCCGCTTGCAACGAAAAGACTCCAGAACACTTAAAAACCCGCTTGCAACGAAATGACTCCAGAGCACTTAAAAACCCGCTTGCAACGAAATGACTCCAGAGCACGTAAAAACCCGCTTGCAACGAAATGACTCCAGAGCACTTAAAAACCCGCGTGCAACGTAATGACTCCAGAGCACGTAAAAACCCGCTCTCAACGAAATGACTCCAGAGCACTTAAAAACCCGCTTGCAACGAAATGACTCCAGAGCACTTAAAAAACCCGCTTCCAGTGAAATGTCTGAGAAGTATGTAAAAACCCACTTGCAACGAAATGAATCCAGAGCACTTAAAAACCCGCTTGCAACGAAATGACTCCAGAGCAATTAAAAAACCCGCTTCCATTAAATGTCAGAGAAGTATGTAAAAACCGGCTTGCAACGAAATGACTCCAGAGCACGTAAAAACCCGCTCTCAACGAAATGCCTCCAGAGCACGTAAAAAACCCGCTTCCAGTGAAATGTCTGAGAAGTATGTAAAAACCCGCTTTCAACGAAATGACTCCAGAACACTTAAAAACCCGCTTGCAACGAAATGACTCCAGAGCACTTAAAAACCCGCTTGCAACGAAATGACTCCAGAACACTTAAAAACCCGCTTGCAACGAAATGACTCCAGAGCACTTAAAAACCCGCTTACAACGAAATGACTCCAGAGCTCTTAAAAAACCGCTTGCAAAGAAATGACTCCAGAGCACTTAAAAACCCGCTTGCAACGAAATGACTCCAGAGTACTTAAAAGCTTGCTTGTAACGAAATGACTCCAGAACATTTAAAAACCCGCTTGCAACGAAATGACTCCAGAGCACTTAAAAACCAGCTTGCAACGAAATGACTCCAGAGCACTTAAAAAACCCGCTTCCAATTAAATGTCAGAGAAGTATGTAAAAACCCACTTGCAACGAAATGACTCCAGAGTACTTAAAAGCTTGCTTGTAACGAAATGACTCCAGAACATTTAAAAACCCGCTTGCAACGAAATGACTCCAGAGCACTTAAAAACCCGCTTGCAACGAAATGACTCCAGAGCACTTAAAAACCCGCTTGCAACGAAATGACTCCAGAGCACTTAAAAACCTGCTTGCAACGAAATGACTCCAGAGCTTTTAAAAACCCGCTTGCAACGAAATGACTCCAGAGTACTTAAAAACCCGCTTGCAACGAAATGACTCCAGAGCATTAAAAAACCCGCTTCCAGTGAAATGTCTGAGAAGTATGTAAAAACCCACTTGCAACGAAATGATTCCAGATCACTTAAAAACCCGCTTGCAACGAAATGACTCCAGAGCACTTAAAAAATCCGCTTCCAATTAAATGTCAGAGAAGTATGTAAAAACCGGCTTGCAACGAAATGACTCCAGAGCACGTAAAAACCCGCTCTCAACGAAATGACTCCAGAGTACTTAAAAACCCGCTCTCAACGAAATGCCTCCAGAGCACTTAAAAAACCCACTTCCAGTGAAATGTCTGAGAAGTATGTAAAAACCCGCTTGCAACGAAATGACTCCAGAACACTTAAAAACCCGCTTGCAACAAAATGACTCCAGAGCACTTAAAAACCCGCTTGCAACGAAATGACTCCAGAACACTTAAAAACCCGCTTACAACGAAATGACTCAAGAGCACTTAAAAAACCTCTTGCAACAAAATGACTCCAGAGCACTTAAAAACCCGCTTGCAACGAAAGGACTCCAGAGCACTTAAAAACCCGCTTGCAACGAAATGACTCCAGAACACTTAAAAACCCGCTTGCAACGAAATGACTCCAGAGCACTTAAAAACCTGCTTGCAACAAAATGACTCCAGAGTATTTAAAAACCCGCTTGCAACGAAATGACTCCAGAGCACTTAAAAAACTCGCTTCCAGTTAAATGTCAGAGAAGTATGTAAAAACCGGCTTGCAACGAAATGACTCCAGAGCACGTAAAAACCCGCTTGCAACGAAATGACTCCAGAGTTCTTAAAAACCCGCTTGCAACGAAATGACTCCAGAGCACTTAAAAAACCAGCTTCCAGTGAAAGGTCTGAGAAGTATGTAAAAACCCGCTTGCAACGAAATGACTCCAGAGCACGTAAAAACCCGCTTGCAACGAAATGACTCCAGAGCACTTAAAAAACCCACTTCAAATTAAATGTCAGAGAAGTATGTAAAAACCGGCTTGCAACGAAATGACTCCAGAGCACTTAAAAAACCAGCTTCCAGTGAAATGTCTGAGGAGTATGTAAAAACCCGCTTGCAACGAAATGACTCCAGAATACGTAAAAACCCGCTTGCAACGAAATGACTCTAGAGCACTTAAAAACCTGCTTAAAACGAAATGCCTTCAGAGCACTTAAAAACCCGCTTGCAACGAAATGACTCCAGAACACTTAAAAACCCGCTTGCAACGAAATGACTCTAGAGCACTTAAAAACCCGCTTACAACGAAATGCCTTCAGAGCACTTAAAAACCCGCTTGCAACGAAATGACTCCAGAACACTTAAAAACCCGCTTGCAACGAAAAGACTCCAGAACACTTAAAAACCCGCTTGCAACGAAATGACTCCAGAGCACTTAAAAACCCGCTTGCAACGAAATGACTCCAGAGCACGTAAAAACCCGCTCTCAACGAAATGACTCCAGAGCACTTAAAAACCCGCTTGCAACGAAATGACTCCAGAGCACTTAAAAAACCCGCTTCCAGTGAAATGTCTGAGAAGTATGTAAAAACCCACTTGCAACGAAATGAATCCAGAGCACTTAAAAACCCGCTTGCAACGAAATGACTCCAGAGCAATTAAAAAACCCGCTTCCATTAAATGTCAGAGAAGTATGTAAAAACCGGCTTGCAACGAAATGACTCCAGAGCACGTAAAAACCCGCTCTCAACGAAATGCCTCCAGAGCACTTAAAAAACCCGCTTCCAGTGAAATGTCTGAGAAGTATGTAAAAACCCGCTTTCAACGAAATGACTCCAGAACACTTAAAAACCCGCTTGCAACGAAATGACTCCAGAGCACTTAAAAACCCGCTTGCAACGAAATGACTCCAGAACACTTAAAAACCCGCTTGCAACGAAATGACTCCAGAGCACTTAAAAACCCGCTTACAACGAAATGACTCCAGAGCTCTTAAAAAACCGCTTGCAAAGAAATGACTCCAGAGCACTTAAAAACCCGCTTGCAACGAAATGACTCCAGAGTACTTAAAAGCTTGCTTGTAACGAAATGACTCCAGAACATTTAAAAACCCGCTTGCAACGAAATGACTCCAGAGCACGTAAAAACCAGCTTGCAACGAAATGACTCCAGAGCACTTAAAAAACCCGCTTCCAATTAAATGTCAGAGAAGTATGTAAAAACCGGCTTGCAACGAAATGACTCCAGAGCACGTAAAAACCCGCTCTCAACGAAATGACTCCAGAGTACTTAAAAACCCGCTCTCAGCGAAATGCCTCCAGAGCACTTAAAAAACCCGCTTCCAGTGAAATGTCTGAGAAGTATGTAAAAACCCGCTTGCAACGAAATGACTCCAGAACACTTAAAAACCCGCTTGCAACGAAATGACTCCAGAGCACGTAAAAACCTGCTTGCAACGAAATGACTCCAGAGCACTTAAAAAACTCACTTCCAGTTAAATGTCAGAGAAGTATGTAAAAACCCGCTCTCAACGAAATGACTCCAGAGTACTTAAAAAACCGCTCTCAACGAAATGCCTCCAGAGCACTTAAAAACCCCGCTTCCAGTGAAATGTCTGAGAAGTATGTAAAAACCCGCTTGCAACGAAATGACTCCAGAACACTTAAAAACCCGCTTGCAACGAAATGACTCCAGAGCACTTAAAAACCCGCTTACAACGAAATACCTTCAGAGCACTTAAAAACCCGCTTGCAACGAAATGACTCCAGAACACTTAAAAACCCGCTTGCAACGAAAAGACTCCAGAGCACTTAAAAACCCGCTTGCAACGAAATGACTCCAGAGCACTTAAAAACCCGCTTGCAACGAAATGACTCCAGAGCACGAAAAAACCCGCTTGCAACGAAATGACTCCAGAGCACTTAAAAACCTGCGTGCAACGAAATGACTCCAGAGCACTTAAAAACCCGCTTGCAACGAAATGACTCCAGAGCACTTAAAAACCCGCTTGCAACGAAATGACTCCAGAGCACTTAAAAACCCGCTTGCAACGAAATGACTCCAGAGCACTTAAAAACCTGCTTGCAACGAAATGACTCCAGAGCTTTTAAAAACCCGCTTGCAACGAAATGACTCCAGAGTACTTAAAAACCCGCTTGCAACGAAATGACTCCAGAGAATTAAAAAACCCGCTTCCAGTGAAATGTCTGAGAAGTATGTAAAAACCCACTTGCAACGAAATGATTCCAGATCACTTA
This sequence comes from Meriones unguiculatus, assembly GCF_030254825.1. Taxonomy (NCBI): domain Eukaryota; kingdom Metazoa; phylum Chordata; class Mammalia; order Rodentia; family Muridae; genus Meriones; species Meriones unguiculatus. Next base: position 88,480,398 of record NC_083350.1, read on the forward strand.
AAAACCCGCTTGCAACGAAATGACTCCAGAGCACTTAAAAAATCCGCTTCCAATTAAATGTCAGAGAAGTATGTAAAAACCGGCTTGCAACGAAATGACTCCAGAGCACGTAAAAACCCGCTCTCAACGAAATGACTCCAGAGTACTTAAAAACCCGCTCTCAACGAAATGCCTCCAGAGTACTTAAAAAACCCACTTCCAGTGAAATGTCTGAGAAGTATGTAAAAACCCGCTTGCAACGAAATGACTCCAGAACACTTAAAAACCCGCTTGCAACGAAATGACTCAAGAGCACTTAAAAACCCGCTTGCAACGAAATGACTCCAGAACACTTAAAAAACTCACTTCCAGTTAAATGTCAGAGAAGTATGTAAAAACCCGCTCTCAACGAAATGACTCCAGAGTACTTAAAAACCCGCTCTCAGCGAAATGCCTCCAGAGCACTTAAAAAACCCGCTTCCAGTGAAATGTCTGAGAAGTATGTAAAAACCCGCTTGCAATGAAATGACTCCAGAACACTTAAAAACCCGCTTGCAACGAAATGACTCCAGAGCACGTAAAAACCTGCTTGCAACGAAATGACTCCAGAGCACTTAAAAAACTCACTTCCAGTTAAATGTCAGAGAAGTATGTAAAAACCCGCTCTCAACGAAATGACTCCAGAGTACTTAAAAAACCGCTCTCAACGAAATGCCTCCAGAGCACTTAAAAACCCCGCTTCCAGTGAAATGTCTGAGAAGTATGTAAAAACCCGCTTGCAACGAAATGACTCCAGAACACTTAAAAACCCGCTTGCAACGAAATGACTCCAGAGCACTTAAAAACCCGCTTACAACGAAATACCTTCAGAGCACTTAAAAACCCGCTTGCAACGAAAGGACTCCAGAACACTTAAAAACCCGCTTGCAACGAAAAGACTCCAGAGCACTTAAAAACCCGCTTGCAACGAAATGACTCCAGAGCACTTAAAAACCCGCTTGCAACGAAATGACTCCAGAGCACGTAAAAACCCGCTTGCAACGAAATGACTCCAGAGCACTTAAAAACCCGCGTGCAACGAAATGACTCCAGAGCACTTAAAAACCCGCTTGCAACGAAATGACTCCAGAGCACTTAAAAACCCGCTTGCAACGAAATGACTCCAGAGCACTTAAAAACCCGCTTGCAACGAAATGACTCCAGAGCACTTAAAAACCTGCTTGCAACGAAATGACTTCAGAGCTTTTAAAAACCCGCTTGCAACGAAATGACTCCAGAGTACTTAAAAACCCGCTTGCAACGAAATGACTCCAGAGCATTAAAAAACCCGCTTCCAGTGAAATGTCTGAGAAGTATGTAAAAACCCACTTGCAACGAAATGATTCCAGATCACTTAAAAACCCGCTTGCAACGAAATGACTCCAGAGCACTTAAAAAATCCGCTTCCAATTAAATGTCAGAGAAGTATGTAAAAACCGGCTTGCAACGAAATGACTCCAGAGCACGTAAAAACCCGCTCTCAACGAAATGACTCCAGAGTACTTAAAAACCCGCTCTCAACGAAATGCCTCCAGAGCACTTAAAAAACCCACTTCCAGTGAAATGTCTGAGAAGTATGTAAAAACCCGCTTGCAACGAAATGACTCCAGAACACTTAAAAACCCGCTTGCAACGAAATGACTCCAGAGCACTTAAAAACCCGCTTGCAACGAAATGACTCCAGAACACTTAAAAACCCGCTTACAACGAATTGACTCAAGAGCACTTAAAAAACCTCTTGCAACAAAATGACTCCAGAGCACTTAAAAACCCGCTTGCAACGAAAGGACTCCAGAGCACTTAAAAACCCGCTTGCAATGAAATGACTTTAGAACACTTAAAAACCCGCTTGCAACGAAATGACTCCAGAACACTTAAAAACCCGCTTGCAACGAAATGACTCCAGAGCACTTAAAAACCCGCTTGCAACGAAATGACTCCAGAATACTTAAAAACCCGCTTGCAACGAAATGACTCCAGAGCACTTAAAAACCCGCTTGCAACGAAATGACTCCAGAGCACTTAAAAACCCGCTTGGAACAAAATGACTCCAGAGCACTTAAAAACCCGCTTGCAACGAAATGACTCCAGAGCACGTAAAAACCCGCTTGCAACGAAATGACTCCAGAGCACTTAAAAAACCCGCTTCCAGTGAAATGTCTGAGAAGTATGTAAAAACCCGCTTGCAACGAAATGACTCCAGAACACTTAAAAACACGCTTGCAATGAAATCACTCCAGAACACTTAAAAACCCGCTTGCAACGAAATGAATCCAGAGCACTTAAAAACCCGCTTGCAACGAAATGACTCCAGAGCACTTAAAAACCCGCTTGCAACGAAATGACTCCAGAGCACTTAAAAACCCGCTTGCAACGAAATGACTCCAGAGTACTTAAAAACCCGTTTGCAACGAAATGACTCCAGAGCACTTAGAAACCCGCTTGCAACGAAATGACTCCAGAGCACTTGAAAACCCGCTTGCAACGAAATGACTCCAGAGCACTTAAAAACCCGCTTGCAACGAAATGACTCCAGAGCATTTAAACAACCCGCTTCCAGTTAAATGTCAGAGAAGTATGTAAAAACCGGCTTGCAACTAAATGACTCCAGAGCACGTAAAAACCCGCTCTCATCGAAATGACTCCAGAGTACTTAAAAACCCGCTGACAACGAAATGCCTCCAGAGCACTTAAAAAACCCGCTTCCAGTGAAATGTCTGAGAAGTATATAAAAACCCGCTTGCAACGTAATGAATCCAGAACACGTAAAAACCCGCTTGCAACGAAATGACTCCAGAGCACTTAAAAACCCAATTACAACGAAATGCCTTCAGAGCACTTAAAAACCCGCTTGCAACGAAATGACTCCAGAACACTTAAAAACCCGCTTGCAACGAAAGGACTCTAGAGCACTTAAAAACCCGCTTGCAACGAAATGACTCCAGAGTACTTAAAAACCCGCTTGCAAAGAAATGACTCCAGAACACTTAAAAACCCGCTTGCAACGAAATGACTACAGAGCACTTAAAAACTCGCTTGCAACGAAATGACTCCAGAGCACTTAAAAACCCGCTTGCAACGTAATGACTCCAGAGTACTTAAAAACCTGCTTGCAACGAAATGACTCCAGAGCACTTAAAAAACCCGCTTCCAGTGAAATGTCTGAGAAGTATGTAAAAACCCGCTTGCAACGAAATGACTCCAGAGCACTAAAACACCGCTTGCAACGAAATGACTCCAGAGCACTTAAAAACCCGTTTACAACGAAATGCCTTCAGAGCACTTAAAAACCCGCTTGCAACGAAATGACTCCAGAACACTTAAAAACCCGCTTGCAACGAAAAGACTCCAGAGCACTTAAAAACCCGCTTGCAATGAAATGACTCCAGAGTACTTAAAAACCCGCTTGCAACGAAATGACTCCAGAACACTTAAAAACCCGCTTGCAACGAAATGACTCCAGAGCACTTAAAAACCCGCTTGCAACGAAATGACTCCAGAACACTTAAAAACCCGCTTGCAACGAAATGACTCCAGAGCACTTAAAAACCCGCTTGCAACGAAATGACTCCAGAGAACTTAAAAACCCGCTTGCAACGAAATGACTCCAGAGCACTTAAAAACCCGCTTGCAACGAAATGACTCCAGGGTACTTAAAAACCAGCTTGCAACGAAATGACTCCAGAGCACTTAAAAAACCCGCTTCCAGTGAAATGTCTGAGAAGTATGTAAAAACCAGCTTGCAACGAAATGTCTCCAGAGCACCTAAAAGCCCGCTTGCAACGAAATGCCTACAGAGCATTTAAAAAACCCGCTTCCAGTGAAATGTCTGAGAAGTATTTAAAAACCCGCTTGCAACGAAATGACTCCAGAGCACGTAAAAACCCGCTTGCAACGAAATGACTCCAGAGCACTTAAAAAACCCGCTTCCAGTTAAATGTCAGAGAAGTATGTAAAAACCCGCTTGCAACGAAATGACTCCAGAGCACGTAAAAACCCGCTTGCAACGAAATGACTCCAGAGTACTTAAAATCCCGCTTGCCACGAAATGCCTCCAGAGCACTTAAAAAACCCGCTTCCAGTGAAATGTCTGAGGAGTATGTAAAAACCCGCATGCAACGAAATGACTCCAGAACACGTAAAAACCCGCTTGCAACGAAATGACTCCAGAGCACTTAAAAACCCGCTTACAACGAAATGCCTTCAGAGCACTTAAAAACCCGCTTGCAACGAAATGACTCCAGAACACTTAAAAACCCGCTTGCAACGAAATGACTCCAGAACACTTAAAAACCCGCTTGCAACGAAATGACTCCAGAGCATTTAAAAACCCGCTTGCAACGAAATGACTCCAGAGCACATAAAAACAAGCTTGAAACGAAATGACTCCAGAGCACTTAAAAACCCGCTTGAAACACAATGACTCCAGAGCACGTAAAAACCCGCTTGCAACGAAATGACTCCAGAGCACTTAAAAACCCGCTTGCAACGAAATGACTCCAGAGCACGTAAAAACCCGCTTGCAACGAAATGACTCCAGAGCACTTAAAAACCCGCTTGCAACGAAATGACTCCAGAATACTTAAAACCCGCTTGCAACGAAATGACTCCAGAGCACTTAAAAACCCGCTTGCAACGAAATGACTCCAGATCACTTAAAAACCCGCTTGGAACAAAATGACTCCAGAGCCCTTAAAAACCCGCTTGCAACAAAATGACTCCAGAGCACTTAAAAACCCGCTTGCAACGAAATGACTCCAGAGCACGTAAAAACCCGCTTGCAACGAAATGATTCCAGAGCACTTAAAAAACCGCTTCCAGTGAAATGTCTGAGAAGTATGTAAAAACCCGCTTGAAACGAAATGACTCCAGAACACATAAAAAACCGCTTGCAACGAAATGACTCCAGAGCACGAAAAAACCCGCTTGCAACGAAATGACTCCAGAGTACTTAAAAACCCGCTTGCAACGAAATGCCTCCAGAGCACTTAAAAAACCCGCTTCCAATGAAATGTCTGAGAAGTATTTAAATAACCGCTTGCAACGAAATGACTCCAGAACACTTAAAAACCCAATTGCAACGAAATGACTCCAGAACACTTAAAAACACGCTTGCAACGAAATCACTCCAGAACACTTAAAAACCCGCTTGCAACGAAATGAATCCAGAGCACTTAAAAACCCGCTTGCAACGAAATGACTCCAGAGCACTTAAAAACCCGCTTGCAACGAAATGACTCCAGAACACTTAAAAACCCGCTTGCAACGAAATGACTCCAGAGCACTTAAAAACCCGCTTGCAACGAAATGCCTTCAGAGCACTTAAAAACCCGCTTGCAACGAAATGACTCCAGAACACTTAAAAACCCGCTTGCAACGAAATGACTCCAGAGCACTTAAAAACCCGCTTGTAACGAAATGACTCCAGAGCACTTAAAAACCCGCTTGCAACGAAATGACTCCAGAGCACTTAAAAACCCGCTTGCAACGAAATGACTCCAGAGCACTTAAAAACCCGCTTGAAACACAATGACTCCAGAGCACGTAAAAACCCGCTTGCAACGAAATGACTCCAGAGCACTTAAAAACCCGCTTGCAACGAAATGACTCCAGAGCACGTAAAAACCCGCTTGCAACGAAATGACTCCAGAGCACGTAAAAACCCGCTTGCAACGAAATGACTCCAAAGCACTTAAAAACCCGCTTGCAACGAAATGACTCCAGAGCACTTAAAAACCCGCTTGAAACACAATGACTCCAGAGCACGTAAAAACCCGCTTGCAATGAAATGACTCCAGAGCACTTAAAAACCCGCTTGCATCGAAATGACTCCAGAGCACGTAAAAACCCGCTTGCAACGAAATGACTCTAGAGCACTTAAAAACCCGCTTGCAACGAAATGACTCCAGAGCACTTAAAAACCCGCTTGCAACGAAATGACTCCAGAACACTTAAAAACCCGCTTGCAACGAAATGACTCCAGAGCACTTCAAAACCCGCTTGCAACGAAATGACTCCAGAGCACTTAAAAACCTGCTTGGAACAAAATGACTCCAGAGCACTTAAAAACCCGCTTGCAACGAAATGACTCCAGAGCACTTAAAAACCCGCTTGCAACGAAATGACTCCAGAGCACGTAAAAACCCGCTTGCAACGAAATGACTCCAGAGCACTTTTAAACCCGCGTGCAACGAAATGACTCCAGAGCACTTAAAAACCCGCTTGCAACGAAATGACTCCAGAGCACTTAAAAACCCGCTTGCAACGAAATGACTCCAGAGCACTTAAAAACCCGCTTGCAACGAAATGACTCCAGAGCACTTAAAAACCTGCTTGCAACGAAATGACTCCAGAGCTGTTAAAAACCCGCTTGCAACGAAATGACTCCAGAGTACTTAAAAACCCGCTTGCAACGAAATGACTCCAGAGCATTAAAAAACCCGCTTCCAGTGAAATGTCTGAGAAGTATGTAAAAACCCACTTGCAACGAAATGATTCCAGATCACTTAAAAACCCGCTTGCAACGAAATGACTCCAGAGCACTTAAAAAATCTGCTTCCAATTAAATGTCAGAGAAGTATGTAAAAACCGGCTTGCAACGAAATGACTCCAGAGCACGTAAAAACCCGCTCTCAACGAAATGACTCCAGAGTACTTAAAAACCCGCTCTCAACGAAATGCCTCCAGAGCACTTAAAAAACCCACTTCCAGTGAAATGTCTGAGAAGTATGTAAAAACCCGCTTGCAACGAAATGACTCCAGAACACTTAAAAACCCGCTTGCAACGAAATGACTCCAGAGCACTTAAAAACCCGCTTGCAACGAAATGACTCCAGAACACTTAAAAACCCGCTTACAACGAAATGACTCAAGAGCACTTAAAAAACCTCTTGCAACGAAATGACTCCAGAGCACTTAAAAACCCGCTTGCAACGAAAGGACTCCAGAGCACTTAAAAACCCGCTTGCAATGAAATGACTTTAGAACACTTAAAAACCCGCTTGCAACGAAATGACTCCAGAACACTTAAAAACCCGCTTGCAACGAAATGACTCCAGAGCACTTAAAAACCCGCTTGCAACGAAATGACTCCAGAATACTTAAAAACCCGCTTGCAACGAAATGACTCCAGAGCACTTAAAAACCCGCTTGCAACGAAATGACTCCAGAGCACTTAAAAACCCGCTTGGAACAAAATGACTCCAGAGCACTTAAAAACCCGCTTGCAACGAAATGACTCCAGAGCACGTAAAAACCCGCTTGCAACGAAATGACTCCAGAGCACTTAAAAAACCCGCTTCCAGTGAAATGTCTGAGAAGTATGTAAAAACCGGCTTGCAACTAAATGACTCCAGAGCACGTAAAAACCCGCTCTCATCGAAATGACTCCAGAGTACTTAAAAACCCGCTGACAACGAAATGCCTCCAGAGTACTTAAAAAACCCGCTTCCAGTGAAATGTCTGAGAAGTATATAAAAACCCGCTTGCAACGTAATGAATCCAGAACACGTAAAAACCCGCTTGCAACGAAATGACTCCAGAGCACTTAAAAACCCAATTACAACGAAATGCCTTCAGAGCACTTAAAAACCCGCTTGCAACGAAATGACTCCAGAACACTTAAAAACCCGCTTGCAACGAAAAGACTCCAGAGCACTTAAAAACCCGCTTGCAACGAAATGACTCCAGAGTACTTAAAAACCCGCTTGCAAAGAAATGACTCCAGAACACTTAAAAACCCGCTTGCAACGAAATGACTCCAGAGCACTTAAAAACCCGCTTGCAACGAAATGACTCCAGAGCACTTAAAAACCCGCTTGCAACGTAATGACTCCAGAGTACTTAAAAACCTGCTTGCAACGAAATGACTCCAGAGCACTTAAAAAACCCGCTTCCAGTGAAATGTCTGAGAAGTATGTAAAAACCGGCTTGCAACCAAATGACTCCAGAGCACGTAAAAACCCGCTTGCAACAAAATGACTCCAGAGTACTTAAAAACCCGCTTGTAACGAAATGCCTCCAGAGCACTTAAAAAACCCGCTTCCAGTGAAATGTCTGAGAAGTATGTAAAAACCCGCTTGCAACGAAATGACTCCAGAACACGTAAAAACCCGCTTGCAACGAAATGACTCCAGAGCAATTAAAAACCCGTTTACAACGAAATGCCTTCAGAGCACTTAAAAACCCGCTTGCAACGAAATGACTCCAGAACACTTAAAAACCCGCTTGCAACGAAAAGACTGCAGAGCACTTAAAAACCCGCTTGCAACGAAATGACTCCAGAGTACTTAAAAACCCGCTTGCAACGAAATGACTCCAGAACACTTAAAAACCCGCTTGCAACGAAATGACTCCAGAGCACTTAAAAACCCGCTTGCAACGAAATGACTCCAGAACACTTAAAAACCCGCTTGCAACGAAATGACTCCAGAGCACTTAAAAACCCGCTTGCAACGAAATGACTCCAGAGAACTTAAAAACCCGCTTGCAACGAAATGACTCCAGAGCACTTAAAAACCCACTTGCAACGAAATGACTCCAGGGTACTTAAAAACCAGCTTGCAACGAAATGACTCCAGAGCACTTAAAAAACCCGCTTCCAGTGTAATGTCTGAGAAGTATGTAAAAACCCGCTTGCAACGAAATGTCTCCAGAGCACCTAAAAGCCCGCTTGCAACGAAATGCCTACAGAGCATTTAAAAAACCCGCTTCCAGTGAAATGTCTGAGAAGTATTTAAAAACCCGCTTGCAACGAAATGACTCCAGAGCACGTAAAAACCCGCTTGCAACGAAATGACTCCAGAGCACTTAAAAAACCCGCTTCCAGTTAAATGTCAGAGAAGTATGTAAAAACCCGCTTGCAACGAAATGACTCCAGAGCACGTAAAAACCCGCTTGCAACGAAATGACTCCAGAGTACTTAAAATCCCGCTTGCCACGAAATGCCTCCAGAGCACTTAAAAAACCCGCTTCCAGTGAAATGTCTGAGGAGTATGTAAAAACCCGCATGCAACGAAATGACTCCAGAACACGTAAAAACCCGCTTGCAACGAAATGACTCCAGAGCACTTAAAAACCCGCTTGTAACGAAATGACTCCAGAGCACGTAAAAACCCGCTTGCAACGAAATGACTCCAGAGCACTTAAAAACCCGCTTGCAACGAAATGACTCCAGAATACTTAAAACCCGCTTGCAACGAAATGACTCCAGAGCACTTAAAAACCCGCTTGCAACGAAATGACTCCAGATCACTTAAAAACCCGCTTGGAACAAAATGACTCCAGAGCCCTTAAAAACCCGCTTGCAACAAAATGACTCCAGAGCACTTAAAAACCCGCTTGCAACGAAATGACTCCAGAGCACGTAAAAACCCGCTTGCAACGAAATGATTCCAGAGCACTTAAAAAACCGCTTCCAGTGAAATGTCTGAGAAGTATGTAAAAACCCGCTTGAAACGAAATGACTCCAGAACACATAAAAAACTGCTTGCAACGAAATGACTCCAGAGCACGAAAAAACCCGCATGCAACGAAATGACTCCAGAGTACTTAAAAACCCGCTTGCAACGAAATGCCTCCAGAGCACTTAAAAAACCCGCTTCCAATGAAATGTCTGAGAAGTATGTAAATAACCGCTTGCAACGAAATGACTCCAGAACACTTAAAAACCCAATTGCAATGAAATGACTCCAGAGTACTTAAAAACCCGCTTGCAACGAAATGCTTCCAGAGCCCTTAAAAAACCCACTTCCAGTGAAATGTCTGAGGAGTATGTAAAAATCCGCTTGCAACGAAATGTCTCCAGAACACGTAAAAACCCGCTTGCAACGAAATGACTCCAGAGCACTTAAAAACCCGCTTACAACGAAATGCCTTCAGAGCACTTAAAAACCTGCATGCAAAGAAATGACTCCAGAGCACTTAAAAACCCGCTTGCAAAGAAATGACTCCAGAATACTTAAAAACCCGCTTGCAACGAAATGACTCCAGAGCACTTAAAAACCCGCTTGCAACGAAATGACTCCAGAGCACTTAAAAACCCGCTTGCAATTAAATGACTCCAGAGCACTTAAAAATCCAGCTTCCAGTGAAATGTCTGAGAAGTATGTAAAAACCCGCTTGCAAGGAAATGACTCCAGAGCACGTATAAACCCGCTTGCAACGAAATGACTCAAGAACACTTAAAAAACCCGCTTCCAGTTAAATGTCAGAGAAGTATGTAAAAACCCGCTTGCATCGAAATGACTCCAGAGCACGTAAAAACCCGCTTGCAACGAAATGACTCCAGAGTACTTAAAAACCCGCTTGCAACGAAAAGACTCCAGAGCCCTTAAAAACCCGCTTGCAACGAAATGACTCCAGAACACTTAAAAACCCGCTTGCAACGAAATGACTCCAGAGCACTTAAAAACCCGCTTGCAACGAAATGACTCCAGAGTACTTAAAAACCCGCTTGCAACGAAATGACTCCAGAGCACTTAAAAACCCGCTTGCAACGAAATGACTCCAGAGCACTTAAAAACCCGCTTGCAACGTAATGACTCCAGAGTACTTAAAAACCCGCTTGCAACGAAATGACTCCAGAGCACTTAAAAAATCCGCTTCCAGTGAAATGTCTGAGAAGTATGTAAAAACCCGCTTGCAACGAAATGACTCAAGAGCACTAAAACACCGCTTGCAACGAAATGACTCCAGAGCACCTAAAAAACCCGCTTCCAGTTAAATGTCAGAGAAGTATGTAAAAACCGGCTTGCAACCAAATGACTCCAGAGCACGTAAAAACCCGCTTGCAACGAAATGACTCCAGAGTACTTAAAAACCCGCTTGTAACGAAATGCCTCCAGAGCACTTAAAAAACCCGCTTCCAGTGAAATGTCTGAGAAGTATGTAAAAACCCGCTTGCAACGAAATGACTCCAGAACACGTAAAAACCTTGCTTGCAACGAAATGACTGCAGAGCACTTGAAAACCCGTTTACAACAAAATGCCTTCAGAGCACTTAAAAACCCGCTTGCAACGAAATGACTCCAGAACACTTAAAAACCCGCTTGCAACGAAAAGACTCCAGAGCACTTAAAAACCCGCTTGCAACGAAATATCTCCAGAGCACCTAAAAACCTGCTTGCAACGAAATGCCTACAGAGCATTTAAAAAACCCGCTTCCAGTGAAATGTCTGAGAAGTATGTAAAAACCCGCTTGCAACGAAATGACTCCAGATCACGTAAAAACCCGCTTGCAACGAAATGACTCCAGAGCACTTAAAAAACCCGCTTCCAGTTAAATGTCAGAGATGTATGTAAAAACCCGCTTGCAACGAAATGACTCCAGAGCACGTAAAAACCCGCTTGCAACGATATGACTCCAGAGTACTTAAAATCCCGCTTGCCACGAAATGCCTCCAGAGCACTTAAAAGACCCGCTTCCAGTGAAATGTCTGAGGAGTATGTAAAAACCCGCTTGCAACGAAATGACTCCAGAGCACTTAAAAACCCGCTTGCAACGAAATGACTCCAGAGCACTTAAAAACCCGCTTACAACGAAATGCCTTCAGAGCACTTAAAAACCCTCTTGCAACGAAATGACTCCAGAGCACTTAAAAACCCGCTTGCAACGAAATGACTCCAGAGCACTTAAAAACCCGCTTGCAACGAAATGACTCCAGGGTACTTAAAAACCCGCTTGCAACGAAATGACTCCAGAGCACTTAAAAAACCCGCTTCCAATGAAATGTCTGAGAAGTATGTAAAAACCCGCTTGCAACGAAATGTCTCCAGAGCACCTAAAAACCCGCTTGCAACGACATGCCTACAGAGCATTTAAAAAACCCGCTTCCAGTGAAATGTCTGAGAAGTATGTAAAAACCCGCTTGCAACGAAATGACTCCAGAGCACGTAAAAACCCGCTTGCAACGAAATGACTCCAGAGCACTTAAAAAACCTGCTTCCAGTTAAATGTCAGAGAAGTATGTAAAAACCCGCTTGCAACGAAATGACTCCAGAGCACGTAAAAACCCGCTTGCAACGAAATGACTCCAGAGTACTTAAAATCCCGCTTGCCACGAAATGCCTCCAGAGCACTTAAAAAACCCGCTTCCAGTGAAATGTCTGAGGAGTATGTAAAAACCCGCTTGCAACTAAATGACTCGAGAACACGTAAAAACCCGCTTGCAACGAAATGACTCCAGAGCACTTAAAAACCCGCTTACAACGAAATGCCTTCAGAGCACTTAAAACCCCGCTTGCAACGAAATGACTCCAGAACACTTAAAAACCCGCTTGCAACGAAATGACTCCAGAACACTTAAAAACCCGCTTGCAACGAAATGACTCCAGAGCACTTAAAAACCCGCTTGCAACGAAATGACTCCAGAGCACTTAAAAACCCGCTTGCAACGAAATGACTCCAGAGCACTTAAAAACCCGCTTGAAACACAATGACTCCAGAGCACGTAAAAACCCGCTTGCAACGAAATGACTCCAGAGCACTTAAAAACCCGCTTGCAACGAAATGACTCCAGAGCACGTAAAAACCCGCTTGCAACGAAATGACTCCAGAGCACTTAAAAACTCGCTTGCAACGAAATGACTACAGAGCACTTAAAAACCCGCTTGCAACGAAATGACTCCAGAATACTTAAAAACCCGCTTGCAACGAAATGACTCCAGAGCACTTAAAAACCCGCTTGCAACGAAATGACTCCAGAGCACTTAAAAACCCGCTTGGAACAAAATGACTCCAGAGCACTTAAAAACCCGCTTGCAACGAAATGACTCCAGAGCACTTAAAAAACCGCTTGCAACGAAATGACTCCAGAGCACTTAAAAAACCCGCTTCCAGTGAAATGTCTGAGAAGTATGTAAAAACCCGCTTGAAACGAAATGACTCCAGAACACATAAAAACCCGCTTGTAACGAAATGACTCCAGAGCACGAAAAAACCCGCTTGCAAAGAAATGACTACAGAGTACTTAAAAACCCGCTTGCAACGAAATGCCTACAGAGCAATTAAAAAACCCGCTTCCAGTGAAATGTCTGAGAAGTATGTAAATACCCGCTTGCAACGAAATGACTCCAGAACACTTAAAAACCCGCTTGCAACGAAATGACTCCAGAACACTTAAAAACACGCTTGCAACGAAATCACTCCAGAACACTTAAAAACCCGCTTGCAACGAAATGAATCCAGAGCACTTAAAAACCCGCTTGCAAAGAAATGACTCCAGAGCACTTAAAAACCCGCTTGCAACGAAAGGACTCCAGAACACTTAAAAACCCGCTTGCAACGAAATGCCTTCAGAGCACTTAAAAACCCGCTTGCAATGAAATGACTCCAGAACACTTAAAAACCCGCTCGCAACACTTGGAACAAAATGACTCCAGAGCACTTAAAAACCCGCTTGCAACGAAATGACTCCAGAGCACGTAAAAACCCGCTTGCAACGAAATGACTCCAGAGCACTTAAAAAACCCGCTTCCAGTGAAATGTCTGAGAAGTATGTAAATACCCGCTTGCAACGAAATGACTCCAGAACACTTAAAAACCCGCTTGCAACGAAATGACTCCAGAACACTTAAAAACCCGCTTGCAACGAAATGACTCCAGAGCACTTAAAAACCCGCTTGCAACGAAATGACTCCAGAGCACTTAAAAACCCGCTTGCAACGAAATGACTCCAGAGCACTTAAAAACCCGCTTGCAACGAAATGACTCCAGAGCACTTAAAAACCCGTTTGCAACGAAATGACTCCAGAGCACTTAAAAACCCGCTTGCAACGAAATGACTCCAGAACACTTAAAAACCCGCTTGCAACGAAATGACTCCAGAGCACTTAAAAACCCGCTTGCAACGTAATGACTTCAGAGCACTTAAAAACTCGCTTGCAACCAAATGACTCCAGAGCACTCAAAAACCCGCTTGCAACAAAATGACTCCAGAGCAGTTAAAAACCTGCTTCCAGTGAAATGTCTAAGAAGTATGTAAAAACCCGCTTGCAACGAAATGACTCCAGAGTACTTAAAAACCTGCTTGCAACGAAATGCCTCCAGAGCACTTAAAAAAACCGCTTCCAGTGAAATGTCTGAGAAGTATGTAAATAGCCGCTTGCAACGAAATGACTCCAGAACACTTAAAAACACGCTTGCAAAGAAATGACTCCAGAACACTTAAAAACCCGCTAGCAACGAAATGACTCCAGAGCACGTAAAAACCCGCTTGCAACGAAATGACTCCAGAGCACTTAAAAACCCGCTTGCAACGAAATGACTCCAGAGCACTTAAAAACATGCTTGCAACGAAATGACTCCAGAGCACTTAAAAACCCGCTTGCAACGAAATGACTCCAGAATACTTAAAAACACGCTTGCAACGACATGACTCCAGAGCACTTAAAAAACCCGCTTCCAGTGAAATGTCTGAGAAGTATGTAAAAACCCGCTTGCAACGAAATGACTCCAGAGCACGTAAAAACCCGCTTGCAACGAAATGACTCCAGAGCACTTAAAAACCCGCTTGCAACGAAATGACTCCAGGGTACTTAAAAACCCGCTTGCAACGAAATGACTCCAGAGCACTTAAAAAACCTGCTTCCAGTGAAATGTCTGAGAAGTATGTAAAAACCCGCTTGCAACGAAATGTCTCCAGAGCACCTAAAAACCCGCTTGCAACGACATGCCTACAGAGCATTTAAAAAACCCGCTTCCAGTGAAATGTCTGAGAAGTATGTAAAAACCTGCTTGCAACGAAATGACTCCAGAGCACGTAAATACCCACTTGCAACGAAATGACTCCAGAGCACTTAAAAAACCTGCTTCCAGTTAAATGTCAGAGAAGTATGTAAAAACCCGCTTGCAACGAAATGACTCCAGAGCACGTAAAAACCCGCTTGCAACGAAATGACTCCAGAGTACTTAAAATCCCGCTTGCCACGAAATGCCTCCAGAGCACTTAAAAAACCCGCTTCCAGTGAAATGTCTGAGGAGTATGTAAAAACCCGCTTGCAACTAAATGACTCGAGAACACGTAAAAACCCGCTTGCAACGAAATGACTCCAGAACACTTAAAAACCCGCTTGCAACGAAATGACTCCAGAGCACTTAAAAACCCGCTTGCAACGAAATGACTCCAGAGCACTTAAAAACCCGCTTGCAACGAAATGACTCCAGAGCACTTAAAAACCCGCTTGCAACGAAATGACTCCAGAGCACTTAAAAACCCGCTTGAAACACAATGACTCCAGAGCACGTAAAAACCCGCTTGCAACGAAATGACTCCAGAGCACTTAAAAACTCGCTTGCAACGAAATGACTACAGAGCACTTAAAAACCCGCTTGCAACGAAATGACTCCAGAATACTTAAAAACCCGCTTGCAACGAAATGACTCCAGAGCACTTAAAAACCCGCTTGCAACGAAATGACTCCAGAGCACTTAAAAACCCGCTTGGAACTAAATGACTCCAGAGCACTTAAAAACCCGCTTGCAACGAAATGACTCCAGAGCACTTAAAAACCCGCTTGCAACGAAATGACTCCAGAGCACTTAAAAAACCCGCTTCCAGTGAAATGTCTGAGAAGTATGTAAAAACCCGCTTGAAACGAAATGACTCCAGAACACATAAAAACCCGCTTGTAACGAAATGACTCCAGAGCACGAAAAAACCCGCTTGCAAAGAAATGACTACAGAGTACTTAAAAACCCGCTTGCAACGAAATGCCTACAGAGCAATTAAAAAACCCGCTTCCAGTGAAATGTCTGAGAAGTATGTAAATACCCGCTTGCAACGAAATGACTCCAGAACACTTAAAAACCCGCTTGCAACGAAATGACTCCAGAACACTTAAAAACACGCTTGCAACGAAATCACTCCAGAACACTTAAAAACCCGCTTGCAACGAAATGAATCCAGAGCACTTAAAAACCCGCTTGCAAAGAAATGACTCCAGAGCACTTAAAAACCCGCTTGCAACGAAATGACTCCAGAACACTTAAAAACCCGCTTGCAACGAAATGACTCCAGAGCACTTAAAAACCCACTTACAACGAAATGCCTTCAGAGCACTTAAAAACCCGCTTGCAATGAAATGACTCCAGAACACTTAAAAACCCGCTTGCAACGAAAAGACTCCAGAGCACTGAAAAACCCGCTTGCAACGAAATGACTCCAGAGTACTTAAAAACCCGCTTGCAACAAAATGATTCCAGAACACTTAAAAACCCGCTTTCAAAGAAATGACTCCAGAGCACTTAAAAACCCGCTTGCAACGTAATGACTTCAGAGCACTTAAAAACTCGCTTGCAACCAAATGACTCCAGAGCACTCAAAAACCCGCTTGCAACAAAATGACTCCAGAGCACTTAAAAACCTGCTTCCAGTGAAATGTCTAAGAAGTATGTAAAAACCCGCTTGCAACGAAATGACTCCAGAGTACTTAAAAACCTGCTTGCAACGAAATGCCTCCAGAGCACTTAAAAAAACCGCTTCCAGTGAAATGTCTGAGAAGTATGTAAATACCCGCTTGCAACGAAATGACTCCAGAACACTTTAAAACACGCTTGCAAAGAAATGACTCCAGAACACTTAAAAACCCGCTAGCAACGAAATGACTCCAGAGCACGTAAAAACCCGCTTGCAACGAAATGACCTCAGAGCACTTAAAAACCCGCTTGCAACGAAATGAATCCAGAGCACTTAAAAACATGCTTGCAACGAAATGACTCCAGAGCACTTAAAAACCCGCTTGCAACGAAATGACTCCAGAATACTTAAAAACCCGCTTGCAACGAAATGACTCCAGAGCACTTAAAAACCCGCTTGCAAAGAAATGACTCCAGAATACTTAAAAACCCGCTTGCAACGACATGACTCCAGAGCACTTAAAAAACCCGCTTCCAGTGAAATGTCTGAGAAGTATGTAAAAACCCGCTTGCAACGAAATGACTCCAGAGCACGTAAAAACCCGCTTGCAAAGAAATGACTCCAGAGCACTTAAAAACCCGCTTGCAACGAAATGACTCCAGGGTACTCAAAAACCCGCTTGCAACGAAATGACTCCAGAGCACTTAAAAAACCCGCTTCCAGTGAAATGTCTGAGAAGTATGTAAAAACTCGCTTGCAACGAAATGTCTCCAGAGCACCTAAAAACCCGCTTGCAACGACATGCCTACAGAGCATTTAAAAAACCCGCTTCCAGTGAAATGTCTGAGAAGTATGTAAAAACCCGCTTGCAACGAAATGACTCCAGAGCACGTAAAAACCCGCTTGCAACGAAATGACTCCAGAGTACTTAAAATCCCGCTTGCCACGAAATGCCTCCAGAGCACTTAAAAAACCCGCTTCCAGTGAAATGTCTGAGGAGTATGTAAAAACCCGCTTGCAACTAAATGACTCGAGAACACGTAAAAACCCGCTTGCAACGAAATGACTCCAGAACACTTAAAAACCCGCTTGCAACGAAATGACTCCAGAACACTTAAAAACCCGCTTGCAACGAAATGACTCCAGAGCACTTAAAAACCCGCTTGCAACGAAATGACTCCAGAGCACTTAAAAACCCGCTTGCAACGAAATGACTCCAGAGCACTTAAAAACCCGCTTGAAACACAATGACTCCAGAGCACGTAAAAACCCGCTTGCAACGAAATGACTCCAGAGCACTTAAAAACCCGCTTGCAACGAAATGACTCCAGAACACTTAAAAACCCGCTTACAACGAAATGCCTTCAGAGCACTTAAAACCCCTCTTGCAACGAAATGACTCCAGAACACTTAAAAACCCGCTTGCAACGAAATGACTCCAGAACACTTAAAAACCCGCTTGCATCGAAATGACTCCAGAGCACTTAAAAACCCGCTTGCAACGAAATGACTCCAGAGCACTTAAAAACCCGCTTGCAACGAAATGACTCCAGAGCACTTAAAAACCCGCTTGAAACACAATGACTCCAGAGCACGTAAAAACCCGCTTGCAACGAAATGACTCCAGAACACTTAAAAACCCGCTTGCAACGAAATGACTCCAGAGCACTTAAAAACCCGCTTGCAACGAAATGACTCCAGAGCACTTAAAAACCCGCTTGAAACACAATGACTCCAGAGCACGTAAAAACCCGCTTGCAACGAAATGACTCCAGAGCACTTAAAAACCCGCTTGAAACGAAATGACTCCAGAGCACGTAAAAACCCGCTTGCAACGAAATGACTCCAGAGCACTTAAAAACTCGCTTGCAACGAAATGACTACAGAGCACTTAAAAACCCGCTTGCAACGACATGACTCCAGAATACTTAAAAACCCGCTTGCAACGAAATGACTCCAGAGCACTTAAAAACCCGCTTGCAACGAAATGACTCCAGAGCACTTAAAAACCCGCTTGGAACAAAATGACTCCAGAGCACTTAAAAACCCGCTTGCAACGAAATGACTCCAGAGCACTTAAAAACCCGCTTGCAACGAAATGACTCCAGAGCACTTAAAAAACGCGCTTCCAGTGAAATGTCTGAGAAGTATGTAAAAACCCGCTTGAAACGAAATGACTCCAGAACACATAAAAACCCGCTTGTAACGAAATGACTCCAGAGCACGAAAAAACCCGCTTGCAAAGAAATGACTACAGAGTACTTAAAAACCCGCTTGCAACGAAATGCCTACAGAGCAATTAAAAAACCCGCTTCCAGTGAAATGTCTGAGAAGTATGTAAATACCCGCTTGCAACGAAATGACTCCAGAACACTTAAAAACCCGCTTGCAACGAAATGACTCCAGAACACTTAAAAACACGCTTGCAACGAAATCACTCCAGAACACTTAAAAACCCGCTTGCAACGAAATGAATCCAGAGCACTTAAAAACCCGCTTGCAAAGAAATGACTCCAGAGCACTTAAAAACCCGCTTGCAACGAAATGACTCCAGAACACTTAAAAACCCGCTTGCAAAGAAATGACTCCAGAGCACTTAAAAACCCGCTTGCAACGAAATGACTCCAGAACACTTAAAAACCCACTTGCAACGAAATGACTCCAGAGAACTTAAAAACCCGCTTGCAACGAAATGCCTTCAGAGCACTTAAAAACCCGCTTGCATCGAAATGACTCCAGAGCACGTAAAAACCCGCTCTCATCGAAATGACTCCAGAGTACTTAAAAACCCGCTGGCAACGAAATGCCTCCAGAGCACTTAAAAAACCCGCTTCCAGTGAAATGTCTGAGAAGTATGTAAAAACCCGCTTGCAACGTAATGAATCCAGAACACGTAAAAACCCGCTTGCAACGTAATGACTTCAGAGCACTTAAAAACTCGCTTGCAACCAAATGACTCCAGAGCACTCAAAAACCCGCTTACAACAAAATGACTCCAGAGCACTTAAAAACCTGCTTCCAGTGAAATGTCTAAGAAGTATGTAAAAACCCGCTTGCAAAGAAATGACTCCAGAGCACTTAAAAACCCGCTTGCAACGAAATGACTCCAGAACACTTAAAAACCCGCTTGCAACGAAATGACTCCAGAGCACTTAAAAACCCACTTACAACGAAATGCCTTCAGAGCACTTAAAAACCCGCTTGCAATGAAATGACTCCAGAACACTTAAAAACCCGCTTGCAACGAAAAGACTCCAGAGCACTGAAAAACCCGCTTGCAACGAAATGACTCCAGAGTACTTAAAAACCCGCTTGCAACGAAATGACTCCAGAACACTTAAAAACCCGCTTTCAAAGAAATGACTCCAGAGCACTTAAAAACCCGCTTGCAACGTAATGACTTCAGAGCACTTAAAAACTCGCTTGCAACCAAATGACTCCAGAGCACTCAAAAACCCGCTTGCAACAAAATGACTCCAGAGCACTTAAAAACCTGCTTCCAGTGAAATGTCTAAGAAGTATGTAAAAACCCGCTTGCAACGAAATGACTCCAGAGTACTTAAAAACCTGCTTGCAACGAAATGCCTCCAGAGCACTTAAAAAAACCGCTTCCAGTGAAATGTCTGAGAAGTATGTAAATACCCGCTTGCAACGAAATGACTCCAGAACACTTTAAAACACGCTTGCAAAGAAATGACTCCAGAACACTTAAAAACCCGCTAGCAACGAAATGACTCCAGAGCACGTAAAAACCCGCTTGCAACGAAATGACTCCAGAGCACTTAAAAACCCGCTTGCAACGAAATGAATCCAGAGCACTTAAAAACATGCTTGCAACGAAATGACTCCAGAGCACTTAAAAACCCGCTTGCAACGAAATGACTCCAGAATACTTAAAAACCCGCTTGCAACGAAATGACTCCAGAGCACTTAAAAACCCGCTTGCAACGAAATGACTCCAGAGCACTTAAAAACCCGCTTGCAACGAAATGACTCCAGAGCACTTAAAAACCCGCTTGCAAAGAAATGACTCCAGAATACTTAAAAACCCGCTTGCAACGACATGACTCCAGAGCACTTAAAAAACCCGCTTCCAGTGAAATGTCTGAGAAGTATGTAAAAACCCGCTTGCAACGAAATGACTCCAGAGCACGTAAAAACCCGCTTGCAACGAAATGACTCCAGAGCACTTAAAAACCCGCTTGCAACGAAATGACTCCAGGGTACTTAAAAACCCGCTTGCAACGAAATGACTCCAGAGCACTTAAAAAACCTGCTTCCAGTGAAATGTCTGAGAAGTATGTAAAAACCCGCTTGCAACGAAATGTCTCCAGAGCACCTAAAAACCCGCTTGCAACGACATGCCTACAGAGCATTTAAAAAACCCGCTTCCAGTGAAATGTCTGAGAAGTATGTAAAAACCTGCTTGCAACGAAATGACTCCAGAGCACGTAAAAACCCACTTGCAACGAAATGACTCCAGAGCACTTAAAAAACCTGCTTCCAGTTAAATGTCAGAGAAGTATGTAAAAACCCGCTTGCAACGAAATGACTCCAGAGCACGTAAAAACCCGCTTGCAACGAAATGACTCCAGAGTACTTAAAATCCCGCTTGCCACGAAATGCCTCCAGAGCACTTAAAAAACCCGCTTCCAGTGAAATGTCTGAGGAGTATGTAAAAACCCGCTTGCAACTAAATGACTCGAGAACACGTAAAAACCCGCTTGCAACGAAATGACTCCAGAACACTTAAAAACCCGCTTGCAACGAAATGACTCCAGAGCACTTAAAAACCCGCTTGCAACGAAATGACTCCAGAGCACTTAAAAACCCGCTTGCAACGAAATGAATCCAGAGCACTTAAAAACCCGCTTGAAACACAATGACTCCAGAGCACGTAAAAACCCGCTTGCAACGAAATGACTCCAGAGCACTTAAAAACTCGCTTGCAACGAAATGACTACAGAGCACTTAAAAACCCGCTTGCAACGAAATGACTCCAGAATACTTAAAAACCCGCTTGCAACGAAATGACTCCAGAGCACTTAAAAACCCGCTTGCAACGAAATGACTCCAGAGCACTTAAAAACCCGCTTGGAACTAAATGACTCCAGAGCACTTAAAAACCCGCTTGCAACGAAATGACTCCAGAGCACTTAAAAACCCGCTTGCAACGAAATGACTCCAGAGCACTTAAAAAACCCGCTTCCAGTGAAATGTCTGAGAAGTATGTAAAAACCCGCTTGAAACGAAATGACTCCAGAACACATAAAAACCCGCTTGTAACGAAATGACTCCAGAGCACGAAAAAACCCGCTTGCAAAGAAATGACTACAGAGTACTTAAAAACCCGCTTGCAACGAAATGCCTACAGAGCAATTAAAAAACCCGCTTCCAGTGAAATGTCTGAGAAGTATGTAAATACCCGCTTGCAACGAAATGACTCCAGAACACTTAAAAACCCGCTTGCAACGAAATGACTCCAGAACACTTAAAAACACGCTTGCAACGAAATCACTCCAGAACACTTAAAAACCCGCTTGCAACGAAATGAATCCAGAGCACTTAAAAACCCGCTTGCAAAGAAATGACTCCAGAGCACTTAAAAACCCGCTTGCAACGAAATGACTCCAGAACACTTAAAAACCCGCTTGCAACGAAATGACTCCAGAGCACTTAAAAACCCACTTACAACGAAATGCCTTCAGAGCACTTAAAAACCCGCTTGCAATGAAATGACTCCAGAACACTTAAAAACCCGCTTGCAACGAAAAGACTCCAGAGCACTGAAAAACCCGCTTGCAACGAAATGACTCCAGAGTACTTAAAAACCCGCTTGCAACAAAATGATTCCAGAACACTTAAAAACCCGCTTTCAAAGAAATGACTCCAGAGCACTTAAAAACCCGCTTGCAACGTAATGACTTCAGAGCACTTAAAAACTCGCTTGCAACCAAATGACTCCAGAGCACTCAAAAACCCGCTTGCAACAAAATGACTCCAGAGCACTTAAAAACCTGCTTCCAGTGAAATGTCTAAGAAGTATGTAAAAACCCGCTTGCAACGAAATGACTCCAGAGTACTTAAAAACCTGCTTGCAACGAAATGCCTCCAGAGCACTTAAAAAAACCGCTTCCAGTGAAATGTCTGAGAAGTATGTAAATACCCGCTTGCAACGAAATGACTCCAGAACACTTTAAAACACGCTTGCAAAGAAATGACTCCAGAACACTTAAAAACCCGCTAGCAACGAAATGACTCCAGAGCACGTAAAAACCCGCTTGCAACGAAATGACCTCAGAGCACTTAAAAACCCGCTTGCAACGAAATGAATCCAGAGCACTTAAAAACATGCTTGCAACGAAATGACTCCAGAGCACTTAAAAACCCGCTTGCAACGAAATGACTCCAGAATACTTAAAAACCCGCTTGCAACGAAATGACTCCAGAGCACTTAAAAACCCGCTTGCAAAGAAATGACTCCAGAATACTTAAAAACCCGCTTGCAACGACATGACTCCAGAGCACTTAAAAAACCCGCTTCCAGTGAAATGTCTGAGAAGTATGTAAAAACCCGCTTGCAACGAAATGACTCCAGAGCACGTAAAAACCCGCTTGCAAAGAAATGACTCCAGAGCACTTAAAAACCCGCTTGCAACGAAATGACTCCAGGGTACTCAAAAACCCGCTTGCAACGAAATGACTCCAGAGCACTTAAAAAACCCGCTTCCAGTGAAATGTCTGAGAAGTATGTAAAAACTCGCTTGCAACGAAATGTCTCCAGAGCACCTAAAAACCCGCTTGCAACGACATGCCTACAGAGCATTTAAAAAACCCGCTTCCAGTGAAATGTCTGAGAAGTATGTAAAAACCCGCTTGCAACGAAATGACTCCAGAGCACGTAAAAACCCGCTTGCAACGAAATGACTCCAGAGTACTTAAAATCCCGCTTGCCACGAAATGCCTCCAGAGCACTTAAAAAACCCGCTTCCAGTGAAATGTCTGAGGAGTATGTAAAAACCCGCTTGCAACTAAATGACTCGAGAACACGTAAAAACCCGCTTGCAACGAAATGACTCCAGAACACTTAAAAACCCGCTTGCAACGAAATGACTCCAGAACACTTAAAAACCCGCTTGCAACGAAATGACTCCAGAGCACTTAAAAACCCGCTTGCAACGAAATGACTCCAGAGCACTTAAAAACCCGCTTGCAACGAAATGACTCCAGAGCACTTAAAAACCCGCTTGAAACACAATGACTCCAGAGCACGTAAAAACCCGCTTGCAACGAAATGACTCCAGAGCACTTAAAAACCCGCTTGCAACGAAATGACTCCAGAACACTTAAAAACCCGCTTACAACGAAATGCCTTCAGAGCACTTAAAACCCCTCTTGCAACGAAATGACTCCAGAACACTTAAAAACCCGCTTGCAACGAAATGACTCCAGAACACTTAAAAACCCGCTTGCATCGAAATGACTCCAGAGCACTTAAAAACCCGCTTGCAACGAAATGACTCCAGAGCACTTAAAAACCCGCTTGCAACGAAATGACTCCAGAGCACTTAAAAACCCGCTTGAAACACAATGACTCCAGAGCACGTAAAAACCCGCTTGCAACGAAATGACTCCAGAACACTTAAAAACCCGCTTGCAACGAAATGACTCCAGAGCACTTAAAAACCCGCTTGCAACGAAATGACTCCAGAGCACTTAAAAACCCGCTTGAAACACAATGACTCCAGAGCACGTAAAAACCCGCTTGCAACGAAATGACTCCAGAGCACTTAAAAACCCGCTTGAAACGAAATGACTCCAGAGCACGTAAAAACCCGCTTGCAACGAAATGACTCCAGAGCACTTAAAAACTCGCTTGCAACGAAATGACTACAGAGCACTTAAAAACCCGCTTGCAACGAAATGACTCCAGAGCACTTAAAAACCCGCTTGCAACGAAATGACTCCAGAGCACTTAAAAACCCGCTTGCAACGAAATGACTCCAGAGCACTTAAAAAACGCGCTTCCAGTGAAATGTCTGAGAAGTATGTAAAAACCCGCTTGAAACGAAATGACTCCAGAACACATAAAAACCCGCTTGTAACGAAATGACTCCAGAGCACGAAAAAACCCGCTTGCAAAGAAATGACTACAGAGTACTTAAAAACCCGCTTGCAACGAAATGCCTACAGAGCAATTAAAAAACCCGCTTCCAGTGAAATGTCTGAGAAGTATGTAAATACCCGCTTGCAACGAAATGACTCCAGAACACTTAAAAACCCGCTTGCAACGAAATGACTCCAGAACACTTAAAAACACGCTTGCAACGAAATCACTCCAGAACACTTAAAAACCCGCTTGCAACGAAATGAATCCAGAGCACTTAAAAACCCGCTTGCAAAGAAATGACTCCAGAGCACTTAAAAACCCGCTTGCAACGAAATGACTCCAGAACACTTAAAAACCCGCTTGCAAAGAAATGACTCCAGAGCACTTAAAAACCCGCTTGCAACGAAATGACTCCAGAACACTTAAAAACCCACTTGCAACGAAATGACTCCAGAGAACTTAAAAACCCGCTTGCAACGAAATGCCTTCAGAGCACTTAAAAACCCGCTTGCATCGAAATGACTCCAGAGCACGTAAAAACCCGCTCTCATCGAAATGACTCCAGAGTACTTAAAAACCCGCTGGCAACGAAATGCCTCCAGAGCACTTAAAAAACCCGCTTCCAGTGAAATGTCTGAGAAGTATGTAAAAACCCGCTTGCAACGTAATGAATCCAGAACACGTAAAAACCCGCTTGCAACGTAATGACTTCAGAGCACTTAAAAACTCGCTTGCAACCAAATGACTCCAGAGCACTCAAAAACCCGCTTACAACAAAATGACTCCAGAGCACTTAAAAACCTGCTTCCAGTGAAATGTCTAAGAAGTATGTAAAAACCCGCTTGCAAAGAAATGACTCCAGAGCACTTAAAAACCCGCTTGCAACGAAATGACTCCAGAACACTTAAAAACCCGCTTGCAACGAAATGACTCCAGAGCACTTAAAAACCCACTTACAACGAAATGCCTTCAGAGCACTTAAAAACCCGCTTGCAATGAAATGACTCCAGAACACTTAAAAACCCGCTTGCAACGAAAAGACTCCAGAGCACTGAAAAACCCGCTTGCAACGAAATGACTCCAGAGTACTTAAAAACCCGCTTGCAACGAAATGACTCCAGAACACTTAAAAACCCGCTTTCAAAGAAATGACTCCAGAGCACTTAAAAACCCGCTTGCAACGTAATGACTTCAGAGCACTTAAAAACTCGCTTGCAACCAAATGACTCCAGAGCACTCAAAAACCCGCTTGCAACAAAATGACTCCAGAGCACTTAAAAACCTGCTTCCAGTGAAATGTCTAAGAAGTATGTAAAAACCCGCTTGCAACGAAATGACTCCAGAGTACTTAAAAACCTGCTTGCAACGAAATGCCTCCAGAGCACTTAAAAAAACCGCTTCCAGTGAAATGTCTGAGAAGTATGTAAATACCCGCTTGCAACGAAATGACTCCAGAACACTTTAAAACACGCTTGCAAAGAAATGACTCCAGAACACTTAAAAACCCGCTAGCAACGAAATGACTCCAGAGCACGTAAAAACCCGCTTGCAACGAAATGAATCCAGAGCACTTAAAAACATGCTTGCAACGAAATGACTCCAGAGCACTTAAAAACCCGCTTGCAACGAAATGACTCCAGAATACTTAAAAACCCGCTTGCAACGAAATGACTCCAGAGCACTTAAAAACCCGCTTGCAACGAAATGACTCCAGAGCACTTAAAAACCCGCTTGCAACGAAATGACTCCAGAGCACTTAAAAACCCGCTTGCAAAGAAATGACTCCAGAATACTTAAAAACCCGCTTGCAACGACATGACTCCAGAGCACTTAAAAAACCCGCTTCCAGTGAAATGTCTGAGAAGTATGTAAAAACCCGCTTGCAACGAAATGACTCCAGAGCACGTAAAAACCCGCTTGCAACGAAATGACTCCAGAGCACTTAAAAACCCGCTTGCAACGAAATGACTCCAGGGTACTCAAAAACCCGCTTGCAACGAAATGACTCCAGAGCACTTAAAAAACCCGCTTCCAGTGAAATGTCTGAGAAGTATGTAAAAACTCGCTTGCAACGAAATGTCTCCAGAGCACCTAAAAACCCGCTTGCAACGACATGCCTACAGAGCATTTAAAAAACCCGCTTCCAGTGAAATGTCTGAGAAGTATGTAAAAACCCGCTTGCAACGAAATGACTCCAGAGCACGTAAAAACCCGCTTCAAACGAAATGACTCCAGAGTACTTAAAATCCCGCTTGCCACGAAATGCCTCCAGAGCACTTAAAAAACCCGCTTCCAGTGAAATGTCTGAGGAGTATGTAAAAACCCGCTTGCAACTAAATGACTCGAGAACACGTAAAAACCCGCTTGCAACGAAATGACTCCAGAACACTTAAAAACCCGCTTGCAACGAAATGACTCCAGAACACTTAAAAACCCGCTTGCAACGAAATGACTCCAGAGCACTTAAAAACCCGCTTGCAACGAAATGACTCCAGAGCACTTAAAAACCCGCTTGCAACGAAATGACTCCAGAGCACTTAAAAACCCGCTTGAAACACAATGACTCCAGAGCACGTAAAAACCCGCTTGCAACGAAATGACTCCAGAGCACTTAAAAACCCACTTGCAACGAAATGACTCCAGAACACTTAAAAACCCGCTTACAACGAAATGTCTTCAGAGCACTTAAAACCCCTCTTGCAACGAAATGACTCCAGAACACTTAAAAACCCGCTTGCAACGAAATGACTCCAGAACACTTAAAAACCCGCTTGCATCGAAATGACTCCAGAGCACTTAAAAACCCGCTTGCAACGAAATGACTCCAGAGCACTTAAAAACCCGCTTGCAACGAAATGACTCCAGAGCACTTAAAAACCCGCTTGAAACACAATGACTCCAGAGCACGTAAAAACCCGCTTGCAACGAAATGACTCCAGAACACTTAAAAACCCGCTTGCAACGAAATGACTCCAGAGCACTTAAAAACCCGCTTGCAACGAAATGACTCCAGAGCACTTAAAAACCCGCTTGCAAGGAAATGACTCCAGAGCACTTAAAAACCCGCTTGAAACACAATGACTCCAGAGCACGTAAAAACCCGCTTGCAACGAAATGACTCCAGAGCACTTAAAAACCCGCTTGAAACGAAATGACTCCAGAGCACGTAAAAACCCGCTTGCAACGAAATGACTCCAGAGCACTTAAAAACTCGCTTGCAACGAAATGACTACAGAGCACTTAAAAACCCGCTTGCAACGAAATGACTCCAGAATACTTAAAAACCCGCTTACAACGAAATGACTCCAGAGCACTTAAAAACCCGCTTGCAACGAAATGACTCCAGAGCACTTAAAAACCCGCTTGGAACAAAATGACTCCAGAGCACTTAAAAACCCGCTTGCAACGAAATGACTCCAGAGCACTTAAAAACCCGCTTGCAACGAAATGACTCCAGAGCACTTAAAAAACCCGCTTCCAGTGAAATGTCTGAGAAGTATGTAAAAACCCGCTTGAAACGAAATGACTCCAGAACACATAAAAACCCGCTTGTAACGAAATGACTCCAGAGCACGAAAAAACCCGCTTGCAAAGAAATGACTACAGAGTACTTAAAAACCCGCTTGCAACGAAATGCCTACAGAGCAATTAAAAAACCCGCTTCCAGTGAAATGTCTGAGAAGTATGTAAATACCCGCTTGCAACGAAATGACTCCAGAACACTTAAAAACCCGCTTGCAACGAAATGACTCCAGAACACTTAAAAACACGCTTGCAACGAAATCACTCCAGAACACTTAAAAACCCGCTTGCAACGAAATGAATCCAGAGCACTTAAAAACCCGCTTGCAAAGAAATGACTCCAGAGCACTTAAAAACCCGCTTGCAACGAAATGACTCCAGAACACTTAAAAACCCGCTTGCAACGAAATGACTCCAGAGAACTTAAAAACCCGCTTGCAACGAAATGCCTTCAGAGCACTTAAAAACCCGCTTGCATCGAAATGACTCCAGAGCACGTAAAAACCCGCTCTCATCGAAATGACTCCAGAGTACTTAAAAACCCGCTGGCAACGAAATGCCTCCAGAGCACTTAAAAAACCCGCTTCCAGTGAAATGTCTGAGAAGTATGTAAAAACCCGCTTGCAACGTAATGAATCCAGAACACGTAAAAACCCGCGTGCAACGAAATGACTCCAGAGCACTTAAAAACCCACTTACAACGAAATGCCTTCAGAGCACTTAAAAACCCGCTTGCAATGAAATGACTCCAGAACACTTAAAAACCCGCTTGCAACGAAAAGACTCCAGAGCACTGAAAAACCCGCTTGCAACGAAATGACTCCAGAGTACTTAAAAACCCGCTTGCAACAAAATGACTCCAGAACACTTAAAAACCCGCTTGCAAAGAAATGACTCCAGAGCACTTAAAAACCCGCTTGCAACGTAATGACTTCAGAGCACTTAAAAACTCGCTTGCAACCAAATGACTCCAGAGCACTCAAAAACCCGCTTACAACAAAATGACTCCAGAGCACTTAAAAACCTGCTTCCAGTGAAATGTCTAAGAAGTATGTAAAAACCCGCTTGCAACGAAATGACTCCAGAGTACTTAAAAACCTGCTTGCAACGAAATGCCTCCAGAGCACTTAAAAAAACCGCTTCCAGTGAAATGTCTGAGAAGTATGTAAATACCCGCTTGCAAAGAAATGACTCCAGAACACTTTAAAACACGCTTGCAAACAAATGACTCCAGAACACTTAAAAACCCGCTAGCAACGAAATGACTCCAGAGCACGTAAAAACCCGCTTGCAACGAAATGACTCCAGAGCACTTAAAAACCCGCTTGCAACGAAATGACTCCAGAGCACTTAAAAACATGCTTGCAACGAAATGACTCCAGAGCACTTAAAAACCCGCTTGCAACGAAATGACTCCAGAGCACGTAAAAACCCGCTTGCAACGAAATGACTCCAGAGCACTTAAAAACCCGCTTGCAACGAAATGACTCCAGAGCACTTAAAAACCCGCTTGCAACGAAATGACTCCAGAGCACTTAAAAACCCGCTTGCAAAGAAATGACTCCAGAATACTTAAAAACCCGCTTGCAACGACATGACTCCAGAGCACTTAAAAAACCCGCTTCCAGTGAAATGTCTGAGAAGTATGTAAAAACCCGCTTGCAACGAAATGACTCCAGAGCACGTAAAAACCCGCTTCAAACGAAATGACTCCAGAGTACTTAAAATCCCGCTTGCCACGAAATGCCTCCAGAGCACTTAAAAAACCCGCTTCCAGTGAAATGTCTGAGAAGTATGTAAAAACCCGCTTGAAACGAAATGACTCCAGAACACATAAAAACCCGCTTGTAACGAAATGACTCCAGAGCACGAAAAAACCCGCTTGCAAAGAAATGACTACAGAGTACTTAAAAACCCGCTTGCAACGAAATGCCTACAGAGCAATTAAAAAACCCGCTTCCAGTGAAATGTCTGAGAAGTATGTAAATACCCGCTTGCAACGAAATGACTCCAGAACACTTAAAAACCCGCTTGCAACGAAATGACTCCAGAACACTTAAAAACACGCTTGCAACGAAATCACTCCAGAACACTTAAAAACCCGCTTGCAACGAAATGAATCCAGAGCACTTAAAAACCCGCTTGCAAAGAAATGACTCCAGAGCACTTAAAAACCCGCTTGCAACGAAATGACTCCAGAACACTTAAAAACCCGCTTGCAACGAAATGACTCCAGAGAACTTAAAAACCCGCTTGCAACGAAATGCCTTCAGAGCACTTAAAAACCCGCTTGCATCGAAATGACTCCAGAGCACGTAAAAACCCGCTCTCATCGAAATGACTCCAGAGTACTTAAAAACCCGCTGGCAACGAAATGCCTCCAGAGCACTTAAAAAACCCGCTTCCAGTGAAATGTCTGAGAAGTATGTAAAAACCCGCTTGCAACGTAATGAATCCAGAACACGTAAAAACCCGCGTGCAACGAAATGACTCCAGAGCACTTAAAAACCCACTTACAACGAAATGCCTTCAGAGCACTTAAAAACCCGCTTGCAATGAAATGACTCCAGAACACTTAAAAACCCGCTTGCAACGAAAAGACTCCAGAGCACTGAAAAACCCGCTTGCAACGAAATGACTCCAGAGTACTTAAAAACCCGCTTGCAACGAAATGACTCCAGAACACTTAAAAACCCGCTTACAACGAAATGTCTTCAGAGCACTTAAAACCCCTCTTGCAACGAAATGACTCCAGAACACTTAAAAACCCGCTTGCAACGAAATGACTCCAGAACACTTAAAAACCCGCTTGCATCGAAATGACTCCAGAGCACTTAAAAACCCGCTTGCAACGAAATGACTCCAGAGCACTTAAAAACCCGCTTGCAACGAAATGACTCCAGAGCACTTAAAAACCCGCTTGAAACACAATGACTCCAGAGCACGTAAAAACCCGCTTGCAACGAAATGACTCCAGAACACTTAAAAACCCGCTTGCAACGAAATGACTCCAGAGCACTTAAAAACCCGCTTGCAACGAAATGACTCCAGAGCACTTAAAAACCCGCTTGCAAGGAAATGACTCCAGAGCACTTAAAAACCCGCTTGAAACACAATGACTCCAGAGCACGTAAAAACCCGCTTGCAACGAAATGACTCCAGAGCACTTAAAAACCCGCTTGAAACGAAATGACTCCAGAGCACGTAAAAACCCGCTTGCAACGAAATGACTCCAGAGCACTTAAAAACTCGCTTGCAACGAAATGACTACAGAGCACTTAAAAACCCGCTTGCAACGAAATGACTCCAGAATACTTAAAAACCCGCTTACAACGAAATGACTCCAGAGCACTTAAAAACCCGCTTGCAACGAAATGACTCCAGAGCACTTAAAAACCCGCTTGGAACAAAATGACTCCAGAGCACTTAAAAACCCGCTTGCAACGAAATGACTCCAGAGCACTTAAAAACCCGCTTGCAACGAAATGACTCCAGAGCACTTAAAAAACCCGCTTCCAGTGAAATGTCTGAGAAGTATGTAAAAACCCGCTTGAAACGAAATGACTCCAGAACACATAAAAACCCGCTTGTAACGAAATGACTCCAGAGCACGAAAAAACCCGCTTGCAAAGAAATGACTACAGAGTACTTAAAAACCCGCTTGCAACGAAATGCCTACAGAGCAATTAAAAAACCCGCTTCCAGTGAAATGTCTGAGAAGTATGTAAATACCCGCTTGCAACGAAATGACTCCAGAACACTTAAAAACCCGCTTGCAACGAAATGACTCCAGAACACTTAAAAACACGCTTGCAACGAAATCACTCCAGAACACTTAAAAACCCGCTTGCAACGAAATGAATCCAGAGCACTTAAAAACCCGCTTGCAAAGAAATGACTCCAGAGCACTTAAAAACCCGCTTGCAACGAAATGACTCCAGAACACTTAAAAACCCGCTTGCAACGAAATGACTCCAGAGAACTTAAAAACCCGCTTGCAACGAAATGCCTTCAGAGCACTTAAAAACCCGCTTGCATCGAAATGACTCCAGAGCACGTAAAAACCCGCTCTCATCGAAATGACTCCAGAGTACTTAAAAACCCGCTGGCAACGAAATGCCTCCAGAGCACTTAAAAAACCCGCTTCCAGTGAAATGTCTGAGAAGTATGTAAAAACCCGCTTGCAACGTAATGAATCCAGAACACGTAAAAACCCGCGTGCAACGAAATGACTCCAGAGCACTTAAAAACCCACTTACAACGAAATGCCTTCAGAGCACTTAAAAACCCGCTTGCAATGAAATGACTCCAGAACACTTAAAAACCCGCTTGCAACGAAAAGACTCCAGAGCACTGAAAAACCCGCTTGCAACGAAATGACTCCAGAGTACTTAAAAACCCGCTTGCAACAAAATGACTCCAGAACACTTAAAAACCCGCTTGCAAAGAAATGACTCCAGAGCACTTAAAAACCCGCTTGCAACGTAATGACTTCAGAGCACTTAAAAACTCGCTTGCAACCAAATGACTCCAGAGCACTCAAAAACCCGCTTACAACAAAATGACTCCAGAGCACTTAAAAACCTGCTTCCAGTGAAATGTCTAAGAAGTATGTAAAAACCCGCTTGCAACGAAATGACTCCAGAGTACTTAAAAACCTGCTTGCAACGAAATGCCTCCAGAGCACTTAAAAAAACCGCTTCCAGTGAAATGTCTGAGAAGTATGTAAATACCCGCTTGCAAAGAAATGACTCCAGAACACTTTAAAACACGCTTGCAAACAAATGACTCCAGAACACTTAAAAACCCGCTAGCAACGAAATGACTCCAGAGCACGTAAAAACCCGCTTGCAACGAAATGACTCCAGAGCACTTAAAAACCCGCTTGCAACGAAATGACTCCAGAGCACTTAAAAACATGCTTGCAACGAAATGACTCCAGAGCACTTAAAAACCCGCTTGCAACGAAATGACTCCAGAATACTTAAAAACCCGCTTGCAACGAAATGACTCCAGAGCACTTAAAAACCCGCTTGCAACGAAATGACTCCAGAGCACTTAAAAACCCGCTTGCAACGAAATGACTCCAGAGCACTTAAAAACCCGCTTGCAAAGAAATGACTCCAGAATACTTAAAAACCCGCTTGCAACGACATGACTCCAGAGCACTTAAAAAACCCGCTTCCAGTGAAATGTCTGAGAAGTATGTAAAAACCCGCTTGCAACGAAATGACTCCAGAGCACGTAAAAACCCGCTTCAAACGAAATGACTCCAGAGTACTTAAAATCCCGCTTGCCACGAAATGCCTCCAGAGCACTTAAAAAACCCGCTTCCAGTGAAATGTCTGAGAAGTATGTAAAAACCCGCTTGAAACGAAATGACTCCAGAACACATAAAAACCCGCTTGTAACGAAATGACTCCAGAGCACGAAAAAACCCGCTTGCAAAGAAATGACTACAGAGTACTTAAAAACCCGCTTGCAACGAAATGCCTACAGAGCAATTAAAAAACCCGCTTCCAGTGAAATGTCTGAGAAGTATGTAAATACCCGCTTGCAACGAAATGACTCCAGAACACTTAAAAACCCGCTTGCAACGAAATGACTCCAGAACACTTAAAAACACGCTTGCAACGAAATCACTCCAGAACACTTAAAAACCCGCTTGCAACGAAATGAATCCAGAGCACTTAAAAACCCGCTTGCAAAGAAATGACTCCAGAGCACTTAAAAACCCGCTTGCAACGAAATGACTCCAGAACACTTAAAAACCCGCTTGCAACGAAATGACTCCAGAGAACTTAAAAACCCGCTTGCAACGAAATGCCTTCAGAGCACTTAAAAACCCGCTTGCATCGAAATGACTCCAGAGCACGTAAAAACCCGCTCTCATCGAAATGACTCCAGAGTACTTAAAAACCCGCTGGCAACGAAATGCCTCCAGAGCACTTAAAAAACCCGCTTCCAGTGAAATGTCTGAGAAGTATGTAAAAACCCGCTTGCAACGTAATGAATCCAGAACACGTAAAAACCCGCGTGCAACGAAATGACTCCAGAGCACTTAAAAACCCACTTACAACGAAATGCCTTCAGAGCACTTAAAAACCCGCTTGCAATGAAATGACTCCAGAACACTTAAAAACCCGCTTGCAACGAAAAGACTCCAGAGCACTGAAAAACCCGCTTGCAACGAAATGACTCCAGAGTACTTAAAAACCCGCTTGCAACAAAATGACTCCAGAACACTTAAAAACCCGCTTGCAAAGAAATGACTCCAGAGCACTTAAAAACCCGCTTGCAACGTAATGACTTCAGAGCACTTAAAAACTCGCTTGCAACCAAATGACTCCAGAGCACTCAAAAACCCGCTTACAACAAAATGACTCCAGAGCACTTAAAAACCTGCTTCCAGTGAAATGTCTAAGAAGTATGTAAAAACCCGCTTGCAACGAAATGACTCCAGAGTACTTAAAAACCTGCTTGCAACGAAATGCCTCCAGAGCACTTAAAAAAACCGCTTCCAGTGAAATGTCTGAGAAGTATGTAAATACCCGCTTGCAAAGAAATGACTCCAGAACACTTTAAAACACGCTTGCAAACAAATGACTCCAGAACACTTAAAAACCCGCTAGCAACGAAATGACTCCAGAGCACGTAAAAACCCGCTTGCAACGAAATGACTCCAGAGCACTTAAAAACCCGCTTGCAACGAAATGACTCCAGAGCACTTAAAAACATGCTTGCAACGAAATGACTCCAGAGCACTTAAAAACCCGCTTGCAACGAAATGACTCCAGAATACTTAAAAACCCGCTTGCAACGAAATGACTCCAGAGCACTTAAAAACCCGCTTGCAACGAAATGACTCCAGAGCACTTAAAAACCCGCTTGCAACGAAATGACTCCAGAGCACTTAAAAACCCGCTTGCAAAGAAATGACTCCAGAATACTTAAAAACCCGCTTGCAACGACATGACTCCAGAGCACTTAAAAAACCCGCTTCCAGTGAAATGTCTGAGAAGTATGTAAAAACCCGCTTGCAACAAAATGACTCCAGAGCACGTAAAAACCCGCTTGCAACGAAATGACTCCAGAGCACTTAAAAACCCGCTTGCAACGAAATGACTCCAGGGTACTCAAAAACCCGCTTGCAACGAAATGACTCCAGAGCACTTAAAAAACCCGCTTCCAGTGAAATGTCTGAGAAGTATGTAAAAACTCGCTTGCAACGAAATGTCTCCAGAGCACCTAAAAACCCGCTTGCAACGACATGCCTACAGAGCATTTAAAAAACCCGCTTCCAGTGAAATGTCTGAGAAGTATGTAAAAACCCGCTTGCAACGAAATGACTCCAGAGCACGTAAAAACCCGCTTGCAACGAAATGACTCCAGAGTACTTAAAATCCCGCTTGCCACGAAATGCCTCCAGAGCACTTAAAAAACCCGCTTCCAGTGAAATGTCTGAGGAGTATGTAAAAACCCGCTTGCAACTAAATGACTCGAGAACACGTAAAAACCCGCTTGCAACGAAATGACTCCAGAACACTTAAAAACCCGCTTGCAACGAAATGACTCCAGAACACTTAAAAACCCGCTTGCAACGAAATGACTCCAGAGCACTTAAAAACCCGCTTGCAACGAAATGACTCCAGAGCACTTAAAAACCCGCTTGCAACGAAATGACTCCAGAGCACTTAAAAACCCGCTTGAAACACAATGACTCCAGAGCACGTAAAAACCCGCTTGCAACGAAATGACTCCAGAGCACTTAAAAACCCGCTTGCAACGAAATGACTCCAGAACACTTAAAAACCCGCTTACAACGAAATGCCTTCAGAGCACTTAAAACCCCTCTTGCAACGAAATGACTCCAGAACACTTAAAAACCCGCTTGCAACGAAATGACTCCAGAACACTTAAAAACCCGCTTGCATCGAAATGACTCCAGAGCACTTAAAAACCCGCTTGCAACGAAATGACTCCAGAGCACTTAAAAACCCGCTTGCAACGAAATGACTCCAGAGCACTTAAAAACCCGCTTGAAACACAATGACTCCAGAGCACGTAAAAACCCGCTTGCAACGAAATGACTCCAGAGCACTTAAAAACCCGCTTGCAACGAAATGACTCCAGAGCACGTAAAAACCCGCTTGCAACGAAATGACTCCAGAGCACTTAAAAACTCGCTTGCAACGAAATGAGTACAGAGCACTTAAAAACCCGCTTGCAACGAAATGACTCCAGAATACTTAAAAACCCGCTTGCAACGAAATGACTCCAGAGCACTTAAAAACCCGCTTGCAACGAAATGACTCCAGAGCACTTAAAAACCCGCTTGGAACAAAATGACTCCAGAGCACTTAAAAACCCGCTTGCAACGAAATGACTCCAGAGCACTTAAAAATCCGCTTGCAACGAAATGACTCCAGAGCACTTAAAAAACCCGCTTCCAGTGAAATGTCTGAGAAGTATGTAAAAACCCGCTTGAAACGAAATGACTCCAGAACACATAAAAACCCGCTTGTAACGAAATGACTCCAGAGCACGAAAAAACCCGCTTGCAAAGAAATGACTACAGAGTACTTAAAAACCCGCTTGCAACGAAATGCCTACAGAGCAATTAAAAAACCCGCTTCCAGTGAAATGTCTGAGAAGTATGTAAATACCCGCTTGCAACGAAATGACTCCAGAACACTTAAAAACCCGCTTACAACGAAATGACTCCAGAACACTTAAAAACACGCTTGCAACGAAATCACTCCAGAACACTTAAAAACCCGCTTGCAACGAAATGAATCCAGAGCACTTAAAAACCCGCTTGCAAAGAAATGACTCCAGAGCACTTAAAAACCCGCTTGCAACGAAATGACTCCAGAACACTTAAAAACCCGCTTGCAACGAAATGACTCCAGAGAACTTAAAAACCCGCTTGCAACGAAATGCCTTCAGAGCACTTAAAAACCCGCTTGCATCGAAATGACTCCAGAGCATGTAAAAACCCGCTCTCATCGAAATGACTCCAGAGTACTTAAAAACCCGCTGGCAACGAAATGCCTCCAGAGCACTTAAAAAACCCGCTTCCAGTGAAATGTCTGAGAAGTATGTAAAAACCCGCTTGCAACGTAATGAATCCAGAACACATAAAAACCCGCGTGCAACGAAATGACTCCAGAGCACTTAAAAACCCACTTACAACGAAATGCCTTCAGAGCACTTAAAAACCCGCTTGCAATGAAATGACTCCAGAACACTTAAAAACCCGCTTGCAACGAAAAGACTCCAGAGCACTGAAAAACCCGCTTGCAACGAAATGACTCCAGAGTACTTAAAAACCCGCTTGCAACGAAATGACTCCAGAACACTTAAAAACCCGCTTGCAACGAAATGAATCCAGAGCACTTAAAAACCCGCTTGCAACGTAATGACTTCAGAGCACTTAAAAACTCGCTTGCAACCAAATGACTCCAGAGCACTCAAAAACCCACTTGCAACAAAATGACTCCAGAGCACTTAAAAACCTGCTTCCAGTGAAATGTCTAAGAAGTATGTAAAAACCCGCTTGCAACGAAATGACTCCAGAGTACTTAAAAACCTGCTTGCAACGAAATGCCTCCAGAGCACTTAAAAAAACCGCTTCCAGTGAAATGTCTGAGAAGTATGTAAATACCCGCTTGCAACGAAATGACTCCAGAACACTTAAAAACACGCTTGCAAAGAAATGACTCCAGAACACTTAAAAACCCGCTAGCAACGAAATGACTCCAGAGCACGTAAAAACCCGCTTGCAACGAAATGACTCCAGAGCACTTAAAAACCCGCTTGCAACGAAATGACTCCAGAGCACTTAAAAACATGCTTGCAACGAAATGACTCCAGAGCACTTAAAAACCTGCTTGCAACGAAATGACTCCAGAATACTTAAAAACCCGCTTGCAACGAAATGACTCCAGAGCACTTAAAAACCCGCTTGCAACGAAATGACTCCAGAGCACTTAAAAACTCGCTTGCAACGAAATGACTCCAGAGCACTTAAAAACCCGCTTGCAATGAAATGACTCCAGAATACTTAAAAACCCGCTTGCAACGACATGACTCCAGAGCACTTAAAAAACCCGCTTCCAGTGAAATGTCTGAGAAGTATGTAAAAACCCGCTTGCAACGAAATGACTCCAGAGCACGTAAAAACCCGCTTGCAACGAAATGACTCCAGAGCACTTAAAAACCCGCTTGCAACGAAATGACTCCAGGGTACTTAAAAACCCGCTTGCAACGAAATGACTCCAGAGCACTTAAAAAACCCGCTTCCAGTGAAATGTCTGAGAAGTATGTAAAAACCCGCTTGCAACGAAATGTCTCCAGAGCACCTAAAAACCCGCTTGCAACGACATGCCTACAGAGCATTTAAAAAACCCGCTTCCAGTGAAATGTCTGAGAAGTATGTAAAAACCCGCTTGCAACGAAATGACTCCAGAGCACGTAAAAACCCGCTTGCAACGAAATGACTCCAGAGCACTTAAAAAACCCGCTTCCAGTTAAATGTCAGAGAAGTATGTAAAAACCCGCTTGCAACGAAATGACTCCAGAGCACGTAAAAACCCGCTTGCAACGAAATGACTCCAGAGTACTTAAAATCCCGCTTGCCACGAAATGCCTCCAGAGCACTTAAAAAACCCGCTTCCAGTGAAATGTCTGAGGAGTATGTAAAAACCCGCTTGCAACTAAATGACTCGAGAACACGTAAAAACCCGCTTGCAACGAAATGACTCCAGAGCACTTAAAAACCCGCTTACAACGAAATGCCTTCAGAGCACTTAAAACCCCGCTTGCAACGAAATGACTCCAGAACACTTAAAAACCCGCTTGCAACGAAATGACTCCAGAGTACTTAAAAACCCGCTTGCAACAAAATGACTCCAGAACACTTAAAAACCCGCTTGCAAAGAAATGACTCCAGAGCACTTAAAAACCCGCTTGCAACGTAATGACTTCAGAGCACTTAAAAACTCGCTTGCAACCAAATGACTCCAGAGCACTCAAAAACCCGCTTACAACAAAATGACTCCAGAGCACTTAAAAACCTGCTTCCAGTGAAATGTCTAAGAAGTATGTAAAAACCCGCTTGCAACGAAATGACTCCAGAGTACTTAAAAACCTGCTTGCAACGAAATGCCTCCAGAGCACTTAAAAAAACCGCTTCCAGTGAAATGTCTGAGAAGTATGTAAATACCCGCTTGCAAAGAAATGACTCCAGAACACTTTAAAACACGCTTGCAAACAAATGACTCCAGAACACTTAAAAACCCGCTAGCAACGAAATGACTCCAGAGCACGTAAAAACCCGCTTGCAACGAAATGACTCCAGAGCACTTAAAAACCCGCTTGCAACGAAATGACTCCA
Source organism: Meriones unguiculatus (assembly GCF_030254825.1). Taxonomy (NCBI): domain Eukaryota; kingdom Metazoa; phylum Chordata; class Mammalia; order Rodentia; family Muridae; genus Meriones; species Meriones unguiculatus. The sequence continues at coordinate 88,519,801 of NC_083350.1, forward strand.
GAGCACTTAAAAACATGCTTGCAACGAAATGACTCCAGAGCACTTAAAAACCCGCTTGCAACGAAATGACTCCAGAGCACGTAAAAACCCGCTTGCAACGAAATGACTCCAGAGCACTTAAAAACCCGCTTGCAACGAAATGACTCCAGAGCACTTAAAAACCCGCTTGCAACGAAATGACTCCAGAGCACTTAAAAACCCGCTTGCAAAGAAATGACTCCAGAATACTTAAAAACCCGCTTGCAACGACATGACTCCAGAGCACTTAAAAAACCCGCTTCCAGTGAAATGTCTGAGAAGTATGTAAAAACCCGCTTGCAACGAAATGACTCCAGAGCACGTAAAAACCCGCTTCAAACGAAATGACTCCAGAGTACTTAAAATCCCGCTTGCCACGAAATGCCTCCAGAGCACTTAAAAAACCCGCTTCCAGTGAAATGTCTGAGAAGTATGTAAAAACCCGCTTGAAACGAAATGACTCCAGAACACATAAAAACCCGCTTGTAACGAAATGACTCCAGAGCACGAAAAAACCCGCTTGCAAAGAAATGACTACAGAGTACTTAAAAACCCGCTTGCAACGAAATGCCTACAGAGCAATTAAAAAACCCGCTTCCAGTGAAATGTCTGAGAAGTATGTAAATACCCGCTTGCAACGAAATGACTCCAGAACACTTAAAAACCCGCTTGCAACGAAATGACTCCAGAACACTTAAAAACACGCTTGCAACGAAATCACTCCAGAACACTTAAAAACCCGCTTGCAACGAAATGAATCCAGAGCACTTAAAAACCCGCTTGCAAAGAAATGACTCCAGAGCACTTAAAAACCCGCTTGCAACGAAATGACTCCAGAACACTTAAAAACCCGCTTGCAACGAAATGACTCCAGAGAACTTAAAAACCCGCTTGCAACGAAATGCCTTCAGAGCACTTAAAAACCCGCTTGCATCGAAATGACTCCAGAGCACGTAAAAACCCGCTCTCATCGAAATGACTCCAGAGTACTTAAAAACCCGCTGGCAACGAAATGCCTCCAGAGCACTTAAAAAACCCGCTTCCAGTGAAATGTCTGAGAAGTATGTAAAAACCCGCTTGCAACGTAATGAATCCAGAACACGTAAAAACCCGCGTGCAACGAAATGACTCCAGAGCACTTAAAAACCCACTTACAACGAAATGCCTTCAGAGCACTTAAAAACCCGCTTGCAATGAAATGACTCCAGAACACTTAAAAACCCGCTTGCAACGAAAAGACTCCAGAGCACTGAAAAACCCGCTTGCAACGAAATGACTCCAGAGTACTTAAAAACCCGCTTGCAACGAAATGACTCCAGAACACTTAAAAACCCGCTTACAACGAAATGTCTTCAGAGCACTTAAAACCCCTCTTGCAACGAAATGACTCCAGAACACTTAAATACCCGCTTGCAACGAAATGACTCCAGAACACTTAAAAACCCGCTTGCATCGAAATGACTCCAGAGCACTTAAAAACCCGCTTGCAACGAAATGACTCCAGAGCACTTAAAAACCCGCTTGCAACGAAATGACTCCAGAGCACTTAAAAACCCGCTTGAAACACAATGACTCCAGAGCACGTAAAAACCCGCTTGCAACGAAATGACTCCAGAACACTTAAAAACCCGCTTGCAACGAAATGACTCCAGAGCACTTAAAAACCCGCTTGCAACGAAATGACTCCAGAGCACTTAAAAACCCGCTTGCAAGGAAATGACTCCAGAGCACTTAAAAACCCGCTTGAAACACAATGACTCCAGAGCACGTAAAAACCCGCTTGCAACGAAATGACTCCAGAGCACTTAAAAACCCGCTTGAAACGAAATGACTCCAGAGCACGTAAAAACCCGCTTGCAACGAAATGACTCCAGAGCACTTAAAAACTCGCTTGCAACGAAATGACTACAGAGCACTTAAAAACCCGCTTGCAACGAAATGACTCCAGAATACTTAAAAACCCGCTTACAACGAAATGACTCCAGAGCACTTAAAAACCCGCTTGCAACGAAATGACTCCAGAGCACTTAAAAACCCGCTTGGAACAAAATGACTCCAGAGCACTTAAAAACCCGCTTGCAACGAAATGACTCCAGAGCACTTAAAAACCCGCTTGCAACGAAATGACTCCAGAGCACTTAAAAAACCCGCTTCCAGTGAAATGTCTGAGAAGTATGTAAAAACCCGCTTGAAACGAAATGACTCCAGAACACATAAAAACCCGCTTGTAACGAAATGACTCCAGAGCACGAAAAAACCCGCTTGCAAAGAAATGACTACAGAGTACTTAAAAACCCGCTTGCAACGAAATGCCTACAGAGCAATTAAAAAACCCGCTTCCAGTGAAATGTCTGAGAAGTATGTAAATACCCGCTTGCAACGAAATGACTCCAGAACACTTAAAAACCCGCTTGCAACGAAATGACTCCAGAACACTTAAAAACACGCTTGCAACGAAATCACTCCAGAACACTTAAAAACCCGCTTGCAACGAAATGAATCCAGAGCACTTAAAAACCCGCTTGCAAAGAAATGACTCCAGAGCACTTAAAAACCCGCTTGCAACGAAATGACTCCAGAACACTTAAAAACCCGCTTGCAACGAAATGACTCCAGAGAACTTAAAAACCCGCTTGCAACGAAATGCCTTCAGAGCACTTAAAAACCCGCTTGCATCGAAATGACTCCAGAGCACGTAAAAACCCGCTCTCATCGAAATGACTCCAGAGTACTTAAAAACCCGCTGGCAACGAAATGCCTCCAGAGCACTTAAAAAACCCGCTTCCAGTGAAATGTCTGAGAAGTATGTAAAAACCCGCTTGCAACGTAATGAATCCAGAACACGTAAAAACCCGCGTGCAACGAAATGACTCCAGAGCACTTAAAAACCCACTTACAACGAAATGCCTTCAGAGCACTTAAAAACCCGCTTGCAATGAAATGACTCCAGAACACTTAAAAACCCGCTTGCAACGAAAAGACTCCAGAGCACTGAAAAACCCGCTTGCAACGAAATGACTCCAGAGTACTTAAAAACCCGCTTGCAACAAAATGACTCCAGAACACTTAAAAACCCGCTTGCAAAGAAATGACTCCAGAGCACTTAAAAACCCGCTTGCAACGTAATGACTTCAGAGCACTTAAAAACTCGCTTGCAACCAAATGACTCCAGAGCACTCAAAAACCCGCTTACAACAAAATGACTCCAGAGCACTTAAAAACCTGCTTCCAGTGAAATGTCTAAGAAGTATGTAAAAACCCGCTTGCAACGAAATGACTCCAGAGTACTTAAAAACCTGCTTGCAACGAAATGCCTCCAGAGCACTTAAAAAAACCGCTTCCAGTGAAATGTCTGAGAAGTATGTAAATACCCGCTTGCAAAGAAATGACTCCAGAACACTTTAAAACACGCTTGCAAACAAATGACTCCAGAACACTTAAAAACCCGCTAGCAACGAAATGACTCCAGAGCACGTAAAAACCCGCTTGCAACGAAATGACTCCAGAGCACTTAAAAACCCGCTTGCAACGAAATGACTCCAGAGCACTTAAAAACATGCTTGCAACGAAATGACTCCAGAGCACTTAAAAACCCGCTTGCAACGAAATGACTCCAGAATACTTAAAAACCCGCTTGCAACGAAATGACTCCAGAGCACTTAAAAACCCGCTTGCAACGAAATGACTCCAGAGCACTTAAAAACCCGCTTGCAACGAAATGACTCCAGAGCACTTAAAAACCCGCTTGCAAAGAAATGACTCCAGAATACTTAAAAACCCGCTTGCAACGACATGACTCCAGAGCACTTAAAAAACCCGCTTCCAGTGAAATGTCTGAGAAGTATGTAAAAACCCGCTTGCAACGAAATGACTCCAGAGCACGTAAAAACCCGCTTCAAACGAAATGACTCCAGAGTACTTAAAATCCCGCTTGCCACGAAATGCCTCCAGAGCACTTAAAAAACCCGCTTCCAGTGAAATGTCTGAGAAGTATGTAAAAACCCGCTTGAAACGAAATGACTCCAGAACACATAAAAACCCGCTTGTAACGAAATGACTCCAGAGCACGAAAAAACCCGCTTGCAAAGAAATGACTACAGAGTACTTAAAAACCCGCTTGCAACGAAATGCCTACAGAGCAATTAAAAAACCCGCTTCCAGTGAAATGTCTGAGAAGTATGTAAATACCCGCTTGCAACGAAATGACTCCAGAACACTTAAAAACCCGCTTGCAACGAAATGACTCCAGAACACTTAAAAACACGCTTGCAACGAAATCACTCCAGAACACTTAAAAACCCGCTTGCAACGAAATGAATCCAGAGCACTTAAAAACCCGCTTGCAAAGAAATGACTCCAGAGCACTTAAAAACCCGCTTGCAACGAAATGACTCCAGAACACTTAAAAACCCGCTTGCAACGAAATGACTCCAGAGAACTTAAAAACCCGCTTGCAACGAAATGCCTTCAGAGCACTTAAAAACCCGCTTGCATCGAAATGACTCCAGAGCACGTAAAAACCCGCTCTCATCGAAATGACTCCAGAGTACTTAAAAACCCGCTGGCAACGAAATGCCTCCAGAGCACTTAAAAAACCCGCTTCCAGTGAAATGTCTGAGAAGTATGTAAAAACCCGCTTGCAACGTAATGAATCCAGAACACGTAAAAACCCGCGTGCAACGAAATGACTCCAGAGCACTTAAAAACCCACTTACAACGAAATGCCTTCAGAGCACTTAAAAACCCGCTTGCAATGAAATGACTCCAGAACACTTAAAAACCCGCTTGCAACGAAAAGACTCCAGAGCACTGAAAAACCCGCTTGCAACGAAATGACTCCAGAGTACTTAAAAACCCGCTTGCAACAAAATGACTCCAGAACACTTAAAAACCCGCTTGCAAAGAAATGACTCCAGAGCACTTAAAAACCCGCTTGCAACGTAATGACTTCAGAGCACTTAAAAACTCGCTTGCAACCAAATGACTCCAGAGCACTCAAAAACCCGCTTACAACAAAATGACTCCAGAGCACTTAAAAACCTGCTTCCAGTGAAATGTCTAAGAAGTATGTAAAAACCCGCTTGCAACGAAATGACTCCAGAGTACTTAAAAACCTGCTTGCAACGAAATGCCTCCAGAGCACTTAAAAAAACCGCTTCCAGTGAAATGTCTGAGAAGTATGTAAATACCCGCTTGCAAAGAAATGACTCCAGAACACTTTAAAACACGCTTGCAAACAAATGACTCCAGAACACTTAAAAACCCGCTAGCAACGAAATGACTCCAGAGCACGTAAAAACCCGCTTGCAACGAAATGACTCCAGAGCACTTAAAAACCCGCTTGCAACGAAATGACTCCAGAGCACTTAAAAACATGCTTGCAACGAAATGACTCCAGAGCACTTAAAAACCCGCTTGCAACGAAATGACTCCAGAATACTTAAAAACCCGCTTGCAACGAAATGACTCCAGAGCACTTAAAAACCCGCTTGCAACGAAATGACTCCAGAGCACTTAAAAACCCGCTTGCAACGAAATGACTCCAGAGCACTTAAAAACCCGCTTGCAAAGAAATGACTCCAGAATACTTAAAAACCCGCTTGCAACGACATGACTCCAGAGCACTTAAAAAACCCGCTTCCAGTGAAATGTCTGAGAAGTATGTAAAAACCCGCTTGCAACAAAATGACTCCAGAGCACGTAAAAACCCGCTTGCAACGAAATGACTCCAGAGCACTTAAAAACCCGCTTGCAACGAAATGACTCCAGGGTACTCAAAAACCCGCTTGCAACGAAATGACTCCAGAGCACTTAAAAAACCCGCTTCCAGTGAAATGTCTGAGAAGTATGTAAAAACTCGCTTGCAACGAAATGTCTCCAGAGCACCTAAAAACCCGCTTGCAACGACATGCCTACAGAGCATTTAAAAAACCCGCTTCCAGTGAAATGTCTGAGAAGTATGTAAAAACCCGCTTGCAACGAAATGACTCCAGAGCACGTAAAAACCCGCTTGCAACGAAATGACTCCAGAGTACTTAAAATCCCGCTTGCCACGAAATGCCTCCAGAGCACTTAAAAAACCCGCTTCCAGTGAAATGTCTGAGGAGTATGTAAAAACCCGCTTGCAACTAAATGACTCGAGAACACGTAAAAACCCGCTTGCAACGAAATGACTCCAGAACACTTAAAAACCCGCTTGCAACGAAATGACTCCAGAACACTTAAAAACCCGCTTGCAACGAAATGACTCCAGAGCACTTAAAAACCCGCTTGCAACGAAATGACTCCAGAGCACTTAAAAACCCGCTTGCAACGAAATGACTCCAGAGCACTTAAAAACCCGCTTGAAACACAATGACTCCAGAGCACGTAAAAACCCGCTTGCAACGAAATGACTCCAGAGCACTTAAAAACCCGCTTGCAACGAAATGACTCCAGAACACTTAAAAACCCGCTTACAACGAAATGCCTTCAGAGCACTTAAAACCCCTCTTGCAACGAAATGACTCCAGAACACTTAAAAACCCGCTTGCAACGAAATGACTCCAGAACACTTAAAAACCCGCTTGCATCGAAATGACTCCAGAGCACTTAAAAACCCGCTTGCAACGAAATGACTCCAGAGCACTTAAAAACCCGCTTGCAACGAAATGACTCCAGAGCACTTAAAAACCCGCTTGAAACACAATGACTCCAGAGCACGTAAAAACCCGCTTGCAACGAAATGACTCCAGAGCACTTAAAAACCCGCTTGCAACGAAATGACTCCAGAGCACGTAAAAACCCGCTTGCAACGAAATGACTCCAGAGCACTTAAAAACTCGCTTGCAACGAAATGAGTACAGAGCACTTAAAAACCCGCTTGCAACGAAATGACTCCAGAATACTTAAAAACCCGCTTGCAACGAAATGACTCCAGAGCACTTAAAAACCCGCTTGCAACGAAATGACTCCAGAGCACTTAAAAACCCGCTTGGAACAAAATGACTCCAGAGCACTTAAAAACCCGCTTGCAACGAAATGACTCCAGAGCACTTAAAAATCCGCTTGCAACGAAATGACTCCAGAGCACTTAAAAAACCCGCTTCCAGTGAAATGTCTGAGAAGTATGTAAAAACCCGCTTGAAACGAAATGACTCCAGAACACATAAAAACCCGCTTGTAACGAAATGACTCCAGAGCACGAAAAAACCCGCTTGCAAAGAAATGACTACAGAGTACTTAAAAACCCGCTTGCAACGAAATGCCTACAGAGCAATTAAAAAACCCGCTTCCAGTGAAATGTCTGAGAAGTATGTAAATACCCGCTTGCAACGAAATGACTCCAGAACACTTAAAAACCCGCTTACAACGAAATGACTCCAGAACACTTAAAAACACGCTTGCAACGAAATCACTCCAGAACACTTAAAAACCCGCTTGCAACGAAATGAATCCAGAGCACTTAAAAACCCGCTTGCAAAGAAATGACTCCAGAGCACTTAAAAACCCGCTTGCAACGAAATGACTCCAGAACACTTAAAAACCCGCTTGCAACGAAATGACTCCAGAGAACTTAAAAACCCGCTTGCAACGAAATGCCTTCAGAGCACTTAAAAACCCGCTTGCATCGAAATGACTCCAGAGCATGTAAAAACCCGCTCTCATCGAAATGACTCCAGAGTACTTAAAAACCCGCTGGCAACGAAATGCCTCCAGAGCACTTAAAAAACCCGCTTCCAGTGAAATGTCTGAGAAGTATGTAAAAACCCGCTTGCAACGTAATGAATCCAGAACACATAAAAACCCGCGTGCAACGAAATGACTCCAGAGCACTTAAAAACCCACTTACAACGAAATGCCTTCAGAGCACTTAAAAACCCGCTTGCAATGAAATGACTCCAGAACACTTAAAAACCCGCTTGCAACGAAAAGACTCCAGAGCACTGAAAAACCCGCTTGCAACGAAATGACTCCAGAGTACTTAAAAACCCGCTTGCAACGAAATGACTCCAGAACACTTAAAAACCCGCTTGCAACGAAATGAATCCAGAGCACTTAAAAACCCGCTTGCAACGTAATGACTTCAGAGCACTTAAAAACTCGCTTGCAACCAAATGACTCCAGAGCACTCAAAAACCCACTTGCAACAAAATGACTCCAGAGCACTTAAAAACCTGCTTCCAGTGAAATGTCTAAGAAGTATGTAAAAACCCGCTTGCAACGAAATGACTCCAGAGTACTTAAAAACCTGCTTGCAACGAAATGCCTCCAGAGCACTTAAAAAAACCGCTTCCAGTGAAATGTCTGAGAAGTATGTAAATACCCGCTTGCAACGAAATGACTCCAGAACACTTAAAAACACGCTTGCAAAGAAATGACTCCAGAACACTTAAAAACCCGCTAGCAACGAAATGACTCCAGAGCACGTAAAAACCCGCTTGCAACGAAATGACTCCAGAGCACTTAAAAACCCGCTTGCAACGAAATGACTCCAGAGCACTTAAAAACATGCTTGCAACGAAATGACTCCAGAGCACTTAAAAACCTGCTTGCAACGAAATGACTCCAGAATACTTAAAAACCCGCTTGCAACGAAATGACTCCAGAGCACTTAAAAACCCGCTTGCAACGAAATGACTCCAGAGCACTTAAAAACTCGCTTGCAACGAAATGACTCCAGAGCACTTAAAAACCCGCTTGCAATGAAATGACTCCAGAATACTTAAAAACCCGCTTGCAACGACATGACTCCAGAGCACTTAAAAAACCCGCTTCCAGTGAAATGTCTGAGAAGTATGTAAAAACCCGCTTGCAACGAAATGACTCCAGAGCACGTAAAAACCCGCTTGCAACGAAATGACTCCAGAGCACTTAAAAACCCGCTTGCAACGAAATGACTCCAGGGTACTTAAAAACCCGCTTGCAACGAAATGACTCCAGAGCACTTAAAAAACCCGCTTCCAGTGAAATGTCTGAGAAGTATGTAAAAACCCGCTTGCAACGAAATGTCTCCAGAGCACCTAAAAACCCGCTTGCAACGACATGCCTACAGAGCATTTAAAAAACCCGCTTCCAGTGAAATGTCTGAGAAGTATGTAAAAACCCGCTTGCAACGAAATGACTCCAGAGCACGTAAAAACCCGCTTGCAACGAAATGACTCCAGAGCACTTAAAAAACCCGCTTCCAGTTAAATGTCAGAGAAGTATGTAAAAACCCGCTTGCAACGAAATGACTCCAGAGCACGTAAAAACCCGCTTGCAACGAAATGACTCCAGAGTACTTAAAATCCCGCTTGCCACGAAATGCCTCCAGAGCACTTAAAAAACCCGCTTCCAGTGAAATGTCTGAGGAGTATGTAAAAACCCGCTTGCAACTAAATGACTCGAGAACACGTAAAAACCCGCTTGCAACGAAATGACTCCAGAGCACTTAAAAACCCGCTTACAACGAAATGCCTTCAGAGCACTTAAAACCCCGCTTGCAACGAAATGACTCCAGAACACTTAAAAACCCGCTTGCAACGAAATGACTCCAGAAAACTTAAAAACCCGCTTGCAACGAAATGACTCCAGAGCACTTAAAAACCCGCTTGCAACGAAATGACTCCAGAGCACTTAAAAACCCGCTTGCAACGAAATGACTCCAGAGCACTTAAAAACCCGCTTGAAACACAATGACTCCAGAGCACGTAAAAACCCGCTTGCAATGAAATGACTCCAGAGCACTTAAAAACCCGCTTGCAACGAAATGACTCCAGAGCACGTAAAAACCCGCTTGCAACGAAATGACTCCAGAGCACTTAAAAACTCGCTTGCAACGAAATGACTACAGAGCACTTAAAAACCCGCTTGCTACGAAATGACTCCAGAATACTTAAAAACCCGCTTGCAACGAAATGACTCCAGAGCACTTAAAAACCCGCTTGCAACGAAATGACTCCAGAACACTTAAAAACCCGCTTGCAACGAAATGACTCCAGAGCACTTAAAAACCCGCTTGCAACGAAATGACTCCAGAGCACTTAAAAACCCGCTTGGAACGAAATGACTCCAGAGCACTTAAAAACCCGCTTGCAACGAAATGACTCCAGAACACTTAAAAACCGGCTTGCAACGAAAAGACTCCAGAGCACTTAAAAACCCGCTTGCAAAGAAATGACTCCAGAACACTTAAAAACCCGCTTGCAACGAAATGACTCCAGAGCACTTAAAAACCCGCTTGCAACGAAATGACTCCAGAACACTTAAAAACCCGCTTGCAACGAAATGACTCCAGAGCACTTAAAAACCCGCTTGCAACGAAATGACTCCAGAGCACTTAAAAACCCGCTTGCAACGAAATGACTCCAGAGCACTTAAAAACCCGCTTGCAACGAAATGACTCCAGAGCACTTAAAAACCCGCTTGCAACGAAATGACTCCAGAGTACTTAAAAACCCGTTTGCAACGAAATGACTCCAGAGCACTTAAAAACCGGCTTGCAACGAAATGACTCCAGAGCACTTGAAAACCCGCTTGCAACGAAATGACTCCAGAGCACTTAAAAACCCGCCTGCAACGAAATGACTCCAGAGCACTTAAAATCCCGCTTGCAACAAAATGACTCCAGAGCACTTAAAAAACCCGCTTCCAGTTAAATGTCAGAGAAGTATGTAAAAACCGGCTTGCAACTAAATGACTCCAGAGCACGTAAAAACCCGCTCTCATCGAAATGACTCCAGAGTACTTAAAAACCCGCTGGCAATGAAATGCCTCCAGAGCACTTAAAAAACCCGCTTCCAGTGAAATGTCTGAGAAGTATGTAAAAACCCGCTTGCAACGTAATGAATCCAGAACACGTAAAAACCCGCGTGCAACGAAATGACTCCAGAGCACTTAAAAACCCACTTACAACGAAATGCCTTCAGAGCACTTAAAAACCCGCTTGCAATGAAATGACTCCAGAACACTTAAAAACCCGCTTGCAACGAAAAGACTCCAGAGCACTGAAAAACCCGCTTGCAACGAAATGACTCCAGAGTACTTAAAAACCCGCCTGCAACGAAATGACTCCAGAACACTTAAAAACCCGCTTGCAACGAAATGACTCCAGAGCACTTAAAAAACCGCTTGCAACGAAATGACTCCAGAGCACTTAAAAAACCCGCTTCCAGTGAAATGTCTGAGAAGTATGTAAAAACCCGCTTGAAACGAAATGACTCCAGAACACATAAAAACCCGCTTGTAACGAAATGACTCCAGAGCACGAAAAAACCCGCTTGCAAAGAAATGACTACAGAGTACTTAAAAACCCGCTTGCAACGAAATGCCTACAGAGCAATTAAAAAACCCGCTTCCAGTGAAATGTCTGAGAAGTATGTAAATACCCGCTTGCAACGAAATGACTCCAGAACACTTAAAAACCCGCTTGCAACGAAATGACTCCAGAACACTTAAAAACACGCTTGCAACGAAATCACTCCAGAACACTTAAAAACCCGCTTGCAACGAAATGAATCCAGAGCACTTAAAAACCCGCTTGCAAAGAAATGACTCCAGAGCACTTAAAAACCCGCTTGAAACACAATGACTCCAGAGCACGTAAAAACCCGCTTGCAACGAAATGACTCCAGAGCACTTAAAAACCCGCTTGCAACGAAATGACTCCAGAACACTTAAAAACCCGCTTACAACGAAATGCCTTCAGAGCACTTAAAACCCCTCTTGCAACGAAATGACTCCAGAACACTTAAAAACCCGCTTGCAACGAAATGACTCCAGAACACTTAAAAACCCGCTTGCATCGAAATGACTCCAGAGCACTTAAAAACCCGCTTGCAACGAAATGACTCCAGAGCACTTAAAAACCCGCTTGCAACGAAATGACTCCAGAGCACTTAAAAACCCGCTTGAAACACAATGACTCCAGAGCACGTAAAAACCCGCTTGCAACGAAATGACTCCAGAGCACTTAAAAACCCGCTTGCAACGAAATGACTCCAGAGCACGTAAAAACCCGCTTGCAACGAAATGACTCCAGAGCACTTAAAAACTCGCTTGCAACGAAATGAGTACAGAGCACTTAAAAACCCGCTTGCAACGAAATGACTCCAGAATACTTAAAAACCCGCTTGCAACGAAATGACTCCAGAGCACTTAAAAACCCGCTTGCAACGAAATGACTCCAGAGCACTTAAAAACCCGCTTGGAACAAAATGACTCCAGAGCACTTAAAAACCCGCTTGCAACGAAATGACTCCAGAGCACTTAAAAATCCGCTTGCAACGAAATGACTCCAGAGCACTTAAAAAACCCGCTTCCAGTGAAATGTCTGAGAAGTATGTAAAAACCCGCTTGAAACGAAATGACTCCAGAACACATAAAAACCCGCTTGTAACGAAATGACTCCAGAGCACGAAAAAACCCGCTTGCAAAGAAATGAATACAGAGTACTTAAAAACCCGCTTGCAACGAAATGCCTACAGAGCAATTAAAAAACCCGCTTCCAGTGAAATGTCTGAGAAGTATGTAAATACCCGCTTGCAACGAAATGAATCCAGAGCACTTAAAAACCCGCTTGCAAAGAAATGACTCCAGAGCACTTAAAAACCCGCTTGCAACGAAATGACTCCAGAACACTTAAAAACCCGCTTGCAACGAAATGACTCCAGAGAACTTAAAAACCCGCTTGCAACGAAATGCCTTCAGAGCACTTAAAAACCCGCTTGCATCGAAATGACTCCAGAGCATGTAAAAACCCGCTCTCATCGAAATGACTCCAGAGTACTTAAAAACCCGCTGGCAACGAAATGCCTCCAGAGCACTTAAAAAACCCGCTTCCAGTGAAATGTCTGAGAAGTATGTAAAAACCCGCTTGCAACGTAATGAATCCAGAACACATAAAAACCCGCGTGCAACGAAATGACTCCAGAGCACTTAAAAACCCACTTACAACGAAATGCCTTCAGAGCACTTAAAAACCCGCTTGCAATGAAATGACTCCAGAACACTTAAAAACCCGCTTGCAACGAAAAGACTCCAGAGCACTGAAAAACCCGCTTGCAACGAAATGACTCCAGAGTACTTAAAAACCCGCTTGCAACGAAATGACTCCAGAACACTTAAAAACCCGCTTGCAACGAAATGAATCCAGAGCACTTAAAAACCCGCTTGCAACGTAATGACTTCAGAGCACTTAAAAACTCGCTTGCAACCAAATGACTCCAGAGCACTCAAAAACCCACTTGCAACAAAATGACTCCAGAGCACTTAAAAACCTGCTTCCAGTGAAATGTCTAAGAAGTATGTAAAAACCCGCTTGCAACGAAATGACTCCAGAGTACTTAAAAACCTGCTTGCAACGAAATGCCTCCAGAGCACTTAAAAAAACCGCTTCCAGTGAAATGTCTGAGAAGTATGTAAATACCCGCTTGCAACGAAATGACTCCAGAACACTTAAAAACACGCTTGCAAAGAAATGACTCCAGAACACTTAAAAACCCGCTAGCAACGAAATGACTCCAGAGCACGTAAAAACCCGCTTGCAACGAAATGACTCCAGAGCACTTAAAAACCCGCTTGCAACGAAATGACTCCAGAGCACTTAAAAACATGCTTGCAACGAAATGACTCCAGAGCACTTAAAAACCTGCTTGCAACGAAATGACTCCAGAATACTTAAAAACCCGCTTGCAACGAAATGACTCCAGAGCACTTAAAAACCCGCTTGCAACGAAATGACTCCAGAGCACTTAAAAACTCGCTTGCAACGAAATGACTCCAGAGCACTTAAAAACCCGCTTGCAATGAAATGACTCCAGAATACTTAAAAACCCGCTTGCAACGACATGACTCCAGAGCACTTAAAAAACCCGCTTCCAGTGAAATGTCTGAGAAGTATGTAAAAACCCGCTTGCAACGAAATGACTCCAGAGCACGTAAAAACCCGCTTGCAACGAAATGACTCCAGAGCACTTAAAAACCCGCTTGCAACGAAATGACTCCAGGGTACTTAAAAACCCGCTTGCAACGAAATGACTCCAGAGCACTTAAAAAACCCGCTTCCAGTGAAATGTCTGAGAAGTATGTAAAAACCCGCTTGCAACGAAATGTCTCCAGAGCACCTAAAAACCCGCTTGCAACGACATGCCTACAGAGCATTTAAAAAACCCGCTTCCAGTGAAATGTCTGAGAAGTATGTAAAAACCCGCTTGCAACGAAATGACTCCAGAGCACGTAAAAACCCGCTTGCAACGAAATGACTCCAGAGCACTTAAAAAACCCGCTTCCAGTTAAATGTCAGAGAAGTATGTAAAAACCCGCTTGCAACGAAATGACTCCAGAGCACGTAAAAACCCGCTTGCAACGAAATGACTCCAGAGTACTTAAAATCCCGCTTGCCACGAAATGCCTCCAGAGCACTTAAAAAACCCGCTTCCAGTGAAATGTCTGAGGAGTATGTAAAAACCCGCTTGCAACTAAATGACTCGAGAACACGTAAAAACCCGCTTGCAACGAAATGACTCCAGAGCACTTAAAAACCCGCTTACAACGAAATGCCTTCAGAGCACTTAAAACCCCGCTTGCAACGAAATGACTCCAGAACACTTAAAAACCCGCTTGCAACGAAATGACTCCAGAACACTTAAAAACCCGCTTGCAACGAAATGACTCCAGAGCACTTAAAAACCCGCTTGCAACGAAATGACTCCAGAGCACTTAAAAACCCGCTTGCAACGAAATGACTCCAGAGCACTTAAAAACCCGCTTGAAACACAATGACTCCAGAGCACGTAAAAACCCGCTTGCAATGAAATGACTCCAGAGCACTTAAAAACCCGCTTGCAACGAAATGACTCCAGAGCACGTAAAAACCCGCTTGCAACGAAATGACTCCAGAGCACTTAAAAACTCGCTTGCAACGAAATGACTACAGAGCACTTAAAAACCCGCTTGCTACGAAATGACTCCAGAATACTTAAAAACCCGCTTGCAACGAAATGACTCCAGAGCACTTAAAAACCCGCTTGCAACGAAATGACTCCAGAGCACTTAAAAACCCGCTTGGAACAAAATGACTCCAGAGCACTTAAAAACCCGCTTGCAACGAAATGACTCCAGAGCACTTAAAAAACCGCTTGCAACGAAATGACTCCAGAGCACTTAAAAAACCCGCTTCCAGTGAAATGTCTGAGAAGTATGTAAAAACCCGCTTGAAACGAAATGACTCCAGAACACATAAAAACCCGCTTGTAACGAAATGACTCCAGAGCACGAAAAAACCCGCTTGCAAAGAAATGACTACAGAGTACTTAAAAACCCGCTTGCAACGAAATGCCTACAGAGCAATTAAAAAACCCGCTTCCAGTGAAATGTCTGAGAAGTATGTAAATACCCGCTTGCAACGAAATGACTCCAGAACACTTAAAAACCCGCTTGCAACGAAATGACTCCAGAATACTTAAAAACCCGCTTGCAACGAAATGACTCCAGAGCACTTAAAAACCCGCTTGCAACGAAATGACTCCAGAGCACTTAAAAACCCGCTTGGAACAAAATGACTCCAGAGCACTTAAAAACCCGCTTGCAACGAAATGACTCCAGAGCACTTAAAAAACCGCTTGCAACGAAATGACTCCAGAGCACTTAAAAAACCCGCTTCCAGTGAAATGTCTGAGAAGTATGTAAAAACCCGCTTGAAACGAAATGACTCCAGAACACATAAAAACCCGCTTGTAACGAAATGACTCCAGAGCACGAAAAAACCCGCTTGCAAAGAAATGACTACAGAGTACTTAAAAACCCGCTTGCAACGAAATGCCTACAGAGCAATTAAAAAACCCGCTTCCAGTGAAATGTCTGAGAAGTATGTAAATACCCGCTTGCAACGAAATGAATCCAGAGCACTTAAAAACCCGCTTGCAAAGAAATGACTCCAGAGCACTTAAAAACCCGCTTGCAACGAAATGACTCCAGAACACTTAAAAACCCGCTTGCAACGAAATGACTCCAGAGAACTTAAAAACCCGCTTGCAACGAAATGCCTTCAGAGCACTTAAAAACCCGCTTGCAATGAAATGACTCCAGAACACTTAAAAACCCGCTCGCAACGAAATGACTCCAGAACACTTAAAAACCCGCTTGCAACGAAATGACTCCAGAGCACTTAAAAACCCGCTTGCAACGAAATGACTCCAGAGCACTTAAAAACCCGCTTGCAACGAAATGACTCCAGAGCACGTAAAAACCCGCTTGCAACGAAATGACTCCAGAGCACTTAAAAACCCGTTTGCAACGAAATGACTCCAGAGCACTTAAAAACCCGCTTGCAACGAAATGACTCCAGAACACTTAAAAACCCGCTTGCAACGAAATGACTCCAGAGCACTTAAAAACCCGCTTGCAACGAAATGACTCCAGAGCACTTAAAAACCCGCTTGGAACGAAATGACTCCAGAGCACTTAAAAACCCGCTTGCAACGAAATGACTCCAGAACACTTAAAAACCGGCTTGCAACGAAAAGACTCCAGAGCACTTAAAAACCCGCTTGCAAAGAAATGACTCCAGAACACTTAAAAACCCGCTTGCAACGAAATGACTCCAGAGCACTTAAAAACCCGCTTGCAACGAAATGACTCCAGAACACTTAAAAACCCGCTTGCAACGAAATGACTCCAGAGCACTTAAAAACCCGCTTGCAACGAAATGACTCCAGAGCACTTAAAAACCCGCTTGCAACGAAATGACTCCAGAGCACTTAAAAACCCGCTTGCAACGAAATGACTCCAGAGCACTTAAAAACCCGCTTGCAACGAAATGACTCCAGAGTACTTAAAAACCCGTTTGCAACGAAATGACTCCAGAGCACTTAAAAACCGGCTTGCAACGAAATGACTCCAGAGCACTTGAAAACCCGCTTGCAACGAAATGACTCCAGAGCACTTAAAAACCCGCCTGCAACGAAATGACTCCAGAGCACTTAAAATCCCGCTTGCAACGAAATGACTCCAGAGCACTTAAAAAACCCGCTTCCAGTTAAATGTCAGAGAAGTATGTAAAAACCGGCTTGCAACTAAATGACTCCAGAGCACGTAAAAACCCGCTCTCATCGAAATGACTCCAGAGTACTTAAAAACCCGCTGGCAATGAAATGCCTCCAGAGCACTTAAAAAACCCGCTTCCAGTGAAATGTCTGAGAAGTATGTAAAAACCCGCTTGCAACGTAATGAATCCAGAACACGTAAAAACCCGCGTGCAACGAAATGACTCCAGAGCACTTAAAAACCCACTTACAACGAAATGCCTTCAGAGCACTTAAAAACCCGCTTGCAATGAAATGACTCCAGAACACTTAAAAACCCGCTTGCAACGAAAAGACTCCAGAGCACTGAAAAACCCGCTTGCAACGAAATGACTCCAGAGTACTTAAAAACCCGCCTGCAACGAAATGACTCCAGAACACTTAAAAACCCGCTTGCAACGAAATGACTCCAGAGCACTTAAAAAACCGCTTGCAACGAAATGACTCCAGAGCACTTAAAAAACCCGCTTCCAGTGAAATGTCTGAGAAGTATGTAAAAACCCGCTTGAAACGAAATGACTCCAGAACACATAAAAACCCGCTTGTAACGAAATGACTCCAGAGCACGAAAAAACCCGCTTGCAAAGAAATGACTACAGAGTACTTAAAAACCCGCTTGCAACGAAATGCCTACAGAGCAATTAAAAAACCCGCTTCCAGTGAAATGTCTGAGAAGTATGTAAATACCCGCTTGCAACGAAATGACTCCAGAACACTTAAAAACCCGCTTGCAACGAAATGACTCCAGAACACTTAAAAACACGCTTGCAACGAAATCACTCCAGAACACTTAAAAACCCGCTTGCAACGAAATGAATCCAGAGCACTTAAAAACCCGCTTGCAAAGAAATGACTCCAGAGCACTTAAAAACCCGCTTGCAACGAAATGACTCCAGAACACTTAAAAACCCGCTTGCAACGAAATGACTCCAGAGAACTTAAAAACCCGCTTGCAACGAAATGCCTTCAGAGCACTTAAAAACCCGCTTGCAATGAAATGACTCCAGAACACTTAAAAACCCGCTCGCAACGAAATGACTCCAGAACACTTAAAAACCCGCTTGCAACGAAATGACTCCAGAGCACTTAAAAACCCGCTTGCAACGAAATGACTCCAGAGCACTTAAAAACCCGCTTGAAACACAATGACTCCAGAGCACGTAAAAACCCGCTTGCAACGAAATGACTCCAGAGCACGTAAAAACCCGCTTGCAACGAAATGACTCCAGAGCACTTAAAAACCCGTTTGCAACGAAATGACTCCAGAACACTTAAAAACCCGCTTGGAACGAAATGACTCCAGAGCACTTAAAAACCCGCTTGCAACGAAATGACTCCAGAACACTTAAAAACCCGCTTGGAACGAAATGACTCCAGAGCACTTAAAAACCCGCTTGCAACGAAATGACTCCAGAGCACGTAAAAACCCGCTTGCAACGAAATGACTCCAGAGCACTTAAAAAACCCGCTTCCAGTGAAATGTCTGAGAAGTATGTAAATACCCGCTTGCAACGAAATGACTCCAGAACACTTAAAAACCCGCTTGCAACGAAATGACTCCAGAACACTTAAAAACCCGCTTGCAACGAAATGACTCCAGAGCACTTAAAAACCCGCTTGCAACGAAATGACTCCAGAGCACTTAAAAACCCGCTTGCAACGAAATGACTCCAGAGCACTTAAAAAACCGCTTGCAACGAAATGACTCCAGAGCACTTAAAAACCCGCTTGCAACGAAATGACTCCAGAGTACTTAAAAACCCGTTTGCAACGAAATGACTCCAGAGCACTTAAAAACCGGCTTGCAACGAAATGACTCCAGAGCACTTGAAAACCCGCTTGCAACGAAATGACTCCAGAGCACTTAAAAAACCCGCTTCCAGTTAAATGTCAGAGAAGTATGTAAAAACCGGCTTGCAACTAAATGACTCCAGAGCACGTAAAAACCCGCTCTCATCGAAATGACTCCAGAGTACTTAAAAACCCGCTGGCAATGAAATGCCTCCAGAGCACTTAAAAAACCCGCTTCCAGTGAAATGTCTGAGAAGTATGTAAAAACCCGCTTGCAACGTAATGAATCCAGAACACGTAAAAACCCGCGTGCAACGAAATGACTCCAGAGCACTTAAAAACCCACTTACAACGAAATGCCTTCAGAGCACTTAAAAACCCGCTTGCAATGAAATGACTCCAGAACACTTAAAAACCCGCTTGCAACGAAAAGACTCCAGAGCACTGAAAAACCCGCTTGCAACGAAATGACTCCAGAGTACTTAAAAACCCGCCTGCAACGAAATGACTCCAGAACACTTAAAAACCCGCTTGCAACGAAATGACTCCAGAGCACTTAAAAACCCGCTTGCAACGTAATGACTTCAGAGCACTTAAAAACTCGCTTGCAACCAAATGACTCCAAGGCACTCAAAAACCCGCTTGCAACAAAATGACTCCAGAGCACTTAAAAACCTGCTTCCAGTGAAATGTCTAAGAAGTATGTAAAAACCCACTTGCAACGAAATGACTCCAGAGTACTTAAAAACCTGCTTGCAACGAAATGCCTCCAGAGCACTTAAAAAAACCGCTTCCAGTGAAATGTCTGAGAAGTATGTAAATACCCGCTTGCAACGAAATGACTCCAGAACACTTAAAAACACGCTTGCAAAGAAATGACTCCAGAACACTGAAAAACCCGCTAGCAACGAAATGACTCCAGAGCACGTAAAAACCTGCTTGCAACGAAATGACTCCAGAGCACTTAAAAACCCGCTTCCAGTGAAATGTCTGAGGAGTATGTAAAAACCCGCTTGCAACTAAATGACTCGAGAACACGTAAAATCCCGCTTGCCACGAAATGCCTCCAGAGCACTTAAAAAACCCGCTTCCAGTGAAATGTCTGAGGAGTATGTAAAAACCCGCTTGCAACTAAATGACTCGAGAACACGTAAAAACCCGCTTGCAACGAAATGACTCCAGAGCACTTAAAAACCCGCTTACAACGAAATGCCTTCAGAGCACTTAAAACCCCGCTTGCAACGAAATGACTCCAGAACACTTAAAAACCCGCTTGCAACGAAATGACTCCAGAACACTTAAAAACCCGCTTGCAACGAAATGACTCCAGAGCACTTAAAAACCCGCTTGCAACGAAATGACTCCAGAGCACTTAAAAACCCGCTTGCAACGAAATGACTCCAGAGCACTTAAAAAACCGCTTGCAACGAAATGACTCCAGAGCACTTAAAAACCCGCTTGCAACGAAATGACTCCAGAGTACTTAAAAACCCGTTTGCAACGAAATGACTCCAGAGCACTTAAAAACCGGCTTGCAACGAAATGACTCCAGAGCACTTGAAAACCCGCTTGCAACGAAATGACTCCAGAGCACTTAAAAAACCCGCTTCCAGTTAAATGTCAGAGAAGTATGTAAAAACCGGCTTGCAACTAAATGACTCCAGAGCACGTAAAAACCCGCTCTCATCGAAATGACTCCAGAGTACTTAAAAACCCGCTGGCAATGAAATGCCTCCAGAGCACTTAAAAAACCCGCTTCCAGTGAAATGTCTGAGAAGTATGTAAAAACCCGCTTGCAACGTAATGAATCCAGAACACGTAAAAACCCGCGTGCAACGAAATGACTCCAGAGCACTTAAAAACCCACTTACAACGAAATGCCTTCAGAGCACTTAAAAACCCGCTTGCAATGAAATGACTCCAGAACACTTAAAAACCCGCTTGCAACGAAAAGACTCCAGAGCACTGAAAAACCCGCTTGCAACGAAATGACTCCAGAGTACTTAAAAACCCGCCTGCAACGAAATGACTCCAGAACACTTAAAAACCCGCTTGCAACGAAATGACTCCAGAGCACTTAAAAACCCGCTTGCAACGTAATGACTTCAGAGCACTTAAAAACTCGCTTGCAACCAAATGACTCCAAGGCACTCAAAAACCCGCTTGCAACAAAATGACTCCAGAGCACTTAAAAACCTGCTTCCAGTGAAATGTCTAAGAAGTATGTAAAAACCCACTTGCAACGAAATGACTCCAGAGTACTTAAAAACCTGCTTGCAACGAAATGCCTCCAGAGCACTTAAAAAAACCGCTTCCAGTGAAATGTCTGAGAAGTATGTAAATACCCGCTTGCAACGAAATGACTCCAGAACACTTAAAAACACGCTTGCAAAGAAATGACTCCAGAACACTGAAAAACCCGCTAGCAACGAAATGACTCCAGAGCACGTAAAAACCTGCTTGCAACGAAATGACTCCAGAGCACTTAAAAACCCGCTTCCAGTGAAATGTCTGAGGAGTATGTAAAAACCCGCTTGCAACTAAATGACTCGAGAACACGTAAAATCCCGCTTGCCACGAAATGCCTCCAGAGCACTTAAAAAACCCGCTTCCAGTGAAATGTCTGAGGAGTATGTAAAAACCCGCTTGCAACTAAATGACTCGAGAACACGTAAAAACCCGCTTGCAACGAAATGACTCCAGAGCACTTAAAAACCCGCTTACAACGAAATGCCTTCAGAGCACTTAAAACCCCGCTTGCAACGAAATGACTCCAGAACACTTAAAAACCCGCTTGCAACGAAATGACTCCAGAACACTTAAAAACCCGCTTGCAACGAAATGACTCCAGAGCACTTAAAAACCCGCTTGCAACGAAATGACTCCAGAGCACTTAAAAACCCGCTTGCAACGAAATGACTCCAGAGCACTTAAAAACCCGCTTGAAACACAATGACTCCAGAGCACGTAAAAACCCGCTTGCAATGAAATGACTCCAGAGCACTTAAAAACCCGCTTGCAACGAAATGACTCCAGAGCACGTAAAAACCCGCTTGCAACGAAATGACTCCAGAGCACTTAAAAACTCGCTTGCAACGAAATGACTACAGAGCACTTAAAAACCCGCTTGCTACGAAATGACTCCAGAATACTTAAAAACCCGCTTGCAACGAAATGACTCCAGAGCACTTAAAAACCCGCTTGCAACGAAATGACTCCAGAGCACTTAAAAACCCGCTTGGAACAAAATGACTCCAGAGCACTTAAAAACCCGCTTGCAACGAAATGACTCCAGAGCACTTAAAAAACCGCTTGCAACGAAATGACTCCAGAGCACTTAAAAAACCCGCTTCCAGTGAAATGTCTGAGAAGTATGTAAAAACCCGCTTGAAACGAAATGACTCCAGAACACATAAAAACCCGCTTGTAACGAAATGACTCCAGAGCACGAAAAAACCCGCTTGCAAAGAAATGACTACAGAGTACTTAAAAACCCGCTTGCAACGAAATGCCTACAGAGCAATTAAAAAACCCGCTTCCAGTGAAATGTCTGAGAAGTATGTAAATACCCGCTTGCAACGAAATGACTCCAGAACACTTAAAAACCCGCTTGCAACGAAATGACTCCAGAATACTTAAAAACCCGCTTGCAACGAAATGACTCCAGAGCACTTAAAAACCCGCTTGCAACGAAATGACTCCAGAGCACTTAAAAACCCGCTTGGAACAAAATGACTCCAGAGCACTTAAAAACCCGCTTGCAACGAAATGACTCCAGAGCACTTAAAAAACCGCTTGCAACGAAATGACTCCAGAGCACTTAAAAAACCCGCTTCCAGTGAAATGTCTGAGAAGTATGTAAAAACCCGCTTGAAACGAAATGACTCCAGAACACATAAAAACCCGCTTGTAACGAAATGACTCCAGAGCACGAAAAAACCCGCTTGCAAAGAAATGACTACAGAGTACTTAAAAACCCGCTTGCAACGAAATGCCTACAGAGCAATTAAAAAACCCGCTTCCAGTGAAATGTCTGAGAAGTATGTAAATACCCGCTTGCAACGAAATGAATCCAGAGCACTTAAAAACCCGCTTGCAAAGAAATGACTCCAGAGCACTTAAAAACCCGCTTGCAACGAAATGACTCCAGAACACTTAAAAACCCGCTTGCAACGAAATGACTCCAGAGAACTTAAAAACCCGCTTGCAACGAAATGCCTTCAGAGCACTTAAAAACCCGCTTGCAATGAAATGACTCCAGAACAC
The DNA here is from genome assembly GCF_030254825.1 of Meriones unguiculatus. Lineage (NCBI taxonomy): Eukaryota > Metazoa > Chordata > Mammalia > Rodentia > Muridae > Meriones > Meriones unguiculatus. Next base: position 88,542,918 of record NC_083350.1, read on the forward strand.
TTAAAAACCCGCTCGCAACGAAATGACTCCAGAACACTTAAAAACCCGCTTGCAACGAAATGACTCCAGAGCACTTAAAAACCCGCTTGCAACGAAATGACTCCAGAGCACTTAAAAACCCGCTTGCAACGAAATGACTCCAGAGCACGTAAAAACCCGCTTGCAACGAAATGACTCCAGAGCACTTAAAAACCCGTTTGCAACGAAATGACTCCAGAGCACTTAAAAACCCGCTTGCAACGAAATGACTCCAGAACACTTAAAAACCCGCTTGCAACGAAATGACTCCAGAGCACTTAAAAACCCGCTTGCAACGAAATGACTCCAGAGCACTTAAAAACCCGCTTGGAACGAAATGACTCCAGAGCACTTAAAAACCCGCTTGCAACGAAATGACTCCAGAACACTTAAAAACCGGCTTGCAACGAAAAGACTCCAGAGCACTTAAAAACCCGTTTGCAACGAAATGACTCCAGAGCACTTAAAAACCCGCTTGCAACGAAATGACTCCAGAACACTTAAAAACCCGCTTGCAACGAAATGACTCCAGAGCACTTAAAAACCCGCTTGCAACGAAATGACTCCAGAGCACTTAAAAACCCGCTTGCAACGAAATGACTCCAGAGCACTTAAAAACCCGCTTGCAACGAAATGACTCCAGAACACTTAAAAACCGGCTTGCAACGAAAAGACTCCAGAGCACTTAAAAACCCGCTTGCAACGAAATGACTCCAGAGCACTTAAAAACCCGCTTGCAACGAAATGACTCCAGAGCACTTAAAAACCCGCTTGCAACGAAATGACTCCAGAGCACTTAAAATCCCGCTTGCAACGAAATGACTCCAGAGCACTTAAAAAACCCGCTTCCAGTTAAATGTCAGAGAAGTATGTAAAAACCGGCTTGCAACTAAATGACTCCAGAGCACGTAAAAACCCGCTCTCATCGAAATGACTCCAGAGTACTTAAAAACCCGCTGGCAATGAAATGCCTCCAGAGCACTTAAAAAACCCGCTTCCAGTGAAATGTCTGAGAAGTATGTAAAAACCCGCTTGCAACGTAATGAATCCAGAACACGTAAAAACCCGCGTGCAACGAAATGACTCCAGAGCACTTAAAAACCCACTTACAACGAAATGCCTTCAGAGCACTTAAAAACCCGCTTGCAATGAAATGACTCCAGAACACTTAAAAACCCGCTTGCAACGAAAAGACTCCAGAGCACTGAAAAACCCGCTTGCAACGAAATGACTCCAGAGTACTTAAAAACCCGCCTGCAACGAAATGACTCCAGAACACTTAAAAACCCGCTTGCAACGAAATGACTCCAGAGCACTTAAAAAACCGCTTGCAACGAAATGACTCCAGAGCACTTAAAAAACCCGCTTCCAGTGAAATGTCTGAGAAGTATGTAAAAACCCGCTTGAAACGAAATGACTCCAGAACACATAAAAACCCGCTTGTAACGAAATGACTCCAGAGCACGAAAAAACCCGCTTGCAAAGAAATGACTACAGAGTACTTAAAAACCCGCTTGCAACGAAATGCCTACAGAGCAATTAAAAAACCCGCTTCCAGTGAAATGTCTGAGAAGTATGTAAATACCCGCTTGCAACGAAATGACTCCAGAACACTTAAAAACCCGCTTGCAACGAAATGACTCCAGAACACTTAAAAACACGCTTGCAACGAAATCACTCCAGAACACTTAAAAACCCGCTTGCAACGAAATGAATCCAGAGCACTTAAAAACCCGCTTGCAAAGAAATGACTCCAGAGCACTTAAAAACCCGCTTGCAACGAAATGACTCCAGAACACTTAAAAACCCGCTTGCAACGAAATGACTCCAGAGAACTTAAAAACCCGCTTGCAACGAAATGCCTTCAGAGCACTTAAAAACCCGCTTGCAATGAAATGACTCCAGAACACTTAAAAACCCGCTCGCAACGAAATGACTCCAGAACACTTAAAAACCCGCTTGCAACGAAATGACTCCAGAGCACTTAAAAACCCGCTTGCAACGAAATGACTCCAGAGCACTTAAAAACCCGCTTGCAACGAAATGACTCCAGAGCACTTAAAAACCCGCTTGAAACACAATGACTCCAGAGCACGTAAAAACCCGCTTGCAACGAAATGACTCCAGAGCACGTAAAAACCCGCTTGCAACGAAATGACTCCAGAGCACTTAAAAACCCGTTTGCAACGAAATGACTCCAGAACACTTAAAAACCCGCTTGGAACGAAATGACTCCAGAGCACTTAAAAACCCGCTTGCAACGAAATGACTCCAGAGCACTTAAAAAACCGCTTGCAACGAAATGACTCCAGAGCACTTAAAAACCCGCTTGCAACGAAATGACTCCAGAGTACTTAAAAACCCGTTTGCAACGAAATGACTCCAGAGCACTTAAAAACCGGCTTGCAACGAAATGACTCCAGAGCACTTGAAAACCCGCTTGCAACGAAATGACTCCAGAGCACTTAAAAAACCCGCTTCCAGTTAAATGTCAGAGAAGTATGTAAAAACCGGCTTGCAACTAAATGACTCCAGAGCACGTAAAAACCCGCTCTCATCGAAATGACTCCAGAGTACTTAAAAACCCGCTGGCAATGAAATGCCTCCAGAGCACTTAAAAAACCCGCTTCCAGTGAAATGTCTGAGAAGTATGTAAAAACCCGCTTGCAACGTAATGAATCCAGAACACGTAAAAACCCGCGTGCAACGAAATGACTCCAGAGCACTTAAAAACCCACTTACAACGAAATGCCTTCAGAGCACTTAAAAACCCGCTTGCAATGAAATGACTCCAGAACACTTAAAAACCCGCTTGCAACGAAAAGACTCCAGAGCACTGAAAAACCCGCTTGCAACGAAATGACTCCAGAGTACTTAAAAACCCGCCTGCAACGAAATGACTCCAGAACACTTAAAAACCCGCTTGCAACGAAATGACTCCAGAGCACTTAAAAACCCGCTTGCAACGTAATGACTTCAGAGCACTTAAAAACTCGCTTGCAACCAAATGACTCCAAGGCACTCAAAAACCCGCTTGCAACAAAATGACTCCAGAGCACTTAAAAACCTGCTTCCAGTGAAATGTCTAAGAAGTATGTAAAAACCCACTTGCAACGAAATGACTCCAGAGTACTTAAAAACCTGCTTGCAACGAAATGCCTCCAGAGCACTTAAAAAAACCGCTTCCAGTGAAATGTCTGAGAAGTATGTAAATACCCGCTTGCAACGAAATGACTCCAGAACACTTAAAAACACGCTTGCAAAGAAATGACTCCAGAACACTGAAAAACCCGCTAGCAACGAAATGACTCCAGAGCACGTAAAAACCTGCTTGCAACGAAATGACTCCAGAGCACTTAAAAACCCGCTTGCAACGAAATGACTCCAGAGCACTTAAAAACATGCTTGCAACGAAATGACTCCAGAGCACTTAAAAACCCGCTTGCAACAAAATGACTCCAGAATACTTAAAAACCCGCTTGCAACGAAATGACTCCAGAGCACTTAAAAACCCGCTTGCAACGAAATGACTCCAGAGCACTTAAAAACCCGCTTGCAACGAAATGACTCCAGAGCACTTAAAAACCCGCTTGCAAAGAAATGACTCCAGAATACTTAAAAACCCGCTTGCAACGACATGACTCCAGAGCACTTAAAAAACCCGCTTCCAGTGAAATGTCTGAGAAGTATGTAAAAACCCGCTTGCAACGAAATGACTCCAGAGCACGTAAAAACCCGCTTGCAACGAAATGACTCCAGAGCACTTAAAAAACCCGCTTCCAGTTAAATGTCAGAGAAGTATGTAAAAACTCGCTTGCAACGAAATGACTCCAGAGCACGTAAAAACCCGCTTGCAACAAAATGACTCTAGAGTACTTAAAAACCCGCTTGCAACGAAATGCCTCCAGAGTACTTAAAAAACCCACTTCCAGTGAAATGTCTGAGGAGTATGTAAAAATCCGCTTTCAACGAAAGGTCTCCAGAACACGTAAAACCCCGCTTGCAAAGAAATGACTCCAGAGCACTTAAAAACCCGCTTACAACGAAATGCCTTCAGAGCACTTAAAAACCTGCATGCACAGAAATGACTCCAGAACACTTAAAAACCCGCTTGCAACGAAAAGACTCCAGAGCACTTAAAAACCCGCTTGCAACGAAATGACTCCAGAGCACTTAAAAACCCGCTTGCAACGAAATGACTCCAGAGCACTTAAAAACCCGCTTGAAACCCAATGACTCCAGAGCACTTAAAAACCCGCTTGCAACGAAATGACTCCAGAGCACTTAAAAACCCGCTTGGAACAAAATGACTCCAGAGCACTTAAAAACCCGCTTGCAACGAAATGACTCCAGAGCACTTAAAAAACCGCTTGCAACGAAATGACTCCAGAGCACTTAAAAAACCCGCTTCCAGTGAAATGTCTGAGAAGTATGTAAAAACCCGCTTGAAACGAAATGACTCCAGAACACATAAAAACCCGCTTGTAACGAAATGACTCCAGAGCACGAAAAAACCCGCTTGCAAAGAAATGACTACAGAGTACTTAAAAATCCGCTTGCAAAGAAATGCCTACAGAGCAATTAAAAAACCCGCTTCCAGTGAAATGTCTGAGAAGTATGTAAATACCCGCTTGCAACGAAATGACTCCAGAACACTTAAAAACCCGCTTGCAACGAAATGACTCCAGAACACTTAAAAACACGCTTGCAACGAAATGACTCCAGAGAACTTAAAAACCCGCTTGCAACGAAATGCCTTCAGAGCACTTAAAAACCCGCTTGCAAAGAAATGACTCCAGAGCACTTAAAAACCCGCTTGCAACGAAATGACTCCAGAACACTTAAAAACCCGCTTGCAACGAAATGACTCCAGAGAACTTAAAAACCCGCTTGAAACGAAATGAATCCAGAGCACTTAAAAACCCGCTTGCAAAGAAATGACTCCAGAGCACTTAAAAACCCGCTTGCAACGAAATGACTCCAGAACACTTAAAAACCCGCTTGCAACGAAATGACTCCAGAGAACTTAAAAACCCGCTTGCAACGAAATGCCTTCAGAGCACTTAAAAACCCGCTTGCAATGAAATGACTCCAGAACACTTAAAAACCCGCTCGCAACAAAATGACTCCAGAACACTTAAAAACCCGCTTGCAACGAAATGACTCCAGAGCACTTAAAAACCCGCTTGCAACGAAATGACTCCAGAGCACTTAAAAACCCGCCTGCAACGAAATGACTCCAGAGCACTTAAAAACCCGCTTGAAACACAATGACTCCAGAGCACGTAAAAACCCGCTTGCAACGAAATGACTCCAGAGCACTTAAAAACCCGCTTGCAACAAAATGACTCCAGAGCACGTAAAAACCCGCTTGCAACGAAATGACTCCAGAGCACTTAAAAACCCGTTTGCAACGAAATGACTCCAGGGAACTTAAAAACCCACTTGCAACGAAATGACTCCAGAACACTTAAAAACCCGCTTGCAACGAAATGACTCCAGAGCACTTAAAAACCCGCTTGCAACGAAATGACTCCAGAGCACGTAAAAACCCGCTTGCAACGAAATGACTCAGGAGCACTTAAAAAACCCGCTTCCAGTGAAATGTCTGAGAAGTATGTAAATACCCGCTTGCAACGAAATGACTCCAGAACACTTAAAAACCCGCTTGCAACGAAATGACTCCAGAACACTTAAAAACCCGCTTGCAACGAAATGACTCCAGAGCACTTAAAAACCCGCTTGCAACGAAATGACTCCAGAGCACTTAAAAACCCGCTTGCAACGAAATGACTCCAGAGCACTTGAAAACCCGCTTGCAACGAAATGACTCCAGAGCACTTAAAAACCCGCTTGCAACGAAATGACTCCAGAGCACTTAAAAACCGGCTTGCAACGAAATGACTCCAGAGCACTTAAAAACCCGCCTGCAACGAAATGACTCCAGAGCACTTAAAATCCCGCTTGCAACGAAATGACTCCAGAGCACTTAAAAAACCCGCTTCCAGTTAAATGTCAGAGAAGTATGTAAAAACCGGCTTGCAACTAAATGACTCCAGAGCACGTAAAAACCCGCTCTCATCGAAATGACTCCAGAGTACTTAAAAACCCGCTGGCAATGAAATGCCTCCAGAGCACTTAAAAAACCCGCTTCCAGTGAAATGTCTGAGAAGTATGTAAAAACCCGCTTGCAACGTAATGAATCCAGAACACGTAAAAACCTGCGTGCAACGAAATGACTCCAGAGCACTTAAAAACCCACTTACAACGAAATGCCTTCAGAGCACTTAAAAACCCGCTTGCAATGAAATGACTCCAGAACACTTAAAAACCCGCTTGCAACGAAAAGAATCCAGAGCACTGAAAAACCCGCTTGCAACGAAATGACTCCAGAGTACTTCAAAACCCGCCTGCAACGAAATGACTCCAGAACACTTAAAAACCCGCTTGCAACGAAATGACTCCAGAGCACTTAAAAACCCGCTTGCAACGTAATGACTTCAGAGCACTTAAAAACTCGCTTGCAACCAAATGACTCCAAGGCACTCAAAAACCCGCTTGCAAAGAAATGACTACAGAATACTTAAAAACCTGCTTCCAGTGAAATGTCTAAGAAGTATGTAAAAACCCACTTGCAACGAAATGACTCCAGAGTACTTAAAAACCTGCTTGCAACGAAATGCCTCCAGAGCACTTAAAAAAACCGCTTCCAGTGAAATGTCTGAGAAGTATGTAAATACCCGCTTGCAACGAAATGACTCCAGAACACTTAAAAACACGCTTGCAACGACATGACTCCAGAGCACTTAAAAAACCCGCTTCCAGTGAAATGTCTGAGAAGTATGTAAAAACCCGCTTGCAACGAAATGACTCCAGAGCACGTAAAAACCCGCTTGCAACGAAATGACTCCAGAGCACTTAAAAACCCGCTTGCAACGAAATGACTCCAGAGCACTTAAAAAACCCGCTTCCAGTTAAATGTCAGAGAAGTATGTAAAAACTCGCTTGCAACGAAATGACTCCAGAGCACGTAAAAACCCGCTTGCAACAAAATGACTCTAGAGTACTTAAAAACCCGCTTGCAACGAAATGCCTCCAGAGTACTTAAAAAACCCACTTCCAGTGAAATGTCTGAGGAGTATGTAAAAATCCGCTTTCAACGAAAGGTCTCCAGAACACGTAAAACCCCGCTTGCAACGAAATGACTCCAGAGCACTTAAAAACCCGCTTACAACGAAATGCATTCAGAGCACTTAAAAACCTGCATGCAAAGAAATGACTCCAGAACACTTAAAAACCCGCTTGCAACGAAATAACTCCAGAGCACTTAAAAACCAGCTTACAACGAAATGCCTTCAGAGCACTTAAAAACCTGCTTGCAACGAAATGACTCCAGAACACTTAAAAACCCACTTGCAACGAAAAGACTCCAGAGCACTTAAAAACCCGTTTGCAACGAAATGACTCCAGAGCACTTAAAAACCCGCTTGCAACGAAATGACTCCAGAGCACTTAAAAACCCGCGTGCAACGAAATGACTCCAGAGCACTTAAAAACCCGCTTGCAACGAAATGACTCCAGAGCACTTAAAAACCCGCTTGCAACGAAATGACTCCAGAGAACTTAAAAACCCGCTTGCAACGAAATGACTCCAGAGCACTTAAAAACCCGCTTGCAACGAAATGACTCCAGAGTACTTAAAAACCCGCTTGCAACGAAATGACTCCAGAGCACTTAAAAACCCGCTTGCAACGAAATGACTCCAGAGCACTTAAAAACCCGCTTGCAACTAAATGACTCCAGAGCACTTAAAAACCCGCTTGCAACGAAATGACTCCAGAGCACTTAAAAACCCGCTTGCAACGAAATGCCTACAGAGCACTTAAAAAACCCGCTTCCAGTGAAATGTCTGAGAAGTATGTAAAAACCCGCTTGCAACGAAATGACTCCAGAACACGTAAAAACCCGCTTGCAACGAAATGACTCCAGAGCACTTAAAAACCCGCTTACAACGAAATGCCTTCAGAGCACTTAAAAACCCGCTTGCAACGAAATGACTCCAGAGCACTTAAAAACCCGCTTGCAACGAAATGACTCCACAGCACTTAAAAACCCGCTTGCAACGAAATGACTCCAGAGCACTTAAAAACCCGCTTGCAACGAAATGACTCCAGAGCACTTAAAAACCCGCTATGACTCCAGAGCACTCAAAAACCCACTTGCAACGAAATGACTCCAAAGCACTTAAAAACCCGCTTGCAACGAAATGACTCCAGAGCACTTAAAAACCCGCTTGCATCGAAATGACTCCAGAGCACTTGAAAACCCGCTTGCAACGAAATGACTCCAGAGTACTTAAAAACCCGCTTGCAACGAAATGCCTACAGAGCACTTAAAAAACCCGCTTCCAGTGAAATGTCTGAGAAGTATGTAAAAACCCGCTTGCAACGAAATGACTCCAGAACACGTAAAAACCCGCTTGCAACGAAATGACTCCAGAGCACTTAAAAACCCGCTTACAACGAAATGCCTTCAGAGCACTTAAAAACCCGCTTGCAACGAAATGACTCCAGAGCACTTAAAAACCCGCTTGCAACGAAATGACTCCAGAGCACTTAAAAACCCGCTTGCAACGAAATGCCTCCAGAGCACTTAAAAACCCGCTTGCAACGAAATGACTCCAGAGCACTTAAAAACCCGCTTGCAACGAAATGACTCCAGAGCACTTAAAAACCCGCTTGCAACGAAATGACTCCAGAGCACTTAAAAACCCGCTTGCAACGAAATGCCTACAGAGCACTTAAAAAACCCGCTTCCAGTGAAATGTCTGAGAAGTATGTAAAAACCCGCTTGCAACGAAATGACTCCAGAACACGTAAAAACCCGCTTGCAAAGAAATGACTCCAGAGCACTTAAAAACCCGCTTACAACGAAATGCCTTCAGAGCACTTAAAAACCCGCTTGCAACGAAATGACTCCAGAGCACTTAAAAACCCGCTTGCAACGAAATGACTCCAGAGCACTTAAAAACCCGCTTGCAACGAAATGACTCCAGAGCACTTAAAAACCCGCTTGCAACGAAATGACTCCAGAGCACTTAAAAACCCGCTTGCAACGAAATGACTCCAGAGTACTTAAAAACCCGCTTGCAACGAAATGACTCCAGAGCACTTAAAAACCCGCTTGCAATGAAATGACTCCAGAGCACTTAAAAACCCGCTTGCAACGAAATGACTCCAGAGTACTTAAAAACCCGCTTGCAACGAAATGACTCCAGAGCACTTAAAAACCCGCTTGCAACGAAAAGACTCCAGAACACTTAAAAACCCGCTTGCAACGAAATGACTCCAGAGCACTAAACAACCCCCTTGCAACGAAATGACTCCAGAGCACTTAAAAACCCGCTTGCAACGAAATGACTCCAGAGCACTTAAAAACCCGCTTGCAACGAAATGACTCCAGAGCACTTAAAAACCCGCTTGCAACGAAATGACTCCAGAGCACTTAACAACCCCCTTGCAACGAAATGACTCCAGAGCACTTAAAAACCCGCTTGCAACGAAATGACTCCAGAGCACTTAAAAACCCGCTTGCAACGAAATGACTCCAGAGCACTTAAAAACCCGCTTGCAACGAAATGACTCCAGAGCACTTAAAAACCCGCTTGCAACGAAATGACTCCAGAACACTTAAAAACCCGCTTTCAACGAAATTACTCCAGAGCACTTAAAAACCCGCTTGCAACGAAATGACTCCAGAGCACTTAAAAACCCGCTTGCAACGAAATGCCTCCAGAGCACTTAAAAACCCGCTTGCAACGAAATGACTCCAGAGCACTTAAAAACGCGCTTGCAACGAAATGACTCCAGAGCACTTAAAAACCCGCTTGCAACGAAATTCCTCCAGAGCACTTAAAAACCCGCTTGCAACGAAATGACTCCACAGCACTTAAAAACCCGCTTGCAACGAAATGACTCCACAGCACTTAAAAACCCGTTTGCAACGAAATGCCTCCAGAGCACTTAAAAACCCGCTTGCAACGAAATGACTCCAGAGCACTTAAAAACCCGCTTGCAACGAAATGACTCCACAGCACTTAAAAACCCGCTTGCAACGAAATGACTCCAGAGCACTTAAAAACCCGCTTGCAACGAAATGACTCCAGAGCACTTAAAAACCCGCTTGCAACGAAATGACTCCAGAGTACTTAAAAACCCGCTATGACTCCAGAGCACTCAAAAACCCACTTGCAACGAAATGACTCCAGAGCACTTAAAAACCCGCTTGCAACGAAATGACTCCAGAGCACTTAAAAACCCGCTTGCAACGAAATGACTCCAGAACACGTAAAAACCCGCTTGCAACGAAATGACTCCAGAACACGTAAAAACCCGCTTGCAACGAAATGACTCCAGAGCACTTAAAAACCCGCTTACAACGAAATGCCTTCAGAGCACTTAAAAACCCGCTTGCAACGAAATGACTCCAGAGCACTTAAAAACCCGCTTGCAACGAAATGACTCCAGAGCACTTAAAAACCCGCTTGCAACGAAATGACTCCAGAGCACTTAAAAACCCGCTTGCAACGAAATGACTCTAGAGCACTTAAAAACCCGCTTGCAACGAAATGACTCCAGAGTACTTAAAAACCCGCTTGCAACGAAATGACTCCAGAGCACTTAAAAACCCGCTTGCAACGAAAAGACTCCAGAACACTTAAAAACCCGCTTGCAACGAAATGACTCCAGAGCACTTAACAACCCCCTTGCAACGAAATGACTCCAGAGCACTTAAAAACCCGCTTGCAACGAAATGACTCCAGAGCACTTAAAAACCCGCTTGCAACGAAATGACTCCAGAGCACTTAAAAACCCGCTTGCAACGAAATGACTCCAGAGCACTTAAAAACCCGCTTGCAACGAAATGACTCCAGAGCACTTAACAACCCCCTTGCAACGAAATGACTCCAGAGCACTTAAAAACCCGCTTGCAACGAAATGACTCCAGAGCACTTAAAAACCCGCTTGCAACGAAATGACTCCAGAGCACTTAAAAACCCGCTTGCAATGAAATGACTCCAGAGCACTTAAAAACCCGCTTGCAACGAAATGACTCCAGAACACTTAAAAACCCGCTTGCAACGAAATTACTCCAGAGCACTTAAAAACCCGCTTGCAACGAAATGACTCCAGAGCACTTAAAAACCCGCTTGCAACGAAATGCCTCCAGAGCACTTAAAAACCCGCTTGCAACGAAATGACTCCAGAGCACTTAAAAACCCGCTTGCAACGAAATGACTCCAGAGCACTTAAAAACCCGCTTGCAACGAAATTCCTCCAGAGCACTTAAAAACCCGCTTGCAACGAAATGACTCCACAGCACTTAAAAACCCGCTTGCAACGAAATGACTCCACAGCACTTAAAAACCCGCTTGCAACGAAATGCCTCCAGAGCACTTAAAAACCCGCTTGCAACGAAATGACTCCAGAGCACTTAAAAATCCGCTTGCAACGAAATGACTCCACAGCACTTAAAAACCCGCTTGCAACGAAATGACTCCAGAGCACTTAAAAACCCGCTTGCAACGAAATGACTCCAGAGCACTTAAAAACCCGCTTGCAACGAAATGACTCCAGAGCACTTAAAAACCCGCTATGACTCCAGAGCACTCAAAAACCCACTTGCAACGAAATGACTCCAGAGCACTTAAAAACCCGCTTGCAACGAAATGACTCCAGAGCACTTAAAAACCCGCTTGCATCGAAATGACTCCAGAGCACTTAAAAACCCGCTTGCAACGAAATGACTCCAGAGTACTTAAAAACCCGCTTGCAACGAAATGCCTACAGAGCACTTAAAAAACCCGCTTCCAGTGAAATGTCTGAGAAGTATGTAAAAACCTGCTTGCAACGAAATGACTCCAGAGCACTTAAAAACCCGCTTACAACGAAATGCCTTCAGAGCACTTAAAAACCCGCTTGCAACGAAATGACTCCAGAGCACTTAAAAACCCGCTTGCAATGAAATGACTCCAGAGCACTTAAAAACCCGCTTGCAACGAAATGACTCCAGAGCACTTAAAAACCCGCTTGCAACGAAATGACTCCAGAGCACTTAAAAACCCGCTTGCAACGACATGACTCCAGAGCACTTAAAAACCCGCTTGCAACGAAATGACTCCAGAGTACTTAAAAACCCGCTTGCAACGAAATGACTCCAGAGCACTTAAAAACCCGCTTGCAACGAAAAGACTCCAGAACACTTAAAAACCCGCTTGCAACGAAATGACTCCAGAGCACTTAACAAACCCCTTGCAACGAAATGACTCCAGAGCACTTAAAAACCCGCTTGCAACGAAATGACTCCAGAGCACTTAACAAACCCGCTTGCAACGAAATGACTCCAGAGCACTTAAAAACCCGCTTGCAACGAAATGACTCCAGAGCACTTAACAACCCCCTTGCAACGAAATGACTCCAGAGCACTTAAAAACCCGCTTGCAACGACATGACTCCAGAGCACTTAAAAACCCGCTTGCAACGAAATGACTCCAGAACACTTAAAAACCCGCTTTCAACGAAATTACTCCAGAGCACTTAAAAACCCGCTTGCAACGAAATGACTCCAGAGCACTTAAAAACCCGCTTGCAACGAAATGACTCCAGAGCACTTAAAAACCCGCTTGCAACGAAATGCCTCCAGAGCACTTAAAAACCCGCTTGCAACGAAATGACTCCAGAGCACTTAAAAACCCGCTTGCAACGAAATGACTCCACAGCACTTAAAAACCCGCTTGCAACGAAATGACTCCAGAGCACTTAAAAACCCGCTTGCAACGAAATGACTCCAGAGCACTTAAAAACCCACTATGACTCCAGAGCACTCAAAAACCCACTTGCAACGAAATGACTCCAGAGCACTTAAAAACCCGCTTGCAACGAAATGACTCCAGAGCACTTAAAAACCCGCTTGCATCGAAATGACTCCAGAGCACTTGAAAACCCGCTTGCAACGAAATGACTCCAGAGTACTTAAAAACCCGCTTGCAACGAAATGCCTACAGAGCACTTAAAAAACCCGCTTCCAGTGAAATGTCTAAGAAGTATGTAAAAACCCGCTTGCAACGAAATGACTCCAGAACACGTAAAAACCCGCTTGCAACGAAATGACTCCAGAGCACTTAAAAACCCGCTTACAACGAAATGCCTTCAGAGCACTTAAAAACCCGCTTGCAACGAAATGACTCCAGAGCACTTAAAAACCCGCTTGCAACGAAATGACTCCAGAGCACTTAAAAACCCGCTTGCAACGAAATGCCTCCAGAGCACTTAAAAACCCGCTTGCAACGAAATGACTCCAGAGCACTTAAAAACCCGCTTGCAACGAAATGACTCCAGAGCACTTAAAAACCGCTTGCAACGAAATGACTCCAGAGCACTTAAAAACCCGCTTGCAACGAAATGACTCCAGAGCACTTAAAAACCCGCTTGCAACGAAATGACTCCAGAGCACTTAAAAACCCGCTTGCAACGAAATGACTCCAGAGCACTTAAAAACCCGCTTGCAACGAAATGACTCCAGAGTACTTAAAAACCCGCTTGCAACGAAATGACTCCAGAGCACTTAAAAAACCCGCTTCCAGTGAAATGTCTGAGAAGTATGTAAAAACCCGCTTGCAATGAAATGACTCCAGAGCATGTAAAAACCCGCTTGCAACGAAATGACTCCAGAGCACTTAAAATACTCGCTTCCAGTTAAATGTCAGAGAAATATGTAAAAACCCGCTTGCAACGAAATGACTCCAGAGCACGTAAAAACCCGCTTGCAACGAAATGACTCCAGAGTACTTAAAAACCCGCTTGCAAAGAAATGACTCTAGAGCACTTAGAAAACCCGCTTCCAGTGAAATGTCTGAGAAGTATGTAAAAACCCGCTTGCAACGAAATGACTCCAGAACACATAAACACCCGCTTGCAACGAAAAGACTCCAGAGCACTTAAAAACCCGCTTACAACGAAATGCCTTCAGAGCACTTAAAAACCCGCTTGCAACAAAATGACTCCAGAGCACTTAAAAACCTGCTTGCATCGAAATGACTCCAGAGCACTTAAAAACCCGCTTGCAACGAAATGACTCCAGAGCACTTAAAAACCCGCTTGCAACGAAATGACTCCAGAGCACTTAAAAACCCGCTTGCAACGAAATTCCTCCAGAGCACTTAAAAACCTGCTTGCAACGAAATGACTCCAGAGCACTTAAAAACCCGCTTGCAACGAAATGACTCCAGAGCACTTAAAAACCCGCTTGCAACGAAATGACTCCAGAGCACTTAAAAACCCGCTTTCAACGAAATTACTCCAGAGCACTTAAAAACCCGCTTGCAACGAAATGACTCCAGAGCACTTAAAAACCCGCTTGCAACGAAATGCCTCCAGAGCACTTAAAAACCCGCTTGCAACGAAATGACTCCAGAGCACTTAAAAACCCGCTTGCAACGAAATGACTCCTCACCACTTAAAAACCCGCTTGCAACGAAATGACTCCAGAGCACTTAAAAACCCGCTTGCAACGAAATGACTCCAGAGCACTTAAAAACCCGCTTGCAACGAAATGACTCCAGAGCACTTAAAAACCCGCTATGACTCCAGAGCACTCAAAAACCCACTTGCAACGAAATGACTCCAGAGCACTTAAAAACCCGCTTGCAACGAAATGCCTACAGAGCACTTAAAAAACCCGCTTCCAGTGAAATGTCTGAGAAGTATGTAAAAACCCGCTTGCAACGAAATGACTCCAGAACACGTAAAAACCCGCTTGCAACGAAATGACTCCAGAGCACTTAAAAACCCGCTTACAACGAAATGCCTTCAGAGCACTTAAAAACCCGCTTGCAACGAAATGACTCCAGAGCACTTAAAAACCCGCTTGCAACGAAATGACTCCACAGCACTTAAAAACCCGCTTGCAACGAAATGACTCCAGAGCACTTAAAAACCCGCTTGCAACGAAATGACTCCAGAGCACTTAAAAACCCGCTATGACTCCAGAGCACTCAAAAACCCACTTGCAACGAAATGACTCCAAAGCACTTAAAAACCCGCTTGCAACGAAATGACTCCAGAGCACTTAAAAACCCGCTTGCATCGAAATGACTCCAGAGCACTTGAAAACCCGCTTGCAACGAAATGACTCCAGAGTACTTAAAAACCCGCTTGCAACGAAATGCCTACAGAGCACTTAAAAAACCCGCTTCCAGTGAAATGTCTGAGAAGTATGTAAAAACCCGCTTGCAACGAAATGACTCCAGAACACGTAAAAACCCGCTTGCAACGAAATGACTCCAGAGCACTTAAAAACCCGCTTACAACGAAATGCCTTCAGAGCACTTAAAAACCCGCTTGCAACGAAATGACTCCAGAGCACTTAAAAACCCGCTTGCAACGAAATGACTCCAGAGCACTTAAAAACCCGCTTGCAACGAAATGCCTCCAGAGCACTTAAAAACCCGCTTGCAACGAAATGACTCCAGAGCACTTAAAAACCCGCTTGCAACGAAATGCCTCCAGAGCACTTAAAAACCCGCTTGCAACGAAATGACTCCAGAGCACTTAAAAACCCGCTTGCAACGAAATGCCTACAGAGCACTTAAAAAACCCGCTTCCAGTGAAATGTCTGAGAAGTATGTAAAAACCCGCTTGCAACGAAATGACTCCAGAACACGTAAAAACCCGCTTGCAAAGAAATGACTCCAGAGCACTTAAAAACCCGCTTACAACGAAATGCCTTCAGAGCACTTAAAAACCCGCTTGCAACGAAATGACTCCAGAGCACTTAAAAACCCGCTTGCAACGAAATGACTCCAGAGCACTTAAAAACCCGCTTGCAACGAAATGACTCCAGAGCACTTAAAAACCCGCTTGCAACGAAATGACTCCAGAGCACTTAAAAACCCGCTTGCAACGAAATGACTCCAGAGTACTTAAAAACCCGCTTGCAACGAAATGACTCCAGAGCACTTAAAAACCCGCTTGCAATGAAATGACTCCAGAGCACTTAAAAACCCGCTTGCAACGAAATGACTCCAGAGTACTTAAAAACCCGCTTGCAACGAAATGACTCCAGAGCACTTAAAAACCCGCTTGCAACGAAAAGACTCCAGAACACTTAAAAACCCGCTTGCAACGAAATGACTCCAGAGCACTAAACAACCCCCTTGCAACGAAATGACTCCAGAGCACTTAAAAACCCGCTTGCAACGAAATGACTCCAGAGCACTTAAAAACCCGCTTGCAACGAAATGACTCCAGAGCACTTAAAAACCCGCTTGCAACGAAATGACTCCAGAGCACTTAACAACCCCCTTGCAACGAAATGACTCCAGAGCACTTAAAAACCCGCTTGCAACGAAATGACTCCAGAGCACTTAAAAACCCGCTTGCAACGAAATGACTCCAGAGCACTTAAAAACCCGCTTGCAACGAAATGACTCCAGAGCACTTAAAAACCCGCTTGCAACGAAATGACTCCAGAACACTTAAAAACCCGCTTTCAACGAAATTACTCCAGAGCACTTAAAAACCCGCTTGCAACGAAATGACTCCAGAGCACTTAAAAACCCGCTTGCAACGAAATGCCTCCAGAGCACTTAAAAACCCGCTTGCAACGAAATGACTCCAGAGCACTTAAAAACGCGCTTGCAACGAAATGACTCCAGAGCACTTAAAAACCCGCTTGCAACGAAATGACTCCAGAGCACTTAAAAACCCGCTTGCAACGAAATGACTCCAGAACACGTAAAAACCCGCTTGCAACGAAATGACTCCAGAACACGTAAAAACCCGCTTGCAACGAAATGACTCCAGAGCACTTAAAAACCCGCTTACAACGAAATGCCTTCAGAGCACTTAAAAACCCGCTTGCAACGAAATGACTCCAGAGCACTTAAAAACCCGCTTGCAACGAAATGACTCCAGAGCACTTAAAAACCCGCTTGCAACGAAATGACTCCAGAGCACTTAAAAACCCGCTTGCAACGAAATGACTCTAGAGCACTTAAAAACCCGCTTGCAACGAAATGACTCCAGAGTACTTAAAAACCCGCTTGCAACGAAATGACTCCAGAGCACTTAAAAACCCGCTTGCAACGAAAAGACTCCAGAACACTTAAAAACCCGCTTGCAACGAAATGACTCCAGAGCACTTAACAACCCCCTTGCAACGAAATGACTCCAGAGCACTTAAAAACCCGCTTGCAACGAAATGACTCCAGAGCACTTAAAAACCCGCTTGCAACGAAATGACTCCAGAGCACTTAAAAACCCGCTTGCAACGAAATGACTCCAGAGCACTTAAAAACCCGCTTGCAACGAAATGACTCCAGAGCACTTAACAACCCCCTTGCAACGAAATGACTCCAGAGCACTTAAAAACCCGCTTGCAACGAAATGACTCCAGAGCACTTAAAAACCCGCTTGCAACGAAATGACTCCAGAGCACTTAAAAACCCGCTTGCAATGAAATGACTCCAGAGCACTTAAAAACCCGCTTGCAACGAAATGACTCCAGAACACTTAAAAACCCGCTTGCAACGAAATTACTCCAGAGCACTTAAAAACCCGCTTGCAACGAAATGACTCCAGAGCACTTAAAAACCCGCTTGCAACGAAATGCCTCCAGAGCACTTAAAAACCCGCTTGCAACGAAATGACTCCAGAGCACTTAAAAACCCGCTTGCAACGAAATGACTCCAGAGCACTTAAAAACCCGCTTGCAACGAAATTCCTCCAGAGCACTTAAAAACCCGCTTGCAACGAAATGACTCCACAGCACTTAAAAACCCGCTTGCAACGAAATGACTCCACAGCACTTAAAAACCCGCTTGCAACGAAATGCCTCCAGAGCACTTAAAAACCCGCTTGCAACGAAATGACTCCAGAGCACTTAAAAATCCGCTTGCAACGAAATGACTCCACAGCACTTAAAAACCCGCTTGCAACGAAATGACTCCAGAGCACTTAAAAACCCGCTTGCAACGAAATGACTCCAGAGCACTTAAAAACCCGCTTGCAACGAAATGACTCCAGAGCACTTAAAAACCCGCTATGACTCCAGAGCACTCAAAAACCCACTTGCAACGAAATGACTCCAGAGCACTTAAAAACCCGCTTGCAACGAAATGACTCCAGAGCACTTAAAAACCCGCTTGCATCGAAATGACTCCAGAGCACTTAAAAACCCGCTTGCAACGAAATGACTCCAGAGTACTTAAAAACCCGCTTGCAACGAAATGCCTACAGAGCACTTAAAAAACCCGCTTCCAGTGAAATGTCTGAGAAGTATGTAAAAACCTGCTTGCAACGAAATGACTCCAGAGCACTTAAAAACCCGCTTACAACGAAATGCCTTCAGAGCACTTAAAAACCCGCTTGCAACGAAATGACTCCAGAGCACTTAAAAACCCGCTTGCAATGAAATGACTCCAGAGCACTTAAAAACCCGCTTGCAACGAAATGACTCCAGAGCACTTAAAAACCCGCTTGCAACGAAATGACTCCAGAGCACTTAAAAACCCGCTTGCAACGACATGACTCCAGAGCACTTAAAAACCCGCTTGCAACGAAATGACTCCAGAGTACTTAAAAACCCGCTTGCAACGAAATGACTCCAGAGCACTTAAAAACCCGCTTGCAACGAAAAGACTCCAGAACACTTAAAAACCCGCTTGCAACGAAATGACTCCAGAGCACTTAACAAACCCCTTGCAACGAAATGACTCCAGAGCACTTAAAAACCCGCTTGCAACGAAATGACTCCAGAGCACTTAACAAACCCGCTTGCAACGAAATGACTCCAGAGCACTTAAAAACCCGCTTGCAACGAAATGACTCCAGAGCACTTAACAACCCCCTTGCAACGAAATGACTCCAGAGCACTTAAAAACCCGCTTGCAACGACATGACTCCAGAGCACTTAAAAACCCGCTTGCAACGAAATGACTCCAGAACACTTAAAAACCCGCTTTCAACGAAATTACTCCAGAGCACTTAAAAACCCGCTTGCAACGAAATGACTCCAGAGCACTTAAAAACCCGCTTGCAACGAAATGACTCCAGAGCACTTAAAAACCCGCTTGCAACGAAATGCCTCCAGAGCACTTAAAAACCCGCTTGCAACGAAATGACTCCAGAGCACTTAAAAACCCGCTTGCAACGAAATGACTCCACAGCACTTAAAAACCCGCTTGCAACGAAATGACTCCAGAGCACTTAAAAACCCGCTTGCAACGAAATGACTCCAGAGCACTTAAAAACCCACTATGACTCCAGAGCACTCAAAAACCCACTTGCAACGAAATGACTCCAGAGCACTTAAAAACCCGCTTGCAACGAAATGACTCCAGAGCACTTAAAAACCCGCTTGCATCGAAATGACTCCAGAGCACTTGAAAACCCGCTTGCAACGAAATGACTCCAGAGTACTTAAAAACCCGCTTGCAACGAAATGCCTACAGAGCACTTAAAAAACCCGCTTCCAGTGAAATGTCTAAGAAGTATGTAAAAACCCGCTTGCAACGAAATGACTCCAGAACACGTAAAAACCCGCTTGCAACGAAATGACTCCAGAGCACTTAAAAACCCGCTTACAACGAAATGCCTTCAGAGCACTTAAAAACCCGCTTGCAACGAAATGACTCCAGAGCACTTAAAAACCCGCTTGCAACGAAATGACTCCAGAGCACTTAAAAACCCGCTTGCAACGAAATGCCTCCAGAGCACTTAAAAACCCGCTTGCAACGAAATGACTCCAGAGCACTTAAAAACCCGCTTGCAACGAAATGACTCCAGAGCACTTAAAAACCGCTTGCAACGAAATGACTCCAGAGCACTTAAAAACCCGCTTGCAACGAAATGACTCCAGAGCACTTAAAAACCCGCTTGCAACGAAATGACTCCAGAGCACTTAAAAACCCGCTTGCAACGAAATGACTCCAGAGCACTTAAAAACCCGCTTGCAACGAAATGACTCCAGAGTACTTAAAAACCCGCTTGCAACGAAATGACTCCAGAGCACTTAAAAAACCCGCTTCCAGTGAAATGTCTGAGAAGTATGTAAAAACCCGCTTGCAATGAAATGACTCCAGAGCATGTAAAAACCCGCTTGCAACGAAATGACTCCAGAGCACTTAAAATACTCGCTTCCAGTTAAATGTCAGAGAAATATGTAAAAACCCGCTTGCAACGAAATGACTCCAGAGCACGTAAAAACCCGCTTGCAACGAAATGACTCCAGAGTACTTAAAAACCCGCTTGCAAAGAAATGACTCTAGAGCACTTAGAAAACCCGCTTCCAGTGAAATGTCTGAGAAGTATGTAAAAACCCGCTTGCAACGAAATGACTCCAGAACACATAAACACCCGCTTGCAACGAAAAGACTCCAGAGCACTTAAAAACCCGCTTACAACGAAATGCCTTCAGAGCACTTAAAAACCCGCTTGCAACAAAATGACTCCAGAGCACTTAAAAACCTGCTTGCATCGAAATGACTCCAGAGCACTTAAAAACCCGCTTGCAACGAAATGACTCCAGAGCACTTAAAAACCCGCTTGCAACGAAATGACTCCAGAGCACTTAAAAACCCGCTTGCAACGAAATTCCTCCAGAGCACTTAAAAACCTGCTTGCAACGAAATGACTCCAGAGCACTTAAAAACCCGCTTGCAACGAAATGACTCCAGAGCACTTAAAAACCCGCTTGCAACGAAATGACTCCAGAGCACTTAAAAACCCGCTTTCAACGAAATTACTCCAGAGCACTTAAAAACCCGCTTGCAACGAAATGACTCCAGAGCACTTAAAAACCCGCTTGCAACGAAATGCCTCCAGAGCACTTAAAAACCCGCTTGCAACGAAATGACTCCAGAGCACTTAAAAACCCGCTTGCAACGAAATGACTCCTCACCACTTAAAAACCCGCTTGCAACGAAATGACTCCAGAGCACTTAAAAACCCGCTTGCAACGAAATGACTCCAGAGCACTTAAAAACCCGCTTGCAACGAAATGACTCCAGAGCACTTAAAAACCCGCTATGACTCCAGAGCACTCAAAAACCCACTTGCAACGAAATGACTCCAGAGCACTTAAAAACCCGCTTGCAACGAAATGCCTACAGAGCACTTAAAAAACCCGCTTCCAGTGAAATGTCTGAGAAGTATGTAAAAACCCGCTTGCAACGAAATGACTCCAGAACACGTAAAAACCCGCTTGCAACGAAATGACTCCAGAGCACTTAAAAACCCGCTTACAACGAAATGCCTTCAGAGCACTTAAAAACCCGCTTGCAACGAAATGACTCCAGAGCACTTAAAAACCCGCTTGCAACGAAATGACTCCACAGCACTTAAAAACCCGCTTGCAACGAAATGACTCCAGAGCACTTAAAAACCCGCTTGCAACGAAATGACTCCAGAGCACTTAAAAACCCGCTATGACTCCAGAGCACTCAAAAACCCACTTGCAACGAAATGACTCCAAAGCACTTAAAAACCCGCTTGCAACGAAATGACTCCAGAGCACTTAAAAACCCGCTTGCATCGAAATGACTCCAGAGCACTTGAAAACCCGCTTGCAACGAAATGACTCCAGAGTACTTAAAAACCCGCTTGCAACGAAATGCCTACAGAGCACTTAAAAAACCCGCTTCCAGTGAAATGTCTGAGAAGTATGTAAAAACCCGCTTGCAACGAAATGACTCCAGAACACGTAAAAACCCGCTTGCAACGAAATGACTCCAGAGCACTTAAAAACCCGCTTACAACGAAATGCCTTCAGAGCACTTAAAAACCCGCTTGCAACGAAATGACTCCAGAGCACTTAAAAACCCGCTTGCAACGAAATGACTCCAGAGCACTTAAAAACCCGCTTGCAACGAAATGCCTCCAGAGCACTTAAAAACCCGCTTGCAACGAAATGACTCCAGAGCACTTAAAAACCCGCTTGCAACGAAATGCCTCCAGAGCACTTAAAAACCCGCTTGCAACGAAATGACTCCAGAGCACTTAAAAACCCGCTTGCAACGAAATGCCTACAGAGCACTTAAAAAACCCGCTTCCAGTGAAATGTCTGAGAAGTATGTAAAAACCCGCTTGCAACGAAATGACTCCAGAACACGTAAAAACCCGCTTGCAAAGAAATGACTCCAGAGCACTTAAAAACCCGCTTACAACGAAATGCCTTCAGAGCACTTAAAAACCCGCTTGCAACGAAATGACTCCAGAGCACTTAAAAACCCGCTTGCAACGAAATGACTCCAGAGCACTTAAAAACCCGCTTGCAACGAAATGACTCCAGAGCACTTAAAAACCCGCTTGCAACGAAATGACTCCAGAGCACTTAAAAACCCGCTTGCAACGAAATGACTCCAGAGTACTTAAAAACCCGCTTGCAACGAAATGACTCCAGAGCACTTAAAAACCCGCTTGCAATGAAATGACTCCAGAGCACTTAAAAACCCGCTTGCAACGAAATGACTCCAGAGTACTTAAAAACCCGCTTGCAACGAAATGACTCCAGAGCACTTAAAAACCCGCTTGCAACGAAAAGACTCCAGAACACTTAAAAACCCGCTTGCAACGAAATGACTCCAGAGCACTAAACAACCCCCTTGCAACGAAATGACTCCAGAGCACTTAAAAACCCGCTTGCAACGAAATGACTCCAGAGCACTTAAAAACCCGCTTGCAACGAAATGACTCCAGAGCACTTAAAAACCCGCTTGCAACGAAATGACTCCAGAGCACTTAACAACCCCCTTGCAACGAAATGACTCCAGAGCACTTAAAAACCCGCTTGCAACGAAATGACTCCAGAGCACTTAAAAACCCGCTTGCAACGAAATGACTCCAGAGCACTTAAAAACCCGCTTGCAACGAAATGACTCCAGAGCACTTAAAAACCCGCTTGCAACGAAATGACTCCAGAACACTTAAAAACCCGCTTTCAACGAAATTACTCCAGAGCACTTAAAAACCCGCTTGCAACGAAATGACTCCAGAGCACTTAAAAACCCGCTTGCAACGAAATGCCTCCAGAGCACTTAAAAACCCGCTTGCAACGAAATGACTCCAGAGCACTTAAAAACGCGCTTGCAACGAAATGACTCCAGAGCACTTAAAAACCCGCTTGCAACGAAATGACTCCAGAGCACTTAAAAACCCGCTTGCAACGAAATGACTCCAGAACACGTAAAAACCCGCTTGCAACGAAATGACTCCAGAACACGTAAAAACCCGCTTGCAACGAAATGACTCCAGAGCACTTAAAAACCCGCTTACAACGAAATGCCTTCAGAGCACTTAAAAACCCGCTTGCAACGAAATGACTCCAGAGCACTTAAAAACCCGCTTGCAACGAAATGACTCCAGAGCACTTAAAAACCCGCTTGCAACGAAATGACTCCAGAGCACTTAAAAACCCGCTTGCAACGAAATGACTCCAGAGCACTTAAAAACCCGCTTGCAACGAAATGACTCCAGAGTACTTAAAAACCCGCTTGCAACGAAATGACTCCAGAGCACTTAAAAACCCGCTTGCAACGAAAAGACTCCAGAACACTTAAAAACCCGCTTGCAACGAAATGACTCCAGAGCACTTAACAACCCCCTTGCAACGAAATGACTCCAGAGCACTTAAAAACCCGCTTGCAACGAAATGACTCCAGAGCACTTAAAAACCCGCTTGCAACGAAATGACTCCAGAGCACTTAAAAACCCGCTTGCAACGAAATGACTCCAGAGCACTTAAAAACCCGCTTGCAACGAAATGACTCCAGAGCACTTAACAACCCCCTTGCAACGAAATGACTCCAGAGCACTTAAAAACCCGCTTGCAACGAAATGACTCCAGAGCACTTAAAAACCCGCTTGCAACGAAATGACTCCAGAGCACTTAAAAACCCGCTTGCAACGAAATGCCTCCAGAGCACTTAAAAACCCGCTTGCAACGAAATGACTCCAGAGCACTTAAAAACCCGCTTGCAACGAAATGACTCCAGAGCACTTAAAAACCCGCTTGCAACGAAATTCCTCCAGAGCACTTAAAAACCCGCTTGCAACGAAATGACTCCACAGCACTTAAAAACCCGCTTGCAACGAAATGACTCCACAGCACTTAAAAACCCGCTTGCAACGAAATGCCTCCAGAGCACTTAAAAATCCGCTTGCAACGAAATGACTCCACAGCACTTAAAAACCCGCTTGCAACGAAATGACTCCAGAGCACTTAAAAACCCGCTTGCAACGAAATGACTCCAGAGCACTTAAAAACCCGCTTGCAACGAAATGACTCCAGAGCACTTAAAAACCCGCTATGACTCCAGAGCACTCAAAAACCCACTTGCAACGAAATGACTCCAGAGCACTTAAAAACCCGCTTGCAACGAAATGACTCCAGAGCACTTAAAAACCCGCTTGCATCGAAATGACTCCAGAGCACTTAAAAACCCGCTTGCAACGAAATGACTCCAGAGTACTTAAAAACCCGCTTGCAACGAAATGCCTACAGAGCACTTAAAAAACCCGCTTCCAGTGAAATGTCTGAGAAGTATGTAAAAACCTGCTTGCAACGAAATGACTCCAGAGCACTTAAAAACCCGCTTACAACGAAATGCCTTCAGAGCACTTAAAAACCCGCTTGCAACGAAATGACTCCAGAGCACTTAAAAACCCGCTTGCAATGAAATGACTCCAGAGCACTTAAAAACCCGCTTGCAACGAAATGACTCCAGAGCACTTAAAAACCCGCTTGCAACGAAATGACTCCAGAGCACTTAAAAACCCGCTTGCAACGACATGACTCCAGAGCACTTAAAAACCCGCTTGCAACGAAATGACTCCAGAGTACTTAAAAACCCGCTTGCAACGAAATGACTCCAGAGCACTTAAAAACCCGCTTGCAACGAAAAGACTCCAGAACACTTAAAAACCCGCTTGCAACGAAATGACTCCAGAGCACTTAACAAACCCCTTGCAACGAAATGACTCCAGAGCACTTAAAAACCCGCTTGCAACGAAATGACTCCAGAGCACTTAACAAACCCGCTTGCAACGAAATGACTCCAGAGCACTTAAAAACCCGCTTGCAACGAAATGACTCCAGAGCACTTAACAACCCCCTTGCAACGAAATGACTCCAGAGCACTTAAAAACCCGCTTGCAACGACATGACTCCAGAGCACTTAAAAACCCGCTTGCAACGAAATGACTCCAGAACACTTAAAAACCCGCTTTCAACGAAATTACTCCAGAGCACTTAAAAACCCGCTTGCAACGAAATGACTCCAGAGCACTTAAAAACCCGCTTGCAACGAAATGACTCCAGAGCACTTAAAAACCCGCTTGCAACGAAATGCCTCCAGAGCACTTAAAAACCCGCTTGCAACGAAATGACTCCAGAGCACTTAAAAACCCGCTTGCAACGAAATGACTCCACAGCACTTAAAAACCCGCTTGCAACGAAATGACTCCAGAGCACTTAAAAACCCGCTTGCAACGAAATGACTCCAGAGCACTTAAAAACCCACTATGACTCCAGAGCACTCAAAAACCCACTTGCAACGAAATGACTCCAGAGCACTTAAAAACCCGCTTGCAACGAAATGACTCCAGAGCACTTAAAACCCCGCTTGCATCGAAATGACTCCAGAGCACTTGAAAACCCGCTTGCAACGAAATGACTCCAGAGTACTTAAAAACCCGCTTGCAACGAAATGCCTACAGAGCACTTAAAAAACCCGCTTCCAGTGAAATGTCTAAGAAGTATGTAAAAACCCGCTTGCAACGAAATGACTCCAGAACACGTAAAAACCCGCTTGCAACGAAATGACTCCAGAGCACTTAAAAACCCGCTTACAACGAAATGCCTTCAGAGCACTTAAAAACCCGCTTGCAACGAAATGACTCCAGAGCACTTAAAAACCCGCTTGCAACGAAATGACTCCAGAGCACTTAAAAACCCGCTTGCAACGAAATGCCTCCAGAGCACTTAAAAACCCGCTTGCAACGAAATGACTCCAGAGCACTTAAAAACCCGCTTGCAACGAAATGACTCCAGAGCACTTAAAAACCGCTTGCAACGAAATGACTCCAGAGCACTTAAAAACCCGCTTGCAACGAAATGACTCCAGAGCACTTAAAAACCCGCTTGCAACGAAATGACTCCAGAGCACTTAAAAACCCGCTTGCAACGAAATGACTCCAGAGCACTTAAAAACCCGCTTGCAACGAAATGACTCCAGAGTACTTAAAAACCCGCTTGCAACGAAATGACTCCAGAGCACTTAAAAAACCCGCTTCCAGTGAAATGTCTGAGAAGTATGTAAAAACCCGCTTGCAATGAAATGACTCCAGAGCATGTAAAAACCCGCTTGCAACGAAATGACTCCAGAGCACTTAAAATACTCGCTTCCAGTTAAATGTCAGAGAAATATGTAAAAACCCGCTTGCAACGAAATGACTCCAGAGCACGTAAAAACCCGCTTGCAACGAAATGACTCCAGAGTACTTAAAAACCCGCTTGCAAAGAAATGACTCTAGAGTACTTAGAAAACCCGCTTCCAGTGAAATGTCTGAGAAGTATGTAAAAACCCGCTTGCAACGAAATGACTCCAGAACACATAAACACCCGCTTGCAACGAAAAGACTCCAGAGCACTTAAAAACCCGCTTACAATGAAATGCCTTCAGAGCACTTAAAAACCCGCTTGCAACAAAATGACTCCAGAGCACTTAAAAACCTGCTTGCATCGAAATGACTCCAGAGCACTTAAAAACCCGCTTGCAACGAAATGACTCCAGAGCACTTAAAAACCCGCTTGCAACGAAATGACTCCAGAGCACTTAAAAACCCGCTTGCAACGAAATTCCTCCAGAGCACTTAAAAACCTGCTTGCAACGAAATGACTCCAGAGCACTTAAAAACCCGCTTGCAACGAAATGACTCCAGAGCACTTAAAAACCCGCTTGCAACGAAATGACTCCAGAGCACTTAAAAACCCGCTTTCAACGAAATTACTCCAGAGCACTTAAAAACCCGCTTGCAACGAAATGACTCCAGAGCACTTAAAAACCCGCTTGCAACGAAATGCCTCCAGAGCACTTAAAAACCCGCTTGCAACGAAATGACTCCAGAGCACTTAAAAACCCGCTTGCAACGAAATGACTCCTCACCACTTAAAAACCCGCTTGCAACGAAATGACTCCAGAGCACTTAAAAACCCGCTTGCAACGAAATGACTCCAGAGCACTTAAAAACCCGCTTGCAACGAAATGACTCCAGAGCACTTAAAAACCCGCTATGACTCCAGAGCACTCAAAAACCCACTTGCAACGAAATGACTCCAGAGCACTTAAAAACCCGCTTGCAACGAAATGACTCCAGAGCACTTAAAAACCCGCTTGCAACGAAATGCCTCCAGAGCACTTAAAAACCCGCTTGCAACGAAATGACTCCAGAGCACTTAAAAACCCGCTTGCAACGAAATGACTCCACAGCACTTAAAAACCGCTTGCAACGAAATGACTCCAGAGCACTTAAAAACCCGCTTGCAACGAAATGACTCCAGAGCACTTAAAAACCCGCTTGCAACGAAATGCCTACAGAGCACGTAAAAAACCCGCTTCCAGTGAAATGTCTGAGAAGTATGTAAAAACCCGCTTGCAACGAAATGACTCCAGAACACGTAAAAACCCGCTTGCAACGAAATGACTCCAGAGCACTTAAAAACCCGCTTACAACGCAATGCCTTCAGAGCACTTAAAAACCCGCTTGCAACGAAATGACTCCAGAGCACTTAAAAACCCGCTTCAAGTAAATGTCTGAGAAGTATGTAAAAACCCGCTTGCAACAAAATGACTCCAGAACACGTAAAAACCCGCTTGCAACGAAATGACTCCAGAGCACTTAAAAACCCGCTTGCAACGAAATGACTCCAGAGCACTTAAAAACCCGCTATGACTCCAGAGCACTTAAAAACCCGCTTGCAACGAAATGACTCCAGAGCACTTAAAAACCCGCTATGACTCCAGAGCACGTAAAAACCCGCTTGCAACGAAATGACTCCAGAACACTTAAAAACCCGCTTGCAACGAAATGACTCCAGAGCACTTAAAAACCCGCTTGCAACGAAATGACTCCAGAGCACTTAAAAACCCGCTTGCAACGAAATGACTCCAGAGCACTTAAAAACCCGCTTGCAACGAAATGACTCCAGAGCACTTAAAAACCCGCTTGCAACGAAATGACTCCAGAGCACTTAAAAACAAGCTTGCAACGAAATTACTCCAGAGCACTTAAAAACCCGCTTGCAACGAAATGACCCCAGAGCACTTAAAAACCCGCTTGCAACGAAATGACTCCAGAGCACTTAAAAACCCGCTTGCAACGAAATGACTCCAGAGCACTTAAAAACCCGCTTGCAACGAAATGACTCCAGAGCACTTAAAAACCCGCTTGCAACGAAATGCCTCCAGAGCACTTAAAAACCCGCTTGCAACGAAATGACTCCAGAGCACTTAAAAATCCGCTTGCAACGAAATGACTCCACAGCACTTAAAAACCCGCTTGCAACGAAATGACTCCAGAGCACTTAAAAACCCGCTTGCAACGAAATGACTCCAGAGCACTTAAAAACCCGCTTGCAACGAAATGACTCCAGAGCACTTAAAAACCCGCTATGACTCCAGAGCACTCAAAAACCCACTTGCAACGAAATGACTCCAGAGCACTTAAAAACCCGCTTGCAACGAAATGACTCCAGAGCACTTAAAAACCCGCTTGCATCGAAATGACTCCAGAGCACTTAAAAACCCGCTTGCAACGAAATGACTCCAGAGTACTTAAAAACCCGCTTGCAACGAAATGCCTACAGAGCACTTAAAAAACCCGCTTCCAGTGAAATGTCTGAGAAGTATGTAAAAACCTGCTTGCAACGAAATGACTCCAGAGCACTTAAAAACCCGCTTACAACGAAATGCCTTCAGAGCACTTAAAAACCCGCTTGCAACGAAATGACTCCAGAGCACTTAAAAACCCGCTTGCAACGAAATGACTCCAGAGCACTTAAAAACCCGCTTGCAACGAAATGACTCCAGAGCACTTAAAAACCCGCTTGCAACGAAATGACTCCAGAGCACTTAAAAACCCGCTTGCAACGACATGACTCCAGAGCACTTAAAAACCCGCTTGCAACGAAATGACTCCAGAGTACTTAAAAACCCGCTTGCAACGAAATGACTCCAGAGCACTTAAAAACCCGCTTGCAACGAAAAGACTCCAGAACACTTAAAAACCCGCTTGCAACGAAATGACTCCAGAGCACTTAACAAACCCCTTGCAACGAAATGACTCCAGAGCACTTAAAAACCCGCTTGCAACGAAATGACTCCAGAGCACTTAAAAACCCGCTTGCAACGAAATGACTCCAGAGCACTTAACAACCCCCTTGCAACGAAATGACTCCAGAGCACTTAAAAACCCGCTTGCAACGACATGACTCCAGAGCACTTAAAAACCCGCTTGCAACGAAATGACTCCAGAACACTTAAAAACCCGCTTTCAACGAAATTACTCCAGAGCACTTAAAAACCCGCTTGCAACGAAATGACTCCAGAGCACTTAAAAACCCGATTGCAACGAAATGACTCCAGAGCACTTAAAAACCCGCTTGCAACGAAATGCCTCCAGAGCACTTAAAAACCCGCTTGCAACGAAATGACTCCAGAGCACTTAAAAACCCGCTTGCAACGAAATGATTCCACAGCACTTAAAAACCCGCTTGCAACGAAATGACTCCAGAGCACTTAAAAACCCGCTTGCAACGAAATGACTCCAGAGCACTTAAAAACCCGCTATGACTCCAGAGCACTCAAAAACCCACTTGCAACGAAATGACTCCAGAGCACTTAAAAACCCGCTTGCAACGAAATGACTCCAGAGCACTTAAAAACCCGCTTGCATCGAAATGACTCCAGAGCACTTGAAAACCCGCTTGCAACGAAATGACTCCAGAGTACTTAAAAACCCGCTTGCAACGAAATGCCTACAGAGCACTTAAAAAACCCGCTTCCAGTGAAATGTCTGAGAAGTATGTAAAAACCCGCTTGCAACGAAATGACTCCAGAACACGTAAAAACCCGCTTGCAACGAAATGACTCCAGAGGACTTAAAAACCCGCTTACAACGAAATGCCTTCAGAGCACTTAAAAACCCGCTTGCAACGAAATGACTCCAGAGCACTTAAAAACCCGCTTGCAACGAAATGACTCCAGAGCACTTAAAAACCCGCTTGCAACGAAATGCCTCCAGAGCACTTAAAAACCCGCTTGCAACGAAATGACTCCAGAGCACTTAAAAACCCGCTTGCAACGAAATGACTCCAGAGCACTTAAAAACCGCTTGCAACGAAATGACTCCAGAGCACTTAAAAACCCGCTTGCAACGAAATGACTCCAGAGCACTTAAAAACCCGCTTGCAACGAAATGCCTACAGAGCACTTAAAAAACCCGCTTCCAGTGAAATGTCTGAGAAGTATGTAAAAACCCGCTTGCAACGAAATGACTCCAGAACACGTAAAAACCCGCTTGCAAAGAAATGACTCCAGAGCACTTAAAAACCCGCTTACAACGAAATGCCTTCAGAGCACTTAAAAACCCGCTTGCAACGAAATGACTCCAGAGCACTTAAAAACCCGCTTGCAAGGAAATGACTCCAGAGCACTTAAAAAGCCGCTTGCAACGAAATGACTCCAGAGCACTTAAAAACCCGCTTGCAACGAAATGACTCCAGAGCACTTAAAAACCCGCTTGCAACGAAATGACTCCAGAGCACTTAAAAACCCGCTTGCAACGAAATGACTCCAGAGTACTTAAAAACCCGCTTGCAACGAAATGACTCCAGAGCACTTAAAAAACCCGCTTCCAGTGAAATGTCTGAGAAGTATGTAAAAACCCGCTTGCAATGAAATGACTCCAGAGCATGTAAAAACCCGCTTGCAACGAAATGACTCCAGAGCACTTAAAATACTCGCTTCCAGTTAAATGTCAGAGAAATATGTAAAAACCCGCTTGCAACGAAATGACTCCAGAGCACGTAAAAACCCGCTTGCAACGAAATGACTCCAGAGTACTTAAAAACCCGCTTGCAACGAAATGACTCTAGAGCACTTAGAAAACCCGCTTCCAGTGAAATGTCTGAGAAGTATGTAAAAACCCGCTTGCAAGGAAATGACTCCAGAACACATAAACACCCGCTTGCAACGAAAAGACTCCAGAGCACTTAAAAACCCGCTTACAACGAAATGCCTTCAGAGCACTTAAAAACCCGCTTGCAACAAAATGACTCCAGAGCACTTAAAAACCTGCTTGCATCGAAATGACTCCAGAGCACTTAAAAACCCGCTTGCAACGAAATGACTCCAGAGCACTTAAAAACCCGCTTGCAACGAAATGACTCCAGAGCACTTAAAAACCCGCTTGCAACGAAATTCCTCCAGAGCACTTAAAAACCCGCTTGCAACGAAATGACTCCAGAGCACTTAAAAACCCGCTTGCAACGAAATGACTCCAGAGCACTTAAAAACCCGCTTGCAACGAAATGACTCCAGAGCACTTAAAAACCCGCTTGCAACGAAATGACTCCAGAGCACTTAAAAACCCGCTTGCAACGAAATGCCTCCAGAGCACTTAAAAACCCGCTTGCAACGAAATGACTCCAGAGCACTTAAAAACCCGCTTGCAACGAAATGACTCCACAGCACTTAAAAACCCGCTTGCAACGAAATGACTCCAGAGCACTTAAAAACCCGCTTGCAACGAAATGACTCCAGAGCACTTAAAAACCCGCTTGCAACGAAATGACTCCAGAGCACTTAAAAACCCGCTATGACTCCAGAGCACTCAAAAACCCACTTGCAACGAAATGACTCCAGAGCACTTAAAAACCCGCTTGCAACGAAATGACTCCAGAGCACTTAAAAACCCGCTTGTAACGAAATGCCTCCAGAGCACTTAAAAACCCGCTTGCAACGAAATGACTCCAGAGCACTTAAAAACCCGCTTGCAACGAAATGACTCCACAGCACTTAAAAACCGCTTGCAACGAAATGACTCCAGAGCACTTAAAAACCCGCTTGCAACGAAATGACTCCAGAGCACTTAAAAACCCGCTTGCAACGAAATGCCTACAGAGCACGTAAAAAACCCGCTTCCAGTGAAATGTCTGAGAAGTATGTAAAAACCCGCTTGCAACGAAATGACTCCAGAACACGTAAAAACCCGCTTGCAACGAAATGACTCCAGAGCACTTAAAAACCCGCTTACAACGAAATGCCTTCAGAGCACTTAAAAACCCGCTTGCAACGAAATGACTCCAGAGCACTTAAAAACCCGCTTCAAGTAAATGTCTGAGAAGTATGTAAAAACCCGCTTGCAACAAAATGACTCCAGAACACGTAAAAACCCGCTTGCAACGAAATGACTCCAGAGCACTTAAAAACCCGCTTGCAACGAAATGACTCCAGAGCACTTAAAAACCCGCTTGCAACGAAATGACTCCAGAGCACTTAAAAACCCGCTTGCAAAGAAATGACTCCAGAGCACTTAAAAACCCGCTTGCAACGAAATGACTCCAGAGCACTTAAAAACCCGCTTGCAACGAAATGACTCCAGAGCACTTAAAAACCCGCTTGCAACGAAATGACTCCAGAGCACTTAAAAACCCGCTTGCAACGAAATGACTCCAGAGCACTTAAAAACCCGCTATGACTCCAGAGCACTTAAAAACCCGCTTGCAACGAAATGACTCCAGAGCACTTAAAAACCCGCTATGACTCCCGAGCACGTAAAAACCCGCTTGCAACGAAATGACTCCAGAACACTTAAAAACCCGCTTGCAACGAAATGACTCCAGAGCACTTAAAAACCCGCTTGCAACGAAATGACTCCAGAGCACTTAAAAACCCGCTTGCAACGAAATGACTCCAGAGCACTTAAAAACCCGCTTGCAACGAAATGACTCCAGAGCACTTAAAAACCCGCTTGCAACGAAATGACTCCAGAGCACTTAAAAACAAGCTTGCAACGAAATGACTCCAGAGCACTTAAAAACCCGCTTGCAACGAAATGACTCCAGAGCACTTAAAAACCCGCTTGCAACGAAATGACTCCAGAGCACTTAAAAACCCGCTTGCAACGAAATGACTCCAGAGCACTTAAAAACCCGCTTGCATCGAAATGACTCCAGAGCACTTAAAAACCCGCTTGCAACGAAATGCCTACAGAGCACTTAAAAAACCCGCTTCCAGTGAAATGTCTGAGAAGTATGTAAAAACCTGCTTGCAACGAAATGACTCCAGAACACGTAAAAACCCGCTTGCAACGAAATGACTCCAGAGCACTTAAAAACCCGCTTACAACGAAATGCCTGCAGAGCACTTAAAAACCCGCTTGCAACGAAATGACTCCAGAGCACTTAAAAACCCGCTTGCAACGAAATGACTCCAGAGCACTTAAAAACCCGCTTGCAACGAAATGACTCCAGAGCACTTAAAAACCCGCTTGCAACGACATGACTCCAGAGCACTTAAAAACCCGCTTGCAACGAAATGACTCCAGAGTACTTAAAAACCCGCTTGCAACGAAATGACTCCAGAGCACTTAAAAACCCGCTTGCAACGAAAAGACTCCAGAACACTTAAAAACCCGCTTGCAACGAAATTACTCCAGAGCACTTAACAAACCCCTTGCAACGAAATGACTCCAGAGCACTTAAAAACCCGCTTGCAACGAAATGACTCCAGAGCACTTAAAAACCCGCTATGACTCCAGAGCACTCAAAAACCCGCTTCCAGTGAAATGTCTGAGAAGTATGTAAAAACCCGCTTGCAACGAAATGACTCCAGAACACGTAAAAACCCGCTTGCAACGAAATGACTCCAGAGCACTTAAAAACCCGCTTGCAACGAAATGACTCCAGAGCACTTAAAAACCCGCTTGCAACGAAATGACTCCAGAGCACTTAAAAACCCGCTTGCAACGAAATGACTCCAGAGCACTTAAAAACCCGCTTGCAACGAAATGACTCCAGAGCACTTAAAAACCCGCTTGCAACGAAATGACTCCAGAGCACTTAAAAACCCGCTTGCAACGAAATGACTCCAGAGCACTTAAAAACCCGCTTGCAACGAAATGACTCCAGAGTACTTAAAAACCCGCTTGCAACGAAATGACTCCAGAGTACTTAAAAAACCCGCTTCCAGTGAAATGTCTGAGAAGTATGTAAAAACCCGCTTGCAATGAAATGACTCCAGAGCATGTAAAAACCCGCTTGCAACGAAATGACTCCAGAGCACTTAAAATACTCGCTTCCAGTTAAATGTCAGAGAAATATGTAAAAACCCGCTTGCAACGAAATGACTCCAGAGCACGTAAAAACCCGCTTGCAACGAAATGACTCCACAGCACTTAAAAACCCGCTTGCAACGAAATGACTCCAGAGCACTTAAAAACCCGCTTGCAACGAAATGACTCCAGAGCACTTAAAAACCCGCTATGACTCCAGAGCACTCAAAAACCCACTTGCAACGAAATGACTCCAGAGCACTTAAAAACCCGCTTGCAACGAAATGACTCCAGAGCACTTAAAAACCCGCTTGCATCGAAATGACTCCAGAGCACTTGAAAACCCGCTTGCAACGAAATGACTCCAGAGTACTTAAAAACCCGCTTGCAACGAAATGCCTACAGAGCACTTAAAAAACCCGCTTCCAGTGAAATGTCTGAGAAGTATGTAAAAACCCGCTTGCAACGAAATGACTCCAGAACACGTAAAAACCCGCTTGCAACGAAATGACTCCAGAGCACTTAAAAACCCGCTTTCAACGAAATGCCTTCAGAGCACTTAAAAACCCGCTTGCAACGAAATGACTCCAGAGCACTTAAAAACCCGCTTGCAACGAAATGACTCCAGAGCACTTAAAAACCCGCTTGCAACGAAATGCCTCCAGAGCACTTAAAAACCCGCTTGCAACGAAATGACTCCAGAGCACTTAAAAACCCGCTTGCAACGAAATGACTCCAGAGCACTTAAAAACCGCTTGCAACGAAATGACTCCAGAGCACTTAAAAACCCGCTTGCAACGAA
Organism: Meriones unguiculatus; assembly: GCF_030254825.1. Lineage (NCBI taxonomy): Eukaryota > Metazoa > Chordata > Mammalia > Rodentia > Muridae > Meriones > Meriones unguiculatus. The sequence continues at coordinate 88,578,126 of NC_083350.1, forward strand.
ATGACTCCAGAGCACTTAAAAACCCGCTTGCAACGAAATGCCTACAGAGCACTTAAAAAACCCGCTTCCAGTGAAATGTCTGAGAAGTATGTAAAAACCCGCTTGCAACGAAATGACTCCAAAACACGTAAAAACCCGCTTGCAAAGAAATGACTCCAGAGCACTTAAAAACCCGCTTACAACGAAATGCCTTCAGAGCACTTAAAAACCCGCTTGCAACGAAATGACTCAAGAGCACTTAAAAACCCGCTTGCAACGAAATGACTCCAGAGCACTTAAAAACCCGCTTGCAAAGAAATGACTCCAGAGCACTTAAAAACCCGCTTGCAACGAAATGCCTACAGAGCACTTAAAAAACCCGCTTCCAGTGAAATGTCTGAGAAGTATGTAAAAACCTGCTTGCAACGAAATGACTCCAGAACACGTAAAAACCCGCTTGCAACGAAATGACTCCAGAGCACTTAAAAACCCGCTTGCAACGAAATGACTCCAGAGCACTTAAAAACCCGCTTGCAACGAAATGACTCCAGAGCACTTAAAAACCCGCTTGCAACGAAATGACTCCAGAGTACTTAAAAACCCGCTTGCAACGAAATGACTCCAGAGCACTTAAAAAACCCGCTTCCAGTGAAATGTCTGAGAAGTATGTAAAAACCCGCTTGCAATGAAATGACTCCAGAGCATGTAAAAACCCGCTTGCAACGAAATGACTCCAGAGCACTTAAAATACTCGCTTCCAGTTAAATGTCAGAGAAATATGTAAAAACCCGCTTGCAACGAAATGACTCCAGAGCACGTAAAAACCCGCTTGCAACGAAATGACTCCAGAGTACTTAAAAACCCGCTTGCAACGAAATGACTCTAGAGCACTTAGAAAACCCGCTTCCAGTGAAATGTCTGAGAAGTATGTAAAAACCCGCTTGCAACGAAATGACTCCAGAACACATAAACACCCGCTTGCAACGAAAAGACTCCAGAGCACTTAAAAACCCGCTTACAACGAAATGCCATCAGAGCACTTAAAAACCCGCTTGCAACAAAATGACTCCAGAGCACTTAAAAACCCGCTTGCATCGAAATGACTCCAGAGCACTTAAAAACCCGCTTGCAATGAAATGACTCCAGAGCACTTAAAAACCCGCTTGCAACGAAATGACTCCACAGCACTTAAAAACCCGCTGGCAACGAAATGACTCCAGAGCACTTAAAAACCCGCTTGCAACGAAATGACTCCAGAGCACTTAAAAACCCGCTTGCAACGAAATGACTCCAGAGCACTTAAAAACCCGCTATGACTCCAGAGCACTCAAAAACCCACTTGCAACGAAATGACTCCAGAGCACTTAAAAACCCGCTTGCAACGAAATGACTCCAGAGCACTTAAAAACCCGCTTGCAACGAAATGACTCCAGAGCACTTAAAAACCGGCTTGCAACGAAATGACTCCAGAGCACTTAAAAACCCGCTTGCAACGAAATGACTCCACAGCACTTAAAAACCCCTTGCAACGAAATGACTCCAGAGCACTTAAAAACCCGCTTGCAACGAAATGACTCCAGAGCACTTAAAAACCCGCTTGCAACGAAATGCCTACACAGCACGTAAAAAACCCGCTTCCAGTGAAATGTCTGAGAAGTATGTAAAAACCCGCTTGCAACGAAATGACTCCAGAGCACGTAAAAACCCGCTTGCAACGAAATGACTCCAGAGCACTTAAAAACCCGCTTGCAACGAAATGACTCCAGAGCACTTAAAATACTCGCTTCCAGTTAAATGTCAGAGAAATATGTAAAAACCCGCTTGCAACGAAATGACTCCAGAGCACTTAAAAACCCACTTGCAACGAAATGACTCCAGAGCACTTAAAAACCCGCTTGCAACGAAATGACTCCAGAGCACTTAAAAACCCGCTTGCATCGAAATGACTCCAGAGCACTTAAAAACCCGCTTGCAAAGAAATGCCTACAGAGCACTTAAAAAACCCGCTTCCAGTGAAATGTCTGAGAAGTATGTAAAAACCCGCTTGCAACGAAATGACTCCAGAACACGTAAAAACCCGCTTGCAACGAAATGACTCCAGAGCACTTAAAAACCCGCTTGCAACGAAATGACTCCAGAGCACTTAAAAACCCGCTTGCAACGAAATGACTCCAGAGCACTTAAAAACCCGCTTGCAACGAAATGACTCCAGAGCACTTAAAAACCCGCTTGCAACGAAATGACTCCAGAGCACTTAAAAACCCGCTTGCAACGAAATGACTCCAGAGCACTTAAAAACCCGCTTTCAACGAAATTACTCCAGAGCACTTAAAAACCCGCTTGCAACGAAATGACTCCAGAGTACTTAAAAACCCGCTTGCAACGAAATGACTCCAGAGTACTTAAAAAACCCGCTTCCAGTGAAATGTCTGAGAAGTATGTAAAAACCCGCTTGCAATGAAATGACTCCAGAGCATGTAAAAACCCGCTTGCAACGAAATGACTCCAGAGCACTTAAAATACTCGCTTCCAGTTAAATGTCAGAGAAATATGTAAAAACCCGCTTGCAACGAAATGACTCCAGAGCACGTAAAAACCCGCTTGCAACGAAATGACTCCAGAGTACTTAAAAACCCGCTTGCAACGAAATGACTCTAGAGCACTTAGAAAACCCGCTTCCAGTGAAATGTCTGAGAAGTATGTAAAAACCCGCTTGCAACGAAATGACTCCAGAACACGTAAACACCCGCTTGCAACGAAAAGACTCCAGAGCACTTAAAAACCCGCTTACAACGAAATGCCTTCAGAGCACTTAAAAACCCGCTTGCAACGAAATGACTCCGGAGCACTTAAAAACCAGCTTGCATCGAAATGACTCCAGAGCACTTAAAAACCCGCTTGCAACGAAATGACTCCACAGCACTTAAAAACCCGCTTGCAACGAAATGACTCCAGAGCACTTAAAAACCCGCTTGCAACGAAATTCCTCCAGAGCACTTAAAAACCCGCTTGCAACGAAATGACTCCAGAACACTTAAAAACCCGCTTTCAACGAAATTACTCCAGAGCACTTAAAAACCCGCTTGCAACGAAATGACTCCAGAGCACTTAAAAACCCGCTTGCAACGAAATGACTCCAGAGCACTTAAAAACCCGCTTGCAACGAAATGACTCCAGAGCACTTAAAAACCCGCTTGCAACGAAATGACTCCAGAGCACTTAAAAACCCGCTATGACTCCAGAGCACTCAAAAACCCACTTGCAACGAAATGACTCCAGAGCACTTAAAAACCCGCTTGCAACGAAATGACTCCAGAGCACTTAAAAACCCGCTTGCAACGAAATGACTCCAGAGCACTTAAAAACCCGCTTGCAACGAAATGACTCCAGAGCACTTAAAAACCCGCTTGCAACGAAATGACTCCACAGCACTTAAAAACCGCTTGCAACGAAATGACTCCAGAGCACTTAAAAACCCGCTTGCAACGAAATGACTCCAGAGCACTTAAAAACCCGCTTGCAACGAAATGCCTACAGAGCACGTAAAAAACCCGCTTCCAGTGAAATGTCTGAGAAGTATGTAAAAACCCGCTTGCAACGAAATGACTCCAGAACACGTAAAAACCCGCTTGCAACGAAATGACTCCAGAGCACTTAAAAACCCGCTTACAACGAAATGCCTTCAGAGCACTTAAAAACCCGCTTGCAACGAAATGACGCCAGAGCACTTAAAAAACCCGCTTCCAGTGAAATGTCTGAGAAGTATGTAAAAACCCGCTTGCAACGAAATGACTCCAGAACACGTAAAAACCCGCTTGCAACGAAATGACTCCAGAGCACTTAAAAACCCGCTTGCAACGAAATGACTCCAGAGCACTTAAAAACCCGCTTGCAACGAAATGACTCCAGAGCACTTAAAAACCCGCTTGCAACGAAATGACTCCAGAGCACTTAAAAACCCGCTTGCAACGAAATGACTCCAGAGCACTTAAAAACCCGCTTGCAACGAAATGACTCCAGAGCACTTAAAAACCCGCTTTCAACGAAATTACTCCAGAGCACTTAAAAACCCGCTTGCAACGAAATGACTCCAGAGTACTTAAAAACCCGCTTGCAACGAAATGACTCCAGAGTACTTAAAAAACCCGCTTCCAGTGAAATGTCTGAGAAGTATGTAAAAACCCGCTTGCAATGAAATGACTCCAGAGCATGTAAAAACCCGCTTGCAACGAAATGACTCCAGAGCACTTAAAATACTCGCTTCCAGTTAAATGTCAGAGAAATATGTAAAAACCCGCTTGCAACGAAATGACTCCAGAGCACGTAAAAACCCGCTTGCAACGAAATGACTCCAGAGTACTTAAAAACCCGCTTGCAACGAAATGACTCTAGAGCACTTAGAAAACCCGCTTCCAGTGAAATGTCTGAGAAGTATGTAAAAACCCGCTTGCAACGAAATGACTCCAGAACACGTAAACACCCGCTTGCAACGAAAAGACTCCAGAGCACTTAAAAACCCGCTTACAACGAAATGCCTTCAGAGCACTTAAAAACCCGCTTGCAACGAAATGACTCCGGAGCACTTAAAAACCAGCTTTCATCGAAATGACTCCAGAGCACTTAAAAACCCGCTTGCAACGAAATGACTCCACAGCACTTAAAAACCCGCTTGCAACGAAATGACTCCAGAGCACTTAAAAACCCGCTTGAAACACAATGACTCCAGAGCACGTAAAAACCCGCTTGCAACGAAATGACTCCAGAGCACTTAAAAACCCGCTTGAAACGAAATGACTCCAGAGCACGTAAAAACCCGCTTGCAACGAAATGACTCCAGAGCACTTAAAAACTCGCTTGCAACGAAATGACTACAGAGCACTTAAAAACCCGCTTGCAACGAAATGACTCCAGAATACTTAAAAACCCGCTTGCAACGAAATGACTCCAGAGCACTTAAAAACCCGCTTGCAACGAAATGACTCCAGAGCACTTAAAAACCCGCTTGGAACAAAATGACTCCAGAGCACTTAAAAACCCGCTTGCAACGAAATGACTCCAGAGCACTTAAAAACCCGCTTGCAACGAAATGACTCCAGAGCACTTAAAAAACGCGCTTCCAGTGAAATGTCTGAGAAGTATGTAAAAACCCGCTTGAAACGAAATGACTCCAGAACACATAAAAACCCGCTTGTAACGAAATGACTCCAGAGCACGAAAAAACCCGCTTGCAAAGAAATGACTACAGAGTACTTAAAAACCCGCTTGCAACGAAATGCCTACAGAGCAATTAAAAAACCCGCTTCCAGTGAAATGTCTGAGAAGTATGTAAATACCCGCTTGCAACGAAATGACTCCAGAACACTTAAAAACCCGCTTGCAACGAAATGACTCCAGAACACTTAAAAACACGCTTGCAACGAAATCACTCCAGAACACTTAAAAACCCGCTTGCAACGAAATGAATCCAGAGCACTTAAAAACCCGCTTGCAAAGAAATGACTCCAGAGCACTTAAAAACCCGCTTGCAACGAAATGACTCCAGAACACTTAAAAACCCGCTTGCAAAGAAATGACTCCAGAGCACTTAAAAACCCGCTTGCAACGAAATGACTCCAGAACACTTAAAAACCCACTTGCAACGAAATGACTCCAGAGAACTTAAAAACCCGCTTGCAACGAAATGCCTTCAGAGCACTTAAAAACCCGCTTGCATCGAAATGACTCCAGAGCACGTAAAAACCCGCTCTCATCGAAATGACTCCAGAGTACTTAAAAACCCGCTGGCAACGAAATGCCTCCAGAGCACTTAAAAAACCCGCTTCCAGTGAAATGTCTGAGAAGTATGTAAAAACCCGCTTGCAACGTAATGAATCCAGAACACGTAAAAACCCGCTTGCAACGTAATGACTTCAGAGCACTTAAAAACTCGCTTGCAACCAAATGACTCCAGAGCACTCAAAAACCCGCTTACAACAAAATGACTCCAGAGCACTTAAAAACCTGCTTCCAGTGAAATGTCTAAGAAGTATGTAAAAACCCGCTTGCAAAGAAATGACTCCAGAGCACTTAAAAACCCGCTTGCAACGAAATGACTCCAGAACACTTAAAAACCCGCTTGCAACGAAATGACTCCAGAGCACTTAAAAACCCACTTACAACGAAATGCCTTCAGAGCACTTAAAAACCCGCTTGCAATGAAATGACTCCAGAACACTTAAAAACCCGCTTGCAACGAAAAGACTCCAGAGCACTGAAAAACCCGCTTGCAACGAAATGACTCCAGAGTACTTAAAAACCCGCTTGCAACGAAATGACTCCAGAACACTTAAAAACCCGCTTTCAAAGAAATGACTCCAGAGCACTTAAAAACCCGCTTGCAACGTAATGACTTCAGAGCACTTAAAAACTCGCTTGCAACCAAATGACTCCAGAGCACTCAAAAACCCGCTTGCAACAAAATGACTCCAGAGCACTTAAAAACCTGCTTCCAGTGAAATGTCTAAGAAGTATGTAAAAACCCGCTTGCAACGAAATGACTCCAGAGTACTTAAAAACCTGCTTGCAACGAAATGCCTCCAGAGCACTTAAAAAAACCGCTTCCAGTGAAATGTCTGAGAAGTATGTAAATACCCGCTTGCAACGAAATGACTCCAGAACACTTTAAAACACGCTTGCAAAGAAATGACTCCAGAACACTTAAAAACCCGCTAGCAACGAAATGACTCCAGAGCACGTAAAAACCCGCTTGCAACGAAATGACTCCAGAGCACTTAAAAACCCGCTTGCAACGAAATGAATCCAGAGCACTTAAAAACATGCTTGCAACGAAATGACTCCAGAGCACTTAAAAACCCGCTTGCAACGAAATGACTCCAGAATACTTAAAAACCCGCTTGCAACGAAATGACTCCAGAGCACTTAAAAACCCGCTTGCAACGAAATGACTCCAGAGCACTTAAAAACCCGCTTGCAACGAAATGACTCCAGAGCACTTAAAAACCCGCTTGCAAAGAAATGACTCCAGAATACTTAAAAACCCGCTTGCAACGACATGACTCCAGAGCACTTAAAAAACCCGCTTCCAGTGAAATGTCTGAGAAGTATGTAAAAACCCGCTTGCAACGAAATGACTCCAGAGCACGTAAAAACCCGCTTGCAACGAAATGACTCCAGAGCACTTAAAAACCCGCTTGCAACGAAATGACTCCAGGGTACTCAAAAACCCGCTTGCAACGAAATGACTCCAGAGCACTTAAAAAACCCGCTTCCAGTGAAATGTCTGAGAAGTATGTAAAAACTCGCTTGCAACGAAATGTCTCCAGAGCACCTAAAAACCCGCTTGCAACGACATGCCTACAGAGCATTTAAAAAACCCGCTTCCAGTGAAATGTCTGAGAAGTATGTAAAAACCCGCTTGCAACGAAATGACTCCAGAGCACGTAAAAACCCGCTTCAAACGAAATGACTCCAGAGTACTTAAAATCCCGCTTGCCACGAAATGCCTCCAGAGCACTTAAAAAACCCGCTTCCAGTGAAATGTCTGAGGAGTATGTAAAAACCCGCTTGCAACTAAATGACTCGAGAACACGTAAAAACCCGCTTGCAACGAAATGACTCCAGAACACTTAAAAACCCGCTTGCAACGAAATGACTCCAGAACACTTAAAAACCCGCTTGCAACGAAATGACTCCAGAGCACTTAAAAACCCGCTTGCAACGAAATGACTCCAGAGCACTTAAAAACCCGCTTGCAACGAAATGACTCCAGAGCACTTAAAAACCCGCTTGAAACACAATGACTCCAGAGCACGTAAAAACCCGCTTGCAACGAAATGACTCCAGAGCACTTAAAAACCCGCTTGCAACGAAATGACTCCAGAACACTTAAAAACCCGCTTACAACGAAATGCCTTCAGAGCACTTAAAACCCCTCTTGCAACGAAATGACTCCAGAACACTTAAAAACCCGCTTGCAACGAAATGACTCCAGAACACTTAAAAACCCGCTTGCATCGAAATGACTCCAGAGCACTTAAAAACCCGCTTGCAACGAAATGACTCCAGAGCACTTAAAAACCCGCTTGCAACGAAATGACTCCAGAGCACTTAAAAACCCGCTTGAAACACAATGACTCCAGAGCACGTAAAAACCCGCTTGCAACGAAATGACTCCAGAACACTTAAAAACCCGCTTGCAACGAAATGACTCCAGAGCACTTAAAAACCCGCTTGCAACGAAATGACTCCAGAGCACTTAAAAACCCGCTTGCAAGGAAATGACTCCAGAGCACTTAAAAACCCGCTTGAAACACAATGACTCCAGAGCACGTAAAAACCCGCTTGCAACGAAATGACTCCAGAGCACTTAAAAACCCGCTTGAAACGAAATGACTCCAGAGCACGTAAAAACCCGCTTGCAACGAAATGACTCCAGAGCACTTAAAAACTCGCTTGCAACGAAATGACTACAGAGCACTTAAAAACCCGCTTGCAACGAAATGACTCCAGAATACTTAAAAACCCGCTTACAACGAAATGACTCCAGAGCACTTAAAAACCCGCTTGCAACGAAATGACTCCAGAGCACTTAAAAACCCGCTTGGAACAAAATGACTCCAGAGCACTTAAAAACCCGCTTGCAACGAAATGACTCCAGAGCACTTAAAAACCCGCTTGCAACGAAATGACTCCAGAGCACTTAAAAAACCCGCTTCCAGTGAAATGTCTGAGAAGTATGTAAAAACCCGCTTGAAACGAAATGACTCCAGAACACATAAAAACCCGCTTGTAACGAAATGACTCCAGAGCACGAAAAAACCCGCTTGCAAAGAAATGACTACAGAGTACTTAAAAACCCGCTTGCAACGAAATGCCTACAGAGCAATTAAAAAACCCGCTTCCAGTGAAATGTCTGAGAAGTATGTAAATACCCGCTTGCAACGAAATGACTCCAGAACACTTAAAAACCCGCTTGCAACGAAATGACTCCAGAACACTTAAAAACACGCTTGCAACGAAATCACTCCAGAACACTTAAAAACCCGCTTGCAACGAAATGAATCCAGAGCACTTAAAAACCCGCTTGCAAAGAAATGACTCCAGAGCACTTAAAAACCCGCTTGCAACGAAAGGACTCCAGAACACTTAAAAACCCGCTTGCAACGAAATGCCTTCAGAGCACTTAAAAACCCGCTTGCAATGAAATGACTCCAGAACACTTAAAAACCCGCTCGCAACACTTGGAACAAAATGACTCCAGAGCACTTAAAAACCCGCTTGCAACGAAATGACTCCAGAGCACGTAAAAACCCGCTTGCAACGAAATGACTCCAGAGCACTTAAAAAACCCGCTTCCAGTGAAATGTCTGAGAAGTATGTAAATACCCGCTTGCAACGAAATGACTCCAGAACACTTAAAAACCCGCTTGCAACGAAATGACTCCAGAACACTTAAAAACCCGCTTGCAACGAAATGACTCCAGAGCACTTAAAAACCCGCTTGCAACGAAATGACTCCAGAGCACTTAAAAACCCGCTTGCAACGAAATGACTCCAGAGCACTTAAAAACCCGCTTGCAACGAAATGACTCCAGAGCACTTAAAAACCCGTTTGCAACGAAATGACTCCAGAGCACTTAAAAACCCGCTTGCAACGAAATGACTCCAGAACACTTAAAAACCCGCTTGCAACGAAATGACTCCAGAGCACTTAAAAACCCGCTTGCAACGTAATGACTTCAGAGCACTTAAAAACTCGCTTGCAACCAAATGACTCCAGAGCACTCAAAAACCCGCTTGCAACAAAATGACTCCAGAGCACTTAAAAACCTGCTTCCAGTGAAATGTCTAAGAAGTATGTAAAAACCCGCTTGCAACGAAATGACTCCAGAGTACTTAAAAACCTGCTTGCAACGAAATGCCTCCAGAGCACTTAAAAAAACCGCTTCCAGTGAAATGTCTGAGAAGTATGTAAATAGCCGCTTGCAACGAAATGACTCCAGAACACTTAAAAACACGCTTGCAAAGAAATTACTCCAGAACACTTAAAAACCCGCTAGCAACGAAATGACTCCAGAGCACGTAAAAACCCGCTTGCAACGAAATGACTCCAGAGCACTTAAAAACCCGCTTGCAACGAAATGACTCCAGAGCACTTAAAAACATGCTTGCAACGAAATGACTCCAGAGCACTTAAAAACCCGCTTGCAACGAAATGACTCCAGAATACTTAAAAACACGCTTGCAACGACATGACTCCAGAGCACTTAAAAAACCCGCTTCCAGTGAAATGTCTGAGAAGTATGTAAAAACCCGCTTGCAACGAAATGACTCCAGAGCACGTAAAAACCCGCTTGCAACGAAATGACTCCAGAGCACTTAAAAACCCGCTTGCAACGAAATGACTCCAGGGTACTTAAAAACCCGCTTGCAACGAAATGACTCCAGAGCACTTAAAAAACCTGCTTCCAGTGAAATGTCTGAGAAGTATGTAAAAACCCGCTTGCAACGAAATGTCTCCAGAGCACCTAAAAACCCGCTTGCAACGACATGCCTACAGAGCATTTAAAAAACCCGCTTCCAGTGAAATGTCTGAGAAGTATGTAAAAACCTGCTTGCAACGAAATGACTCCAGAGCACGTAAAAACCCACTTGCAACGAAATGACTCCAGAGCACTTAAAAAACCTGCTTCCAGTTAAATGTCAGAGAAGTATGTAAAAACCCGCTTGCAACGAAATGACTCCAGAGCACGTAAAAACCCGCTTGCAACGAAATGACTCCAGAGTACTTAAAATCCCGCTTGCCACGAAATGCCTCCAGAGCACTTAAAAAACCCGCTTCCAGTGAAATGTCTGAGGAGTATGTAAAAACCCGCTTGCAACTAAATGACTCGAGAACACGTAAAAACCCGCTTGCAACGAAATGACTCCAGAACACTTAAAAACCCGCTTGCAACGAAATGACTCCAGAGCACTTAAAAACCCGCTTGCAACGAAATGACTCCAGAGCACTTAAAAACCCGCTTGCAACGAAATGACTCCAGAGCACTTAAAAACCCGCTTGAAACACAATGACTCCAGAGCACGTAAAAACCCGCTTGCAACGAAATGACTCCAGAGCACTTAAAAACTCGCTTGCAACGAAATGACTACAGAGCACTTAAAAACCCGCTTGCAACGAAATGACTCCAGAATACTTAAAAACCCGCTTGCAACGAAATGACTCCAGAGCACTTAAAAACCCGCTTGCAACGAAATGACTCCAGAGCACTTAAAAACCCGCTTGGAACTAAATGACTCCAGAGCACTTAAAAACCCGCTTGCAACGAAATGACTCCAGAGCACTTAAAAACCCGCTTGCAACGAAATGACTCCAGAGCACTTAAAAAACCCGCTTCCAGTGAAATGTCTGAGAAGTATGTAAAAACCCGCTTGAAACGAAATGACTCCAGAACACATAAAAACCCGCTTGTAACGAAATGACTCCAGAGCACGAAAAAACCCGCTTGCAAAGAAATGACTACAGAGTACTTAAAAACCCGCTTGCAACGAAATGCCTACAGAGCAATTAAAAAACCCGCTTCCAGTGAAATGTCTGAGAAGTATGTAAATACCCGCTTGCAACGAAATGACTCCAGAACACTTAAAAACCCGCTTGCAACGAAATGACTCCAGAACACTTAAAAACACGCTTGCAACGAAATCACTCCAGAACACTTAAAAACCCGCTTGCAACGAAATGAATCCAGAGCACTTAAAAACCCGCTTGCAAAGAAATGACTCCAGAGCACTTAAAAACCCGCTTGCAACGAAATGACTCCAGAACACTTAAAAACCCGCTTGCAACGAAATGACTCCAGAGCACTTAAAAACCCACTTACAACGAAATGCCTTCAGAGCACTTAAAAACCCGCTTGCAATGAAATGACTCCAGAACACTTAAAAACCCGCTTGCAACGAAAAGACTCCAGAGCACTGAAAAACCCGCTTGCAACGAAATGACTCCAGAGTACTTAAAAACCCGCTTGCAACAAAATGATTCCAGAACACTTAAAAACCCGCTTTCAAAGAAATGACTCCAGAGCACTTAAAAACCCGCTTGCAACGTAATGACTTCAGAGCACTTAAAAACTCGCTTGCAACCAAATGACTCCAGAGCACTCAAAAACCCGCTTGCAACAAAATGACTCCAGAGCACTTAAAAACCTGCTTCCAGTGAAATGTCTAAGAAGTATGTAAAAACCCGCTTGCAACGAAATGACTCCAGAGTACTTAAAAACCTGCTTGCAACGAAATGCCTCCAGAGCACTTAAAAAAACCGCTTCCAGTGAAATGTCTGAGAAGTATGTAAATACCCGCTTGCAACGAAATGACTCCAGAACACTTTAAAACACGCTTGCAAAGAAATGACTCCAGAACACTTAAAAACCCGCTAGCAACGAAATGACTCCAGAGCACGTAAAAACCCGCTTGCAACGAAATGACCTCAGAGCACTTAAAAACCCGCTTGCAACGAAATGAATCCAGAGCACTTAAAAACATGCTTGCAACGAAATGACTCCAGAGCACTTAAAAACCCGCTTGCAACGAAATGACTCCAGAATACTTAAAAACCCGCTTGCAACGAAATGACTCCAGAGCACTTAAAAACCCGCTTGCAAAGAAATGACTCCAGAATACTTAAAAACCCGCTTGCAACGACATGACTCCAGAGCACTTAAAAAACCCGCTTCCAGTGAAATGTCTGAGAAGTATGTAAAAACCCGCTTGCAACGAAATGACTCCAGAACACTTAAAAACCCGCTTGCAACGAAATGACTCCAGAGCACTTAAAAACCCACTTACAACGAAATGCCTTCAGAGCACTTAAAAACCCGCTTGCAATGAAATGACTCCAGAACACTTAAAAACCCGCTTGCAACGAAAAGACTCCAGAGCACTGAAAAACCCGCTTGCAACGAAATGACTCCAGAGTACTTAAAAACCCGCTTGCAACGAAATGACTCCAGAACACTTAAAAACCCGCTTTCAAAGAAATGACTCCAGAGCACTTAAAAACCCGCTTGCAACGTAATGACTTCAGAGCACTTAAAAACTCGCTTGCAACCAAATGACTCCAGAGCACTCAAAAACCCGCTTGCAACAAAATGACTCCAGAGCACTTAAAAACCTGCTTCCAGTGAAATGTCTAAGAAGTATGTAAAAACCCGCTTGCAACGAAATGACTCCAGAGTACTTAAAAACCTGCTTGCAACGAAATGCCTCCAGAGCACTTAAAAAAACCGCTTCCAGTGAAATGTCTGAGAAGTATGTAAATACCCGCTTGCAACGAAATGACTCCAGAACACTTTAAAACACGCTTGCAAAGAAATGACTCCAGAACACTTAAAAACCCGCTAGCAACGAAATGACTCCAGAGCACGTAAAAACCCGCTTGCAACGAAATGACTCCAGAGCACTTAAAAACCCGCTTGCAACGAAATGAATCCAGAGCACTTAAAAACATGCTTGCAACGAAATGACTCCAGAGCACTTAAAAACCCGCTTGCAACGAAATGACTCCAGAATACTTAAAAACTCGCTTGCAACGAAATGACTCCAGAGCACTTAAAAACCCGCTTGCAACGAAATGACTCCAGAGCACTTAAAAACCCGCTTGCAACGAAATGACTCCAGAGCACTTAAAAACCCGCTTGCAAAGAAATGACTCCAGAATACTTAAAAACCCGCTTGCAACGACATGACTCCAGAGCACTTAAAAAACCCGCTTCCAGTGAAATGTCTGAGAAGTATGTAAAAACCCGCTTGCAACGAAATGACTCCAGAGCACGTAAAAACCCGCTTGCAACGAAATGACTCCAGAGCACTTAAAAACCCGCTTGCAACGAAATGACTCCAGGGTACTCAAAAACCCGCTTGCAACGAAATGACTCCAGAGCACTTAAAAAACCCGCTTCCAGTGAAATGTCTGAGAAGTATGTAAAAACTCGCTTGCAACGAAATGTCTCCAGAGCACCTAAAAACCCGCTTGCAACGACATGCCTACAGAGCATTTAAAAAACCCGCTTCCAGTGAAATGTCTGAGAAGTATGTAAAAACCCGCTTGCAACGAAATGACTCCAGAGCACGTAAAAACCCGCTTCAAATGAAATGACTCCAGAGTACTTAAAATCCCGCTTGCCACGAAATGCCTCCAGAGCACTTAAAAAACCCGCTTCCAGTGAAATGTCTGAGGAGTATGTAAAAACCCGCTTGCAACTAAATGACTCGAGAACACGTAAAAACCCGCTTGCAACGAAATGACTCCAGAACACTTAAAAACCCGCTTGCAACGAAATGACTCCAGAACACTTAAAAACCCGCTTGCAACGAAATGACTCCAGAGCACTTAAAAACCCGCTTGCAACGAAATGACTCCAGAGCACTTAAAAACCCGCTTGCAACGAAATGACTCCAGAGCACTTAAAAACCCGCTTGAAACACAATGACTCCAGAGCACGTAAAAACCCGCTTGCAACGAAATGACTCCAGAGCACTTAAAAACCCGCTTGCAACGAAATGACTCCAGAACACTTAAAAACCCGCTTACAACGAAATGCCTTCAGAGCACTTAAAACCCCTCTTGCAACGAAATGACTCCAGAACACTTAAAAACCCGCTTGCAACGAAATGACTCCAGAACACTTAAAAACCCGCTTGCATCGAAATGACTCCAGAGCACTTAAAAACCCGCTTGCAACGAAATGACTCCAGAGCACTTAAAAACCCGCTTGCAACGAAATGACTCCAGAGCACTTAAAAACCCGCTTGAAACACAATGACTCCAGAGCACGTAAAAACCCGCTTGCAACGAAATGACTCCAGAACACTTAAAAACCCGCTTGCAACGAAATGACTCCAGAGCACTTAAAAACCCGCTTGCAACGAAATGACTCCAGAGCACTTAAAAACCCGCTTGCAAGGAAATGACTCCAGAGCACTTAAAAACCCGCTTGAAACACAATGACTCCAGAGCACGTAAAAACCCGCTTGCAACGAAATGACTCCAGAGCACTTAAAAACCCGCTTGAAACGAAATGACTCCAGAGCACGTAAAAACCCGCTTGCAACGAAATGACTCCAGAGCACTTAAAAACTCGCTTGCAACGAAATGACTACAGAGCACTTAAAAACCCGCTTGCAACGAAATGACTCCAGAATACTTAAAAACCCGCTTACAACGAAATGACTCCAGAGCACTTAAAAACCCGCTTGCAACGAAATGACTCCAGAGCACTTAAAAACCCGCTTGGAACAAAATGACTCCAGAGCACTTAAAAACCCGCTTGCAACGAAATGACTCCAGAGCACTTAAAAACCCGCTTGCAACGAAATGACTCCAGAGCACTTAAAAAACCCGCTTCCAGTGAAATGTCTGAGAAGTATGTAAAAACCCGCTTGAAACGAAATGACTCCAGAACACATAAAAACCCGCTTGTAACGAAATGACTCCAGAGCACGAAAAAACCCGCTTGCAAAGAAATGACTACAGAGTACTTAAAAACCCGCTTGCAACGAAATGCCTACAGAGCAATTAAAAAACCCGCTTCCAGTGAAATGTCTGAGAAGTATGTAAATACCCGCTTGCAACGAAATGACTCCAGAACACTTAAAAACCCGCTTGCAACGAAATGACTCCAGAACACTTAAAAACACGCTTGCAACGAAATCACTCCAGAACACTTAAAAACCCGCTTGCAACGAAATGAATCCAGAGCACTTAAAAACCCGCTTGCAAAGAAATGACTCCAGAGCACTTAAAAACCCGCTTGCAACGAAAGGACTCCAGAACACTTAAAAACCCGCTTGCAACGAAATGCCTTCAGAGCACTTAAAAACCCGCTTGCAATGAAATGACTCCAGAACACTTAAAAACCCGCTCGCAACACTTGGAACAAAATGACTCCAGAGCACTTAAAAACCCGCTTGCAACGAAATGACTCCAGAGCACGTAAAAACCCGCTTGCAACGAAATGACTCCAGAGCACTTAAAAAACCCGCTTCCAGTGAAATGTCTGAGAAGTATGTAAATACCCGCTTGCAACGAAATGACTCCAGAACACTTAAAAACCCGCTTGCAACGAAATGACTCCAGAACACTTAAAAACCCGCTTGCAACGAAATGACTCCAGAGCACTTAAAAACCCGCTTGCAACGAAATGACTCCAGAGCACTTAAAAACCCGCTTGCAACGAAATGACTCCAGAGCACTTAAAAACCCGCTTGCAACGAAATGACTCCAGAGCACTTAAAAACCCGTTTGCAACGAAATGACTCCAGAGCACTTAAAAACCCGCTTGCAACGAAATGACTCCAGAACACTTAAAAACCCGCTTGCAACGAAATGACTCCAGAGCACTTAAAAACCCGCTTGCAACGTAATGACTTCAGAGCACTTAAAAACTCGCTTGCAACCAAATGACTCCAGAGCACTCAAAAACCCGCTTGCAACAAAATGACTCCAGAGCACTTAAAAACCTGCTTCCAGTGAAATGTCTAAGAAGTATGTAAAAACCCGCTTGCAACGAAATGACTCCAGAGTACTTAAAAACCTGCTTGCAACGAAATGCCTCCAGAGCACTTAAAAAAACCGCTTCCAGTGAAATGTCTGAGAAGTATGTAAATAGCCGCTTGCAACGAAATGACTCCAGAACACTTAAAAACACGCTTGCAAAGAAATTACTCCAGAACACTTAAAAACCCGCTAGCAACGAAATGACTCCAGAGCACGTAAAAACCCGCTTGCAACGAAATGACTCCAGAGCACTTAAAAACCCGCTTGCAACGAAATGACTCCAGAGCACTTAAAAACATGCTTGCAACGAAATGACTCCAGAGCACTTAAAAACCCGCTTGCAACGAAATGACTCCAGAATACTTAAAAACACGCTTGCAACGACATGACTCCAGAGCACTTAAAAAACCCGCTTCCAGTGAAATGTCTGAGAAGTATGTAAAAACCCGCTTGCAACGAAATGACTCCAGAGCACGTAAAAACCCGCTTGCAACGAAATGACTCCAGAGCACTTAAAAACCCGCTTGCAACGAAATGACTCCAGGGTACTTAAAAACCCGCTTGCAACGAAATGACTCCAGAGCACTTAAAAAACCTGCTTCCAGTGAAATGTCTGAGAAGTATGTAAAAACCCGCTTGCAACGAAATGTCTCCAGAGCACCTAAAAACCCGCTTGCAACGACATGCCTACAGAGCATTTAAAAAACCCGCTTCCAGTGAAATGTCTGAGAAGTATGTAAAAACCTGCTTGCAACGAAATGACTCCAGAGCACGTAAAAACCCACTTGCAACGAAATGACTCCAGAGCACTTAAAAAACCTGCTTCCAGTTAAATGTCAGAGAAGTATGTAAAAACCCGCTTGCAACGAAATGACTCCAGAGCACGTAAAAACCCGCTTGCAACGAAATGACTCCAGAGTACTTAAAATCCCGCTTGCCACGAAATGCCTCCAGAGCACTTAAAAAACCCGCTTCCAGTGAAATGTCTGAGGAGTATGTAAAAACCCGCTTGCAACTAAATGACTCGAGAACACGTAAAAACCCGCTTGCAACGAAATGACTCCAGAACACTTAAAAACCCGCTTGCAACGAAATGACTCCAGAGCACTTAAAAACCCGCTTGCAACGAAATGACTCCAGAGCACTTAAAAACCCGCTTGCAACGAAATGACTCCAGAGCACTTAAAAACCCGCTTGAAACACAATGACTCCAGAGCACGTAAAAACCCGCTTGCAACGAAATGACTCCAGAGCACTTAAAAACTCGCTTGCAACGAAATGACTACAGAGCACTTAAAAACCCGCTTGCAACGAAATGACTCCAGAATACTTAAAAACCCGCTTGCAACGAAATGACTCCAGAGCACTTAAAAACCCGCTTGCAACGAAATGACTCCAGAGCACTTAAAAACCCGCTTGGAACTAAATGACTCCAGAGCACTTAAAAACCCGCTTGCAACGAAATGACTCCAGAGCACTTAAAAACCCGCTTGCAACGAAATGACTCCAGAGCACTTAAAAAACCCGCTTCCAGTGAAATGTCTGAGAAGTATGTAAAAACCCGCTTGAAACGAAATGACTCCAGAACACATAAAAACCCGCTTGTAACGAAATGACTCCAGAGCACGAAAAAACCCGCTTGCAAAGAAATGACTACAGAGTACTTAAAAACCCGCTTGCAACGAAATGCCTACAGAGCAATTAAAAAACCCGCTTCCAGTGAAATGTCTGAGAAGTATGTAAATACCCGCTTGCAACGAAATGACTCCAGAACACTTAAAAACCCGCTTGCAACGAAATGACTCCAGAACACTTAAAAACACGCTTGCAACGAAATCACTCCAGAACACTTAAAAACCCGCTTGCAACGAAATGAATCCAGAGCACTTAAAAACCCGCTTGCAAAGAAATGACTCCAGAGCACTTAAAAACCCGCTTGCAACGAAATGACTCCAGAACACTTAAAAACCCGCTTGCAACGAAATGACTCCAGAGCACTTAAAAACCCACTTACAACGAAATGCCTTCAGAGCACTTAAAAACCCGCTTGCAATGAAATGACTCCAGAACACTTAAAAACCCGCTTGCAACGAAAAGACTCCAGAGCACTGAAAAACCCGCTTGCAACGAAATGACTCCAGAGTACTTAAAAACCCGCTTGCAACAAAATGATTCCAGAACACTTAAAAACCCGCTTTCAAAGAAATGACTCCAGAGCACTTAAAAACCCGCTTGCAACGTAATGACTTCAGAGCACTTAAAAACTCGCTTGCAACCAAATGACTCCAGAGCACTCAAAAACCCGCTTGCAACAAAATGACTCCAGAGCACTTAAAAACCTGCTTCCAGTGAAATGTCTAAGAAGTATGTAAAAACCCGCTTGCAACGAAATGACTCCAGAGTACTTAAAAACCTGCTTGCAACGAAATGCCTCCAGAGCACTTAAAAAAACCGCTTCCAGTGAAATGTCTGAGAAGTATGTAAATACCCGCTTGCAACGAAATGACTCCAGAACACTTTAAAACACGCTTGCAAAGAAATGACTCCAGAACACTTAAAAACCCGCTAGCAACGAAATGACTCCAGAGCACGTAAAAACCCGCTTGCAACGAAATGACCTCAGAGCACTTAAAAACCCGCTTGCAACGAAATGAATCCAGAGCACTTAAAAACATGCTTGCAACGAAATGACTCCAGAGCACTTAAAAACCCGCTTGCAACGAAATGACTCCAGAATACTTAAAAACCCGCTTGCAACGAAATGACTCCAGAGCACTTAAAAACCCGCTTGCAAAGAAATGACTCCAGAATACTTAAAAACCCGCTTGCAACGACATGACTCCAGAGCACTTAAAAAACCCGCTTCCAGTGAAATGTCTGAGAAGTATGTAAAAACCCGCTTGCAACGAAATGACTCCAGAGCACGTAAAAACCCGCTTGCAAAGAAATGACTCCAGAGCACTTAAAAACCCGCTTGCAACGAAATGACTCCAGGGTACTCAAAAACCCGCTTGCAACGAAATGACTCCAGAGCACTTAAAAAACCCGCTTCCAGTGAAATGTCTGAGAAGTATGTAAAAACTCGCTTGCAACGAAATGTCTCCAGAGCACCTAAAAACCCGCTTGCAACGACATGCCTACAGAGCATTTAAAAAACCCGCTTCCAGTGAAATGTCTGAGAAGTATGTAAAAACCCGCTTGCAACGAAATGACTCCAGAGCACGTAAAAACCCGCTTGCAACGAAATGACTCCAGAGTACTTAAAATCCCGCTTGCCACGAAATGCCTCCAGAGCACTTAAAAAACCCGCTTCCAGTGAAATGTCTGAGGAGTATGTAAAAACCCGCTTGCAACTAAATGACTCGAGAACACGTAAAAACCCGCTTGCAACGAAATGACTCCAGAACACTTAAAAACCCGCTTGCAACGAAATGACTCCAGAACACTTAAAAACCCGCTTGCAACGAAATGACTCCAGAGCACTTAAAAACCCGCTTGCAACGAAATGACTCCAGAGCACTTAAAAACCCGCTTGCAACGAAATGACTCCAGAGCACTTAAAAACCCGCTTGAAACACAATGACTCCAGAGCACGTAAAAACCCGCTTGCAACGAAATGACTCCAGAGCACTTAAAAACCCGCTTGCAACGAAATGACTCCAGAACACTTAAAAACCCGCTTACAACGAAATGCCTTCAGAGCACTTAAAACCCCTCTTGCAACGAAATGACTCCAGAACACTTAAAAACCCGCTTGCAACGAAATGACTCCAGAACACTTAAAAACCCGCTTGCATCGAAATGACTCCAGAGCACTTAAAAACCCGCTTGCAACGAAATGACTCCAGAGCACTTAAAAACCCGCTTGCAACGAAATGACTCCAGAGCACTTAAAAACCCGCTTGAAACACAATGACTCCAGAGCACGTAAAAACCCGCTTGCAACGAAATGACTCCAGAACACTTAAAAACCCGCTTGCAACGAAATGACTCCAGAGCACTTAAAAACCCGCTTGCAACGAAATGACTCCAGAGCACTTAAAAACCCGCTTGAAACACAATGACTCCAGAGCACGTAAAAACCCGCTTGCAACGAAATGACTCCAGAGCACTTAAAAACCCGCTTGAAACGAAATGACTCCAGAGCACGTAAAAACCCGCTTGCAACGAAATGACTCCAGAGCACTTAAAAACTCGCTTGCAACGAAATGACTACAGAGCACTTAAAAACCCGCTTGCAACGAAATGACTCCAGAATACTTAAAAACCCGCTTGCAACGAAATGACTCCAGAGCACTTAAAAACCCGCTTGCAACGAAATGACTCCAGAGCACTTAAAAACCCGCTTGGAACAAAATGACTCCAGAGCACTTAAAAACCCGCTTGCAACGAAATGACTCCAGAGCACTTAAAAACCCGCTTGCAACGAAATGACTCCAGAGCACTTAAAAAACGCGCTTCCAGTGAAATGTCTGAGAAGTATGTAAAAACCCGCTTGAAACGAAATGACTCCAGAACACATAAAAACCCGCTTGTAACGAAATGACTCCAGAGCACGAAAAAACCCGCTTGCAAAGAAATGACTACAGAGTACTTAAAAACCCGCTTGCAACGAAATGCCTACAGAGCAATTAAAAAACCCGCTTCCAGTGAAATGTCTGAGAAGTATGTAAATACCCGCTTGCAACGAAATGACTCCAGAACACTTAAAAACCCGCTTGCAACGAAATGACTCCAGAACACTTAAAAACACGCTTGCAACGAAATCACTCCAGAACACTTAAAAACCCGCTTGCAACGAAATGAATCCAGAGCACTTAAAAACCCGCTTGCAAAGAAATGACTCCAGAGCACTTAAAAACCCGCTTGCAACGAAATGACTCCAGAACACTTAAAAACCCGCTTGCAAAGAAATGACTCCAGAGCACTTAAAAACCCGCTTGCAACGAAATGACTCCAGAACACTTAAAAACCCACTTGCAACGAAATGACTCCAGAGAACTTAAAAACCCGCTTGCAACGAAATGCCTTCAGAGCACTTAAAAACCCGCTTGCATCGAAATGACTCCAGAGCACGTAAAAACCCGCTCTCATCGAAATGACTCCAGAGTACTTAAAAACCCGCTGGCAACGAAATGCCTCCAGAGCACTTAAAAAACCCGCTTCCAGTGAAATGTCTGAGAAGTATGTAAAAACCCGCTTGCAACGTAATGAATCCAGAACACGTAAAAACCCGCTTGCAACGTAATGACTTCAGAGCACTTAAAAACTCGCTTGCAACCAAATGACTCCAGAGCACTCAAAAACCCGCTTACAACAAAATGACTCCAGAGCACTTAAAAACCTGCTTCCAGTGAAATGTCTAAGAAGTATGTAAAAACCCGCTTGCAAAGAAATGACTCCAGAGCACTTAAAAACCCGCTTGCAACGAAATGACTCCAGAACACTTAAAAACCCGCTTGCAACGAAATGACTCCAGAGCACTTAAAAACCCACTTACAACGAAATGCCTTCAGAGCACTTAAAAACCCGCTTGCAATGAAATGACTCCAGAACACTTAAAAACCCGCTTGCAACGAAAAGACTCCAGAGCACTGAAAAACCCGCTTGCAACGAAATGACTCCAGAGTACTTAAAAACCCGCTTGCAACGAAATGACTCCAGAACACTTAAAAACCCGCTTTCAAAGAAATGACTCCAGAGCACTTAAAAACCCGCTTGCAACGTAATGACTTCAGAGCACTTAAAAACTCGCTTGCAACCAAATGACTCCAGAGCACTCAAAAACCCGCTTGCAACAAAATGACTCCAGAGCACTTAAAAACCTGCTTCCAGTGAAATGTCTAAGAAGTATGTAAAAACCCGCTTGCAACGAAATGACTCCAGAGTACTTAAAAACCTGCTTGCAACGAAATGCCTCCAGAGCACTTAAAAAAACCGCTTCCAGTGAAATGTCTGAGAAGTATGTAAATACCCGCTTGCAACGAAATGACTCCAGAACACTTTAAAACACGCTTGCAAAGAAATGACTCCAGAACACTTAAAAACCCGCTAGCAACGAAATGACTCCAGAGCACGTAAAAACCCGCTTGCAACGAAATGACTCCAGAGCACTTAAAAACCCGCTTGCAACGAAATGAATCCAGAGCACTTAAAAACATGCTTGCAACGAAATGACTCCAGAGCACTTAAAAACCCGCTTGCAACGAAATGACTCCAGAATACTTAAAAACCCGCTTGCAACGAAATGACTCCAGAGCACTTAAAAACCCGCTTGCAACGAAATGACTCCAGAGCACTTAAAAACCCGCTTGCAACGAAATGACTCCAGAGCACTTAAAAACCCGCTTGCAAAGAAATGACTCCAGAATACTTAAAAACCCGCTTGCAACGACATGACTCCAGAGCACTTAAAAAACCCGCTTCCAGTGAAATGTCTGAGAAGTATGTAAAAACCCGCTTGCAACGAAATGACTCCAGAGCACGTAAAAACCCGCTTGCAACGAAATGACTCCAGAGCACTTAAAAACCCGCTTGCAACGAAATGACTCCAGGGTACTCAAAAACCCGCTTGCAACGAAATGACTCCAGAGCACTTAAAAAACCCGCTTCCAGTGAAATGTCTGAGAAGTATGTAAAAACTCGCTTGCAACGAAATGTCTCCAGAGCACCTAAAAACCCGCTTGCAACGACATGCCTACAGAGCATTTAAAAAACCCGCTTCCAGTGAAATGTCTGAGAAGTATGTAAAAACCCGCTTGCAACGAAATGACTCCAGAGCACGTAAAAACCCGCTTCAAACGAAATGACTCCAGAGTACTTAAAATCCCGCTTGCCACGAAATGCCTCCAGAGCACTTAAAAAACCCGCTTCCAGTGAAATGTCTGAGGAGTATGTAAAAACCCGCTTGCAACTAAATGACTCGAGAACACGTAAAAACCCGCTTGCAACGAAATGACTCCAGAACACTTAAAAACCCGCTTGCAACGAAATGACTCCAGAACACTTAAAAACCCGCTTGCAACGAAATGACTCCAGAGCACTTAAAAACCCGCTTGCAACGAAATGACTCCAGAGCACTTAAAAACCCGCTTGCAACGAAATGACTCCAGAGCACTTAAAAACCCGCTTGAAACACAATGACTCCAGAGCACGTAAAAACCCGCTTGCAACGAAATGACTCCAGAGCACTTAAAAACCCGCTTGCAACGAAATGACTCCAGAACACTTAAAAACCCGCTTACAACGAAATGCCTTCAGAGCACTTAAAACCCCTCTTGCAACGAAATGACTCCAGAACACTTAAAAACCCGCTTGCAACGAAATGACTCCAGAACACTTAAAAACCCGCTTGCATCGAAATGACTCCAGAGCACTTAAAAACCCGCTTGCAACGAAATGACTCCAGAGCACTTAAAAACCCGCTTGCAACGAAATGACTCCAGAGCACTTAAAAACCCGCTTGAAACACAATGACTCCAGAGCACGTAAAAACCCGCTTGCAACGAAATGACTCCAGAACACTTAAAAACCCGCTTGCAACGAAATGACTCCAGAGCACTTAAAAACCCGCTTGCAACGAAATGACTCCAGAGCACTTAAAAACCCGCTTGCAAGGAAATGACTCCAGAGCACTTAAAAACCCGCTTGAAACACAATGACTCCAGAGCACGTAAAAACCCGCTTGCAACGAAATGACTCCAGAGCACTTAAAAACCCGCTTGAAACGAAATGACTCCAGAGCACGTAAAAACCCGCTTGCAACGAAATGACTCCAGAGCACTTAAAAACTCGCTTGCAACGAAATGACTACAGAGCACTTAAAAACCCGCTTGCAACGAAATGACTCCAGAATACTTAAAAACCCGCTTACAACGAAATGACTCCAGAGCACTTAAAAACCCGCTTGCAACGAAATGACTCCAGAGCACTTAAAAACCCGCTTGGAACAAAATGACTCCAGAGCACTTAAAAACCCGCTTGCAACGAAATGACTCCAGAGCACTTAAAAACCCGCTTGCAACGAAATGACTCCAGAGCACTTAAAAAACCCGCTTCCAGTGAAATGTCTGAGAAGTATGTAAAAACCCGCTTGAAACGAAATGACTCCAGAACACATAAAAACCCGCTTGTAACGAAATGACTCCAGAGCACGAAAAAACCCGCTTGCAAAGAAATGACTACAGAGTACTTAAAAACCCGCTTGCAACGAAATGCCTACAGAGCAATTAAAAAACCCGCTTCCAGTGAAATGTCTGAGAAGTATGTAAATACCCGCTTGCAACGAAATGACTCCAGAACACTTAAAAACCCGCTTGCAACGAAATGACTCCAGAACACTTAAAAACACGCTTGCAACGAAATGAATCCAGAGCACTTAAAAACCCGCTTGCAAAGAAATGACTCCAGAGCACTTAAAAACCCGCTTGCAACGAAATGACTCCAGAACACTTAAAAACCCGCTTGCAACGAAATGACTCCAGAGAACTTAAAAACCCGCTTGCAACGAAATGCCTTCAGAGCACTTAAAAACCCGCTTGCATCGAAATGACTCCAGAGCACGTAAAAACCCGCTCTCATCGAAATGACTCCAGAGTACTTAAAAACCCGCTGGCAACGAAATGCCTCCAGAGCACTTAAAAAACCCGCTTCCAGTGAAATGTCTGAGAAGTATGTAAAAACCCGCTTGCAACGTAATGAATCCAGAACACGTAAAAACCCGCGTGCAACGAAATGACTCCAGAGCACTTAAAAACCCACTTACAACGAAATGCCTTCAGAGCACTTAAAAACCCGCTTGCAATGAAATGACTCCAGAACACTTAAAAACCCGCTTGCAACGAAAAGACTCCAGAGCACTGAAAAACCCGCTTGCAACGAAATGACTCCAGAGTACTTAAAAACCCGCTTGCAACAAAATGACTCCAGAACACTTAAAAACCCGCTTGCAAAGAAATGACTCCAGAGCACTTAAAAACCCGCTTGCAACGTAATGACTTCAGAGCACTTAAAAACTCGCTTGCAACCAAATGACTCCAGAGCACTCAAAAACCCGCTTACAACAAAATGACTCCAGAGCACTTAAAAACCTGCTTCCAGTGAAATGTCTAAGAAGTATGTAAAAACCCGCTTGCAACGAAATGACTCCAGAGTACTTAAAAACCTGCTTGCAACGAAATGCCTCCAGAGCACTTAAAAAAACCGCTTCCAGTGAAATGTCTGAGAAGTATGTAAATACCCGCTTGCAAAGAAATGACTCCAGAACACTTTAAAACACGCTTGCAAACAAATGACTCCAGAACACTTAAAAACCCGCTAGCAACGAAATGACTCCAGAGCACGTAAAAACCCGCTTGCAACGAAATGACTCCAGAGCACTTAAAAACCCGCTTGCAACGAAATGACTCCAGAGCACTTAAAAACATGCTTGCAACGAAATGACTCCAGAGCACTTAAAAACCCGCTTGCAACGAAATGACTCCAGAATACTTAAAAACCCGCTTGCAACGAAATGACTCCAGAGCACTTAAAAACCCGCTTGCAACGAAATGACTCCAGAGCACTTAAAAACCCGCTTGCAACGAAATGACTCCAGAGCACTTAAAAACCCGCTTGCAAAGAAATGACTCCAGAATACTTAAAAACCCGCTTGCAACGACATGACTCCAGAGCACTTAAAAAACCCGCTTCCAGTGAAATGTCTGAGAAGTATGTAAAAACCCGCTTGCAACGAAATGACTCCAGAGCACGTAAAAACCCGCTTCAAACGAAATGACTCCAGAGTACTTAAAATCCCGCTTGCCACGAAATGCCTCCAGAGCACTTAAAAAACCCGCTTCCAGTGAAATGTCTGAGAAGTATGTAAAAACCCGCTTGAAACGAAATGACTCCAGAACACATAAAAACCCGCTTGTAACGAAATGACTCCAGAGCACGAAAAAACCCGCTTGCAAAGAAATGACTACAGAGTACTTAAAAACCCGCTTGCAACGAAATGCCTACAGAGCAATTAAAAAACCCGCTTCCAGTGAAATGTCTGAGAAGTATGTAAATACCCGCTTGCAACGAAATGACTCCAGAACACTTAAAAACCCGCTTGCAACGAAATGACTCCAGAACACTTAAAAACACGCTTGCAACGAAATCACTCCAGAACACTTAAAAACCCGCTTGCAACGAAATGAATCCAGAGCACTTAAAAACCCGCTTGCAAAGAAATGACTCCAGAGCACTTAAAAACCCGCTTGCAACGAAATGACTCCAGAACACTTAAAAACCCGCTTGCAACGAAATGACTCCAGAGAACTTAAAAACCCGCTTGCAACGAAATGCCTTCAGAGCACTTAAAAACCCGCTTGCATCGAAATGACTCCAGAGCACGTAAAAACCCGCTCTCATCGAAATGACTCCAGAGTACTTAAAAACCCGCTGGCAACGAAATGCCTCCAGAGCACTTAAAAAACCCGCTTCCAGTGAAATGTCTGAGAAGTATGTAAAAACCCGCTTGCAACGTAATGAATCCAGAACACGTAAAAACCCGCGTGCAACGAAATGACTCCAGAGCACTTAAAAACCCACTTACAACGAAATGCCTTCAGAGCACTTAAAAACCCGCTTGCAATGAAATGACTCCAGAACACTTAAAAACCCGCTTGCAACGAAAAGACTCCAGAGCACTGAAAAACCCGCTTGCAACGAAATGACTCCAGAGTACTTAAAAACCCGCTTGCAACAAAATGACTCCAGAACACTTAAAAACCCGCTTGCAAAGAAATGACTCCAGAGCACTTAAAAACCCGCTTGCAACGTAATGACTTCAGAGCACTTAAAAACTCGCTTGCAACCAAATGACTCCAGAGCACTCAAAAACCCGCTTACAACAAAATGACTCCAGAGCACTTAAAAACCTGCTTCCAGTGAAATGTCTAAGAAGTATGTAAAAACCCGCTTGCAACGAAATGACTCCAGAGTACTTAAAAACCTGCTTGCAACGAAATGCCTCCAGAGCACTTAAAAAAACCGCTTCCAGTGAAATGTCTGAGAAGTATGTAAATACCCGCTTGCAAAGAAATGACTCCAGAACACTTTAAAACACGCTTGCAAACAAATGACTCCAGAACACTTAAAAACCCGCTAGCAACGAAATGACTCCAGAGCACGTAAAAACCCGCTTGCAACGAAATGACTCCAGAGCACTTAAAAACCCGCTTGCAACGAAATGACTCCAGAGCACTTAAAAACATGCTTGCAACGAAATGACTCCAGAGCACTTAAAAACCCGCTTGCAACGAAATGACTCCAGAATACTTAAAAACCCGCTTGCAACGAAATGACTCCAGAGCACTTAAAAACCCGCTTGCAACGAAATGACTCCAGAGCACTTAAAAACCCGCTTGCAACGAAATGACTCCAGAGCACTTAAAAACCCGCTTGCAAAGAAATGACTCCAGAATACTTAAAAACCCGCTTGCAACGACATGACTCCAGAGCACTTAAAAAACCCGCTTCCAGTGAAATGTCTGAGAAGTATGTAAAAACCCGCTTGCAACAAAATGACTCCAGAGCACGTAAAAACCCGCTTGCAACGAAATGACTCCAGAGCACTTAAAAACCCGCTTGCAACGAAATGACTCCAGGGTACTCAAAAACCCGCTTGCAACGAAATGACTCCAGAGCACTTAAAAAACCCGCTTCCAGTGAAATGTCTGAGAAGTATGTAAAAACTCGCTTGCAACGAAATGTCTCCAGAGCACCTAAAAACCCGCTTGCAACGACATGCCTACAGAGCATTTAAAAAACCCGCTTCCAGTGAAATGTCTGAGAAGTATGTAAAAACCCGCTTGCAACGAAATGACTCCAGAGCACGTAAAAACCCGCTTGCAACGAAATGACTCCAGAGTACTTAAAATCCCGCTTGCCACGAAATGCCTCCAGAGCACTTAAAAAACCCGCTTCCAGTGAAATGTCTGAGGAGTATGTAAAAACCCGCTTGCAACTAAATGACTCGAGAACACGTAAAAACCCGCTTGCAACGAAATGACTCCAGAACACTTAAAAACCCGCTTGCAACGAAATGACTCCAGAACACTTAAAAACCCGCTTGCAACGAAATGACTCCAGAGCACTTAAAAACCCGCTTGCAACGAAATGACTCCAGAGCACTTAAAAACCCGCTTGCAACGAAATGACTCCAGAGCACTTAAAAACCCGCTTGAAACACAATGACTCCAGAGCACGTAAAAACCCGCTTGCAACGAAATGACTCCAGAGCACTTAAAAACCCGCTTGCAACGAAATGACTCCAGAACACTTAAAAACCCGCTTACAACGAAATGCCTTCAGAGCACTTAAAACCCCTCTTGCAACGAAATGACTCCAGAACACTTAAAAACCCGCTTGCAACGAAATGACTCCAGAACACTTAAAAACCCGCTTGCATCGAAATGACTCCAGAGCACTTAAAAACCCGCTTGCAACGAAATGACTCCAGAGCACTTAAAAACCCGCTTGCAACGAAATGACTCCAGAGCACTTAAAAACCCGCTTGAAACACAATGACTCCAGAGCACGTAAAAACCCGCTTGCAACGAAATGACTCCAGAGCACTTAAAAACCCGCTTGCAACGAAATGACTCCAGAGCACGTAAAAACCCGCTTGCAACGAAATGACTCCAGAGCACTTAAAAACTCGCTTGCAACGAAATGAGTACAGAGCACTTAAAAACCCGCTTGCAACGAAATGACTCCAGAATACTTAAAAACCCGCTTGCAACGAAATGACTCCAGAGCACTTAAAAACCCGCTTGCAACGAAATGACTCCAGAGCACTTAAAAACCCGCTTGGAACAAAATGACTCCAGAGCACTTAAAAACCCGCTTGCAACGAAATGACTCCAGAGCACTTAAAAATCCGCTTGCAACGAAATGACTCCAGAGCACTTAAAAAACCCGCTTCCAGTGAAATGTCTGAGAAGTATGTAAAAACCCGCTTGAAACGAAATGACTCCAGAACACATAAAAACCCGCTTGTAACGAAATGACTCCAGAGCACGAAAAAACCCGCTTGCAAAGAAATGACTACAGAGTACTTAAAAACCCGCTTGCAACGAAATGCCTACAGAGCAATTAAAAAACCCGCTTCCAGTGAAATGTCTGAGAAGTATGTAAATACCCGCTTGCAACGAAATGACTCCAGAACACTTAAAAACCCGCTTACAACGAAATGACTCCAGAACACTTAAAAACACGCTTGCAACGAAATCACTCCAGAACACTTAAAAACCCGCTTGCAACGAAATGAATCCAGAGCACTTAAAAACCCGCTTGCAAAGAAATGACTCCAGAGCACTTAAAAACCCGCTTGCAACGAAATGACTCCAGAACACTTAAAAACCCGCTTGCAACGAAATGACTCCAGAGAACTTAAAAACCCGCTTGCAACGAAATGCCTTCAGAGCACTTAAAAACCCGCTTGCATCGAAATGACTCCAGAGCATGTAAAAACCCGCTCTCATCGAAATGACTCCAGAGTACTTAAAAACCCGCTGGCAACGAAATGCCTCCAGAGCACTTAAAAAACCCGCTTCCAGTGAAATGTCTGAGAAGTATGTAAAAACCCGCTTGCAACGTAATGAATCCAGAACACATAAAAACCCGCGTGCAACGAAATGACTCCAGAGCACTTAAAAACCCACTTACAACGAAATGCCTTCAGAGCACTTAAAAACCCGCTTGCAATGAAATGACTCCAGAACACTTAAAAACCCGCTTGCAACGAAAAGACTCCAGAGCACTGAAAAACCCGCTTGCAACGAAATGACTCCAGAGTACTTAAAAACCCGCTTGCAACGAAATGACTCCAGAACACTTAAAAACCCGCTTGCAACGAAATGAATCCAGAGCACTTAAAAACCCGCTTGCAACGTAATGACTTCAGAGCACTTAAAAACTCGCTTGCAACCAAATGACTCCAGAGCACTCAAAAACCCACTTGCAACAAAATGACTCCAGAGCACTTAAAAACCTGCTTCCAGTGAAATGTCTAAGAAGTATGTAAAAACCCGCTTGCAACGAAATGACTCCAGAGTACTTAAAAACCTGCTTGCAACGAAATGCCTCCAGAGCACTTAAAAAAACCGCTTCCAGTGAAATGTCTGAGAAGTATGTAAATACCCGCTTGCAACGAAATGACTCCAGAACACTTAAAAACACGCTTGCAAAGAAATGACTCCAGAACACTTAAAAACCCGCTAGCAACGAAATGACTCCAGAGCACGTAAAAACCCGCTTGCAACGAAATGACTCCAGAGCACTTAAAAACCCGCTTGCAACGAAATGACTCCAGAGCACTTAAAAACATGCTTGCAACGAAATGACTCCAGAGCACTTAAAAACCTGCTTGCAACGAAATGACTCCAGAATACTTAAAAACCCGCTTGCAACGAAATGACTCCAGAGCACTTAAAAACCCGCTTGCAACGAAATGACTCCAGAGCACTTAAAAACTCGCTTGCAACGAAATGACTCCAGAGCACTTAAAAACCCGCTTGCAATGAAATGACTCCAGAATACTTAAAAACCCGCTTGCAACGACATGACTCCAGAGCACTTAAAAAACCCGCTTCCAGTGAAATGTCTGAGAAGTATGTAAAAACCCGCTTGCAACGAAATGACTCCAGAGCACGTAAAAACCCGCTTGCAACGAAATGACTCCAGAGCACTTAAAAACCCGCTTGCAACGAAATGACTCCAGGGTACTTAAAAACCCGCTTGCAACGAAATGACTCCAGAGCACTTAAAAAACCCGCTTCCAGTGAAATGTCTGAGAAGTATGTAAAAACCCGCTTGCAACGAAATGTCTCCAGAGCACCTAAAAACCCGCTTGCAACGACATGCCTACAGAGCATTTAAAAAACCCGCTTCCAGTGAAATGTCTGAGAAGTATGTAAAAACCCGCTTGCAACGAAATGACTCCAGAGCACGTAAAAACCCGCTTGCAACGAAATGACTCCAGAGCACTTAAAAAACCCGCTTCCAGTTAAATGTCAGAGAAGTATGTAAAAACCCGCTTGCAACGAAATGACTCCAGAGCACGTAAAAACCCGCTTGCAACGAAATGACTCCAGAGTACTTAAAATCCCGCTTGCCACGAAATGCCTCCAGAGCACTTAAAAAACCCGCTTCCAGTGAAATGTCTGAGGAGTATGTAAAAACCCGCTTGCAACTAAATGACTCGAGAACACGTAAAAACCCGCTTGCAACGAAATGACTCCAGAGCACTTAAAAACCCGCTTACAACGAAATGCCTTCAGAGCACTTAAAACCCCGCTTGCAACGAAATGACTCCAGAACACTTAAAAACCCGCTTGCAACGAAATGACTCCAGAACACTTAAAAACCCGCTTGCAACGAAATGACTCCAGAGCACTTAAAAACCCGCTTGCAACGAAATGACTCCAGAGCACTTAAAAACCCGCTTGCAACGAAATGACTCCAGAGCACTTAAAAACCCGCTTGAAACACAATGACTCCAGAGCACGTAAAAACCCGCTTGCAATGAAATGACTCCAGAGCACTTAAAAACCCGCTTGCAACGAAATGACTCCAGAGCACGTAAAAACCCGCTTGCAACGAAATGACTCCAGAGCACTTAAAAACTCGCTTGCAACGAAATGACTACAGAGCACTTAAAAACCCGCTTGCTACGAAATGACTCCAGAATACTTAAAAACCCGCTTGCAACGAAATGACTCCAGAGCACTTAAAAACCCGCTTGCAACAAAATGACTCCAGAGCACTTAAAAACCCGCTTGGAACAAAATGACTCCAGAGCACTTAAAAACCCGCTTGCAACGAAATGACTCCAGAGCACTTAAAAAACCGCTTGCAACGAAATGACTCCAGAGCACTTAAAAAACCCGCTTCCAGTGAAATGTCTGAGAAGTATGTAAAAACCCGCTTGAAACGAAATGACTCCAGAACACATAAAAACCCGCTTGTAACGAAATGACTCCAGAGCACGAAAAAACCCGCTTGCAAAGAAATGACTACAGAGTACTTAAAAACCCGCTTGCAACGAAATGCCTACAGAGCAATTAAAAAACCCGCTTCCAGTGAAATGTCTGAGAAGTATGTAAATACCCGCTTGCAACGAAATGACTCCAGAACACTTAAAAACCCGCTTGCAACGAAATGACTCCAGAACACTTAAAAACACGCTTGCAACGAAATCACTACAGAACACTTAAAAACCCGCTTGCAACGAAATGAATCCAGAGCACTTAAAAACCCGCTTGCAAAGAAATGACTCCAGAGCACTTAAAAACCCGCTTGCAACGAAATGACTCCAGAACACTTAAAAACCCGCTTGCAACGAAATGACTCCAGAGAACTTAAAAACCCGCTTGCAACGAAATGCCTTCAGAGCACTTAAAAACCCGCTTGCAACGAAATGACTCCAGAACACTTAAAAACCCGCTCGCAACGAAATGACTCCAGAACACTTAAAAACCCGCTTGCAACGAAATGACTCCAGAGCACTTAAAAACCCGCTTGCAACGAAATGACTCCAGAGCACTTAAAAACCCGCTTGCAACGAAATGACTCCAGAGCACGTAAAAACCCGCTTGCAACGAAATGACTCCAGAGCACTTAAAAACCCGTTTGCAACGAAATGACTCCAGAGCACTTAAAAACCCGCTTGCAACGAAATGACTCCAGAACACTTAAAAACCCGCTTGCAACGAAATGACTCCAGAGCACTTAAAAACCCGCTTGCAACGAAATGACTCCAGAGCACTTAAAAACCCGCTTGGAACGAAATGACTCCAGAGCACTTAAAAACCCGCTTGCAACGAAATGACTCCAGAACACTTAAAAACCGGCTTGCAACGAAAAGACTCCAGAGCACTTAAAAACCCGCTTGCAAAGAAATGACTCCAGAACACTTAAAAACCCGCTTGCAACGAAATGACTCCAGAGCACTTAAAAACCCGCTTGCAACGAAATGACTCCAGAACACTTAAAAACCCGCTTGCAACGAAATGACTCCAGAGCACTTAAAAACCCGCTTGCAACGAAATGACTCCAGAGCACTTAAAAACCCGCTTGCAACGAAATGACTCCAGAGCACTTAAAAACCCGCTTGCAACGAAATGACTCCAGAGCACTTAAAAACCCGCTTGCAACGAAATGACTCCAGAGTACTTAAAAACCCGTTTGCAACGAAATGACTCCAGAGCACTTAAAAACCGGCTTGCAACGAAATGACTCCAGAGCACTTGAAAACCCGCTTGCAACGAAATGACTCCAGAGCACTTAAAAACCCGCCTGCAACGAAATGACTCCAGAGCACTTAAAATCCCGCTTGCAACGAAATGACTCCAGAGCACTTAAAAAACCCGCTTCCAGTTAAATGTCAGAGAAGTATGTAAAAACCGGCTTGCAACTAAATGACTCCAGAGCACGTAAAAACCCGCTCTCATCGAAATGACTCCAGAGTACTTAAAAACCCGCTGGCAATGAAATGCCTCCAGAGCACTTAAAAAACCCGCTTCCAGTGAAATGTCTGAGAAGTATGTAAAAACCCGCTTGCAACGTAATGAATCCAGAACACGTAAAAACCCGCGTGCAACGAAATGACTCCAGAGCACTTAAAAACCCACTTACAACGAAATGCCTTCAGAGCACTTAAAAACCCGCTTGCAATGAAATGACTCCAGAACACTTAAAAACCCGCTTGCAACGAAAAGACTCCAGAGCACTGAAAAACCCGCTTGCAACGAAATGACTCCAGAGTACTTAAAAACCCGCCTGCAACGAAATGACTCCAGAACACTTAAAAACCCGCTTGCAACGAAATGACTCCAGAGCACTTAAAAAACCGCTTGCAACGAAATGACTCCAGAGCAATTAAAAACCCGCTTCCAGTGAAATGTCTGAGAAGTATGTAAAAACCCGCTTGAAACGAAATGACTCCAGAACACATAAAAACCCGCTTGTAACGAAATGACTCCAGAGCACGAAAAAACCCGCTTGCAAAGAAATGACTACAGAGTACTTAAAAACCCGCTTGCAACGAAATGCCTACAGAGCAATTAAAAAACCCGCTTCCAGTGAAATGTCTGAGAAGTATGTAAATACCCGCTTGCAACGAAATGACTCCAGAACACTTAAAAACCCGCTTGCAACGAAATGACTCCAGAACACTTAAAAACACGCTTGCAACGAAATCACTCCAGAACACTTAAAAACCCGCTTGCAACGAAATGAATCCAGAGCACTTAAAAACCCGCTTGAAACACAATGACTCCAGAGCACGTAAAAACCCGCTTGCAACGAAATGACTCCAGAGCACTTAAAAACCCGCTTGCAACGAAATGACTCCAGAACACTTAAAAACCCGCTTACAACGAAATGCCTTCAGAGCACTTAAAACCCCTCTTGCAACGAAATGACTCCAGAACACTTAAAAACCCGCTTGCAACGAAATGACTCCAGAACACTTAAAAACCCGCTTGCATCGAAATGACTCCAGAGCACTTAAAAACCCGCTTGCAACGAAATGACTCCAGAGCACTTAAAAACCCGCTTGCAACGAAATGACTCCAGAGCACTTAAAAACCCGCTTGAAACACAATGACTCCAGAGCACGTAAAAACCCGCTTGCAACGAAATGACTCCAGAGCACTTAAAAACCCGCTTGCAACGAAATGACTCCAGAGCACGTAAAAACCCGCTTGCAACGAAATG
This sequence comes from Meriones unguiculatus, assembly GCF_030254825.1. Classification (NCBI taxonomy): domain Eukaryota; kingdom Metazoa; phylum Chordata; class Mammalia; order Rodentia; family Muridae; genus Meriones; species Meriones unguiculatus. Next base: position 88,613,407 of record NC_083350.1, read on the forward strand.
ACTCCAGAGCACTTAAAAACTCGCTTGCAACGAAATGAGTACAGAGCACTTAAAAACCCGCTTGCAACGAAATGACTCCAGAATACTTAAAAACCCGCTTGCAACGAAATGACTCCAGAGCACTTAAAAACCCGCTTGCAACGAAATGACTCCAGAGCACTTAAAAACCCGCTTGGAACAAAATGACTCCAGAGCACTTAAAAACCCGCTTGCAACGAAATGACTCCAGAGCACTTAAAAATCCGCTTGCAACGAAATGACTCCAGAGCACTTAAAAAACCCGCTTCCAGTGAAATGTCTGAGAAGTATGTAAAAACCCGCTTGAAACGAAATGACTCCAGAACACATAAAAACCCGCTTGTAACGAAATGACTCCAGAGCACGAAAAAACCCGCTTGCAAAGAAATGACTACAGAGTACTTAAAAACCCGCTTGCAACGAAATGCCTACAGAGCAATTAAAAAACCCGCTTCCAGTGAAATGTCTGAGAAGTATGTAAATACCCGCTTGCAACGAAATGACTCCAGAACACTTAAAAACCCGCTTACAACGAAATGACTCCAGAACACTTAAAAACACGCTTGCAACGAAATCACTCCAGAACACTTAAAAACCCGCTTGCAACGAAATGAATCCAGAGCACTTAAAAACCCGCTTGCAAAGAAATGACTCCAGAGCACTTAAAAACCCGCTTGCAACGAAATGACTCCAGAACACTTAAAAACCCGCTTGCAACGAAATGACTCCAGAGAACTTAAAAACCCGCTTGCAACGAAATGCCTTCAGAGCACTTAAAAACCCGCTTGCATCGAAATGACTCCAGAGCATGTAAAAACCCGCTCTCATCGAAATGACTCCAGAGTACTTAAAAACCCGCTGGCAACGAAATGCCTCCAGAGCACTTAAAAAACCCGCTTCCAGTGAAATGTCTGAGAAGTATGTAAAAACCCGCTTGCAACGTAATGAATCCAGAACACATAAAAACCCGCGTGCAACGAAATGACTCCAGAGCACTTAAAAACCCACTTACAACGAAATGCCTTCAGAGCACTTAAAAACCCGCTTGCAATGAAATGACTCCAGAACACTTAAAAACCCGCTTGCAACGAAAAGACTCCAGAGCACTGAAAAACCCGCTTGCAACGAAATGACTCCAGAGTACTTAAAAACCCGCTTGCAACGAAATGACTCCAGAACACTTAAAAACCCGCTTGCAACGAAATGAATCCAGAGCACTTAAAAACCCGCTTGCAACGTAATGACTTCAGAGCACTTAAAAACTCGCTTGCAACCAAATGACTCCAGAGCACTCAAAAACCCACTTGCAACAAAATGACTCCAGAGCACTTAAAAACCTGCTTCCAGTGAAATGTCTAAGAAGTATGTAAAAACCCGCTTGCAACGAAATGACTCCAGAGTACTTAAAAACCTGCTTGCAACGAAATGCCTCCAGAGCACTTAAAAAAACCGCTTCCAGTGAAATGTCTGAGAAGTATGTAAATACCCGCTTGCAACGAAATGACTCCAGAACACTTAAAAACACGCTTGCAAAGAAATGACTCCAGAACACTTAAAAACCCGCTAGCAACGAAATGACTCCAGAGCACGTAAAAACCCGCTTGCAACGAAATGACTCCAGAGCACCTAAAAACCCGCTTGCAACGAAATGACTCCAGAGCACTTAAAAACATGCTTGCAACGAAATGACTCCAGAGCACTTAAAAACCTGCTTGCAACGAAATGACTCCAGAATACTTAAAAACCCGCTTGCAACGAAATGACTCCAGAGCACTTAAAAACCCGCTTGCAACGAAATGACTCCAGAGCACTTAAAAACTCGCTTGCAACGAAATGACTCCAGAGCACTTAAAAACCCGCTTGCAATGAAATGACTCCAGAATACTTAAAAACCCGCTTGCAACGACATGACTCCAGAGCACTTAAAAAACCCGCTTCCAGTGAAATGTCTGAGAAGTATGTAAAAACCCGCTTGCAACGAAATGACTCCAGAGCACGTAAAAACCCGCTTGCAACGAAATGACTCCAGAGCACTTAAAAACCCGCTTGCAACGAAATGACTCCAGGGTACTTAAAAACCCGCTTGCAACGAAATGACTCCAGAGCACTTAAAAAACCCGCTTCCAGTGAAATGTCTGAGAAGTATGTAAAAACCCGCTTGCAACGAAATGTCTCCAGAGCACCTAAAAACCCGCTTGCAACGACATGCCTACAGAGCATTTAAAAAACCCGCTTCCAGTGAAATGTCTGAGAAGTATGTAAAAACCCGCTTGCAACGAAATGACTCCAGAGCACGTAAAAACCCGCTTGCAACGAAATGACTCCAGAGCACTTAAAAAACCCGCTTCCAGTTAAATGTCAGAGAAGTATGTAAAAACCCGCTTGCAACGAAATGACTCCAGAGCACGTAAAAACCCGCTTGCAACGAAATGACTCCAGAGTACTTAAAATCCCGCTTGCCACGAAATGCCTCCAGAGCACTTAAAAAACCCGCTTCCAGTGAAATGTCTGAGGAGTATGTAAAAACCCGCTTGCAACTAAATGACTCGAGAACACGTAAAAACCCGCTTGCAACGAAATGACTCCAGAGCACTTAAAAACCCGCTTACAACGAAATGCCTTCAGAGCACTTAAAACCCCGCTTGCAACGAAATGACTCCAGAACACTTAAAAACCCGCTTGCAACGAAATGACTCCAGAACACTTAAAAACCCGCTTGCAACGAAATGACTCCAGAGCACTTAAAAACCCGCTTGCAACGAAATGACTCCAGAGCACTTAAAAACCCGCTTGCAACGAAATGACTCCAGAGCACTTAAAAACCCGCTTGAAACACAATGACTCCAGAGCACGTAAAAACCCGCTTGCAATGAAATGACTCCAGAGCACTTAAAAACCCGCTTGCAACGAAATGACTCCAGAGCACGTAAAAACCCGCTTGCAACGAAATGACTCCAGAGCACTTAAAAACTCGCTTGCAACGAAATGACTACAGAGCACTTAAAAACCCGCTTGCTACGAAATGACTCCAGAATACTTAAAAACCCGCTTGCAACGAAATGACTCCAGAGCACTTAAAAACCCGCTTGCAACGAAATGACTCCAGAGCACTTAAAAACCCGCTTGGAACAAAATGACTCCAGAGCACTTAAAAACCCGCTTGCAACGAAATGACTCCAGAGCACTTAAAAAACCGCTTGCAACGAAATGACTCCAGAGCACTTAAAAAACCCGCTTCCAGTGAAATGTCTGAGAAGTATGTAAAAACCCGCTTGAAACGAAATGACTCCAGAACACATAAAAACCCGCTTGTAACGAAATGACTCCAGAGCACGAAAAAACCCGCTTGCAAAGAAATGACTACAGAGTTCTTAAAAACCCGCTTGCAACGAAATGCCTACAGAGCAATTAAAAAACCCGCTTCCAGTGAAATGTCTGAGAAGTATGTAAATACCCGCTTGCAACGAAATGACTCCAGAACACTTAAAAACCCGCTTGCAACGAAATGACTCCAGAACACTTAAAAACACGCTTGCAACGAAATCACTCCAGAACACTTAAAAACCCGCTTGCAACGAAATGAATCCAGAGCACTTAAAAACCCGCTTGCAAAGAAATGACTCCAGAGCACTTAAAAACCCGCTTGCAACGAAATGACTCCAGAACACTTAAAAACCCGCTTGCAACGAAATGACTCCAGAGAACTTAAAAACCCGCTTGCAACGAAATGCCTTCAGAGCACTTAAAAACCCGCTTGCAATGAAATGACTCCAGAACACTTAAAAACCCGCTCGCAACGAAATGACTCCAGAACACTTAAAAACCCGCTTGCAACGAAATGACTCCAGAGCACTTAAAAACCCGCTTGCAACGAAATGACTCCAGAGCACTTAAAAACCCGCTTGCAACGAAATGACTCCAGAGCACGTAAAAACCCGCTTGCAACGAAATGACTCCAGAGCACTTAAAAACCCGTTTGCAACGAAATGACTCCAGAGCACTTAAAAACCCGCTTGCAACGAAATGACTCCAGAACACTTAAAAACCCGCTTGCAACGAAATGACTCCAGAGCACTTAAAAACCCGCTTGCAACGAAATGACTCCAGAGCACTTAAAAACCCGCTTGGAACGAAATGACTCCAGAGCACTTAAAAACCCGCTTGCAACGAAATGACTCCAGAACACTTAAAAACCGGCTTGCAACGAAAAGACTCCAGAGCACTTAAAAACCCGCTTGCAAAGAAATGACTCCAGAACACTTAAAAACCCGCTTGCAACGAAATGACTCCAGAGCACTTAAAAACCCGCTTGCAACGAAATGACTCCAGAGCACTTAAAAACCCGCTTGCAACGAAATGACTCCAGAGCACTTAAAAACCCGCTTGCAACGAAATGACTCCAGAGCACTTAAAAACCCGCTTGCAACGAAATGACTCCAGAGCACTTAAAAACCCGCTTGCAACGAAATGACTCCAGAGCACTTAAAAACCCGCTTGCAACGAAATGACTCCAGAGTACTTAAAAACCCGTTTGCAACGAAATGACTCCAGAGCACTTAAAAACCGGCTTGCAACGAAATGACTCCAGAGCACTTGAAAACCCGCTTGCAACGAAATGACTCCAGAGCACTTAAAAACCCGCCTGCAACGAAATGACTCCAGAGCACTTAAAATCCCGCTTGCAACGAAATGACTCCAGAGCACTTAAAAAACCCGCTTCCAGTTAAATGTCAGAGAAGTATGTAAAAACCGGCTTGCAACTAAATGACTCCAGAGCACGTAAAAACCCGCTCTCATCGAAATGACTCCAGAGTACTTAAAAACCCGCTGGCAATGAAATGCCTCCAGAGCACTTAAAAAACCCGCTTCCAGTGAAATGTCTGAGAAGTATGTAAAAACCCGCTTGCAACGTAATGAATCCAGAACACGTAAAAACCCGCGTGCAACGAAATGACTCCAGAGCACTTAAAAACCCACTTACAACGAAATGCCTTCAGAGCACTTAAAAACCCGCTTGCAATGAAATGACTCCAGAACACTTAAAAACCCGCTTGCAACGAAAAGACTCCAGAGCACTGAAAAACCCGCTTGCAACGAAATGACTCCAGAGTACTTAAAAACCCGCCTGCAACGAAATGACTCCAGAACACTTAAAAACCCGCTTGCAACGAAATGACTCCAGAGCACTTAAAAAACCGCTTGCAACGAAATGACTCCAGAGCACTTAAAAAACCCGCTTCCAGTGAAATGTCTGAGAAGTATGTAAAAACCCGCTTGAAACGAAATGACTCCAGAACACATAAAAACCCGCTTGTAACGAAATGACTCCAGAGCACGAAAAAACCCGCTTGCAAAGAAATGACTACAGAGTACTTAAAAACCCGCTTGCAACGAAATGCCTACAGAGCAATTAAAAAACCCGCTTCCAGTGAAATGTCTGAGAAGTATGTAAATACCCGCTTGCAACGAAATGACTCCAGAACACTTAAAAACCCGCTTGCAACGAAATGACTCCAGAACACTTAAAAACACGCTTGCAACGAAATCACTCCAGAACACTTAAAAACCCGCTTGCAACGAAATGAATCCAGAGCACTTAAAAACCCGCTTGCAAAGAAATGACTCCAGAGCACTTAAAAACCCGCTTGCAACGAAATGACTCCAGAACACTTAAAAACCCGCTTGCAACGAAATGACTCCAGAGAACTTAAAAACCCGCTTGCAACGAAATGCCTTCAGAGCACTTAAAAACCCGCTTGCAATGAAATGACTCCAGAACACTTAAAAACCCGCTCGCAACGAAATGACTCCAGAACACTTAAAAACCCGCTTGCAACGAAATGACTCCAGAGCACTTAAAAACCCGCTTGCAACGAAATGACTCCAGAGCACTTAAAAACCCGCTTGCAACGAAATGACTCCAGAGCACTTAAAAACCCGCTTGAAACACAATGACTCCAGAGCACGTAAAAACCCGCTTGCAACGAAATGACTCCAGAGCACGTAAAAACCCGCTTGCAACGAAATGACTCCAGAGCACTTAAAAACCCGTTTGCAACGAAATGACTCCAGAGCACATAAAAACCCGCTTGCAACGAAATGACTCCAGAACACTTAAAAACCCGCTTGGAACGAAATGACTCCAGAGCACTTAAAAACCCGCTTGCAACGAAATGACTCCAGAGCACGTAAAAACCCGCTTGCAACGAAATGACTCCAGAGCACTTAAAAAACCCGCTTCCAGTGAAATGTCTGAGAAGTATGTAAATACCCGCTTGCAACGAAATGACTCCAGAACACTTAAAAACCCGCTTGCAACGAAATGACTCCAGAACACTTAAAAACCCGCTTGCAACGAAATGACTCCAGAGCACTTAAAAACCCGCTTGCAACGAAATGACTCCAGAGCACTTAAAAACCCGCTTGCAACGAAATGACTCCAGAGCACTTAAAAAACCGCTTGCAACGAAATGACTCCAGAGCACTTAAAAACCCGCTTGCAACGAAATGACTCCAGAGTACTTAAAAACCCGTTTGCAACGAAATGACTCCAGAGCACTTAAAAACCGGCTTGCAACGAAATGACTCCAGAGCACTTGAAAACCCGCTTGCAACGAAATGACTCCAGAGCACTTAAAAAACCCGCTTCCAGTTAAATGTCAGAGAAGTATGTAAAAACCGGCTTGCAACTAAATGACTCCAGAGCACGTAAAAACCCGCTCTCATCGAAATGACTCCAGAGTACTTAAAAACCCGCTGGCAATGAAATGCCTCCAGAGCACTTAAAAAACCCGCTTCCAGTGAAATGTCTGAGAAGTATGTAAAAACCCGCTTGCAACGTAATGAATCCAGAACACGTAAAAACCCGCGTGCAACGAAATGACTCCAGAGCACTTAAAAACCCACTTACAACGAAATGCCTTCAGAGCACTTAAAAACCCGCTTGCAATGAAATGACTCCAGAACACTTAAAAACCCGCTTGCAACGAAAAGACTCCAGAGCACTGAAAAACCCGCTTGCAACGAAATGACTCCAGAGTACTTAAAAACCCGCCTGCAACGAAATGACTCCAGAACACTTAAAAACCCGCTTGCAACGAAATGACTCCAGAGCACTTAAAAACCCGCTTGCAACGTAATGACTTCAGAGCACTTAAAAACTCGCTTGCAACCAAATGACTCCAAGGCACTCAAAAACCCGCTTGCAACAAAATGACTCCAGAGCACTTAAAAACCTGCTTCCAGTGAAATGTCTAAGAAGTATGTAAAAACCCACTTGCAACGAAATGACTCCAGAGTACTTAAAAACCTGCTTGCAACGAAATGCCTCCAGAGCACTTAAAAAAACCGCTTCCAGTGAAATGTCTGAGAAGTATGTAAATACCCGCTTGCAACGAAATGACTCCAGAACACTTAAAAACACGCTTGCAAAGAAATGACTCCAGAACACTGAAAAACCCGCTAGCAACGAAATGACTCCAGAGCACGTAAAAACCTGCTTGCAACGAAATGACTCCAGAGCACTTAAAAACCCGCTTGCAACGAAATGACTCCAGAGCACTTAAAAACATGCTTGCAACGAAATGACTCCAGAGCACTTAAAAACCCGCTTGCAACAAAATGACTCCAGAATACTTAAAAACCCGCTTGCAACGAAATGACTCCAGAGCACTTAAAAACCCGCTTGCAACGAAATGACTCCAGAGCACTTAAAAACCCGCTTGCAACGAAATGACTCCAGAGCACTTAAAAACCCGCTTGCAAAGAAATGACTCCAGAATACTTAAAAACCCGCTTGCAACGACATGACTCCAGAGCACTTAAAAAACCCGCTTCCAGTGAAATGTCTGAGAAGTATGTAAAAACCCGCTTGCAACGAAATGACTCCAGAGCACGTAAAAACCCGCTTGCAACGAAATGACTCCAGAGCACTTAAAAAACCCGCTTCCAGTTAAATGTCAGAGAAGTATGTAAAAACTCGCTTGCAAAGAAATGACTCCAGAGCACTTAAAAACCCGCTTACAACGAAATGCCTTCAGAGCACTTAAAAACCTGCATGCACAGAAATGACTCCAGAACACTTAAAAACCCGCTTGCAACGAAAAGACTCCAGAGCACTTAAAAACCCGCTTGCAACGAAATGACTCCAGAGCACTTAAAAACCCGCTTGCAACGAAATGACTCCAGAGCACTTAAAAACCCGCTTGAAACCCAATGACTCCAGAGCACTTAAAAACCCGCTTGCAACGAAATGACTCCAGAGCACTTAAAAACCCGCTTGGAACAAAATGACTCCAGAGCACTTAAAAACCCGCTTGCAACGAAATGACTCCAGAGCACTTAAAAAACCGCTTGCAACGAAATGACTCCAGAGCACTTAAAAAACCCGCTTCCAGTGAAATGTCTGAGAAGTATGTAAAAACCCGCTTGAAACGAAATGACTCCAGAACACATAAAAACCCGCTTGTAACGAAATGACTCCAGAGCACGAAAAAACCCGCTTGCAAAGAAATGACTACAGAGTACTTAAAAATCCGCTTGCAAAGAAATGCCTACAGAGCAATTAAAAAACCCGCTTCCAGTGAAATGTCTGAGAAGTATGTAAATACCCGCTTGCAACGAAATGACTCCAGAACACTTAAAAACCCGCTTGCAACGAAATGACTCCAGAACACTTAAAAACACGCTTGCAACGAAATCACTCCAGAACACTTAAAAACCCGCTTGAAACGAAATGAATCCAGAGCACTTAAAAACCCGCTTGCAAAGAAATGACTCCAGAGCACTTAAAAACCCGCTTGCAACGAAATGACTCCAGAACACTTAAAAACCCGCTTGCAACGAAATGACTCCAGAGAACTTAAAAACCCGCTTGCAACGAAATGCCTTCAGAGCACTTAAAAACCCGCTTGCAATGAAATGACTCCAGAACACTTAAAAACCCGCTCGCAACAAAATGACTCCAGAACACTTAAAAACCCGCTTGCAAAGAAATGACTCCAGAGCACTTAAAAACCCGCTTGCAACGAAATGACTCCAGAGCACTTAAAAACCCGCCTGCAACGAAATGACTCCAGAGCACTTAAAAACCCGCTTGAAACACAATGACTCCAGAGCACGTAAAAACCCGCTTGCAACGAAATGACTCCAGAGCACTTAAAAACCCGCTTGCAACAAAATGACTCCAGAGCACGTAAAAACCCGCTTGCAACGAAATGACTCCAGAGCACTTAAAAACCCGTTTGCAACGAAATGACTCCAGGGAACTTAAAAACCCACTTGCAACGAAATGACTCCAGAACACTTAAAAACCCGCTTGCAACGAAATGACTCCAGAGCACTTAAAAACCCGCTTGCAACGAAATGACTCCAGAGCACGTAAAAACCCGCTTGCAACGAAATGACTCAGGAGCACTTAAAAAACCCGCTTCCAGTGAAATGTCTGAGAAGTATGTAAATACCCGCTTGCAACGAAATGACTCCAGAACACTTAAAAACCCGCTTGCAACGAAATGACTCCAGAACACTTAAAAACCCGCTTGCAACGAAATGACTCCAGAGCACTTAAAAACCCGCTTGCAACGAAATGACTCCAGAGCACTTAAAAACCCGCTTGCAACGAAATGACTCCAGAGCACTTGAAAACCCGCTTGCAACGAAATGACTCCAGAGCACTTAAAAACCCGCTTGCAACGAAATGACTCCAGAGCACTTAAAAACCGGCTTGCAACGAAATGACTCCAGAGCACTTAAAAACCCGCCTGCAACGAAATGACTCCAGAGCACTTAAAATCCCGCTTGCAACGAAATGACTCCAGAGCACTTAAAAAACCCGCTTCCAGTTAAATGTCAGAGAAGTATGTAAAAACCGGCTTGCAACTAAATGACTCCAGAGCACGTAAAAACCCGCTCTCATCGAAATGACTCCAGAGTACTTAAAAACCCGCTGGCAATGAAATGCCTCCAGAGCACTTAAAAAACCCGCTTCCAGTGAAATGTCTGAGAAGTATGTAAAAACCCGCTTGCAACGTAATGAATCCAGAACACGTAAAAACCCGCGTGCAACGAAATGACTCCAGAGCACTTAAAAACCCACTTACAACGAAATGCCTTCAGAGCACTTAAAAACCCGCTTGCAATGAAATGACTCCAGAACACTTAAAAACCCGCTTGCAACGAAAAGAATCCAGAGCACTGAAAAACCCGCTTGCAACGAAATGACTCCAGAGTACTTCAAAACCCGCCTGCAACGAAATGACTCCAGAACACTTAAAAACCCGCTTGCAACGAAATGACTCCAGAGCATTTAAAAACCCGCTTGCAACGTAATGACTTCAGAGCACTTAAAAACTCGCTTGCAACCAAATGACTCCAAGGCACTCAAAAACCCGCTTGCAAAGAAATGACTACAGAATACTTAAAAACCTGCTTCCAGTGAAATGTCTAAGAAGTATGTAAAAACCCACTTGCAACGAAATGACTCCAGAGTACTTAAAAACCTGCTTGCAACGAAATGCCTCCAGAGCACTTAAAAAAACCGCTTCCAGTGAAATGTCTGAGAAGTATGTAAATACCCGCTTGCAACGAAATGACTCCAGAACACTTAAAAACACGCTTGCAACGACATGACTCCAGAGCACTTAAAAAACCCGCTTCCAGTGAAATGTCTGAGAAGTATGTAAAAACCCGCTTGCAACGAAATGACTCCAGAGCACGTAAAAACCCGCTTGCAACGAAATGACTCCAGAGCACTTAAAAACCCGCTTGCAACGAAATGACTCCAGAGCACTTAAAAAACCCGCTTCCAGTTAAATGTCAGAGAAGTATGTAAAAACTCGCTTGCAACGAAATGACTCCAGAGCACGTAAAAACCCGCTTGCAACAAAATGACTCTAGAGTACTTAAAAACCCGCTTGCAACGAAATGCCTCCAGAGTACTTAAAAAACCCACTTCCAGTGAAATGTCTGAGGAGTATGTAAAAATCCGCTTTCAACGAAAGGTCTCCAGAACACGTAAAACCCCGCTTGCAACGAAATGACTCCAGAGCACTTAAAAACCCGCTTACAACGAAATGCATTCAGAGCACTTAAAAACCTGCATGCAAAGAAATGACTCCAGAACACTTAAAAACCCGCTTGCAACGAAATAACTCCAGAGCACTTAAAAACCAGCTTACAACGAAATGCCTTCAGAGCACTTAAAAACCTGCTTGCAACGAAATGACTCCAGAACACTTAAAAACCCACTTGCAACGAAAAGACTCCAGAGCACTTAAAAACCCGTTTGCAACGAAATGACTCCAGAGCACTTAAAAACCCGCTTGCAACGAAATGACTCCAGAGCACTTAAAAACCCGCGTGCAACGAAATGACTCCAGAGCACTTAAAAACCCGCTTGCAACGAAATGACTCCAGAGCACTTAAAAACCCGCTTGCAACGAAATGACTCCAGAGCACTTAAAAACCCGCTTGCAACGAAATGACTCCAGAGCACTTAAAAACCCGCTTGCAACGAAATGACTCCAGAGTACTTAAAAACCCGCTTGCAACGAAATGAATCCAGAGCACTTAAAAAACCCGCTTCCAGTGAAATGTCTGAGAAGTATGTAAAAACCAACTTGCAACGAAATGACTCCAGAGCACTTAAAAAACCCGCTTCCAGTTAAATGTCAGAGAAGTATGTAAAAACCCGCTTGCAACGAAATGACTCCAGAGCACGTAAAAACCCGCTTGCAACGAAATGACTCCAGAGCACTTAAAAAACCCGCTTCCAGTTAAATGTCAGAGAAGTATGTAAAAACCCGCTTGCAACGAAATGACTCCAGAGCACGTAAAAACCCGCTCTCAACGAAAAGAATCCAGAGTACTTAAAAACCCGCTCTCAACGAAATGCCTCCAGAGCACTTAAAAAACCCGCTTCCAGTGAAATGTCTGAGAAGTATGTAAAAACCCGCTTGCAACGAAATGACTCCAAAGCACTTAAAAACCCGCTTGCAACGAAATAAATCTAGAACACTTAAAAACCCGCTTGCAACGAAATGACTCCAGAGCACTTAAAAACCCGCTTGCAACGAAATGACTCCAGAGCACTTAAAAACCCGCTTGCAACGAAATGAATCCAGAACACTTAAAAACCCGCTTGCAACGAAATGACTCCAGAGCACTTAAAAACCCGCTTGCAACGAAATGACTCCAGAGTATTTAAAAACCCGCTTGCAACGAAATGACTCCAGAGCACTTAAAAAACCCGCTTCCAGTGAAATGTCGGCGATGTATGTAAAAACCCGCTTGCAACGAAATGACTCCAGAGCACGTAAAAACCTGCTTGCAACGAAATGACTCCAGAGCACTTAAAAAACTCGCTTCCAGTTAAATGTCAGAGAAGTATGTAAAAACCCGCTTGCAACGAAATGACTCCAGAGCACGTAAAAACCCGCTTGCAACAAAATGACTCTAGAGTACTTAAAAACCCGCTTGCAACGAAATGCCTCCAGAGTACTTAAAAAACCCACTTCCAGTGAAATGTCTGAGGAGTATGTAAAAATCCGCTTTCAACGAAAGGTCTCCAGAACACGTAAAACCCCGCTTGCAACGAAATGACTCCAGAGCACTTAAAAACCCGCTTACAACGAAATGCATTCAGAGCACTTAAAAACCTGCATGCAAAGAAATGACTCCAGAACACTTAAAAACCCGCTTGCAACGAAATAACTCCAGAGCACTTAAAAACCAGCTTACAACGAAATGCCTTCAGAGCACTTAAAAACCTGCTTGCAACGAAATGACTCCAGAACACTTAAAAACCCACTTGCAACGAAAAGACTCCAGAGCACTTAAAAACCCGTTTGCAACGAAATGACTCCAGAGCACTTAAAAACCCGCTTGCAACGAAATGACTCCAGAGCACTTAAAAACCCGCGTGCAACGAAATGACTCCAGAGCACTTAAAAACCCGCTTGCAACGAAATGACTCCAGAGCACTTAAAAACCCGCTTGCAACGAAATGACTCCAGAGCACTTAAAAACCCGCTTGCAACGAAATGACTCCAGAGCACTTAAAAACCCGCTTGCAACGAAATGACTCCAGAGTACTTAAAAACCCGCTTGCAACGAAATGAATCCAGAGCACTTAAAAAACCCGCTTCCAGTGAAATGTCTGAGAAGTATGTAAAAACCAACTTGCAACGAAATGACTCCAGAGCACTTAAAAAACCCGCTTCCAGTTAAATGTCAGAGAAGTATGTAAAAACCCGCTTGCAACGAAATGACTCCAGAGCACGTAAAAACCCGCTTGCAACGAAATGACTCCAGAGCACTTAAAAAACCCGCTTCCAGTTAAATGTCAGAGAAGTATGTAAAAACCCGCTTGCAACGAAATGACTCCAGAGCACGTAAAAACCCGCTCTCAACGAAAAGAATCCAGAGTACTTAAAAACCCGCTCTCAACGAAATGCCTCCAGAGCACTTAAAAAACCCGCTTCCAGTGAAATGTCTGAGAAGTATGTAAAAACCCGCTTGCAACGAAATGACTCCAAAGCACTTAAAAACCCGCTTGCAACGAAATAAATCTAGAACACTTAAAAACCCGCTTGCAACGAAATGACTCCAGAGCACTTAAAAACCCGCTTGCAACGAAATGACTCCAGAGCACTTAAAAACCCGCTTGCAACGAAATGAATCCAGAACACTTAAAAACCCGCTTGCAACGAAATGACTCCAGAGCACTTAAAAACCCGCTTGCAACGAAATGACTCCAGAGTATTTAAAAACCCGCTTGCAACGAAATGACTCCAGAGCACTTAAAAAACCCGCTTCCAGTGAAATGTCGGCGATGTATGTAAAAACCCGCTTGCAACGAAATGACTCCAGAGCACGTAAAAACCTGCTTGCAACGAAATGACTCCAGAGCACTTAAAAAACTCGCTTCCAGTTAAATGTCAGAGAAGTATGTAAAAACCCGCTTGCAACGAAATGACTCCAGAGCACGTAAAAACCCGCTTGCAACGAAATGACTCCAGAGTACTTAAAAACCCGCTAGCAACGAAATGCCTACAGAGCATTTAAAAAACCCGCTTCCAGTGAAATGTCTGAGAAGTATGTAAAAACCCGCTTGCAACGAAATGACTCCAGAGCACGTAAAAACCCGCTTGCAACGAAATGACTCCAGAGCACTTAAAAAACCCGCTTCCAGTTAAATGTCAGAGAAGTATGTAAAAACCCGCTTGCTACGAAATGACTCCAGAGCACGTAAAAACCCGCTTGCAACGAAATGACTCCAGAGTACTTAAAAACCCGCTTGCAACGAAATGCCTTCAGAGCACTTAAAAACCCGCTTGCAACGAAATGACTCCAGAACACTTAAAAACCCGCTTGCAACGAAAAGACTCCAGAGCACTTAAAAACCCGCTTGCAATGAAATGACTCCAGAGTACTTAAAAACCCGCTTGCAACGAAAAGCCTTCAGAGCACTTAAAAACCCGCTTGCAACGAAATGACTCCAGAACACTTAAAAACCCGCTTGCAACGAAATGACTCCAGAGCACTTAAAAACCCGCTTACAACGAAATGACTCCAGAGCACTTAAAAACCCGCTTGCAACGAAATGACTCCAGAGCACTTAAAAACCCGCTTGCAACGAAATGACTCCAGAGTACTTAAAAACCCGCTTGCAACGAAATGACTCCAGAGCACTTAAAAAACCCACTTCCAGTGAAATGTCTGAGAATTATGTAAAAACCCACTTGCAACGAAATGACTCCAGAGCACTTAAAAACCCGCTTGCAAAGAAATGACTCCAGAGCACTTAAAAAACCCGCTTCCAATTAAATGTCAGAGAAGTATGTAAAAACCGGCTTGCAACGAAATGACTCCAGAGCACGTAAAACCCGCTCTCAACGAAATGACTCCAGAGTACTTAAAAACCCGCTGTCAACGAAATGCCTCCAGAGCACTTAAAAACCCGCTTACAACGAAATGACTCCAGAGCACTTAAAAAACCGTTTGCAACGAAATGACTCCAGAGCACTTAAAAACCCGCTTGCAACGAAATGACTCCAGAGCACTTAAAAACCCGCTTGCAACGAAATGACTCCAGAACACTTAAAAACCCGCTTGCAACGAAATGACTCTAGAACACTTAAAAACCCGCTTGCAACGAAATGACTCCAGAGCACGTAAAAACCCGCTTGCAACGAAATGACTCCAGAGCACTTAAAAAACCCGCTTCCAGTTAAATGTCAGAGAAGTATTTAAAAACCCGCTTGCAACGAAATGACTCCAGAACCCGTAAAAACCCGCTTGCAACGAAATGACTCCAGAACCCGTAAAAACCCGCTTGCAACGAAATGACTCCAGAGCACTTAAATACCCGCTTACAACGAAATGCCTTCAGAGCACTTAATAACCCGCTTGCAACGAAATGACTCCAGAACACTTAAAAACCAGCTTGCAACGAAATGACTCCAGAGCACTTAAAAACCCGCTTACAACGAAATGACTTCAGAGCACTTAAAAAACCGCTTGCAACGAAATGACTCCAGAGCACTTAAAAACCCGCTTGCAACGAACTGACTCCCGAGCACTTAAAAACCCGCTTGGAACAAAATGATTCCAGAGCACTTAAAAACCCGCTTTCAACGAAATGACTCCAGAACAATTAAAAACCTGCTTGCAACGAAATTACTCCAGAGTACTTAAAAAACCGCTTGCAACGAAATGACTCCAGAGCACTTAAAAACCCGCTTGCAACGAACTGACTCCCGAGCACTTAAAAACCCGCTTGGAACAAAATGATTCCAGAGCACTTAAAAACCCGCTTTCAACGAAATGACTCCAGAACAATTAAAAACCTGCTTGCAACGAAATTACTCCAGAGTACTTAAAAAACCGATTGCAACGAAATGAATCCAGAGCACTTAAAAAAACCGCTTCCAGTGAAATGTCTGAGAAGTATGTAAAAACCCGCTTGCAACGAAATGACTCCAGAGCACGTAAAAACCCGCTTGCAACGAAATGATTCCAGAGCACTTAAAAACCCGCGTGCAAAGAAATGACTCCAGAGCACTTAAAAACCCGCTTGCAACGAAATGACTCCAGAGCACTTAAAAACCCGCTTGCAACGAAATGACTCCAGAGTATTTAAAAACCCGCTTGCAACGAAATGACTCCAGAACACTTAAAAAACCCGCTTCCAATGAAATGTCGGAGAAGTATGTAAAAACCCGCTTGCAACGAAATGACTCCAGAGCTCTTAAAAAACCCGCTTCCAGTTAAATGTCAGAGAAGTATGTAAAAACCCGCTTGCAACGAAATGACTCCAGAGCACGTAAAAACCCGCATGCAACGAAATGACTCCAGAACACGTAAAAACCCGCTTGCAACGAAATGACTCCAGAACACTTAAAAACCCGCTTACAACGAAATGCCTTCAGAGCACTTAAAAACCCGCTTGCAACGAAATGACTCCAGAACAATTAAAAACCCGCTTGCAACGAAAAGACTCCAGAGCACTTAAAAACCCGCTTGCAAAGAAATGACTACAGAACACTTAAAAACCCGCTTGCAACGAAATGACTCCAGAGCACTTAAAAACCCGCTTACAACGAAATGACTCCAGAGCACTTAAAAAACCGCTTGCAACGAAATGACTCCAGAGCACTTAAAAACCCGCTTGCAACGAAATGACTCCAGAGCACTTAAAAACCCGCTTGCAACGAAATGACTCCAGAACACTTAAAAACCCCCTTGCAATGAAATTACTCCAGAGTATTTAAAAACCCGCTTGCAACGAAATGACTCCAGAGCACTTAAAAAACCCGCTTCCAGTGAAATGTCTGAGAAGTATGTAAAAACCCGCTTGCAACGAAATGACTCCAGAGCACGTAAAAACCCGCTTGCAACGAAATGACTGCAGAGCACTTAAAAAACCCACTTCAAATTAAATGTCAGAGAAGTATGTAAAAACCGGCTTGCAACGAAATGACTCCAGAGCACGTAAAAACCCGCTCTCAACAAAATGACTCCAGAGTACTTAAAAAAACCGCTCTCAACGAAATGCCTCCAGAGCACTTAAAAACCCCGCTTCCAGTCAAATTTCTGAGAAGTATGTAAAAAGCCGCTTGCAACGAAATGACTCCAGAACACTTAAAAACCCGCTTGCAACGAAATGACTCCAGAGCACTTAAAAACCCGCTTGCAACGAAATGACTCCAGAGCACTTAAAAACCCGCTTGCAACGAAATGACTCCAGAACACTTAAAAACCCCCTTGCAATGAAATTACTCCAGAGTATTTAAAAACCCGCTTGCAACGAAATGACTCCAGAGCACTTAAAAAACCCGCTTCCAGTGAAATGTCTGAGAAGTATGTAAAAACCCGCTTGCAACGAAATGACTCCAGAGCACGTAAAAACCCGCTTGCAACGAAATGACTGCAGAGCACTTAAAAAACCCACTTCAAATTAAATGTCAGAGAAGTATGTAAAAACCGGCTTGCAACGAAATGACTCCAGAGCACGTAAAAACCCGCTCTCAACAAAATGACTCCAGAGTACTTAAAAAAACCGCTCTCAACGAAATGCCTCCAGAGCACTTAAAAACCCCGCTTCCAGTCAAATTTCTGAGAAGTATGTAAAAAGCCGCTTGCAACGAAATGACTCCAGAACACTTAAAAACCCGCTTGCAACGAAATGACTCCAGAGCACTTAAAAAACCGCTTGCAACGAAATGACTCCAGAGCACTTAAAAACCCGCTTACAACGAAATGACTCCAGAGCACTTAAAAAACCCGCTTCCAATTAAATGTCAGAGAAGTATGTAAAAACCGGCTTGCAACGAAATGACTCCAGAACACTTAAAAACCCGCTTGCAACGAAATGACTCCAGAGCACTTAAAAACCCGCTTGCAACGAAATGACTCCAGAACACTTAAAAACCCGCTTACAACGAAATGACTCCAGAGCACTTAAAAAACCGCTTGCAACAAAATGACTCCAGAGCACTTAAAAACCCGCTTGCAACTAAAGGACTCCAGAGCACTTAAAAACCCGCTTGCAATGAAATGACTTTAGAACACTTAAAAACCCGCTTGCAATGAAATGACTCCAGAACACTTAAAAACCCCCTTGCAACGAAATGACTCCAGAGCACTTAAAAACCTGCTTGCAACGAAATGACTCCAGAGTATTTAAAAACCCGCTTGCAACGAAATGACTCCAGAGCACTTAAAAACCTGCTTGCAACGAAATGACTCCAGAGCACTTAAAAAACTCGCTTCCAGTTAAATGTCAGAGAAGTATGTAAAAACCGGCTTGCAACGAAATGACTCCAGAGCACGTAAAAACCCGCTTGCAACGAAATGACTCCAGAGTACTTAAAAACCCGCTTGCAACGAAATGCCTACAGAGCATTTAAAAAACCCGCTTCCAGTGAAATGTCTGAGAATTATGTAAAAACCCGCTTGCAACGAAATGCCTCCAGAGCACGTAAAAACCCGCTTGCAACGAAATGACTCCAGAGCCCTTAAAAAACCCGCTTCCAGTTAAATGTCAGAGATGTAAAAACCCGCTTGCAACGAAATGACTCCAGAGCACGTAAAAACCCGCTTGCAACGAAATGACTCCAGAGTACTTAAAAACCTGCTTGCAACGAAATGCCTCCAGAGCACTTAAAAAACCCGCTTCCAGTGAAATGTCTGAGGAGTATGTAAAAACCCGCTTGCAACGAAATGACTCCAGAATACGTAAAAACCCGCTTGCAACGAAATGACTCTAGAGCACTTAAAAACCCGCTTACAACGAAATGCCTTCAGAGCACTTAAAAACCCGCTTGCAACGAAAGGACTCCAGAGCACTTAAAAACCCGCTTGCAATGAAATGACTTTAGAACACTTAAAAACCCGCTTGCAACGAAATGACTCCAGAACACTTAAAAACCCGCTTGCAACGAAATGACTCCAGAGCACTTAAAAACCTGCTTGCAACAAAATGACTCCAGAGTATTTAAAAACCCGCTTGCAACGAAATGACTCCAGAGCACTTAAAAACCTGCTTGCAACGAAATGACTCCAGAGCACTTAAAAAACTCGCTTCCAGTTAAATGTCAGAGAAGTATGTAAAATCCAGCTTGCAACGAAATGACTCCAGAGCACGTAAAAACCCGCTTGCAACGAAATGACTCCAGAGTACTTTAAAACCCGCTTGCAACGAAATGCCTACAGAGCATTTAAAAAAACCTGCTTCCAGTGAAATGTCTGAGAAGTATGTAAAAACCCGCTTGCAACGAAATGCCTCCAGAGCACGTAAAAACCCGCTTGCAACGAAATGACTCCAGAGCCCTTAAAAAACCCGCTTCCAGTTAAATGTCAGAGAAGTATGTAAAAACCCGCTTGCAACGAAATGACTCCAGAGCACGTAAAAACCCGCTTGCAATGAAATGACTCCAGAGTACTTAAAAACCCACTTGCAACGAAGTGCCTCCAGAGCACTTAAAAAACCCGCTTCCAATGAAATGTCTGAGGAGTATGTAAAAACCCGCTTGCAACGAAATGACTCCAGAATACGTAAAAACCCGCTTGCAACGAAATGACTCTAGAGCACTTAAAAACCCGCTTACAACGAAATGCCTTCCGAGCACTTAAAAACACGCTTGCAATGAAATGACTCCAGAACACTTAAAAACCCGCTTGCAACGAAATGACTCTAGAGCACTTAAAAACCCGCTTACAACGAAATGCCTTCAGAGCACTTAAAAACCCGCTTGCATCGAAATGACTCCAGAACACTTAAAAACCCGCTTGCAACGAAAAGACTCCAGAACACTTAAAAACCCGCTTGCAACGAAATGACTCCAGAGCACTTAAAAACCCGCTTACAACGAAATGACTCCAGAGCACTTAAAAAACCGCTTGCAACGAAATGACTCCAGAGCACTTAAAAACCCGCTTGCAACGAAATGACTCCAGAGCACTTAAAAACCCGCTTGCAACGAAATGACTCCAGAACACTTAAAAACCCGCTTGCAACGAAATTACTCCAGAGTATTTAAAAACCCGCTTGCAATGAAATGACTCCAGAGCACTTAAAAAACCAGCTTCCAGTGAAATGTCTGAGAAGTATGTAAAAACCCGCTTGCAACGAAATAACTCCAGAGCACGTAAAAACCCGCTTGCAACGAAATGACTCCAGAGCACTTAAAAAACCCACTTCAAATTAAAAGTCAGAGAAGTATGTAAAAACCGGCTTGCAACGAAATGACTCCAGAGCACGTAAAAACCCGCTTGCAACGAAATGACTCCAGAGTACTTAAAAACCCGCTTGCAACGAAATGCCTCCAGAGCACTTAAAAAACCCGCTTCCAGTGAAATGTCTGAGGAGTATGTAAAAACCCGCTTGCAACGAAATGACTCCAGAATACGTAAAATCCCGCTTGCAACGAAATGACTCTAGAGCACTTAAAAACCCGCTTACAACGAAATGCCTTCAGAGCACTTAAAAACCCGCTTGCAACGAAATGACTCCAGAACACTTAAAAACCCGCTTGCAACGAAATGACTCTAGAGCACTTTAAAACCCGCTTACAACGAAATGCCTTCAGAGCACTTAAAAACCCGCTTGCAACGAAATGACTCCAGAACACTTAAAAACCCGCTTGCAACGAAAAGACTCCAGAGCACTTAAAAAACCCACTTCAAATTAAATGTCAGAGAAGTATGTAAAAACCGGCTTGCAACGAAATGACTCCAGAGCACGTAAAAACCCGCTCTCAACGAAATGACTCCAGAGTACTTAAAAAACCGCTCTCAACGAAATGCCTCCAGAGCACTTAAAAACCCCGCATCCAGTGAAATGTCTGAGAAGTATGTAAAAACCCGCTTGCAACGAAATGACTCCAGAACACTTTAAAACCCGCTTGCAACGAAATGACTCCAGAGCACTTAAAAACCCGCTTACAACGAAATACCTTCAGAGCACTTAAAAACCCGCTTGCAACGAAATGACTCCAGAGCACTTAAAAACCCGCTTGCAACGAAAAGACTCCAGAGCACTTAAAAACCCGCTTGCAACGAAATGACTCCAGAGCACTTAAAAACCCGCTTGCAACGAAATGACTCCAGAGCACGTAAAAACCCGCTTGCAACGAAATGACTCCAGAGCACTTAAAAACCTGCGTGCAACGAAATGACTCCAGAGCACTTAAAAACCCGCTTGCAACGAAATGACTCCAGAGCACTTAAAAACCTGCTTGCAACAAAATGACTCCAGAGTATTTAAAAACCCGCTTGCAACGAAATGACTCCAGAGCACTTAAAAACCCGCTTGCAACGAAATGACTCCAGAACACTTAAAAACCTGCTTGCAACGAAATGACTCCAGAGCTTTTAAAAACCCGCATGCAACGAAATGACTCCAGAGTACTTAAAAACCCGCTTGCAACGAAATGACTCCAGAGCACTTAAAAAACCCGCTTCCAGTTAAATGTCAGAGAAGTATGTAAAAACCGGCTAGCAACTAAATGACTCCAGAGCACGTAAAAACCCGCTCTCATCGAAATGACTCCAGAGTACTTAAAAACCCGCTGGCAACGAAATGACTCCAGAGCACTTAAAAACCCGCTTGCAACGAAATGACTCCAGAATACTTAAAACCCGCTTGCAACGAAATGACTCCAGAGCACTTAAAAACCCGCTTGCAACGAAATGACTCCAGATCACTTAAAAACCCGCTTGGAAAAAAATGACTCCAGATCACTTAAAAACCCGCTTGGAACAAAATGACTCCAGAGCACTTAAAAACCCGCTTGCAACGAAATGACTCCAGAGCACGTAAAAACCCGCTTGCAACGAAATGATTCCAGAGCACTTAAAAAACCGCTTGCAACGAAATGACTCCAGAGCACGAAAAAACCCGCTTGCAACGAAATGACTCCAGAGTACTTAAAAACCCGCTTGCAACGAAATGCCTCCAGAGCACTTAAAAAACCCGCTTCCAATGAAATGTCTGAGAAGTATGTAAATAACCGCTTGCAATGAAATGACTCCAGAACACTTAAAAACCCGCTTGCAACGAAATGACTCCAGAACACTTAAAAACACGCTTGCAACGAAATCACTCCAGAACACTTAAAAACCCGCTTGCAACGAAATGAATCCAGAGCACTTAAAAACCCGCTTGCAACGAAATGACTCCAGAGCACTTAAAAACCCGCTTGCAACGAAATGACTCCAGAGCACTTAAAAACCCGCTTGCAACGAAATGCCTTCAGAGCACTTAAAAACCCGCTTGCAACGAAATGACTCCAGAACACTTAAAAACCCGCTTGCAACGAAATGACTCCAGAGCACTTAAAAACCCGCTTGCAACGAAATGACTCCAGAACACTTAAAAACCCGCTTGCAACGAAATGACTCCAGAGCACTTAAAAACCCGCTTGAAACACAATGACTCCAGAGCACGTAAAAACCCGCTTGCAACGAAATGACTCCAGAGCACTTAAAAACCCGCTTGCATCGAAATGACTCCAGAGCACGTAAAAACCCGCTTGCAACGAAATGACTCCAGAGCACTTAAAAACCCGCTTGCAACGAAATGACTCCAGAGCACTTAAAAACCCGCTTGCAACGAAATGACTCCAGAATACTTAAAAACCCGCTTGCAACGAAATGACTCCAGAGCACTTCAAAACCCGCTTGCAACGAAATGACTCCAGAGCACTTAAAAACCTGCTTGGAACAAAATGACTCCAGAGCACATAAAAACCCGCTTGCAACGAAATGACTCCAGAGCACGTAAAAACCCGCTTGCAACGAAATGACTCCAGAGCACTTAAAAAACCCGCTTCCAGTGAAATGTCTGAGAAGTATGTAAAAACCCGCTTGCAACGAAATGACTCCAGAACACTTAAAAACACGCTTGCAACGAAATCACTCCAGAACACTTAAAAACCCGCTTGCAACGAAATGAATCCAGAGCACTTAAGAACCCGCTTGCAACGAAATGACTCCAGAGCACTTAAAAACCCGCTTGCAACGAAATGACTCCAGAGCACTTAACAACCCGCTTGCAACGAAATGACTCCAGAGTACTTAAAAACCCGTTTGCAATGAAATGACTCCAGAGCACTTAAAAACCCGCTTGCAACGAAATGACTCCAGAGCACTTGAAAACCCGCTTGCAACGAAATGACTCCAGAGCACTTAAAAACCCGCTTGCAACGAAATGACTCCAGAGCACTTAAAATCCCGCTTGCAACGAAATGACTCCAGAGTACTTAAAAACCCGCTTGCAACGAAATGACTCCAGAGCACTTAAAAAACCCTCTTCCAGTTAAATGTCAGAGAAGTATGTAAAAACCGGCTTGCAACTAAATGACTCCAGAGCACGTAAAAACCCGCTCTCATCGAAATGACTCCAGAGTAATTAAAAACCCGCTGGCAACGAAATGCCTCCAGAGCACTTAAAAAAACCGCTTCCAGTGAAATGTCTGAGAAGTATGTAAAAACCCGCTTGCAACGTAATGAATCCAGAACACGTAAAAACCCGCTTCCAACGAAATGACTCCAGAGCACTTAAAAACCCACTTACAACGAAATGCCTTCAGAGCACTTAAAAACCCGCTTGCAACGAAATGACTCCAGAACACTTAAAAACCCGCTTGCAACGAAAAGACTCCAGAGCACTTAAAAACCCGCTTGCAACGAAATGACTCCAGAACACTTAAAAACCCGCTTGCAACGAAATGACTCCAGAGCACTTAATAACCCGCTTGCAACGAAATGCCTCCAGAGTACTTAAAAACCCGCTTGCAACGAAATGACTCCAGAACACTTAAAAACCCGCTTGCAACGAAAAGACTCCAGAGCACTTAAAAACCCGCTTGCAACGAAATCACTCCAGAACACTTAAAAACCCGCTTGCAACGAAATCACTCCAGAACACTTAAAAACCCGCTTGCAACGAAATGAATCCAGAGCACTTAAAAACCCGCTTGCAACGAAATGACTCCAGAGCACTTAAAAACCCGCTTGCAACGAAATCACTCCAGAACACTTAAAAACACGCTTGCAACGAAATTACTCCAGAACACTTAAAAACCCGCTTGCAACGAAAAGACTCCAGAGCACTTAAAAACCCGCTTGCAACGAAATCACTCCAGAACACTTAAAAACACGCTTGCAACGAAATCACTCCAGAACACTTAAAAACCCGCTTGCAACGAAATGAATCCAGAGCACTTAAAAACCCGCTTGCAACGAAATGACTCCAGAGCACTTAAAAACCCGCTTGCAATGAAATGACTCCAGAGCACTTAAAAACCCGCTTGCAACGAAATGACTCCAGAGTACTTAAAAACCCGTTTGCAACGAAATGACTCCAGAGCACTTAAAAACCCGCTTGCAACGAAATGACTCCAGAGCACTTGAAAACCCGCTTGCAACAAAATGACTCCAGAGCACTTAAAAACCCGCTTGCAACGAAATGACTCCAGAACACTTAAAAACCCGCTTGCAACGAAAAGACTCCAGAGCACTTAAAAACCCGCTTGCAACGAAATGACTCCAGAGTACTTAAAAACCCACTTGCAACGAAATGACTCCAGAACACTTAAAAACCCGCTTGCAACGAAATGACTCCAGAGCACTTAAAAACCCGCTTGCAACGAAATGCCTCCAGAGCACTTAAAAAACCCGCTTCCAATGAAATGTCTGAGAAGTATGTAAATAACCGCTTGCAACGAAATGACTCCAGAACACTTAAAAACCCGCTTGCAACGAAATGACTCCAGAACACTTAAAAACACGCTTGCAACGAAATCACTCCAGAACACTTAAAAACCCGCTTGCAACGAAATGAATCCAGAGCACTTAAAAACCCGCTTGCAACGAAATGACTCCAGAGCACTTAAAAACCCGCTTGCAACGAAATGACTCCAGAACACTTAAAAAGCCGCTTGCAACGAAATGACTCCAGAGCACTTGAAAACCCGCTTGCAACGAAATGCCTTCAGAGCACTTAAAAACCCGCTTGCAACGAAATGACTCCAGAACACTTAAAAACCCGCTTGCAACGAAATGACTCCAGAACACTTAAAAACCCGCTTGTAACGAAATGACTCCAGAGCACTTAAAAACCCGCTTGCAACGAAATGACTCCAGAGCACTTAAAAACCCGCTTGCAACGAAATGACTCCAGAGCACTTAAAAACCCGCTTGAAACACAATGACTCCAGAGCACGTAAAAACCCGCTTGCAACGAAATGACTCCAGAGCACTTAAAAACCCGCTTGCAACGAAATGACTCCAGAGCACGTAAAAACCCGGTTGCAACGAAATGACTCCAGAGCACGTAAAAACCCGCTTGCAACGAAATGACTCCAGAGCACTTAAAAACCCGCTTGCAACGAAATGACTCCAGAGCACTTAAAAACCCGCTTGAAACACAATGACTCCAGAGCACGTAAAAACCCGCTTGCAACGAAATGACTCCAGAGCACTTAAAAACCCGCTTGCATCGAAATGACTCCAGAGCACGTAAAAACCCGCTTGCAACGAAATGACTCCAGAGCACTTAAAAACCCGCTTGCAACGAAATGACTCCAGAGCACTTAAAAACCCGCTTGCAACGAAATGACTCCAGAATACTTAAAAACCCGCTTGCAACGAAATGACTCCAGAGCACTTAAAAACCCGCTTGCAACGAAATGACTCCAGAGCACTTAAAAACCCGCTTGGAACAAAATGACTCCAGAGCACTTAAAAACCCGCTTGCAACGAAATGACTCCAGAGCACGTAAAAACCCGCTTGCAACGAAATGACTCCAGAGCACTTGAAAACCCGCTTGCAACAAAATGACTCCAGAGCACTTAAAAACCCGCTTGCAACGAAATGACTCCAGAGTACTTAAAAACCCGCTGGCAACGAAATGCCTCCAGAGCACTTAAAAAACCCGCTTCCAGTGAAATGTCTGAGAAGTATATAAAAACCCGCTTGCAACGAAATGACTCCAGAACACTTAAAAACACGCTTGCAACGAAATCACTCCAGAACACTTAAAAACCCGCTTGCAACGAAATGAATCCAGAGCACTTAAAAACCCGCTTGCAACGAAATGACTCCAGAGCACTTAAAAACCCGCTTGCAATGAAATGACTCCAGAGCACTTAAAAACCCGCTTGCAACGAAATGACTCCAGAGTACTTAAAAACCCGTTTGCAACGAAATGACTCCAGAGCACTTAAAAACCCGCTTGCAACGAAATGACTCCAGAGCACTTGAAAACCCGCTTGCAACAAAATGACTCCAGAGCACTTAAAAACCCGCTTGCAACGAAATGACTCCAGAGCACTTAAAATCCCACTTGCAACGAAATGACTCCAGAGTACTAAAAAACCCGCTTGCAACGAAATGACTCCAGAGCACTTAAAAAACCCGCTTCCAGTTAAATGTCAGAGAAGTATGTAAAAACCGGCTAGCAACTAAATGACTCCAGAGCACGTAAAAACCCGCTCTCATCGAAATGACTCCAGAGTACTTAAAAACCCGCTGGCAACGAAATGACTCCAGAGCACTTAAAAACCCGCTTGCAACGAAATGACTCCAGAATACTTAAAACCCGCTTGCAACGAAATGACTCCAGAGCACTTAAAAACCCGCTTGCAACGAAATGACTCCAGATCACTTAAAAACCCGCTTGGAAAAAAATGACTCCAGATCACTTAAAAACCCGCTTGGAACAAAATGACTCCAGAGCACTTAAAAACCCGCTTGCAACGAAATGACTCCAGAGCACGTAAAAACCCGCTTGCAACGAAATGATTCCAGAGCACTTAAAAAACCGCTTGCAACGAAATGACTCCAGAGCACGAAAAAACCCGCTTGCAACGAAATGACTCCAGAGTACTTAAAAACCCGCTTGCAACGAAATGCCTCCAGAGCACTTAAAAAACCCGCTTCCAATGAAATGTCTGAGAAGTATGTAAATAACCGCTTGCAATGAAATGACTCCAGAACACTTAAAAACCCGCTTGCAACGAAATGACTCCAGAACACTTAAAAACACGCTTGCAACGAAATCACTCCAGAACACTTAAAAACCCGCTTGCAACGAAATGAATCCAGAGCACTTAAAAACCCGCTTGCAACGAAATGACTCCAGAGCACTTAAAAACCCGCTTGCAACGAAATGACTCCAGAACACTTAAAAACCCGCTTGCAACGAAATGACTCCAGAGCACTTAAATACCCGCTTGCAACGAAATGCCTTCAGAGCACTTAAAAACCCGCTTGCAACGAAATGACTCCAGAACACTTAAAAACCCGCTTGCAACGAAATGACTCCAGAGCACTTAAAAACCCGCTTGCAACGAAATGACTCCAGAACACTTAAAAACCCGCTTGCAACGAAATGACTCCAGAGCACTTAAAAACCCGCTTGCAACGAAATGCCTTCAGAGCACTTAAAAACCCGCTTGCAACGAAATGACTCCAGAGCACTTAAAAACCTGCTTGAAACACAATGACTCCAGAGCACGTAAAAACCCGCTTGCAACGAAATGACTCCAGAGCACTTAAAAACCCGCTTGCAACGAAATGACTCCAGAGCACGTAAAAACCCGATTGCAACAAAATGACTCCAGAGCACGTAAAAACCCGCTTGCAACGAAATGACTCCAGAGCACTTAAAAACCCGCTTGCAACAAAATGACTCCAGAGCACTTAAAAACCCGCTTGAAACACAATGACTCCAGAGCACGTAAAAACCCGCTTGCAACGAAATGACTCCAGAGCACTTAAAAACCCGCTTGCAACGAAATGACTCCAGAGCACTTTAAAACCCGCTTGAAACACAATGACTCCAGAGCACGTAAAAACCCGCTTGCAACGAAATGACTCCAGAGCACTTAAAAACCCGCTTGCATCGAAATGACTCCAGAGCACGTAAAAACCCGCTTGCAACGAAATGACTCCAGAGCACTTGAAAACCCGCTTGCAACAAAATGACTCCAGAGCACTTAAAAACCCGCTTGCAACGAAATGACTCCAGAACACTTAAAATCCCACTTGCAACGAAATGACTCCAGAGTACTTAAAAACCCGCTTGCAACGAAATGACTCCAGAGCACTTAAAAAACCCGCTTCCAGTTAAATGTCATAGAAGTATGTAAAAACCGGCTAGCAACTAAATGAATCCAGAGCACGTAAAAACACGCTCTCATCGAAATGACTCCAGAGTACTTAAAAACCCGCTGGCAACGAAATGCCTCCAGAGCACTTAAAAAACCCGCTTCCAGTGAAATGTCTGAGAAGTATGTAAAAACCCGCTTGCAACGAAATGACTCCAGAACACTTAAAAACACGCTTGCAACGAAATCACTCCAGAACACTTAAAAACCCGCTTGCAACGAAATGAATCCAGAGCACTTAAGAACCCGCTTGCAACGAAATGACTCCAGAGCACTTAAAAACCCGCTTGCAACGAAATGACTCCAGAGCACTTAACAACCCGCTTGCAACGAAATGACTCCAGAGTACTTAAAAACCCGTTTGCAATGAAATGACTCCAGAGCACTTAAAAACCCGCTTGCAACGAAATGACTCCAGAGCACTTGAAAACCCGCTTGCAACGAAATGACTCCAGAGCACTTAAAAACCCGCTTGCAACGAAATGACTCCAGAGCACTTAAAAAAACCGCTTCCAGTGAAATGTCTGAGAAGTATGTAAAAACCCGCTTGCAACGTAATGAATCCAGAACACGTAAAAACCCGCTTGCAACGAAATGACTCCAGAGCACTTAAAAACCCACTTACAACGAAATGCCTTCAGAGCACTTAAAAACCCGCTTGCAACGAAATGACTCCAGAACAATTAAAAACCCGCTTGCAACGAAAAGACTCCAGAGCACATAAAAACCCGCTTGCAACGAAATGACTCCAGAGTACTTAAAAACCCGCTCTCAACGAAATGACTCCAGAACACTTAAAAACCCGCTTGCAACGAAATGACTCCAGAGCACTTAAAAACCCGCTTGCAACAAAATGACTCCAGAGTACTTAAAAACCCGCTTGCAACAAAATGACTCCAGAGCACTTAAAAACCCGCTTGCAACGAAATGACTCCAGAGCACTTAAAAAACCCGCTTCCAGTGAAATGTCTGAGAAGTATGTAAAAACCCGCTTGCAACGAAATGAATCCAGAGCACTTAAGAACCCGCTTGCAATGAAATGACTCCAGAGCACTTAAAAACCCGCTTGCAACGAAATGACTCCAGAGCACTTAAAAACCCGCTTGCAACGAAATGACTCCAGAGCACTTAAAATCCCGCTTGCAACGAAATGACTCCAGAGTACTTAAAAACCCGCTTGCAACGAAATGACTCCAGAGCACTTAAAAAACCCTCTTCCAGTTAAATGTCAGAGAAGTATGTAAAAACTGGCTTGCAACGAAATGAATCCAGAGCACTTAAAAACCCGCTTGCAACGAAATGACTCCAGAGCACTTAAAAACCCGCTTGCAATGAAATGACTCCAGAGCACTTAAAAACCCGCTTGCAACGAAATGACTCCAGAGTACTTAAAAACCCGTTTGCAACGAAATGACTCCAGAGCACTTAAAAACCCGCTTGCAACGAAATGACTCCAGAGCACTTAAAAACCCGCTTGCAACGAAATGACTCCAGAGCACTTAAAATCCCACTTGCAACGAAATGACTCCAGAGTACTTAAAAACCCGCTTGCAACGAAATGACTCCAGAGCACTTAAAAAACCCGCTTCCAGTTAAATGTCAGAGAAGTATGTAAAAACCGGCTAGCAACTAAATGACTCCAGAGCACGTAAAAATCCGCTCTCATCGAAATGACTCCAGAGTACTTAAAAACCCGCTGGCAACGAAATGACTCAAGAGCACTTAAAAACCCGCTTGCAACGAAATGACTCCAGAATACTTAAAACCCGCTTGCAACGAAATGACTCCAGAGCACTTAAAAACCCGCTTGCAACGAAATGACTCCAGATCACTTAAAAACCCGCTTGGAACAAAATGACTCCAGATCACTTAAAAACCCGCTTGGTACAAAATGACTCCAGAGCACTTAAAAACCCGCTTGCAACGAAATGACTCCAGAGCACGTAAAAACCCGCTTGCAACGAAATGATTCCAGAGCACTTAAAAAACCGCTTGCAACGAAATGACTCCAGAGCACGAAAAAACCCGCTTGCAACGAAATGACTCCAGAGTACTTAAAAACCCGCTTGCAACGAAATGCCTCCAGAGCACTTAAAAAACCCGCTTCCAATGAAATGTCTGAGAAGTATGTAAATAACCGCTTGCAATGAAATGACTCCAGAACACTTAAAAACCCGCTTGCAACGAAATGACTCCAGAACACTTAAAAACACGCTTGCAACGAAATCACTCCAGAACACTTAAAAACCCGCTTGCAACGAAATGAATCCAGAGCACTTAAAAACCCGCTTGCAACGAAATGACTCCAGAGCACTTAAAAACCCGCTTGCAACGAAATGACTCCAGAACACTTAAAAACCCGCTTGCAACGAAATGACTCCAGAGCACGTAAAAACCCGATTGCAACAAAATGACTCCTGAGCACGTAAAAACCCGCTTGCAACGAAATGACTCCAGAGCACTTAAAAACCCGCTTGCAACGAAATGACTCCAGAGCACTTAACAACCCGCTTGCAACGAAATGACTCCAGAGTACTTAAAAACCCGTTTGCAATGAAATGACTCCAGAGCACTTAAAAACCCGCTTGCAACGAAATGACTCCAGAGCACTTGAAAACCCGCTTGCAACGAAATGACTCCAGAGCACTTAAAAACCCGCTTGCAACGAAATGACTCCAGAGCACTTAAAAAAACCGCTTCCAGTGAAATGTCTGAGAAGTATGTAAAAACCCGCTTGCAACGTAATGAATCCAGAACACGTAAAAACCCGCTTGCAACGAAATGACTCCAGAGCACTTAAAAACCCACTTACAACGAAATGCCTTCAGAGCACTTAAAAACCCGCTTGCAACGAAATGACTCCAGAACAATTAAAAACCCGCTTGCAACGAAAAGACTCCAGAGCACTTAAAAACCCGCTTGCAACGAAATGACTCCAGAGTACTTAAAAACCCGCTCTCAACGAAATGACTCCAGAACACTTAAAAACCCGCTTGCAACGAAATGACTCCAGAGCACTTAAAAACCCGCTTGCAACAAAATGACTCCAGAGTACTTAAAAACCCGCTTGCAACAAAATGACTCCAGAGCACTTAAAAACCCGCTTGCAACGAAATGACTCCAGAGCACTTAAAAAACCCGCTTCCAGTGAAATGTCTGAGAAGTATGTAAAAACCCGCTTGCAACGAAATGAATCCAGAGCACTTAAGAACCCGCTTGCAATGAAATGACTCCAGAGCACTTAAAAACCCGCTTGCAACGAAATGACTCCAGAGCACTTAAAAACCCGCTTGCAACGAAATGACTCCAGAGCACTTAAAATCCCGCTTGCAACGAAATGACTCCAGAGTACTTAAAAACCCGCTTGCAACGAAATGACTCCAGAGCACTTAAAAAACCCTCTTCCAGTTAAATGTCAGAGAAGTATGTAAAAACCGGCTTGCAACGAAATGAATCCAGAGCACTTAAAAACCCGCTTGCAACGAAATGACTCCAGAGCACTTAAAAACCCGCTTGCAATGAAATGACTCCAGAGCACTTAAAAACCCGCTTGCAACGAAATGACTCCAGAGTACTTAAAAACCCGTTTGCAACGAAATGACTCCAGAGCACTTAAAAACCCGCTTGCAACGAAATGACTCCAGAGCACTTAAAAACCCGCTTGCAACGAAATGACTCCAGAGCACTTAAAATCCCACTTGCAACGAAATGACTCCAGAGTACTTAAAAACCCGCTTGCAACGAAATGACTCCAGAGCACTTAAAAAACCCGCTTCCAGTTAAATGTCAGAGAAGTATGTAAAAACCGGCTAGCAACTAAATGACTCCAGAGCACGTAAAAATCCGCTCTCATCGAAATGACTCCAGAGTACTTAAAAACCCGCTGGCAACGAAATGACTCCAGAGCACTTAAAAACCCGTTTGCAACGAAATGACTCCAGAATACTTAAAACCCGCTTGCAACGAAATGACTCCAGAGCACTTAAAAACCCGCTTGCAACGAAATGACTCCAGATCACTTAAAAACCCGCTTGGAACAAAATGACTCCAGATCACTTAAAAACCCGCTTGGAACAAAATGACTCCAGAGCACTTAAAAACCCGCTTGCAACGAAATGACTCCAGAGCACGTAAAAACCCGCTTGCAACGAAATGATTCCAGAGCACTTAAAAAACCGCTTGCAACGAAATGACTCCAGAGCACGAAAAAACCCGCTTGCAACGAAATGACTCCAGAGTACTTAAAAACCCGCTTGCAACGAAATGCCTCCAGAGCACTTAAAAAACCCGCTTCCAATGAAATGTCTGAGAAGTATGTAAATAACCGCTTGCAATGAAATGACTCCAGAACACTTAAAAACCCGCTTGCAACGAAATGACTCCAGAACACTTAAAAACACGCTTGCAACGAAATCACTCCAGAACACTTAAAAACCCGCTTGCAACGAAATGAATCCAGAGCACTTAAAAACCCGCTTGCAACGAAATGACTCCAGAGCACTTAAAAACCCGCTTGCAACGAAATGACTCCAGAACACTTAAAAACCCGCTTGCAACGAAATGACTCCAGAGCACTTAAAAACCCGCTTGCAACGAAATGCCTTCAGAGCACTTAAAAACCCGCTTGCAACGAAATGACTCCAGAACACTTAAAAACCCGCTTGCAACGAAATGACTCCAGAGCACTTAAAAACCCGCTTGCAACGAAATGACTCCAGAACACTTAAAAACCCGCTTGCAACGAAATGACTCCAGAGCACTTAAAAACCCGCTTGCAACGAAATGCCTTCAGAGCACTTAAAAACCCGCTTGCAACGAAATGACTCCAGAGCACTTAAAAACCTGCTTGAAACACAATGACTCCAGAGCACGTAAAAACCCGCTTGCAACGAAATGACTCCAGAGCACTTAAAAACCCGCTTGCAACGAAATGACTCCAGAGCACGTAAAAACCCGATTGCAACAAAATGACTCCTGAGCACGTAAAAACCCGCTTGCAACGAAATGACTCCAGAGCACTTAAAAACCCGCTTGCAACAAAATGACTCCAGAGCACTTAAAAACCCGCTTGAAACACAATGACTCCAGAGCACGTAAAAACCCGCTTGCAACGAAATGACTCCAGAGCACTTAAAAACCCGCTTGCAACGAAATGACTCCAGAGCACTTAAGAACCCGCTTGAAACACAATGACTCCAGAGCACGTAAAAACCCGCTTGCAACGAAATGACTCCAGAGCACTTAAAAACCCGCTTGCATCGAAATGACTCCAGAGCACGTAAAAACCCGCTTGCAACGAAATGACTCCAGAGCACTTGAAAACCCGCTTGCAACAAAATGACTCCAGAGCACTTAAAAACCCGCTTGCAACGAAATGACTCCAGAACACTTAAAATCCCACTTGCAACGAAATGACTCCAGAGTACTTAAAAACCCGCTTGCAACGAAATGACTCCAGAGCACTTAAAAAACCCGCTTCCAGTTAAATGTCATAGAAATATGTAAAAACCGGCTAGCAACTAAATGAATCCAGAGCACGTAAAAACCCGCTCTCATCGAAATGACTCCAGAGTACTTAAAAACCCGCTGGCAACGAAATGCCTCCAGAGCACTTAAAAAACCCGCTTCCAGTGAAATGTCTGAGAAGTATGTAAAAACCCGCTTGCAACGAAATGACTCCAGAACACTTAAAAACACGCTTGCAACGAAATGACTCCAGAATACTTAAAAACCCGCTTGCAACGAAATGACTCCAGAGCACTTCAAAACCCGCTTGCAACGAAATGACTCCAGAGCACTTAAAAACCCGCTTGGAACAAAATGACTCCAGAGCACATAAAAACCCGCTTGCAACGAAATGACTCCAGAGCACGTAAAAACCCGCTTGCAACGAAATGACTCCAGAGCACTTAAAAAACCCGCTTCCAGTGAAATGTCTGAGAAGTATGTAAAAACCCGCTTGCAACGTAATGAATCCAGAACACGTAAAAACCCGCTTGCAACGAAATGACTCCAGAGCACTTAAAAACCCACTTACAACGAAATGCCTTCAGAGCACTTAAAAACCCGCTTGCAACGAAATGACTCCAGAACACTTAAAAACCCGCTTGCAACGAAAAGACTCCAGAGCACTTAAAAACCCGCTTGCAACGAAATGACTACAGAGTACTTAAAAACCCGCTCTCAACGAAATGACTCCAGAACACTTAAAAACCCGCTTGCAACGAAATGACTCCAGAGCACTTAAAAACCCGCTTGCAACAAAATGACTCCAGAGTACTTAAAAACCCGCTTGCAACAAAATGACTCCAGAGCACTTAAAAACCCGCTTGCAACGAAATGACTCCAGAGCACTTAAAAAACCCGCTTCCAGTGAAATGTCTGAGAAGTATGTAAAAACCCGCTTGCAACGAAATGAATCCAGAGCACTTAAGAACCCGCTTGCAACGAAATGACTCCAGAGCACTTAAAAACCCGCTTGCAACGAAATGACTCCAGAGCACTTAAAAACCTGCTTGCAACGAAATGACTCCAGAGCACTTAAAAACCCGCTTGCATCGAAATGACTCCAGAGCACGTAAAAACCCGCTTGCAACGAAATGACTCCAGAGCACTTAAAAACCCGCTTGCAACGAAATGACTCCAGAGCACTTAAAAACCCGCTTGCAACGAAATGACTCCAGAATACTTAAAAACCCGCTTGCAACGAAATGACTCCAGAGCACTTCAAAACCCGCTTGCAACGAAATGACTCCAGAGCACTTAAAAACCCGCTTGGAACAAAATGACTCCAGAGCACATAAAAACCCGCTTGCAACGAAATGACTCCAGAGCACGTAAAAACCCGCTTGCAACGAAATGACTCCAGAGCACTTAAAAAACCCGCTTCCAGTGAAATGTCTGAGAAGTATGTAAAAACCCGCTTGCAACGAAATGCCTCCAGAGCACTTAAAAAACCCGCTTCCAATGAAATGTCTGAGAAGTATGTAAATAACCGCTTGCAATGAAATGACTCCAGAACACTTAAAAACCCGCTTGCAACGAAATGACTCCAGAACACTTAAAAACACGCTTGCAACGAAATCACTCCAGAACACTTAAAAACCCGCTTGCAACGAAATGAATCCAGAGCACTTAAAAACCCGCTTGCAACGAAATGACTCCAGAGCACTTAAAAACCCGCTTGCAACGAAATGACTCCAGAACACTTAAAAACCCGCTTGCAACGAAATGACTCCAGAGCACGTAAAAACCCGATTGCAACAAAATGACTCCTGAGCACGTAAAAACCCGCTTGCAACGAAATGACTCCAGAGCACTTAAAAACCCGCTTGCAACGAAATGACTCCAGAGCACTTAACAACCCGCTTGCAACGAAATGACTCCAGAGTACTTAAAAACCCGTTTGCAATGAAATGACTCCAGAGCACTTAAAAACCCGCTTGCAACGAAATGACTCCAGAGCACTTGAAAACCCGCTTGCAACGAAATGACTCCAGAGCACTTAAAAACCCGCTTGCAACGAAATGACTCCAGAGCACTTAAAAAAACCGCTTCCAGTGAAATGTCTGAGAAGTATGTAAAAACCCGCTTGCAACGTAATGAATCCAGAACACGTAAAAACCCGCTTGCAACGAAATGACTCCAGAGCACTTAAAAACCCACTTACAACGAAATGCCTTCAGAGCACTTAAAAACCCGCTTGCAACGAAATGACTCCAGAACAATTAAAAACCCGCTTGCAACGAAAAGACTCCAGAGCACTTAAAAACCCGCTTGCAACGAAATGACTCCAGAGTACTTAAAAACCCGCTCTCAACGAAATGACTCCAGAACACTTAAAAACCCGCTTGCAACGAAATGACTCCAGAGCACTTAAAAACCCGCTTGCAACAAAATGACTCCAGAGTACTTAAAAACCCGCTTGCAACAAAATGACTCCAGAGCACTTAAAAACCCGCTTGCAACGAAATGACTCCAGAGCACTTAAAAAACCCGCTTCCAGTGAAATGTCTGAGAAGTATGTAAAAACCCGCTTGCAACGAAATGAATCCAGAGCACTTAAGAACCCGCTTGCAATGAAATGACTCCAGAGCACTTAAAAACCCGCTTGCAACGAAATGACTCCAGAGCACTTAAAAACCCGCTTGCAACGAAATGACTCCAGAGCACTTAAAATCCCGCTTGCAACGAAATGACTCCAGAGTACTTAAAAACCCGCTTGCAACGAAATGACTCCAGAGCACTTAAAAAACCCTCTTCCAGTTAAATGTCAGAGAAGTATGTAAAAACCGGCTTGCAACGAAATGAATCCAGAGCACTTAAAAACCCGCTTGCAACGAAATGACTCCAGAGCACTTAAAAACCCGCTTGCAATGAAATGACTCCAGAGCACTTAAAAACCCGCTTGCAACGAAATGACTCCAGAGTACTTAAAAACCCGTTTGCAACGAAATGACTCCAGAGCACTTAAAAACCCGCTTGCAACGAAATGACTCCAGAGCACTTAAAAACCCGCTTGCAACGAAATGACTCCAGAGCACTTAAAATCCCACTTGCAACGAAATGACTCCAGAGTACTTAAAAACCCGCTTGCAACGAAATGACTCCAGAGCACTTAAAAAACCCGCTTCCAGTTAAATGTCAGAGAAGTATGTAAAAACCGGCTAGCAACTAAATGACTCCAGAGCACGTAAAAATCCGCTCTCATCGAAATGACTCCAGAGTACTTAAAAACCCGCTGGCAACGAAATGACTCCAGAGCACTTAAAAACCCGTTTGCAACGAAATGACTCCAGAATACTTAAAACCCGCTTGCAACGAAATGACTCCAGAGCACTTAAAAACCCGCTTGCAACGAAATGACTCCAGATCACTTAAAAACCCGCTTGGAACAAAATGACTCCAGATCACTTAAAAACCCGCTTGGAACAAAATGACTCCAGAGCACTTAAAAACCCGCTTGCAACGAAATGACTCCAGAGCACGTAAAAACCCGCTTGCAACGAAATGATTCCAGAGCACTTAAAAAACCGCTTGCAACGAAATGACTCCAGAGCACGAAAAAACCCGCTTGCAACGAAATGACTCCAGAGTACTTAAAAACCCGCTTGCAACGAAATGCCTCCAGAGCACTTAAAAAACCCGCTTCCAATGAAATGTCTGAGAAGTATGTAAATAACCGCTTGCAATGAAATGACTCCAGAACACTTAAAAACCCGCTTGCAACGAAATGACTCCAGAACACTTAAAAACACGCTTGCAACGAAATCACTCCAGAACACTTAAAAACCCGCTTGCAACGAAATGAATCCAGAGCACTTAAAAACCCGCTTGCAACGAAATGACTCCAGAGCACTTAAAAACCCGCTTGCAACGAAATGACTCCAGAACACTTAAAAACCCGCTTGCAACGAAATGACTCCAGAGCACTTAAAAACCCGCTTGCAACGAAATGCCTTCAGAGCACTTAAAAACCCGCTTGCAACGAAATGACTCCAGAACACTTAAAAACCCGCTTGCAACGAAATGACTCCAGAGCACTTAAAAACCCGCTTGCAACGAAATGACTCCAGAACACTTAAAAACCCGCTTGCAACGAAATGACTCCAGAGCACTTAAAAACCCGCTTGCAACGAAATGCCTTCAGAGCACTTAAAAACCCGCTTGCAACGAAATGACTCCAGAGCACTTAAAAACCTGCTTGAAACACAATGACTCCAGAGCACGTAAAAACCCGCTTGCAACGAAATGACTCCAGAGCACTTAAAAACCCGCTTGCAACGAAATGACTCCAGAGCACGTAAAAACCCGATTGCAACAAAATGACTCCTGAGCACGTAAAAACCCGCTTGCAACGAAATGACTCCAGAGCACTTAAAAACCCGCTTGCAACAAAATGACTCCAGAGCACTTAAAAACCCGCTTGAAACACAATGACTCCAGAGCACGTAAAAACCCGCTTGCAACGAAATGACTCCAGAGCACTTAAAAACCCGCTTGCAACGAAATGACTCCAGAGCACTTAAGAACCCGCTTGAAACACAATGACTCCAGAGCACGTAAAAACCCGCTTGCAACGAAATGACTCCAGAGCACTTAAAAACCCGCTTGCATCGAAATGACTCCAGAGCACGTAAAAACCCGCTTGCAACGAAATGACTCCAGAGCACTTGAAAACCCGCTTGCAACAAAATGACTCCAGAGCACTTAAAAACCCGCTTGCAACGAAATGACTCCAGAACACTTAAAATCCCACTTGCAACGAAATGACTCCAGAGTACTTAAAAACCCGCTTGCAACGAAATGACTCCAGAGCACTTAAAAAACCCGCTTCCAGTTAAATGTCATAGAAATATGTAAAAACCGGCTAGCAACTAAATGAATCCAGAGCACGTAAAAACCCGCTCTCATCGAAATGACTCCAGAGTACTTAAAAACCCGCTGGCAACGAAATGCCTCCAGAGCACTTAAAAAACCCGCTTCCAGTGAAATGTCTGAGAAGTATGTAAAAACCCGCTTGCAACGAAATGACTCCAGAACACTTAAAAACACGCTTGCAACGAAATGACTCCAGAATACTTAAAAACCCGCTTGCAACGAAATGACTCCAGAGCACTTCAAAACCCGCTTGCAACGAAATGACTCCAGAGCACTTAAAAACCCGCTTGGAACAAAATGACTCCAGAGCACATAAAAACCCGCTTGCAACGAAATGACTCCAGAGCACGTAAAAACCCGCTTGCAACGAAATGACTCCAGAGCACTTAAAAAACCCGCTTCCAGTGAAATGTCTGAGAAGTATGTAAAAACCCGCTTGCAACGTAATGAATCCAGAACACGTAAAAACCCGCTTGCAACGAAATGACTCCAGAGCACTTAAAAACCCACTTACAACGAAATGCCTTCAGAGCACTTAAAAACCCGCTTGCAACGAAATGACTCCAGAACACTTAAAAACCCGCTTGCAACGAAAAGACTCCAGAGCACTTAAAAACCCGCTTGCAACGAAATGACTACAGAGTACTTAAAAACCCGCTCTCAACGAAATGACTCCAGAACACTTAAAAACCCGCTTGCAACGAAATGACTCCAGAGCACTTAAAAACCCGCTTGCAACAAAATGACTCCAGAGTACTTAAAAACCCGCTTGCAACAAAATGACTCCAGAGCACTTAAAAACCCGCTTGCAACGAAATGACTCCAGAGCACTTAAAAAACCCGCTTCCAGTGAAATGTCTGAGAAGTATGTAAAAACCCGCTTGCAACGAAATGAATCCAGAGCACTTAAGAACCCGCTTGCAACGAAATGACTCCAGAGCACTTAAAAACCCGCTTGCAACGAAATGACTCCAGAGCACTTAAAAACCTGCTTGCAACGAAATGACTCCAGAGCACTTAAAAACCCGCTTGCATCGAAATGACTCCAGAGCACGTAAAAACCCGCTTGCAACGAAATGACTCCAGAGCACTTAAAAACCCGCTTGCAACGAAATGACTCCAGAGCACTTAAAAACCCGCTTGCAACGAAATGACTCCAGAATACTTAAAAACCCGCTTGCAACGAAATGACTCCAGAGCACTTCAAAACCCGCTTGCAACGAAATGACTCCAGAGCACTTAAAAACCCGCTTGGAACAAAATGACTCCAGAGCACATAAAAACCCGCTTGCAACGAAATGACTCCAGAGCACGTAAAAACCCGCTTGCAACGAAATGACTCCAGAGCACTTAAAAAACCCGCTTCCAGTGAAATGTCTGAGAAGTATGTAAAAACCCGCTTGCAACGAAATGACTCCAGAACACTTAAAAACACGCTTGCAACGAAATCACTCCAGAACACTTAAAAACCCGCTTGCAACGAAATGAATCCAGAGCACTTAAGAACCCACTTACAACGAAATGCCTTCAGAGCACTTAAAAACCCGCTTGCAACGAAATGACTCCAGAACAATTAAAAACCCGCTTGCAACGAAAAGACTCCAGAGCACTTAAAAACCCGCTTGCAACGAAATGACTCCAGAACAATTAAAAACCCGCTTGCAACGAAAAGACTCCAGAGCACTTAAAAACCCGCTTGCAACGAAATGACTCCAGAGTACTTAAAAACCCGCTCTCAACGAAATGACTCCAGAACACTTAAAAACCCGCTTGCAACGAAATGACTCCAGAGCACTTAAAAACCCGCTTGCAACAAAATGACTCCAGAGTACTTAAAAACCCGCTTGCAACAAAATGACTCCAGAGCACTTAAAAACCCGCTTGCAACGAAATGACTCCAGAGCACTTAAAAAACCCGCTTCCAGTGAAATGTCTGAGAAGTATGTAAAAACCCGCTTGCAACGAAATGAATCCAGAGCACTTAAGAACCCGCTTGCAATGAAATGACTCCAGAGCACTTAAAAACCCGCTTGCAACGAAATGACTCCAGAGCACTTAAAAACCCGCTTGCAACGAAATGACTCCAGAGCACTTAAAATCCCGCTTGCAACGAAATGACTCCAGAGTACTTAAAAACCCGCTTGCAACGAAATGACTCCAGAGCACTTAAAAAACCCTCTTCCAGTTAAATGTCAGAGAAGTATGTAAAAACCGGCTTGCAACGAAATGAATCCAGAGCACTTAAAAACCCGCTTGCAACGAAATGACTCCAGAGCACTTAAAAACCCGCTTGCAATGAAATGACTCCAGAGCACTTAAAAACCCGCTTGCAACGAAATGACTCCAGAGTACTTAAAAACCCGTTTGCAACGAAATGACTCCAGAGCACTTAAAAACCCGCTTGCAACGAAATGACTCCAGAGCACTTAAAAACCCGCTTGCAACGAAATGACTCCAGAGCACTTAAAATCCCACTTGCAACGAAATGACTCCAGAGTACTTAAAAACCCGCTTGCAACGAAATGACTCCAGAGCACTTAAAAAACCCGCTTCCAGTTAAATGTCAGAGAAGTATGTAAAAACCGGCTAGCAACTAAATGACTCCAGAGCACGTAAAAATCCGCTCTCATCGAAATGACTCCAGAGTACTTAAAAACCCGCTGGCAACGAAATGACTCCAGAGCACTTAAAAACCCGCTTGCAACGAAATGACTCCAGAATACTTAAAACCCGCTTGCAACGAAATGACTCCAGAGCACTTAAAAACCCGCTTGCAACGAAATGACTCCAGATCACTTAAAAACCCGCTTGGAACAAAATGACTCCAGATCACTTAAAAACCCGCTTGGAACAAAATGACTCCAGAGCACTTAAAAACCCGCTTGCAACGAAATGACTCCAGAGCACGTAAAAACCCGCTTGCAACGAAATGATTCCAGAGCACTTAAAAAACCGCTTGCAACGAAATGACTCCAGAGCACGAAAAAACCCGCTTGCAACGAAATGACTCCAGAGTACTTAAAAACCCGCTTGCAACGAAATGCCTCCAGAGCACTTAAAAAACCCGCTTCCAGTTAAATGTCATAGAAGTATGTAAAAACCGGCTAGCAACTAAATGAATCCAGAGCACGTAAAAACCCGCTCTCATCGAAATGACTCCAGAGTACTTAAAAACCCGCTGGCAACGAAATGCCTCCAGAGCACTTAAAAAACCCGCTTCCAGTGAAATGTCTGAGAAGTATGTAAAAACCCGCTTGCAACGAAATGACTCCAGAACACTTAAAAACACGCTTGCAACGAAATCACTCCAGAACACTTAAAAACCCGCTTGCAACGAAATGACTCCAGAATACTTAAAAACCCGCTTGCAACGAAATGACTCCAGAGCACTTCAAAACCCGCTTGCAACGAAATGACTCCAGAGCACTTAAAAACCCGCTTGGAACAAAATGACTCCAGAGCACATAAAAACCCGCTTGCAACGAAATGACTCCAGAGCACGTAAAAACCCGCTTGCAACGAAATGACTCCAGAGCACTTAAAAAACCCGCTTCCAGTGAAATGTCTGAGAAGTATGTAAAAATCCGCTTGCAACGTAATGAATCCAGAACACGTAAAAACCCGCTTGCAACGAAATGACTCCAGAGCACTTAAAAACCCACTTACAACGAAATGCCTTCAGAGCACTTAAAAACCCGCTTGCAACGAAATGACTCCAGAACACTTAAAAACCCGCTTGCAACGAAAAGACTCCAGAGCACTTAAAAACCCGCTTGCAACGAAATGACTCCAGAGTACTTAAAAACCCGCTCTCAACGAAATGACTCCAGAACACTTAAAAACCCGCTTGCAACGAAATGAATCCAGAGCACTTAAAAACCCGCTTGCAACAAAATGACTCCAGAGTACTTAAAAACCCGCTTGCAACAAAATGACTCCAGAGCACTTAAAAACCCGCTTGCAACGAAATGACTCCAGAGCACTTAAAAAACCCGCTTCCAGTGAAATGTCTGAGAAGTATGTAAAAACCCGCTTGCAACGAAATGAATCCAGAGCACTTAAGAACCCGCTTGCAACGAAATGACTCCAGAGCACTTAAAAACCCGCTTGCAACGAAATGACTCCAGAGCACTTAAAAACCCGCTTGCAACTAAATGACTCCAGAGCACTTAAAATCCCGCTTGCAACGAAATGACTCCAGAGTACTTAAAAACCCGCTTGCAACGAAATGACTCCAGAGCACTTAAAAAACCCTCTTCCAGTTAAATGTCAGAGAAGTATGTAAAAACCGGCTTGCAACTAAATGACTCCAGAGCACGTAAAAACCCGCTTGCAACGAAATGACTCCAGAGCACTTAAAAACCCGCTTGCATCGAAATGACTCCAGAGCACGTAAAAACCCGCTTGCAACGAAATGACTCCAGAGCACTTA
This sequence comes from Meriones unguiculatus, assembly GCF_030254825.1. Taxonomy (NCBI): domain Eukaryota; kingdom Metazoa; phylum Chordata; class Mammalia; order Rodentia; family Muridae; genus Meriones; species Meriones unguiculatus. The sequence continues at coordinate 88,656,413 of NC_083350.1, forward strand.
AAAACCCGCTTGCAACGAAATGACTCCAGAGCACTTAAAAACCCGCTTGCAACGAAATGACTCCAGAATACTTAAAAACCCGCTTGCAACGAAATGACTCCAGAGCACTTCAAAACCCGCTTGCAACGAAATGACTCCAGAGCACTTAAAAACCCGCTTGGAACAAAATGACTCCAGAGCACATAAAAACCCGCTTGCAACGAAATGACTCCAGAGCACTTAAAAAACCCGCTTCCAGTGAAATGTCTGAGAAGTATGTAAAAACCCGCTTGCAACGAAATGACTCCAGAACACTTAAAAACACGCTTGCAACGAAATCACTCCAGAACACTTAAAAACCCGCTTGCAACGAAATGAATCCAGAGCACTTAAGAACCCGCTTGCAACGAAATGACTCCAGAGCACTTAAAAACCCGCTTGCAACGAAATGACTCCAGAGCACTTAACAACCCGCTTGCAACGAAATGACTCCAGAGCACTTGAAAACCCGCTTGCAACGAAATGACTCCAGAGCACTTAAAAACCCGCTTGCAACGAAATGACTCCAGAGCACTTAAAATCCCGCTTGCAACGAAATGACTCCAGAGTACTTAAAAACCCGCTTGCAACGAAATGACTCCAGAGCACTTAAAAAACCCTCTTCCAGTTAAATGTCAGAGAAGTATGTAAAAACCGGCTTGCAACTAAATGACTCCAGAGCACGTAAAAACCCGCTCTCATCGAAATGACTCCAGAGTACTTAAAAACCCGCTGGCAACGAAATGACTCCAGAGCACTTAAAAACCCGCTTGCAACGAAATGACTCCAGAGCACTTAAAAACCGCTTGCAACGAAATGACTCCAGAGCACTTAAAAACCCGCTTGCAACGAAATGACTCCAGAGCATTTAAAAACCCGCTTGCAACGAAATGACTCCATTGCACTTAAAAACCCGCTTGCAACGAAATGACTCCAGAGCACTTAAAAACCCGCTTGCAACGAAATGACTCCAGAGCACTTAAAAACCCGCTTGCAACGAAATGACTCCAGAGCACTTAAAAACCCGCTATGACTCCAGAGCACTTAAAAACCCACTTGCAACGAAATGACTCCAGAGCACTTAAAAACCCGCTTGCAACGAAATGACTCCAGAGCACTTAAAAACCCGCTTGCATCGAAATGACTCCAGAGCACTTAAAAACCCGCTTGCAAAGAAATGCCTACAGAGCACTTAAAAAACCCGCTTCCAGTGAAATGTCTGAGAAGTATGTAAAAACCCGCTTGCAACGAAATGACTCCAGAACACGTAAAAACCCGCTTGCAACGAAATGACTCCAGAGCACTTAAAAACCCGCTTGCAACGAAATGACTCCAGAGCACTTAAAAACCCGCTTGCAACGAAATGACTCCAGAGCACTTAAAAACCCGCTTGCAACGAAATGACTCCAGAGCACTTAAAAACCCGCTTGCAACGAAATGACTCCAGAGCACTTAAAAACCCGCTTGCAACGAAATGACTCCAGAGCACTTAAAAACCCGCTTGCAACGAAATTCCTCCAGAGCACTTAAAAACCCACTTGCAACGAAATGACTCCAGAACACGTAAAAACCCGCTTGCAACGAAATGACTCCAGAGCACTTAAAAACCCGCTTGCAACGAAATGACTCCAGAGCACGTAAAAACCCGCTATGACTCCAGAGCACTTAAAAACCCGCTTGCAACGAAATGACTCCAGAGCACTTAAAAACCCGCTATGAGTCCAGAGCACTTAAAAACCCACTTGCAACGAAATGACTCCAGAGCACTTAAAAACCCGCTTGCAACGAAATGACTCCAGAGCACTTAAAAACCCGCTTGCAACGAAATGCCTACAGAGCACTTAAAAAACCCGCTTCCAGTGAAATGTCTGAGAAGTATGTAAAAACCCGCTTGCAACGAAATGACTCCAGAACACGTAAAAACCCGCTTGCAACGAAATGACTCCAGAGCACTTAAAAACCCGCTTGCAACGAAATGACTCCAGAGCACTTAAAAACCCGCTTGCAACGAAATGACTCCAGAGCACTTAAAAACCCGCTTGCAACGAAATGACTCCAGAGCACTTAAAAACCCGCTTGCAACGAAATGACTCCACAGCACTTAAAAACCCCCTTGCAACGAAATGACTCCAGAGCACTTAAAAACCCCCTTGCAACGAAATGACTCCAGAGCACTTAAAAACCCGCTTGCAACGAAATGACTCCAGAGCACTTAAAAACCCGCTATGACTCCAGAGCACTTAAAAACCCACTTGCAACGAAATGACTCCAGAGTACTTAAAAACCCGCTTGCAACGAAATGCCTACAGAGCACATAAAAAACCCGCTTCCAGTGAAATGTCTGAGAAGTATGTAAAAACCCGCTTGCAACGAAATGACTGCAGAACACGTAAAAACCCGCTTGCAACGAAATGACTCCAGAGCACTTAAAAACCCGCTTGCAACGAAATGACTCCAGAGCACTTAAAAACCCGCTTGCAACGAAATGACTCCAGAGCACTTAAAAACCCGCTTGCAACGAAATGACTCCAGAGCACTTAAAAACCCGCTTGCAACGAAATGACTCCACAGCACTTAAAAACCCCCTTGCAACGAAATGACTCCAGAGCACTTAAAAACCCCCTTGCAACGAAATGACTCCAGAGCACTTAAAAACCCGCTTGCAACGAAATGACTCCAGAGCACTTAAAAACCCGCTATGACTCCAGAGCACTTAAAAACCCACTTGCAACGAAATGACTCCAGAGTACTTAAAAACCCGCTTGCAACGAAATGCCTACAGAGCACATAAAAAACCCGCTTCCAGTGAAATGTCTGAGAAGTATGTAAAAACCCGCTTGCAACGAAATGACTGCAGAACACGTAAAAACCCGCTTGCAACGAAATGACTCCAGAGCACTTAAAAACCCGCTTGCAACGAAATGACTCCAGAGCACTTAAAAACCCGCTTGCAACGAAATGACTCCAGAGCACTTAAAAACCCGCTTGCAACGAAATGACTCCAGAGCACTTAAAAACCCGCTTGCAACGAAATGACTCCAGAGCACTTAAAAACCCGCTTGCAACGAAATGACTCCAGAGCACTTAAAAACCCGCTTGCAACGAAATGACTCCAGAGCACTTAAAAACCCGCTTGCAACGAAATGACTCCAGAGCACTTAAAAACCCGTTTGCAACGAAATGACTCCAGAGCACTTAAAAAACCCGCTTCCAGTGAAATGTCTGAGAAGTATGTAAAAACCCGCTTGCAATGAAATGACTCCAGAGCATGTAAAAACCCGCTTGCTACGAAATGACTCCAGAGCACTTAAAATACTCGCTTCCAGTTAAATGTCAGAGAAATATGTAAAAACCCGCTTGCAACGAAATGACTCCAGAGCACGTAAAAACCCGCTTGCAATGAAATGACTCCAAAGTACTTAAAAACCCGCTTGCAACGAAATGACTCTAGAGCACTTAGAAAACCCACTTCCAGGGAAATGTCTGAGAAGTATGTAAAAACCCACTTGCAACGAAATGACTCCAGAACACGTAAACACCCGCTTGCAACGAAATGACTCCAGAGCACTTAAAAACCCGCTTACAACGAAATGCCTTAAGAGCACTTAAAAACCCGCTTGCAACGAAATGACTCCAGAGCACTTAAAAACCCGCTTGCATCGAAATGACTCCAGAGCACTTAAAAACCCGCTTGCAACGAAATGACTCCAGAGCACTTAAAAACCCGCTTGCAACGAAATGACTCCAGAGCACTTAAAAACCCGCTTGCAACGAAATGACTCCAGAGCACTTAAAAACCCGCTAGCAACGAAATGACTCCAGAGCACTTAAAAACCCGCTATGACTCCAGAGCACTTAAAAACCCACTTGCAACGAAATGACTCCAGAGCACTTAAAAACCCGCTTGCAACGAAATGACTCCAGAGCACTTAAAAACCCGCTTGCATCCAAATGACTCCAGAGCACTTAAAAACCCGCTTGCAACGAAATGCCTACAGAGCACTTAAAAAACCCGCTTCCAGTGAAATGTCTGAGAAGTATGTAAAAACCCGCTTGCAACGAAATGACTCCAGAACACGTAAAAACCCGCTTGCAACGAAATGACTCCAGAGCACTTAAAAACCCGCTTGCAACGAAATGACTCCAGAGCACTTAAAAAACCCGCTTCCAATGAAATGTCTGAGAAGTATGTAAATAACCGCTTGCAATGAAATGACTCCAGAACACTTAAAAACCCGCTTGCAACGAAATGACTCCAGAACACTTAAAAACACGCTTGCAACGAAATCACTCCAGAACACTTAAAAACCCGCTTGCAACGAAATGAATCCAGAGCACTTAAAAACCCGCTTGCAACGAAATGACTCCAGAGCACTTAAAAACCCGCTTGCAACGAAATGACTCCAGAACACTTAAAAACCCGCTTGCAACGAAATGACTCCAGAGCACGTAAAAACCCGATTGCAACAAAATGACTCCTGAGCACGTAAAAACCCGCTTGCAACGAAATGACTCCAGAGCACTTAAAAACCCGCTTGCAACGAAATGACTCCAGAGCACTTAACAACCCGCTTGCAACGAAATGACTCCAGAGTACTTAAAAACCCGTTTGCAATGAAATGACTCCAGAGCACTTAAAAACCCGCTTGCAACGAAATGACTCCAGAGCACTTGAAAACCCGCTTGCAACGAAATGACTCCAGAGCACTTAAAAACCCGCTTGCAACGAAATGACTCCAGAGCACTTAAAAAAACCGCTTCCAGTGAAATGTCTGAGAAGTATGTAAAAACCCGCTTGCAACGTAATGAATCCAGAACACGTAAAAACCCGCTTGCAACGAAATGACTCCAGAGCACTTAAAAACCCACTTACAACGAAATGCCTTCAGAGCACTTAAAAACCCGCTTGCAACGAAATGACTCCAGAACAATTAAAAACCCGCTTGCAACGAAAAGACTCCAGAGCACTTAAAAACCCGCTTGCAACGAAATGACTCCAGAGTACTTAAAAACCCGCTCTCAACGAAATGACTCCAGAACACTTAAAAACCCGCTTGCAACGAAATGACTCCAGAGCACTTAAAAACCCGCTTGCAACAAAATGACTCCAGAGTACTTAAAAACCCGCTTGCAACAAAATGACTCCAGAGCACTTAAAAACCCGCTTGCAACGAAATGACTCCAGAGCACTTAAAAAACCCGCTTCCAGTGAAATGTCTGAGAAGTATGTAAAAACCCGCTTGCAACGAAATGAATCCAGAGCACTTAAGAACCCGCTTGCAATGAAATGACTCCAGAGCACTTAAAAACCCGCTTGCAACGAAATGACTCCAGAGCACTTAAAAACCCGCTTGCAACGAAATGACTCCAGAGCACTTAAAATCCCGCTTGCAACGAAATGACTCCAGAGTACTTAAAAACCCGCTTGCAACGAAATGACTCCAGAGCACTTAAAAAACCCTCTTCCAGTTAAATGTCAGAGAAGTATGTAAAAACCGGCTTGCAACGAAATGAATCCAGAGCACTTAAAAACCCGCTTGCAACGAAATGACTCCAGAGCACTTAAAAACCCGCTTGCAATGAAATGACTCCAGAGCACTTAAAAACCCGCTTGCAACGAAATGACTCCAGAGTACTTAAAAACCCGTTTGCAACGAAATGACTCCAGAGCACTTAAAAACCCGCTTGCAACGAAATGACTCCAGAGCACTTAAAAACCCGCTTGCAACGAAATGACTCCAGAGCACTTAAAATCCCACTTGCAACGAAATGACTCCAGAGTACTTAAAAACCCGCTTGCAACGAAATGACTCCAGAGCACTTAAAAAACCCGCTTCCAGTTAAATGTCAGAGAAGTATGTAAAAACCGGCTAGCAACTAAATGACTCCAGAGCACGTAAAAATCCGCTCTCATCGAAATGACTCCAGAGTACTTAAAAACCCGCTGGCAACGAAATGACTCCAGAGCACTTAAAAACCCGTTTGCAACGAAATGACTCCAGAATACTTAAAACCCGCTTGCAACGAAATGACTCCAGAGCACTTAAAAACCCGCTTGCAACGAAATGACTCCAGATCACTTAAAAACCCGCTTGGAACAAAATGACTCCAGATCACTTAAAAACCCGCTTGGAACAAAATGACTCCAGAGCACTTAAAAACCCGCTTGCAACGAAATGACTCCAGAGCACGTAAAAACCCGCTTGCAACGAAATGATTCCAGAGCACTTAAAAAACCGCTTGCAACGAAATGACTCCAGAGCACGAAAAAACCCGCTTGCAACGAAATGACTCCAGAGTACTTAAAAACCCGCTTGCAACGAAATGCCTCCAGAGCACTTAAAAAACCCGCTTCCAATGAAATGTCTGAGAAGTATGTAAATAACCGCTTGCAATGAAATGACTCCAGAACACTTAAAAACCCGCTTGCAACGAAATGACTCCAGAACACTTAAAAACACGCTTGCAACGAAATCACTCCAGAACACTTAAAAACCCGCTTGCAACGAAATGAATCCAGAGCACTTAAAAACCCGCTTGCAACGAAATGACTCCAGAGCACTTAAAAACCCGCTTGCAACGAAATGACTCCAGAACACTTAAAAACCCGCTTGCAACGAAATGACTCCAGAGCACTTAAAAACCCGCTTGCAACGAAATGCCTTCAGAGCACTTAAAAACCCGCTTGCAACGAAATGACTCCAGAACACTTAAAAACCCGCTTGCAACGAAATGACTCCAGAGCACTTAAAAACCCGCTTGCAACGAAATGACTCCAGAACACTTAAAAACCCGCTTGCAACGAAATGACTCCAGAGCACTTAAAAACCCGCTTGCAACGAAATGCCTTCAGAGCACTTAAAAACCCGCTTGCAACGAAATGACTCCAGAGCACTTAAAAACCTGCTTGAAACACAATGACTCCAGAGCACGTAAAAACCCGCTTGCAACGAAATGACTCCAGAGCACTTAAAAACCCGCTTGCAACGAAATGACTCCAGAGCACGTAAAAACCCGATTGCAACAAAATGACTCCTGAGCACGTAAAAACCCGCTTGCAACGAAATGACTCCAGAGCACTTAAAAACCCGCTTGCAACAAAATGACTACAGAGCACTTAAAAACCCGCTTGAAACACAATGACTCCAGAGCACGTAAAAACCCGCTTGCAACGAAATGACTCCAGAGCACTTAAAAACCCGCTTGCAACGAAATGACTCCAGAGCACTTAAGAACCCGCTTGAAACACAATGACTCCAGAGCACGTAAAAACCCGCTTGCAACGAAATGACTCCAGAGCACTTAAAAACCCGCTTGCATCGAAATGACTCCAGAGCACGTAAAAACCCGCTTGCAACGAAATGACTCCAGAGCACTTGAAAACCCGCTTGCAACAAAATGACTCCAGAGCACTTAAAAACCCGCTTGCAACGAAATGACTCCAGAACACTTAAAATCCCACTTGCAACGAAATGACTCCAGAGTACTTAAAAACCCGCTTGCAACGAAATGACTCCAGAGCACTTAAAAAACCCGCTTCCAGTTAAATGTCATAGAAGTATGTAAAAACCGGCTAGCAACTAAATGAATCCAGAGCACGTAAAAACCCGCTCTCATCGAAATGACTCCAGAGTACTTAAAAACCCGCTGGCAACGAAATGCCTCCAGAGCACTTAAAAAACCCGCTTCCAGTGAAATGTCTGAGAAGTATGTAAAAACCCGCTTGCAACGAAATGACTCCAGAACACTTAAAAACACGCTTGCAACGAAATGACTCCAGAATACTTAAAAACCCGCTTGCAACGAAATGACTCCAGAGCACTTCAAAACCCGCTTGCAACGAAATGACTCCAGAGCACTTAAAAACCCGCTTGGAACAAAATGACTCCAGAGCACATAAAAACCCGCTTGCAACGAAATGACTCCAGAGCACGTAAAAACCCGCTTGCAACGAAATGACTCCAGAGCACTTAAAAAACCCGCTTCCAGTGAAATGTCTGAGAAGTATGTAAAAACCCGCTTGCAACGTAATGAATCCAGAACACGTAAAAACCCGCTTGCAACGAAATGACTCCAGAGCACTTAAAAACCCACTTACAACGAAATGCCTTCAGAGCACTTAAAAACCCGCTTGCAACGAAATGACTCCAGAACACTTAAAAACCCGCTTGCAACGAAAAGACTCCAGAGCACTTAAAAACCCGCTTGCAACGAAATGACTACAGAGTACTTAAAAACCCGCTCTCAACGAAATGACTCCAGAACACTTAAAAACCCGCTTGCAACGAAATGACTCCAGAGCACTTAAAAACCCGCTTGCAACAAAATGACTCCAGAGTACTTAAAAACCCGCTTGCAACAAAATGACTCCAGAGCACTTAAAAACCCGCTTGCAACGAAATGACTCCAGAGCACTTAAAAAACCCGCTTCCAGTGAAATGTCTGAGAAGTATGTAAAAACCCGCTTGCAACGAAATGAATCCAGAGCACTTAAGAACCCGCTTGCAACGAAATGACTCCAGAGCACTTAAAAACCCGCTTGCAACGAAATGACTCCAGAGCACTTAAAAACCCGCTTGCATCGAAATGACTCCAGAGCACGTAAAAACCCGCTTGCAACGAAATGACTCCAGAGCACTTAAAAACCCGCTTGCAACGAAATGACTCCAGAGCACTTAAAAACCCGCTTGCAACGAAATGACTCCAGAGCACTTAAAAACCCGCTTGCAACGAAATGACTCCAGAGCACTTAAAAACCCCCTTGCAACGAAATGACTCCAGAGCACTTAAAAACCCCCTTGCAACGAAATGACTCCAGAGCACTTAAAAACCCGCTTGCAACGAAATGACTCCAGAGCACTTAAAAACCCGCTATGACTCCAGAGCACTTAAAAACCCACTTGCAACGAAATGACTCCAGAGTACTTAAAAACCCGCTTGCAACGAAATGCCTACAGAGCACATAAAAAACCCGCTTCCAGTGAAATGTCTGAGAAGTATGTAAAAACCCGCTTGCAACGAAATGACTGCAGAACACGTAAAAACCCGCTTGCAACGAAATGACTCCAGAGCACTTAAAAACCCGCTTGCAACGAAATGACTCCAGAGCACTTAAAAACCCGCTTGCAACGAAATGACTCCAGAGCACTTAAAAACCCGCTTGCAACGAAATGACTCCAGAGCACTTAAAAACCCGCTTGCAACGAAATGACTCCACAGCACTTAAAAACCCCCTTGCAACGAAATGACTCCAGAGCACTTAAAAACCCCCTTGCAACGAAATGACTCCAGAGCACTTAAAAACCCGCTTGCAACGAAATGACTCCAGAGCACTTAAAAACCCGCTATGACTCCAGAGCACTTAAAAACCCACTTGCAACGAAATGACTCCAGAGTACTTAAAAACCCGCTTGCAATGAAATGCCTACAGAGCACATAAAAAACCCGCTTCCAGTGAAATGTCTGAGAAGTATGTAAAAACCCGCTTGCAACGAAATGACTGCAGAACACGTAAAAACCCGCTTGCAACGAAATGACTCCAGAGCACTTAAAAACCCGCTTGCAACGAAATGACTCCAGAGCACTTAAAAACCCGCTTGCAACGAAATGACTCCAGAGCACTTAAAAACCCGCTTGCAACGAAATGACTCCAGAGCACTTAAAAACCCGCTTGCAACGAAATGACTCCAGAGCACTTAAAAACCCGCTTGCAACGAAATGACTCCAGAGCACTTAAAAACCCGCTTGCAACGAAATGACTCCAGAGCACTTAAAAACCCGCTTGCAACGAAATGACTCCAGAGCACTTAAAAACCCGTTTGCAACGAAATGACTCCAGAGCACTTAAAAAACCCGCTTCCAGTGAAATGTCTGAGAAGTATGTAAAAACCCGCTTGCAATGAAATGACTCCAGAGCATGTAAAAACCCGCTTGCTACGAAATGACTCCAGAGCACTTAAAATACTCGCTTCCAGTTAAATGTCAGAGAAATATGTAAAAACCCGCTTGCAACGAAATGACTCCAGAGCACGTAAAAACCCGCTTGCAATGAAATGACTCCAAAGTACTTAAAAACCCGCTTGCAACGAAATGACTCTAGAGCACTTAGAAAACCCACTTCCAGGGAAATGTCTGAGAAGTATGTAAAAACCCACTTGCAACGAAATGACTCCAGAACACGTAAACACCCGCTTGCAACGAAATGACTCCAGAGCACTTAAAAACCCGCTTACAACGAAATGCCTTAAGAGCACTTAAAAACCCGCTTGCAACGAAATGACTCCAGAGCACTTAAAAACCCGCTTGCATCGAAATGACTCCAGAGCACTTAAAAACCCGCTTGCAACGAAATGACTCCAGAGCACTTAAAAACCCGCTTGCAACGAAATGACTCCAGAGCACTTAAAAACCCGCTTGCAACGAAATGACTCCAGAGCACTTAAAAACCCGCTAGCAACGAAATGACTCCAGAGCACTTAAAAACCCGCTATGACTCCAGAGCACTTAAAAACCCACTTGCAACGAAATGACTCCAGAGCACTTAAAAACCCGCTTGCAACGAAATGACTCCAGAGCACTTAAAAACCCGCTTGCATCCAAATGACTCCAGAGCACTTAAAAACCCGCTTGCAACGAAATGCCTACAGAGCACTTAAAAAACCCGCTTCCAGTGAAATGTCTGAGAAGTATGTAAAAACCCGCTTGCAACGAAATGACTCCAGAACACGTAAAAACCCGCTTGCAACGAAATGACTCCAGAGCACTTAAAAACCCGCTTGCAACGAAATGACTCCAGAGCACTTAAAAAACCCGCTTCCAATGAAATGTCTGAGAAGTATGTAAATAACCGCTTGCAATGAAATGACTCCAGAACACTTAAAAACCCGCTTGCAACGAAATGACTCCAGAACACTTAAAAACACGCTTGCAACGAAATCACTCCAGAACACTTAAAAACCCGCTTGCAACGAAATGAATCCAGAGCACTTAAAAACCCGCTTGCAACGAAATGACTCCAGAGCACTTAAAAACCCGCTTGCAACGAAATGACTCCAGAACACTTAAAAACCCGCTTGCAACGAAATGACTCCAGAGCACGTAAAAACCCGATTGCAACAAAATGACTCCTGAGCACGTAAAAACCCGCTTGCAACGAAATGACTCCAGAGCACTTAAAAACCCGCTTGCAACGAAATGACTCCAGAGCACTTAACAACCCGCTTGCAACGAAATGACTCCAGAGTACTTAAAAACCCGTTTGCAATGAAATGACTCCAGAGCACTTAAAAACCCGCTTGCAACGAAATGACTCCAGAGCACTTGAAAACCCGCTTGCAACGAAATGACTCCAGAGCACTTAAAAACCCGCTTGCAACGAAATGACTCCAGAGCACTTAAAAAAACCGCTTCCAGTGAAATGTCTGAGAAGTATGTAAAAACCCGCTTGCAACGTAATGAATCCAGAACACGTAAAAACCCGCTTGCAACGAAATGACTCCAGAGCACTTAAAAACCCACTTACAACGAAATGCCTTCAGAGCACTTAAAAACCCGCTTGCAACGAAATGACTCCAGAACAATTAAAAACCCGCTTGCAACGAAAAGACTCCAGAGCACTTAAAAACCCGCTTGCAACGAAATGACTCCAGAGTACTTAAAAACCCGCTCTCAACGAAATTACTCCAGAACACTTAAAAACCCGCTTGCAACGAAATGACTCCAGAGCACTTAAAAACCCGCTTGCAACAAAATGACTCCAGAGTACTTAAAAACCCGCTTGCAACAAAATGACTCCAGAGCACTTAAAAACCCGCTTGCAACGAAATGACTCCAGAGCACTTAAAAAACCCGCTTCCAGTGAAATGTCTGAGAAGTATGTAAAAACCCGCTTGCAACGAAATGAATCCAGAGCACTTAAGAACCCGCTTGCAATGAAATGACTCCAGAGCACTTAAAAACCCGCTTGCAACGAAATGACTCCAGAGCACTTAAAAACCCGCTTGCAACGAAATGACTCCAGAGCACTTAAAATCCCGCTTGCAACGAAATGACTCCAGAGTACTTAAAAACCCGCTTGCAACGAAATGACTCCAGAGCACTTAAAAAACCCTCTTCCAGTTAAATGTCAGAGAAGTATGTAAAAACCGGCTTGCAACGAAATGAATCCAGAGCACTTAAAAACCCGCTTGCAACGAAATGACTCCAGAGCACTTAAAAACCCGCTTGCAATGAAATGACTCCAGAGCACTTAAAAACCCGCTTGCAACGAAATGACTCCAGAGTACTTAAAAACCCGTTTGCAACGAAATGACTCCAGAGCACTTAAAAACCCGCTTGCAACGAAATGACTCCAGAGCACTTAAAAACCCGCTTGCAACGAAATGACTCCAGAGCACTTAAAATCCCACTTGCAACGAAATGACTCCAGAGTACTTAAAAACCCGCTTGCAACGAAATGACTCCAGAGCACTTAAAAAACCCGCTTCCAGTTAAATGTCAGAGAAGTATGTAAAAACCGGCTAGCAACTAAATGACTCCAGAGCACGTAAAAATCCGCTCTCATCGAAATGACTCCAGAGTACTTAAAAACCCGCTGGCAACGAAATGACTCCAGAGCACTTAAAAACCCGTTTGCAACGAAATGACTCCAGAATACTTAAAACCCGCTTGCAACGAAATGACTCCAGAGCACTTAAAAACCCGCTTGCAACGAAATGACTCCAGATCACTTAAAAACCCGCTTGGAACAAAATGACTCCAGATCACTTAAAAACCCGCTTGGAACAAAATGACTCCAGAGCACTTAAAAACCCGCTTGCAACGAAATGACTCCAGAGCACGTAAAAACCCGCTTGCAACGAAATGATTCCAGAGCACTTAAAAAACCGCTTGCAACGAAATGACTCCAGAGCACGAAAAAACCCGCTTGCAACGAAATGACTCCAGAGTACTTAAAAACCCGCTTGCAACGAAATGCCTCCAGAGCACTTAAAAAACCCGCTTCCAATGAAATGTCTGAGAAGTATGTAAATAACCGCTTGCAATGAAATGACTCCAGAACACTTAAAAACCCGCTTGCAACGAAATGACTCCAGAACACTTAAAAACACGCTTGCAACGAAATCACTCCAGAACACTTAAAAACCCGCTTGCAACGAAATGAATCCAGAGCACTTAAAAACCCGCTTGCAACGAAATGACTCCAGAGCACTTAAAAACCCGCTTGCAACGAAATGACTCCAGAACACTTAAAAACCCGCTTGCAACGAAATGACTCCAGAGCACTTAAAAACCCGCTTGCAACGAAATGCCTTCAGAGCACTTAAAAACCCGCTTGCAACGAAATGACTCCAGAACACTTAAAAACCCGCTTGCAACGAAATGACTCCAGAGCACTTAAAAACCCGCTTGCAACGAAATGACTCCAGAACACTTAAAAACCCGCTTGCAACGAAATGACTCCAGAGCACTTAAAAACCCGCTTGCAACGAAATGCCTTCAGAGCACTTAAAAACCCGCTTGCAACGAAATGACTCCAGAGCACTTAAAAACCTGCTTGAAACACAATGACTCCAGAGCACGTAAAAACCCGCTTGCAACGAAATGACTCCAGAGCACTTAAAAACCCGCTTGCAACGAAATGACTCCAGAGCACGTAAAAACCCGATTGCAACAAAATGACTCCTGAGCACGTAAAAACCCGCTTGCAACGAAATGACTCCAGAGCACTTAAAAACCCGCTTGCAACAAAATGACTCCAGAGCACTTAAAAACCCGCTTGAAACACAATGACTCCAGAGCACGTAAAAACCCGCTTGCAACGAAATGACTCCAGAGCACTTAAAAACCCGCTTGCAACGAAATGACTCCAGAGCACTTAAGAACCCGCTTGAAACACAATGACTCCAGAGCACGTAAAAACCCGCTTGCAACGAAATGACTCCAGAGCACTTAAAAACCCGCTTGCATCGAAATGACTCCAGAGCACGTAAAAACCCGCTTGCAACGAAATGACTCCAGAGCACTTGAAAACCCGCTTGCAACAAAATGACTCCAGAGCACTTAAAAACCCGCTTGCAACGAAATGACTCCAGAACACTTAAAATCCCACTTGCAACGAAATGACTCCAGAGTACTTAAAAACCCGCTTGCAACGAAATGACTCCAGAGCACTTAAAAAACCCGCTTCCAGTTAAATGTCATAGAAGTATGTAAAAACCGGCTAGCAACTAAATGAATCCAGAGCACGTAAAAACCCGCTCTCATCGAAATGACTCCAGAGTACTTAAAAACCCGCTGGCAACGAAATGCCTCCAGAGCACTTAAAAAACCCGCTTCCAGTGAAATGTCTGAGAAGTATGTAAAAACCCGCTTGCAACGAAATGACTCCAGAACACTTAAAAACACGCTTGCAACGAAATGACTCCAGAATACTTAAAAACCCGCTTGCAACGAAATGACTCCAGAGCACTTCAAAACCCGCTTGCAACGAAATGACTCCAGAGCACTTAAAAACCCGCTTGGAACAAAATGACTCCAGAGCACATAAAAACCCGCTTGCAACGAAATGACTCCAGAGCACGTAAAAACCCGCTTGCAACGAAATGACTCCAGAGCACTTAAAAAACCCGCTTCCAGTGAAATGTCTGAGAAGTATGTAAAAACCCGCTTGCAACGTAATGAATCCAGAACACGTAAAAACCCGCTTGCAACGAAATGACTCCAGAGCACTTAAAAACCCACTTACAACGAAATGCCTTCAGAGCACTTAAAAACCCGCTTGCAACGAAATGACTCCAGAACACTTAAAAACCCGCTTGCAACGAAAAGACTCCAGAGCACTTAAAAACCCGCTTGCAACGAAATGACTACAGAGTACTTAAAAACCCGCTCTCAACGAAATGACTCCAGAACACTTAAAAACCCGCTTGCAACGAAATGACTCCAGAGCACTTAAAAACCCGCTTGC